>NW_027526361.1:149090226-149740226 GCF_048455015.1 Haemaphysalis longicornis
TATCATTAAAGAAGATTTTGCGATAACCACATCTGTAGAACGCGACATGCCTAATAGGTGTAAACGCGATTACGTCTAAAAGGGCTCTGGGGACTTCGTGCCACGGCGGGGAATCCGTAATAACCACATCGGTGTAGACATCGGAAACGTTGCACGAACTCGTGGTATTTGCGGGAACACTAAAATCACTTGACTTCGGGTATGCGTAGAGATACGGGTCAACAAAGTTGTAGACGCTGAAAATGCCGCTTCGGTTGACCTGCTTGCTGTCACACATGGCGACAGCTACCGACCGGGGCTTCCAGAATGTCACGTCAAATGTCGTCTCCAGAGGCTGGCACCACAGCATTCTCAAAAAAGAAACCCGACCAAAGCCTCTCATTGCCGTAATCTCGATAGGATCGTAGCTAGTTCTTAAATAGGGAGGAAAGTAGACCCATTTCTTTAATCGCAAACGTCGGAGGCACAAGCGGACTGGGGCACAGCCCTGAGACCCGGTGCGAACGGCATCTTCTGAAACCAGTAGTTGCTCCATTGTTATTACCCTATCCCAATACACGTCATAACCAGGGAATCTGACAAGAATGTGACAAAAAGCGTGAAGACGGCCGTTTACAAAGCTCAGGTTGCAGTTCTTGAATTCACGGGGGTGTGTCGTCAGGTTCGTGGTTTTCTGGCAGGGCAGATAGGCCGAAATTTCATCAGTTGAGCATACCGAGATCCACAGAAAGAACATATGCGTCTTCCAACGCCTGGCAATCTGGAAGAGTTAGGAATGTAGATATCAAATAACTAAGGTTTTTAACGTCACGAGCACTGAATAAAAAAAACAGGTGCGATTTCTTCCTCGTGAGATGTCAAAGCACTGTTTTTTTCAACAGCAAAAGTACAGTGGTTATTTTGTTTTGCATTTGAGCCCTTGCGAATTTTATTTCTTCTGACTTAGATTTCGCTTAAATGCGTTTGTGTAAAGCGCAGTACTCTTTTTCTCTGGAGCTGCAATTTTCTTTAATATTTCAACCGTTACGAAACAATAATGGACACTCGCCGTGTAGAAACTTGTCGTTCTTGGTTACTCAACAGACTCCCCCAGTACTTGCATGTTCCCTGAGATCCCACTCTTATATTAAACTCTCGTATTATAGGAGTACTGCACATTGTGGTGAAGTCCTACCCGATTTTAAGCAAGATCAGTAAGATTACCAATCTCTCAGTAAGATTACCAATCTCATATAGGATTTTTAAGCCTGTAACAAATATAATGAGCATTGATCTTGTTTCTAAACTTGTAATACTTCTCCCATGCCTATAGTTGAAAGTAATAGGAATGACACCAACACTACAGCGTCTTTTAAGTCAACCGCCCTTTACACGCATGATGAATTGACGTAGCACCGTTCGAAACGGGAACCCACCAATCTTGACTCTGTGCATAAGAAACATTGTCTTTCGCTCAGAATCTATTATACAATGTAAAACTACAACCAAAAATAGTATATTTTGCACAAAGATATCACCGATACGATTACGTAGCTGATATGTTGAAAATCCGTAAGAAATAAGTCATACTATATGCGCCCGGTAAGCACCCTAACGATACGGCTTTCGCAATGTTTACACGGAAGGTTTTCGCTACAACTGGGAATAATTTTGCTTACGCGACTACATAGTTCAGGTGACGAAACAAGAAGAATGAGAAGTGCAATTTACTTACGCCGTTGTGCTGCATGACTTTCGGCGATGAGGTATCCTGAGCAACACACCTCTGAGTTTCCACCCACTATACAGGCAAGAGTTGACCCGAAAGCTTCCATTTTATCACACAGTGAGCTCGCAGAGGAAAAGGAAATAAAAGAGGAAGCGACAAAATGTTGCGTGCTTGCCTGGTGGTTGATATGAGTGCTTCTTTCCGGGAAGAGGGATTCTTGGCGGGACAAAAAAAAGAAATCTAGGGGAAAAGCCGTGAAAAAATATTTGATTATCGCTTTCAGCACATTACAAGAAGTGCAGAATTGGTGTCAGATTTGCCTTTTGTAGGCGCTTTTGCTGAAATTTCAAATCATTTCAGCAAACCACTAACATCTCTGCAACGTCCCAAAAAGATCTGAAGGTCTATGTCCCAGCAGTATCTCTATTAGACATCCGTGCAACATGCAATATTTTTATGAAAATTTTGGATGTTACGATAATGTTGCTGGTCCCTTATATTCGGGGTAATTTGGACTTTATTAAAGACGTACATTTGATGTTGCTGCTATTTCATTTGTGGACACTATTTAGACATATTTTGCTGACGTTATTGAGATGTTGCTGGTATGTCAGTTTTTTACATCGTACATGTCTATCGCAGTTACATTTATTTGAGCTATATCTGCTATACTTTATTTTCAAACTCCCCGTAGGCGTACTTTTTTAAGGTTACCTAGAGGTTTTGTATGGGAATATGCGAGATTTGTGATCCACGAATAGTGTTTTCATTATTATAAAGGCAGAGAGCGTAATCAATAAATTAGACTCGACATATGGCTGAAGAAAATTTCATGCTAATATCTGTTTTTCTTCAGTGAAACAACCCTATTTGTTGGCCGTTCTACCTGCGAAATGAAATGAAAATACAAAGTCTGGCCTTCCAAATCACTGGCGCACTACAAAGCCACATATGTTAACAAAAAATGTAACCAGATTGTACCAATGATGCAAAGCTGGAGGAACAGGAGAGCTTGCGTGCTCTCCCCCGGTCACTTCCCTCACTGTACGGAGATCTTACCCCGCAACGGCGGATGAGGCGGCAATAGCCTTGCCCTTCATCACCAGGCCGCAACCACAGATTACAATCACTGATTCGAAGACGGCCATTCAAAACTTCATTCGCAGTAGCATTTCTGCCACGGCACTCAAGAAAAATCAAATATTCAACCAGTCGACATCTGGACCCCGGACCCCACTGGGGTGGTAGGCAGCGAGGCGGCCCAAAAAGAGGCATGAGAACTAAACAGCCGTGCTGGGCTCACTCATGCTCTCTACCGCGGTGCTCGGTCGGCCCGCGATCGTCTTCTCTCGTACGAAGAAGTCGACGAACATTACCGCCTCACCCGCCGCCGCTATCCAACTGCCCACACACCCCTCACCAACGCTCACGAGCGCCGACGGCAACTCCTTCAGGCCAACTCCTACGTCACTCGACCCCTTCTCCACAACATCTATCCCTCTGAGTTCCCTTTACTCATTGACTGTCCTCTCTGTGACTACTTGGACGCACTAAGCCGAGCCATATGGGCCTGCCCCCTTAACCCATTTCACGCCATCGCCAGCGTCGAGCAGTGGACCGATGCGCTGGGCTGCTCGCCATTGGGGGTGCAGGTATTTGCTGCAACCGGGGTGCAGCAACCGGAGGTGCAGCTTCGTTGCCCGACCGCCACCGTCGGCGCCAGCCTTCGGCCGGCGTCCACCACGCGTTGCTACCCAACTTGCTTGGGAAATAAAGTGATTTCTCTCTCTCTCTCTCTCCCTTCTTCGGAGACACATCTGTTGCACCTGACATGGATTTCCGCACTTGCTCCTGAAAGCTGTCCATGAGTGGCCGGCCCGGATGGCCGGTCCGCTGGCTTTACCATATTTAACAAGGTGGACCGCGATATCACTTGCTCGAAACAGCGGCTACCGGGTTCGCGAAATCGGCGTCTGCAGCGCGAGCTGTTCGGTGCTGCCCACTTCCGGCATGAGCGCACGTGAACTGGCGAGTAGTACAGCAGATTAGTGATCACGTTACAAACGGTGGGGAGAGTGTTCACGAAGGATAACTTGGATAATACCGGTGCTCCTCCCGAGCGGCACGCTCACGTTCACTCGGTAATTTCTTTTCTTTTTTCGGAGTCCCTCACGTGGCAAAAGCCCACGCGCAAGCCTGGATTATGCCGCCGCTCCTCACGTGACGCACGCTCACATGCGCTTGTATACTTTCTGCGCTCAGTATTTTCTTTTTTGCGAGCTCCTCACAGGGCGGAAGCCCACGCAAGCCTGTATGATGCCGTGCGCTCTTCAAGAAATGCACGCTTACGTGCGCGCAGCATTTTCTTGGTAGTTTCTCACTTCGTGGACGCCGCCACCGAAAGCTTATAAACTGCTCGGCAGTGAAAAGATCGGAAGTTTGAGTAAGAACTATCAAAAGGCATTTAAAGTTCATCAGTGTTTTTCTGTAAAAAAACGCTATGCCATGTTTTGAAAGGAATTGTAGCAACACCCAGCCAAAGACACGGACTCGAAGGTCGGTGAAATACCCTGTTTGAAAAAGACATGGCTGAATTTAAATATTAGCAGCCCTTCAAGGTTGGCAGATACTTTGTAGGATTTTGTAACTTGAGAGCATTTGGGATTTGTTAATTTCAGTCCTCAGCGTTACCATCCCGCTGCTGGAGCATCATAATCAATACTACAACTTTGGAAAGCCGATTGTGCTTGAAATTGTTTCATGTCAGTATTACAGTTTTGTAACTGTGCACCTGTATTTACTGAGTCCCAATATTAAAATATGGTGCGACACCAACTGGATGGTCGCTTATTATGGAGGTCAAGCAAATATATATGGTAAGAGATATCAAGACGGCATGTCTTCTCTGCATTGGGCTCAGCTATTTCACATGGCTTAGTAAGTCTATGCTTCCACAAAAAAATGGTAGTGTCTATGTGTGTTTTGCAAAATCTGGCACCTTTTTTTTGTGTGTTTCTTAATTCCCAGTAGAAAAAAGAACTACATTCTTAAGAGTCATAACGTGGGTTTCACAAATTATAACAGCAAAAGCAGCCGATAATGACGCAAACACACTTCCCAGTAAAAAAATGCCGTGTGCTGCAGTCGGGATCGTTCGCTAGGCCTAATGAACTGCTGAGATAGGAATACGTGCGGTAGTCGGAATTGTTCGCTAGGCCTAACGAACTGCTGAGATAGGAAATGCATATGCTTAGTATTTGTTTATGGAGTAAGATGTTAGTTTTATGTGTTATCTTTTTATTTAAACTTATGCACACATAATATCGAGCTATCTAACATACAGCCTGCGCGCTTTTGATTCTGTTGTCTGAATCTCACGCCATTTGTGTATGGCTACTCGAATTTTCTTTTCAAGATTTAGGGAAATAAAGCATCTTCCTTATTTTATTTTAGTGAGAAAAATTCTCCAAAAGAACGGATTTTATTTAAGGCTCGAGGTTCGCGGCCGACAATGGTCTTTTATTCGTATGAGCCAAGACTGCCGTCTCCTTCATTATTCCCAATCTGGGGCATAAACAGAGTTGCTGGATTTATACAGTTGCCAGACTCCCCATAGGCCCCATGTATCAAAAGCCGGTCTTCGGTTGCCCCCCTGCGCCGGGGCAAACACGGGGCAAGTGGACCAGCCTGTCGTCTGTCGGCAGGACGTTGAAGTAGTACTCAAGTGCTTGCGGCTGCTGTCGTAAGTCTTAAAAAGAAAAGCCGAAAAAACAGAAGTAAATTTAATGGAATTAGTGTATTTTAATTTAAAAATCAATCTTTATTTAATGAAAGAATTCGGAAGACAAATAGTTTAGCGAAGTTCAGTTTTTATCTCCTAGGTGCCGCGTGCGTTGACTTGCCCCTAGAGTTCCTGTATACAGCTCCCCTAGGAGAGCAGAATTGCGCGTCCAACCGCCATCTTGAGTTCCAGGTCGTGCGGCAAAGCCACCCGTCTCGCATTTAAGGGCTGCCGTTGGGCCGCCTCGCCAGTGGCAGCGGTGAGGAGGAGTGGCGAGGAACGGCCGGGCAGCGTTTATCAGATGAGCGGCCGCCGCTTCCCCAACCGCCGATACCCAGTTGAGTAGGACTGACTGTGCGCATCACTGAAAGCGGGCTTTCTGTCGAACTGGAACCCGTGGCATGTGGCAATCAGACGCGCAACTCTTGCGCTACGCGATATACAGGAACTCTACTTGCCTCTATCTTCCACGGAGGAGGGGGGCTAGCGCCGCCCGGATTCTAAAGCGGAGTTTCGCAACTGTATATACATTGAGCATGGCCTCCGATATTCCCCCTTGCGCGTTTTCCTCCGGCCGTCCCAATCGGCCGGAGAGAGCGTAATTTGAAAAGGGGGCTGGCCGCGTCTTTCGCCGCACAGCGGCGCTCGCCACCGGTGCATCAAATCATAGAGTTTCTGAGTAAGTATACTCGAGAGGAAACTCTGCCTTGTAAGCCATGTCCCTCCTTTTTGGCGTGGGCTTGGCATGACAATTGGATTCTCAAGCGGCTTTTCGGATTCGCTTTCTCCACTATGCATTAACACGTTTACGAGCTACGAGGAAGCCGAAATCCTTTCTGTTCTGCGGTAGCCGTGTTCGGCGAAACAGCAGGCAGTGCGTCATCGCACCTGACGTTGCTCATGCCGCAGTCGAAAGGGCGCATGACAGAGCGGGTAATATGCCGCCCCGAAATTTGTAGCCGACGAAAAGAAGAAACAAAACGTACTTCGATTAAGACAAGATACGACTACGGGGATACGACAGATACGGGCGCTTGTATGAGTCCTATCTTGTCATCGTGCATGATTGTTTAAAGCCACATTTTCTTTTTTTTTTTCTTTGTTAAACTAGTTGCCGGTCGGTGCACCGGTTCACCAAGAAGGCTACGTTTTAATAGGCACGCTCAAAAAACTTTCCAAACTCTTCAAGCAACATATTGTTTCTAATAATGGTAAAATTAATAAAATCAGACTCTCTAATGAGTCCCCCCCCCTCCAAATATTAACTTTGTTCGTAACTACAACCTTGGACTGCGGAATAGCAGGCACAACCGTTCCGGCAAAAATACGCTTTACTTCCTTTCTCCTTAGTTTTAAAAGAGCCTGTTTTCATTTTCCACTTACATAATTTCACACTATTCTTTGCGTTTTTGTGGCCCTTTTTTTATATTTGCGGTCGCTAAAACGTTTCAATCCAAGCCAATGATGAAACTAAGGCGAGCGCGATGTATAATGGCTGTCCATGACGACACAGACGGCCTTGATTTGAGCCGCATAGACGCTAGCGCCAGTTTCCTCTCTAGTGTATATTGTAATTTGTAAGAAACTTTATGGCGTCAAATATTCGGCTGCGCGCTTGGCGCAAGCGAGGAAACGCGCGTTTTCGGAGGTTGCGGTCAAGCTGGGTTGTGCAGCCAGGTTTAAAATGATACGTAGAAGACAATAACCAATAACTTAATATGGTCAGCTTAATAATGGGAGGCACGCAAGTACAAAGAGCAAGCAGCAATCACCCGAAGGAAGCATAGTCGGTTCTTACGCTCTCTGCTGCACTTTCGCGTCCTTATTTTTTATTTTTTAGTTTTGTTACGTGTGTTTCCCAGCGGTGACCCTGAAAAACCCCGCGCGTCCTTACCGAACATTATCTTTTAGAACGGCGACTTGAATAAGCATCTGTCGCATAAATACAATATCAAGATTGTTTCTGGTTGGTGTGCATATATGTCCCGATAGATTTCTTGCCGCGGCTTTTGAAGGCAGGCTTAGAAAACTGTAACATGCAAATCCGACACAAACCGACCGTGGTATGTTCAGACACCACCGCCCATTGCAATTCAGCGGCAGTGAGTACTTTGGAGGTTTAAGGAAGTGCGCAAGAGATAAAAAAGGCTTCTCATGGTCTGTAAAAACTATACAATACATTATAGCCTATGAAGCTCCATAAATATCGCGTGATGTGCGGCAATTATTTGTCTGTGTTTGCAGTTGAGAATGAGTTTCGCTTCACTACCTGAGCGCGCAGATTAGGGCTCAGCTAGATTAGTGGTTTCGCATAAATTGAACGAATAAATGTGTGAACTCTGCTCTATTGTTTTATTCTGTAAAGTCGCTTTTAAAGTTTTTTTAATTTTCGTTTTGGTTGTCTTTCCTGTTTTCAAGTTCTGTTTAATTAATTCGCTCAATTTACGCTATTTTAAACCTATGAAACATCTTATCGTGCAAATTATGCACTTCAACTTAAAGGCAGGGCTTTACGGTATACGTGTTTCCGTAGTTCTTTGAAGCGGTTTTTTTATTTTAGTCTTACTTTTTAAGGGGAGGTGTATAAATGCGGATTTTTTATTTTGTCAGCTAGCTTTTTAATTTGATTCCGTACCACCAATTATCTACATTCGCGCTATTATGACGATCAATTCAACGTGTTAACTCCGCCAGTTTTACATTTTTCCTCAAATGCCGTTAGACACGCCCGGCATTTGGCGGACAAATCATGAAAACTGACCAAAGTTGAGTAAGTTTTCATATTTTTTTATTCGTGTTTCTGTCGTTACTTTTTGTCACGGCTTTTTGTCTTGCCTTCGGTTTGTGCGAGAGAACTAATAATTATGAATTCGTGAGTTCACTTTTATAATTTATTTGTAGGTTTTTTATTCGTTTTTCATATCCCGTTCGATCAAGTGCCTGTATTTGTGCTATTACAACAATGAAATCTGTTAACTCCGACAATTGTGCATTTCTGTGCAAAGGCAGCGCGTCACAAGGTTCGTCTGTTGGCGCGATTTTGTTATTATTTCTTTTGTCATTATTGTTGCTGCTTCTTTAATTTTGTATTTGTTTTGTGGAGCAGCTATATACTTTTGATTTGGTTAATATCACTTATATATATTTTTATTTTTTTACTTTCTGTATTTTTTTTAACTTAGGTAGACCAAATATCTGTATGTGCGCTATCGTAGCTATCAATTAACCTAACTCCGCCAGTCTGAATATCTATGGAAATGCAGGGCCACACATTTGGTGCCGTACGTGGAGCACTCTGCAGTTGTGTACGTTCGCTCTAGAATGAGCCAAGAACGATATCTGCTGCTTTTTTCTAATTGCGATTGTGTGCCTCATGACGTTACAGTTTTTGTTGGCTCCCGTTTCGCGAAAGAACTCAAGGGAGAGGTGCTGGGGTCCCACTATGCACCGATGAAGGTCTGGGATCGACCTGCAAGGGCGGAGGCCTGTGCCTAATGGGTGTCAGGTTCTCGCGTATTCCAATGCAGGACACATCCATAACATGTATTCTGTGTCAGCATCTCCTGAAGGAGCTGTGCAGAAAAGCAGCAAATAGACTCGCAAATACATTCTTGCAAAGACGAAAAAAAACTGCGGCGTTCATATGCCGCGCAACCCCGCATACATAGCGGCCCAATGGGCTGAACTATGTATTCTATGCATAGGTGCCCACTGCCGCCTGGCGGAGCCTGGAGGAACCAGCGCGCTTAAAACTTTTGGCTGGGGTCCGCGGCGATTGGGACGGGCGAAGCAAAACGCGCGTGGCGGGGGGTCATTTTGGGGGCTATGTATTGAGTAACTCTGGGTCATAAATGCCTACCGTTGTTAAGATAAATCTATATAAAGTACACAAAATGTGTACCAACGCTATATTTTGAACAGTTGAAAAGTTTATTGTTTGATAAGTTGTTTTGAGACCGCAAAAAACAAAAATGCTACAATTCTATAAACCCTGATCGTATGAGCCAATCCAATCCAATGGTCATGACCTTCGGAGGGCAATAGGTGCAACTGTCAGGCGTGTTCTGCGCGGTTCAGCTTAAACGTGTAACAGGATGAGAGCCTTGAAATAGTACTCAATTGCCTACTGTTACAACTGTCAATAAATGAAGACTGTGTGCAGCCGTGTGAATTGTGTTGTGAGCTCAATTCGTCTGCAAGACTTCAGCGAGCCAACAGCGCGCCTACAGTTGTCACTGGATGCAACACTATTTAGACCGTTGCCGTCTTCACCTGGTTCATCGCCTTCCCCTCGTGAGTAATGTGCATCTCAACATCATTACTAATGAAATATCCGTTTGCAGCTTTCCCGCTCATGACAGTCCTTTCAACAGTGATTACTCTGCAATTTTTTAGCGAAATGAAAAGTTCTTTTGCATAGCTAATATTTGGTGTGAATATATGCTTTCTGCACAGTTTCAAGTCGCGTGCGTTGCGCGACTGTCTTCCTGAGCCATGGGAACTATCCCAAAAAAATGCATGGGAAGTTAGATTTGACAGCGAATTACACAAATAGTCAGAAACCTGAAATCTTCTTTTTGCGTTTTTATCTGTACTTTGGCTTCTAGCTTTATTCTAAATATCATTTTCCTACAGTGGTTTTGCTAGGTTCCCGAGAGGTTGTAATTTTGAGCGAGAAAGCTGGGTATGCAGGCTTTATTAGTTTTGTCAGTGTATCTTGTAAAAAGGCATATACGTTGTACTCCGTTGCTGGCGTTGTTTGAAACGTGCCTTCGAAAGAAAGCGGCAGCGTTACAGACGAGATGGAGCGATAAGTAGATAAACATTTGCTCTTTGTTTCTCTAGTTTCCACCCCGTTCTCTCCGTTCGCTTGCGCCTTCTCTCGAAGTTATGTACCAACCAGCCTAAGTTAAAACTCTTGTGAAGCGTTCATCAACGAAAACGGTTATTGGCGACGCGATCGTCAATGGATTAACAGAGGACGTAGACGAGGACATAACAAGAAGAGAGTGTAGCGCCCTCTGGTTGGTGCTCTTAGCCGGTGCCTTGGCGCCGGCTATGAAAGAGAAGAATAACGAAACGAGCGGCGCGTGCTAGGTGCGCCAGCACGGCACGGGCAGTTCGATTCGGAAAGCCTGCCACGCTGGTACCTTGTCTCTTGCGCTGCGCTGCGAACCCGCGGTACGCTACAGTGGTGACTCCGGACTAAGACATGACCGACCCCAGCAACCTCGCGCCCTCGGGCCCTCTTTTGCCTGACTTTTCCTCGCGGCCGCCGGACGTCGCAGTCATACAGCTCCGTCTGCCCACCTTCGTGCGAAAGAACCCACACGTTTGGTTCGCCCATGTCGAAGCCGTCTTCGGCCTGCACCGCGTCACCTCGGAGACTACTCGGTTTCGCCACTTGCTTTGCAACCTGCCGCCTGAGGTGGCTGATGAAGTGGCAGACGTCATTGGGGCACCTTTGAACGATACTGCATACCAGCGGCTCAAGCAGAGTATTCTGGACCGAACCACGGCGTCCGAGAGTGCGCGCCTCCGGCACCTCCCAGGCGGCACAGAAAGTGTGCCCCAAGACCGGCCCGTCTATGGCCGCTTTCTGGCATGTCCGGCCAGCACCCAGGTTCTGGCAGCCACTGATCATGCGTTGAACGGCCAACATTCGGCAACCAGCACTTCGGTATTTTTCCGTCTGCCCGTGTACGGACGCACAACGGCAGCTAACCGGCTGCCAGATATTAAGTTCTCTTACGGATGCCGATGTTGAGAAAGAGAACGGCCGAAGTACGGCCTTAGGGCATCCGTTTTTTCTTCGGGAAGCGGTAACAGGCCGAAGCACGGCTGCGACCGGCCACAGAATATGCGTATTCTTGCGGCAGTTGGTGTTCGAAAGGAGACCGGCCGGAGCGCGGCTGCCGTGCATTCGTTGTTTCAACGGTGAACCGCGCGTCCGGCGGTATAATATTTGTTTTCTTCGGGCAGCCAGTGTTATGAAGGATACCGGCCGACGTACGGCCCCAGAATATACGTTTTTCATTCTGTTAGCTGTCCTCGGCCGAATTACGGCAAGCGAATGGCCACCGAATATTTGGCAACCGGTGTTCAAGAGGAGACCGGCCTACGTAAGGTATCTGGTTATACGTCATTTTTTCGGCAAACGGCATACAGCCGAACAACGGCACGCGCCTGGGCGCCGAGACTTCATGCACAGACGTGTTTGGAAGGAGACCGACCGGTTTTTTCCTTGGGGCAGAAAAGCCGTTAGAGAGCCGAACGACGTGGACGCGTTTTTCATGCGCTCCGTGTTTCTACGTTTTAAATGAACGAACATCGTTTTTCAAACAGTAATGAGTGCTCTCGTGAACGGGCAAGGTGCAAGGACTCACTGGACATTAGCAGGGAACCTTTTAGGCCATTGAAATGCCATTTATGGCCACAAGAAGACTGTGCCACACCGACGGGTGAGCTAAGCCTCGCCAGTCATCACCGCTACGACGCCTCTGCCGCCGGCTTCGTCGACGCATCAGCTCGAGGCTATTCGCCCCCTCAAGAAATGGAGAGGTTTGAAGACATCGACCCGGCAGAGATGTCCGATCCGAGATGGAGATGGTTCACCAGAATAACTGGCCTTCAAGGGCGTCGAGCAAGCGGCCACCACGCAGGAGCTAAAACGCCACCATGCTAAGGACTCCCCACCAAAGAAAGGCAAGTGCGAGCAAAAGCGCAAGTTATTCTGCGTACAATTAAACTGCGACAAGCAATGTTGCACTATGTTGTTGGTGATAAACGTAGAAGAGACTCGCTCGTGCATTGGTAGGATCAACTTCATGCCCTGCGCAAAGTTACTTCATGGGATTTTACGACTGCCTATTTAGAAAAAAAATTATTTTAAATTTACGATAACAACTTAGCCTTGTCACTGACGAAGCCTAGCTGTTAATTTAGTTTCGATGTTTGAAGGTGAGCTTAGCTACTCTTGGGATATGACTCATTTGGTTAAACATAATCGCCAGCATCTTAGCAAACACGGATTTTGTCAGGATTTTCTTGCTCAACGCAGATTGTTGAGTTCACGCAGGATTTGGCTCTTGCAATAGATAAGCTTAAAATGGTTGACTGTATATTCTTGGACTGCAAAAAAGCAAATGATGGTGTTCCATATCCCCTTCTGCGTAGTACATTTCATCCTATGAACTGAATGAATCGATTTTTGCATTGGCCCTATAGCTTTGTTCAAAAGTACTGTGTAGTTTACCGGACTATAGCGAATGAAGGTGACTTCGTATACCTGCAGCTTTATTCGAATTTAATAACATCCTGGTGTGCTGATTCAGAAAAGTTTTTGGATGTTAAACAGTGTGTTAACGTGGCACCTTTACAAGAAAACCTGCAGAGGAAGACGAAGATATAGCGAGAGCGGACGCGCTTCACATCGGCTCCGTTTCTAATGGCAAATTAGCAATGCCCATTAGTTCTAAGCCTTGATTCGTGTTCACCAATGTGTTCGTGAAAGCACACGGCATCGATTGATACCAACATCATCAAAGGCAAGTCGATTTATCGGACTATTCGACTTTTCACCGGCGTGAGGCCACTAAGCTTAGGCGTGGTCACCGAGGGTAGGCCCAGCGCTACATCAGCTGCGGCCACCTCGACCCCGCAAGATGGCAAGTTTAGACGCCGAGATGGAGTCGTCCACTCCGTCCATCAGGGATTTTGGAAAAATGAGTGTGCAAGTGGAGGGTGAGGACATTTCACCCGAAGAAATGCAAGAAGCAGGATGGAAAATGGCGAGTGTCCGTCTCGCTCGAAGTCGCCAACAAGAAACCCCGTCGCGGACGAGCAAAGACGCAGCCGCAGCTAAGCAGGCAGCGGCTAGCGCCCGGAAAACAAGATCTTCGGCGATCAAGGCTGCGAGAATGCCAGCGCTGCCCAGGGATACCATCAAGATCGTCTTGAGACCTCGAGGAGGTATCAACTTGGCCAAGCTAGGCATAGTGGAATTGACTGCGGCTGTACATGCAGCGGCCGGTACCACCAAGGAAGTTGAGTACGAGGACATCCTCTGTGTAAATGCTCAGCAAAACATTGTTGTGATCTGCACCTCAGATGAGGAACGAGCCACCCGATACAGCCAGATCAAAGAAATCGCCATACGGGAAAAGAAGCATGAAGTGTGGGCCTACAGAACTGCGCCGCACGATACGGTCAAGGGAGTCATCAGAGGAATCCCGATAAGCGAGACCTCCGACAACATTGACGAGCGCGTGGTCAACAAGCGTAATCCGCTAGCCCTAGGAGCCAAGAGAATCGGCGAAACGACAACGGTCATCGTCGTTTTCAAGGGCGCGAAGGTTCCGAATTACGTGAGGTACGGGTCGGCGTTGCTAAGATGCTCTCTCTATCGCAAGCAGGTGGATGTCTGTCACCAGTGCGGGCGCGTTGGTCATCGAAAAGACGTGTGTCCCACCCCGAATGAAAGAAGATGCCGGGGGTGTGGCAAACTCAACCCGGAGGAACAGCATCCATGCTCATCAAGATGCAAGCTATGCGGTGGGGGCCACGTTACGGGTGATAAGGCCTGCAAGGCACGCTACAAGACGCCATATGTCGTCAGGAAAAGACAATGGGAGCGGCGTTACGCTTCGGTAGAGGAGAGCCAGCTGCCATCGGAAAGCGACTTCCCAGTACTGGGCTCCGCCCGCAAACCAAGATCCCATTCGAGGAACCGTTCGAATTCTAAGGGCCGGTCGCCATCCAACGGCGGCATCTTGCGCCGTCAGAGTCGGAGTCCCAGCACCTCCCGGAAAGGAAGATCCCCGTCAAAGGACCGCGTAAGCTGGGCGGATGCGGCCAAGAGCACCAGAAAGGCCAGCGGCAATGCAACCAAGAAACAGCACACGCAAAGCAAGGAGCACGAAATGATAGAGGCTCTTCGCGAGGAAAACAAGGAATTGAGAAGAATGATAGATGAATTGAAGAAGAGCCTACAATGTCTGGCGGAGGCTAGGGGCAATGACACCGCCCCGGGCCCTTCGACCAACACGTCTGAGTCTCTGCCTAAGGGGCAGCCAATGGAAACTGTCGATGATGCCCAGGAACTCAAAGAACCGGCATTCAAGAAAAGGATCACGAAAAAACGTGGCACCAAAGAAATTAGCAGCAACGAAGCTCGACTAGAGGACAGGTTGAGCAAGCTAGAAAAGAGGATGGAGCGAATGTTCGAATCGAGGATGGAAAAAATGATCGACTCGCTCAAGTTGGCCATCGCCGAAAAAAGCAGGATAGACCACGAACGGTTCTTGCAGATCGAGGGAGCCACCCAACACACTCTAAGCTATGAGGCCTTATCCCAACACCAGGACCCACGCACGACGGCGCAGGGCGGCATTACCGGTACAGACGAGTCATGGCCCCAGAAACAACAATAGTCGTTTGGCAGTGGAATTGCCGCGGCCTGCACAGGAAGTGGGCAGTTCTACTGCAACACATCGAGAGCAGCGACCGGAAACCAGACATAATCCTACTCCAAGAAACTTTAACAGTGCGTCCCCCCCTACATGGCTACAGAGCGCTATGGTCTACCGACGACAATAGCCGGGGACTATGCGTCATGGCCAGGAAGGAGCACACAATGCTAGAACTTAATCTCACGAACGTTACAATTGATCACGTCTTTGCGGAAGTGGTGGTAGGCAGGAAAAGAAAGGAAAGTATTTATATCCTCAACGTTTACAGCAACCCCAGTAAACGCAGGCAGCGCTTCAGGGCGCTTCTACACAAGGCCAGTGCACAGGCAGGCTGCTCCAAGCTACTGGTATGCGGCGATTTCAACGCCATGGACCAGTCCTGGGGTTACGTCAAGAGCAACGCCAAAGGCAGAAACCTGGCGCAGGATGCGCTCGACAATGGGTACGTCCTCGTCACGGATCCTGCCAACCCGACGAGAACGGGCAACTCGGTGTCCAGAGACACCACCCCTGACCTCACCTTTGTCAAGAACATCGTGGCGGAGGACGTACAGTGGAAGAACACCGGACTGGACCTTGGAAGTGATCACATGATTGTGGAAACTACAGTGCGACTGAGTGGAGCCAGCGCACCTCAGGCACGAAAGCACAAATGGGTCGACTGGGAAGCCTTCAGAAGGCAAAGAAACGAAGCCGCAGACGAAAACGAACACATCCAAGACATCGCCGCCTGGATGAAAAACGTTACCAGGGACGTGAGGTTGGCCACGAGAGAAATCGAGATGGATGTTCAAGTCGACAGCATGGACAGCAGGCTAGTCCATCTAATCCAGGCGAAGCGATCTCTACAAGAGCGATGGAAGAAGCAAAGGCTCAACAGAGGGCTGCGGAAGAAGATCGCCGGTCTGAATCGCAAGATTGAGGAGCACTGCCACGCGCTCAACAACCAGAAATGGAACGAACTCTGCAACGCTGCTGATGGCCAACTCCACAACGGCAGAACCTGGAACCTGTTCCGGCACCTACTGGATAAGACGAAGACCAAGTCTTATCAGAGGGATAGGCTTGCAAAGATCCTACACGCGGAAATCAAGGAAAGAGGCGAGGATGCGGTGAAGAAGAAACTTCTGGAGAAATACATCCCATCCACGCCGAAAGTCACCCACAGAGATTACTTTGGAAGCCCAAACGACAGGTTGGACAGAGACATCGACGTCGAGGAAGTGCGGACGGCTCTGCAAGAGCTTAACAGCAGATCGGCTCCGGGTCCCGACCACGTGCCGAACGGAGCACTCAAGAACCTCGATGACCGCTCGATTGTAGCCCTCACGAAATACTTCAACGAGTGCTGGAGGTCGGGAGTCGTACCGAAGGAGTGGAAACATTCTAAGATGATCCTGATACCCAAGCCTGGAAAGCCGCCGAGCACGGACAACCTCCGTCCAATATCGCTCACATCCTGCGTGGGCAAGGTACTGGAGCGCGTCCTACTAGCGCGCTGGCAAGAATATCTCGAAAACAACGACCTTTACCCCGACAGTATGATCGGATTCCGGCAGCACTTGTGCACGCAGGACGCCATGATACAACTGAAGCACCTCATTGTCGACAGGGACACCCGAGACTCAAGGGCCGTCATGGGCCTGGATCTACAGGGGGCCTTCGACAATGTCAACCACTCGGCGATCCTGAGCCAAGTCTCTAAGTTGAACATGGGCAAGCGGACCCACGAGTACATAGGTAGCTTTCTCACGGGCCGAACGGCAGAAATCGTTGCGGGGGATCTCGCAACGGACGCCAAAGAGAACGGCAGCCGAGGCACCCCTCAAGGGTCGGTGATCTCGCCGCTCCTATTCAACCTAGTCATGATCGAGGTCGCCAGTAGACTCGCAGAGGTGGAGCACGTCGGGCACACCATATATGCCGACGACATCACGCTGTGGGTCGAAGGCGGCAGCCACGCTCGAGTAGAAGAGGCGCTTCAGCGGGCGGTACGGACGGTCGAGGAAAGCCTCGAGGGCACCGGCCTCAGATGCTCACCGAGTAAGTCCGAGGTGCTGCTATACAGGCCCAGGGAAGGTCCCCGCACTGAAAAGAGAAGCGACCGCGAGGAAATCTCCGTCTACACCAAAGATGGTACCGTCATACCCAGAGTCACAGATATCCGTATTCTGGGAATGCTTATTAACGAGCACGGAGGCAACGGGAAAACAGTGACACGGGTCGTCGGCAAGGCGGCCAACGCCATCAGACTAATGAGAAGAGTGTCGAACAGACGGAGGGGACTTCGCGAGGAGAACCTCACGAGGCTCGTGCACTCTTTCGTCCTCAGCCACATCACATACGTGGCCGCCTTCCACAAATGGAAGAGGGACGAAACGAACAAGCTCAACGTAGTCATCCGAAGGGCATACAAGACGGCCATCGGAGTTCCCGAATGCACCAGCACGGAGAGGTTGTACACTCTGGGCATCCACAACACCCTCGACGAAATTGCCGAGGCTCAGAGGATTGCCCAGCTGGAGAGGCTTTCCATGACCAAGCCCGGTAGGAGAATCCTGGAGAAGCTTGGAATACGATATCACGAACAACAAGGAGCCAAGATGCCCGTCCCGGACGAGATCAGGAGCAAAATTCGCGTGGACACTATCCCGCGCAACGTGCACCCCGAATACAATGAAGGCAGACGCAAGGCAAGGGCCAAGGCACTGGCGGACCTGCACGCCGGCGACACAAGCGCCCGTTACGTGGATGCTGCCGAATATGCGAGCAGAAGAGGATTCGCCGTGGTTGTCGTCGATGCTGGGGGCAGCATCAGAGCGGCGGCCAGCACAGCGAGCGGTACATCCGAAGAGGCTGAAGAGGTGGCCATCGCACTGGCCATCAAAGACCCGGGCTGCCGCACTGTCCTCAGCGATTCGCGGCAGGCAATCAGGAACTTCGCCCGAGGCAGGGTCTCTGCTGCTGCGACGAAAATTTTAAATGAGATACCGAGACACCGGGAAAGGGCAAGAATAAAGTGGTTTCCGGCACACGCAGGGGAAGTGTCGCACACCAACGCCAACCATAACGAAACCGCACACGCCCGCGCGCGCGAACTAACAGACCGCGCCGGGTCAAGTGGTGATCACTTGTGGTTCAGTACAAGAGACCGAATGACCAGCTTCAACGAAATAACCAAGGCCTATCGGCTCGCCAGACGCACCCTCCCGCCGCCCTGTAAAGGGCTGAGCAGGGAGCAGGCAGTCATATATAGGCAGCTTCAAACACGAACGGTCATGAGCCCGGCTTTCATGCACAAGATTTTCCCGGAGGCACACCCCGACGGTACGTGCAGGGTGTGTCGCAACGCCCCCGCGACTCTTGAGCACATCATCTGGGACTGTCTGAACTTCCCAGAAGATTCTACATCAGGAAGGCTTCCACCCGCCTTTGAAGAGGCTAAGCGATCTGGCAACCAAGACCTCCAACTCGAGGCCGTCCAGCGGGTCATCGTGGCGTTGGCCAGGCAGGAGACTTCACAGCCAGGTAACGGGCGGGGGGCCTCTAACCCTGGTGGCGACAGCGAGGACGACACTGGCCAAGTCTGAAGTCCTAACTTGGACTTCAACCGCAGGCACAATAAATGTTTTTCCAATCCAATCATTCCAATTGAATACGTATACCGTAAATTATGCTGCCGTGACAACGGCCGAGGAATATAAATACCTAAGAGTTTATTTAGGGAGTGGTTAGAGGTTAAATGGCAGGTTCACACCATAAAAGTAACGGCTGCATATGTTTTTGGCTTTCTGAGACAAAATTTCAGTGAACCTCCATCTAACTGAAAAGAACAACCGTATTTCACTCATGTGCGCTCAATCTTGGAGTACGCATGTGTTTTCGTGGATCCCTACACCAAAGAGCTGGTTGATACGCTCGAAAACATTCAGAATATGTCAGTGCGATTCGGATTAGGTAATTGTCACGCTCAGCTTAGCAGGAGAGAAAGTAAAAGTAAACTGAAATGGCAGGACGTGAAAGATCTCAGACGAAACCACATTTTGAACTTTTTTCATAATATCTATCATTCTAAAACCGGAGTAGAAGGGGAGAAGTAGTCCAAGCGCCATTCTACATATCGCAAAGTGGGACCACTAGTTTAAAGCAAATTATTAACTTTCCTTTAAAGGTGACGCCTTGCGCAATTCATTTTATTTTACATCAATACTGCAGTGTAATTATCTTCCACGTATGATTGCATTAACTGTTTATATTGACGATTTTCAGCGCGCTTTGTAGAATTATTTTGTTATTTTGTCTCATATTTAATGCTTTAGTGTTATGTATCTCCCTTCTGTAATGCATGCAAAGGCAAGCAGGCATTACATAAATAAATAAATAAATAAATAAATAAATGAACTTCCAGGGGCGCAAGTTTGCCTCCGACGGGTTGAGAACCCTACGGATTCAACATTGTGCTATAAAATATTTATTGCCCTATTCTTTGCAGTATGCAAGGTTTCCTGTATGCATGCCACCATTGCTATGTTATTGGTTTGAAACAAATTATGTAAGTCTAATTTTACGCCTTTCCTTGCGTGAACACAGAGGGATACAACTCCAGCCACCTGAACCAGGGCGTCATTCGCAACGCGTCTAGAATTTTTTGAACATAGTATGACATTAGAAGTAAATTAAGTTCTTTTGGACTATTAAGTGGTGTGGACCTGTACTCATGAAAACAACATTAAAATAGATTGAAAATGAAAGTACCTGTTCGCTCCTTCTTAGGATCAGCCCTGCGCAAGATCACCAGAAAAGTTGATCGAGTAGAAAATGTCTTTGCAAGAAAAATGGGCAAAAACTGGACATACTTTTTTGTGAAGGAGTGTTATATTAAATGCTCCTGAGTGTTTTGTTGAGAACCAAAACGTTTCGTAAAGGCATTCACGCCAGTTTTATATACAGAAAAATTGGTCAAGCAACTGTTATAAAAATAGTTTATGTAGTCATACCATGAAAGTGTTCCGGAATATTGCCCTAAAAGAAATTGGCTAAAAGCGGCGCAATTTATCTCTCTGAAATTCAACCCACTAAAGTATGCACCCTCCGCCGCCCCCCCCCTCCTCTTTCCCCGTTTATTACAGGTAAGCCGCCCTACAGAGGATATGAGGACCTGGACAATACATCTATTCAAGCTCTACAAAGAACTGAACATTTTCTGTGTTCGGCAGTAAAAGAGGCACAGCAATTAAAGGAACGACAATTTGTGAGCACTGTTTATTAAATGAATTTTGCTGTCAACTGAGGATGGTAATTAAGCAAGGCTGCGCTGAAAGCTTGACGCCTGGTGGTTGCGCGCGAGCTCACTTTGATGTGGCTGCATTGGACCCAAAATGCTGGGTTTGTGCTGCTTCTGCACTGCGCGAATGAGTCATCTGATTGCGCGACATGCAGTGACCGGCCTCAGTACAGTTAACGTACTGTGGCTGAACTCCAATGCCCGTAGCACGGCCGTATTTCCGGTAGCTTTAGTCCGGCTGGAGTCCGACGACCGCATCTCGGCTGTAATCCGGCGGCCGTACTTCGGCCGTACACGGGTGGCTTTGGAATGGCCGGAGCCCTAAGGCTGGAATCTGGCCGTATGACCGTAAGCCGGTCGACTGGCCGACGGACACTGGCCGTTGGACAGCCATGGGAGTACGGCCGTATACGGCCAAAAGGCCCACATTTGGACATGGGCCGAACATGGCTGCCGGAAAACGGCCGGACAGAAAATCACCGGCCAAAGTACACCGGCCTGTTTTAGGCCGAACAGTCCTGTGCTGCCTGTGCTGCTCACCCACGAAGAGATTGGTGATCGCCGCCCTTCCCAGCTGCTCAACTCCATGCGACAGCTCGTAGGCGCGAGCAACGTGGACTCGAACGGTGCACTTTTAAAAGAGCTCTTTCTGCAGCGCTTGCCACAGTCCACTCGCATCGTTTTGGCTGCTGCAGGGGACTTCACCCTCGACCGCGCCGCTGAGCTTGCCGATAGAGTTCACGACGCGACTTCTCCCTCAGTCACTACCCTCGCTTCGACAGCAGAGTCATCGGCCGTGTCCCGCTTAGAGGCTCGGATCGATCAACTTGCCGCTTCTATTGAAGCGCTTAGGACGTCCTGTGATCACTGATGCGGCTCCTCCCCACGTCCTGGCCGTCGTTCGTCTTCCCCGGGAGGTTCTTGCTCGCGCAGCCCTCGAAGCTCGTCTGTCTGCTGGTACCATCGCACTTTCCAGCACCGCGCCCGTCACTGCACTTCCCCATGCAGCTGGTCGGGAAACGCCAGGCGAGATCACTGATGGCGGCATTTGACCTCGCCTTACAACCCGGCCGCCTTTTCCTGGTCATGGATCGCATTTCTGGTTTTCGCTTCCTTGTAGACACGGGTGCTGAGGTCAGCGTACTACCAGCCACCAAGGATGAGCGTACTTCTAAGTCACCTGGGCCTACGCTTCGTGCAGCCAACTCTACCTCTATCGCCACGTATGTTCTGCGGTCCCTCCCCTCGACCTTGGTTTGCGGCGTGCCTTCCGGTGGGTCTTCGTAGTGGCCGACGTCAATCAGCCCATCCTCGGCTCCGATTTCCTGACCCTTTTTGACCTAGACGTCAGCATGCGTCAACATCACCTCATTGACAGAAAGACGCGCCGTTCCATTTTGGGCGTACTGTCTACTGTCGCTCCAACTGGCATCTGCCCGCTGCTTCCCTCGTCACCGTACGCAAAAATTCTCGAAGACTTCCCTGAGGTTACGAGACCCTGCAACTTAAAGCAGCCGCCCAAGCACAGCGTTACCCACCACATCGTCACGCGTGGTCCACCAGTCGCAGCTCGGCCGCGCCGCCTCTTCGGTGAGCGTTTCGCGACTGCTAAACGCGAATTCGAGCACATGTTGGAACTCGGTATTATCAGCCCGTCGTCCAGCAACCAGGCGTCTCCACTGCACATGGTTCCTAAGGAAAGTGGAGACTGGCGCCCGTGCGGCGATTACCGGGCGCTTAACGCTCAGACTGTCCCAGACAGCTATCCCCTACCCCACATCCAGGATTTCACAAGCCACTTGGAAGGGTGCACTATCTTTAGCAAAGTGGACCTTGTCGAGGCATATCACCAAATCCCCATCGAGCCTGCCGATATCCTGAAGACGGCCATCACTACACCCTTCGGTTTGTTTGAGTATGTGCGCATGCCCGTTGGGCTACGCAACGCAGCTCAAACATTTCAAAGGTTCATTGCCGAGGTGACGCGCGGCCTTCCGGCTGTATTTGCGTACATTGACGACATCCTCGTCGCGAGTCCCACTCCACAAGATCACGAGCGTCACCTCAGAGAACTCTTTGAACGCCTTCAACAATTTGGCCTGGTTGTCAACGCCCAGAAATGCGTCTTCGGGACGTCCGAGCTCGAGTTCCTGGGCCATCATATCTCGGCGCAGGGAATTCGCCCTTTACCCTCTCACGTTCAAGCCGTGAAGGATTTCCCCGAACCTACCAGCCTCCGCCAGCTTCGTGAGTTCCTGGGCCTGGTGCATTTCTCGCGACGCTTTATACCCCACTGCGCCGAGCTTCTGCATCCACTGACTGAGCTTCTACGCACAACCAAGAGCTCATCATCCGCGATTTCCTGGTCTCCCGAAGCTCAAGCCGCTTTCAACGCTGCTAAGCAAGCCGTCGCCGATTCGGTGCTCCTCATCCACCCGAGAACCGACGTCCCCACTCGCATGATGGTAGATGCAACCAGCGTTGCAATCGGCGCTGTTCTCCAGCAGAGAATCAATTCCGAGTGGCACCCACTGGGTTTCTTCTCTCGGAAGCTCCAACCCGCCGAGACGCGCTACAGCGTTTTTGGTCGTGAGCTGCTCGCCATTTACGCCACCATCCAGCACTTCCGGCACTTTTTGGAGGGCCAGTACTTTTACGTCCTTACGGACCATAAGCCTCTGGCGTACGTTTTCCGTACAAACTCCTCCAAGTACGTCTCACGGGAACTCCGTCAGCTCGCCTATATTTCGGAATTCACGACGGACATTAGGCACATCACAGGTACCGACAACGAGGCTGCTGACGCGCTTTCACGCATTACCTCCATCGGCACTGCTGCATCTGCTGTGGACTGGGAACGCCTAGCTCAGGCGCAGATTGAAGACCCTGAGCTGCAGGCACTGCGGGACCACCCGGGTTTCCTTCGTCTACAACTTGTGCCTCATCCGTTCGTGCCTGGCTCACTGTGGTGTGACGTGTCAGCCGCGGTGCCTCGACCCTTCGTTCCGGCTGCCTTTCGTCGTGCTGGGTTTCACTCGCTCCACGACATCTGCCCCCCCAGCATCCGAGCCACGCAGCGCCTCATTACACAGCGGTTCGTCTGGCTGAGCATCAACACTGATGCTCGGCCATCAACACGGGCCCACTGAGTCCGCCAGTGGGCCCGTTCGTGCCTCGCTTGTCAGACAGCAAAGGTGACCCGCCACACGAAGACCCCAGCGCTGCCTTTCCTGCCACCTAGCTGTCGCTTTGACCACGTTCATCTCGATTTGGTCAGACCATTTCCTCCCTCCCGTGATGGCCGGTACATTCTCACAATGATTGACCGCTTCACCCGTTGGCCCGAAGCCGTACCAATTCCGGACATCACGGCAGAAACGGTCGCAAAAGCCTTCGTTGCGACATGGGTTTGCCGTTTCGGCTGCCCCGGCATTGTTACCACGGATCGAGGCAGGCAGTTTGAATGTACTCTGTTCACTTCCCTCAGCCGCTTGCTTGGCACTAAACACTGCCGCACCACGGCATACCACCCCTGTGCCAAGGGCGTCGTTGAGCGGCTCCATCGCCAGCTAAAAAGTGCTCTCACTGCGTGCTTGGATAGAGAGCACTGGGTTGATCACCTTCCTGTAGTGCTTCTTGGCCTGCGTGCCGTCCTTCGTGGCGACCTCGGCTGTTCAACTGCTGAACTTGTCTACGGCGCACCCCTGCGGCTTCCTGGCGATTTGTTCGTCTCTACGGCCTCCTCGCCCCAGCCGCTTGAGTACCTCCAATGCCTGCAGGACTGCATGCAGCACCTGCGACCGGTCCCACCTCGGTCTTCTGACCACCGCATTTTTGTGCATCCCGACCTGGCGTCTTCGACACACGTTTTTCTCAGGCGGGACGCTGTAAAGGCGCCTCTTACCCCCTCCTACGATGGGCCGTACCGTGTCCTTAAAAAGACCCACAAGTCCGCCACCATCCTCTTGAATGGCCGCAAAGAAGTCGTCTCGTTGGACCGCCTCAAACCGGCCTACCTCGAGACGCCACCCAACGAACTCCGCGCAGACATCGCAGGCCTAAACACACCACTGCTCGCCCCCAAAACCAACGCCCGCCTGCCTCGCCGTCGCGTCACGTTCGACATTCTGTCTGGGGGGGGCCCTGTAGCGCCCTCTGGTTGGTGCTCTTAGCCGGTGCCTTGGCGCTGGCTATGAAAGAGAAGAATAAAGAAACGAGCGGCCAGTGCTGGGTGCGCCAGCACGGCACGGGCAGTTCGATTCGGAAAGCCTGCCACGCTGGTACCTTGTCTCTTGCGCTGCGCTGCGACCCCGCGGTACGCTACAAGAGGATAGGGCAAAGCACTGAACTACAACTGAGTTTTATTCAGATAATAAAAACATAATCCGGGTAACATCCAATAGGAACGGCAACACCACCAGGACGTAAACATCTCGCGCACAGCCACTACACCAATTGCTCCTACTGGCGACGCGATGCTGATTTGACGTTGTGGCCTAGCTGTGTAAATTTTTTGTCCATATTCGTTAGCGCAGCCTCGTTTCCCATTCGTGTGTAGAGGCACAACGCCTTAGAACTGTCTTCGGAATTGTTTGTGTTCGCAGCATAGAAGGCGTCTTTTATACAGTCAAGAAAGAAAGCAGAACGAGAAAATGTTTACCAGAACGGGGATTTTGCGCGACAGTGATGTAATGAACACGAGTGGCAGGCATTTCCATTTTTACATTCTGTGTATTTATTCCTGCGATTTTGGCGAAGAAACAGTAGAATGACAAAATTTGTGCGATAGTACTCACTTTCAGTCATTTAACATTTTAGCATAGCAGATTCAATTAATGCAATTGCAACATTGTATTTGTAGCACACCGTTCTTCCCAATATATATTGCCGCGAACAATACATTAGGTTTGTTTATTTGTGTTTTGCTTTTACCGCCCGGCTGCGCCGGTCTGTGTTATCTCTGCGCCAAGGGAAGCGCGTGTTCCATTCTTTCTTTCTGTGCCGCATGTGTTATCTGTTGTGATAGGGAGAGCATTCCCATCTAACGTGAACAGCCCAGAATAATCTTCTTGGATCTACTATGTTCTCGATGCGAATCGACGTTTCGAGAACCACGCGCGCCAAAAGATGAAAAGCCTGCAGTGCGGACGCCGGGGCATTCAATTCGACGACACTCGCCTGTGCAAGTCACTTTGTTGACCGCTGCTTCGCCGCCTCTGTATTCTTTTGAGTTGTTAGGGGAGCACAAGTTCGCTCCAATAAACGTGTTTCTCATTCAAGACAACTGCATCGTCCTTGTCTTCGTGACATCTGGTGGAGGTGCTGGGTAGCACCCTTCATGCCCACTACAACCTCGGGAAGCCGCCAAGCCAGTCCAACAAGAGCCAGCCTCCGCCTGCAAGATTTACCACCCGAGTTCGGTTTGATGCCAGAAGGGCCCAAGAAAATGAACGCTGCAACCAACACCATGGTGCAAGAAACAACGTCGCCAATCGTCCTGCAGCAGCCCCGGGAACCGCCATCGTTCCGGGGAGCCCCCGCTGAAGACCCCGAAGAATGGTTGGAGAAGCAGGAGCGCGTCCGCATCTTCAACAGGTGGGACGACGAAGAAACTTTCCGGCATGTCTTCTTTTACTTAGAAGATGCTGCTCGAACTTGGTTCGAGAACCATGAGAGTTCTTTGACCGACTGGACTCATTTCAAAAGGGAGTTCCTCAAGACATTCACTACCGTTGTGAGAAAAGAGCGAGCTGCACTTATGCTTGAAACGCGGACACAACACCCCAACGAAGGGGTCGTGATCTTCGTTGAGGAGATGAAGCAACTATTTCGCCGCGCGGACCCCGAAATGACGGAAGAAAAGAAGTTACGCTTCTTGATGCGCGGTGTGAAGGAGGAGCTGTTTGCTGGACTTGTCCGCAACCCACCCAAAACCATCGCTGAATTCGTGACCGAAGCCAGCACGATTGAGAAGAATCTCGAAATGCGTGCTAAGCAGTATGACCGGAACTTTGTTGGCGCAGCCAGTACGAACTACGTCGACAACATGCGGATTCCGGCTGATAGCCTACGCGAGACCATCCGCGCAGTAGTGAGAGAGGAGCTGCGGAAACTTTTCCCGACGACGCCGTAACCCCAAGTCGCTTGCCTAACTGACGTGATCCGGGAAGAAGTTCAAAACGCTTTGGGAACTTCTGTGGCATCCGAAGTACACTGCGAGCCCCAAGCTATGACGTACTCCGCGGCTGTTCACCGACCCCGCCCTGCTCCAACACGTCGTCAAGAGGCACGTCGTCAAGAGGCCCCGCCCTACCGCCGCCCACTGTCGCCCGCCCGACCCCCGGTAGCACAAACCCAGACGCCGAGGAAGACTGACGTATGGCGAACACCGGATAATCGTCCTCTGTGCTACCACTGCGGAGAGGCCGACCACATCTACCATCGCTGCCCATACAAGAGACTCGGACTACGTGGTTTCTCCGTCGACGCACCACGCCCCCGACCCGGCCAGCACCCATCTGAGATGGAAGAATACCTGTCGAGCACCAGCTGTGGACCAGCCCGTTTCAACCGTTCGCCGTCGCCCTACCCGTACCAGTCGCCGGCCCGCCGTAGCAGTGCTGACTTCGCACGTGGAAGGTCTCCCAGCCCACGCGGGGGAAACTAAAGGCGGCAACTTCTGGAGGTGAAGTTGCTCTACGGCGAAAACCTGGAAACCCTCCAACGACGCAAGAACGCGCTGAAGACAGTGATTCACGACATGCCCTCATCCCGACGACCCGACCTAACCCTGACGAGACTCCCGAACACGACGACAGCTACACGGCGCGACGCGTACCCGACCTGACTGAGACGTCCGTTAAGAATACGACGACAACGACGATGCACAGTGCCCGACGATCAACACGTACAAGCAGAGATACGACGCCCCGGCGAACCCGGAACTCGAGGAAGACTGCATCTGACATCAATGTGTCCATCGACGGCTTTGACGTAGTCGCCCTCGTAGACACGGGAGCTGACTATTCAGTAATGAGCGGACCATTTGCGTCTAAACTTAAGAAAGTTATGACCAGATGGGACGGTCCGCACATACGCACAGCAGGAGGCCACCTCGTGACGCCAAGTGGAACGTGCACATCGCGCGTCACCATAGATGGCACAACGTACCCTGCGGCGTTCGTCGTTCTGCCTAACTGCTCCCGCG
This sequence comes from Haemaphysalis longicornis, assembly GCF_048455015.1. Lineage (NCBI taxonomy): Eukaryota > Metazoa > Arthropoda > Arachnida > Ixodida > Ixodidae > Haemaphysalis > Haemaphysalis longicornis. The sequence goes on from NW_027526361.1 coordinate 149,117,677, forward strand.
ACGTAATTCTTGGAATGCACTTTTGGTGGACAACGGTGCAATAATCGATGTGCAGACTAAGTCAATAACTTTTTCCCCCCATCACTCCATGACGCCAGAACCGAACGCCGAACGACGTGCTGCTGTAAGGATTGCCGATGATCATGTCACCCTGCCACCCCGCGCAAGCTTGATGGTCGCAGTATACTGTGAAGATGCTGCTCCTGACGTCGACGCTATCGTAGACACTGATCAAAGGGTGCTTCTCGACCGTGGTGTGTCTGTCGCAAGAGGCATTGCGCGCTTCAAGGGACACCAATCCCACATTTCGGTGACTAATTTCACCGAGGAGTACCAGCATTTAAACAAGGGCGCGGCAATTGCATTCCTCGAAGAAACGCAAGAAGCAAGTGACGTGATCACGGTCGCTGACTTTGAACGCACACCCGTAGAAACCTTCAAGCTGCCGCAGCATTCGACGTGAATCCGGCGCTACCGCAAGAACAACGGAAAAAATTATTGGCTTTGTTGCGTCGCTATAGCGAATGTTTTTCGTCGAGCGCAAAACTACGTCAGACCCCTCTAGCGAAGCACCGAATAATAACCGAAGATGGAGCCTGACCTACCCGACAGTCACCGTACCGCGTCTCTTCACACGAACGGGAAGCCATTTGGACTCAAGTGGACGACATGCTCAGCAACGACATTATACAGCCATCGAAAAGCCCCTGGGCTGGGCCCGTCGTACTCGTAAAGAAAAAAGACGGCACATTAAGGTTTTGCGTTGACTACCGGCGACTGAACAAAATCACGAAAAAGGACGTGTACCCCCTCCCCCGAATCGACGACGCCCTCGACCACCTCTGCCACGCGAAGTATTTCTCATCGATGGACCTGAAGACCGGCTACTGGCAAATTGAAGTGGACGAGAGAGACCGAGAGAAGACTGCATTTATAACCCCAGACGGCCTATACGAGTTCAAGGTGATGCCGTTTGGGCTGTGCACAGCACCAGCGTCGTTTCAAAGAGTCATGGACACTGTGCTAGCTGGCCTTAAGTGGCACACCTGCCTCGTATACCTCGACGACGTAGTGGTATTCGCCCGGACTTTCGACGAACACCTTGAAAGGTTGGAGTCTGTACTCGAGGCCATTCGTACGTCGGGTTTGACGCTGAAGCCTGAAAAGTGCCGTTTCGCTTACGGGGAACTCAAGTTTTTGGGCCACGTCGTCAACGCCGCAGGAGTCGTCCTACCTGACCCGGCAAAAACTTCAGCCATTGCGAACTTCCCAGGCCGAAAGACAAGAAGGGCGTGCGAAGATTTCTCGGGCTGTGCGCATACTACCGGCGCTTCGTCGCAAATTTCGCACGTATTGCAGAGCCACTCACGCGCTTGACGAAAGATAGCACCCCTTTCAGCTGAGAAAACGACCAAGAAAAAGCATTCTGCGAGCTGCAAAAACGCCTGCAAAGCCCCCCCGTGCTCGCTCATTTCGACGAAAATGCCGAAACGGAAATGCACACGGACGCCAGTGATATAGGCTTGGGTGCCGTGCTTGTCCAAAAGCAAAGCGGCTGCGAAAGGGTGATCGCCTATGCCAGCCGTGGTCTGTCGAAGAAGGAGAAAAACTATTCTGCCTGTGAGAAAGAGTGCCTGGCTATTATATGGGCGATTTCAAAATTTCGCCCATACGTGTATGGAAGGCCATTCAAGGTTGTAACAGACCACCATGCGCTGTGTTGGCTCGCCAATTTGAAGGACCCCTCTGGTCGTCTTGGGCGGTGGAGCTTGCGCCTGCAGGAGTTCGACGTTACAGTCGTTTATAAATCCGGCAGGAAACACTCCGACGCCGACTGCCTGTCCCGCGCCCCCGTCGAACCACCACCACAAGACTCTGATGAAGGCAGCGCGTTCTTCGGGATCGTGACGGAGAGCGACCTAGCCGCCCAGCAGCGTGCCGACCCCGACTTACGCGTCATAATCGAGTACCTCGAGGGATGCAACGTTGCCGTTCCTAGGACCTTCAAACGCAGCTTAGCAGCATTCAGCCTGAGAAACTCCATCCTTGTGAAGAAGAATTTCAGGCCCGGAAAAAGAGCGAATTACCTTCTCGTCATCCCCGCGGACCTTCGTGACGAAATTTTGGAAGCGTCCCACGACGACCCGTCGTCCGGACATCTGGGCACAGCCTGCACTATTGGAAAAATCAAGGCGAGGTACTACTGGCCCGGCCTTACCTCTGACGTCACCCACTACGTCCGGAGCTGCCGTGACTGCCAACGACAAAAAACGCCGCCGACAAGACCCGCCGGACTTCTGCAACCGATCGCCGTCCCATCGAGACCATTTCAACAGATTGGAATGGACCTTTTAGGCCCGTTCCCTACGTCACGATCACAGAACAAGTGGATTGTCGTAGCGACAGACTACATGACGCGCTACGCAGAGACCGCCGCTCTTCCGAGGGGGACTGCACAAGAAGTGGCGAAGTTCTTTATAAGCCAAGTTGTGCTGCGACATGGAGCCCCGGAAGTCCTAATCACAGACCGCTGAACGGCATTTACTGCGGAGCTGATGCAAGGAGTATTACGCTACAGCAACACGGATCACCGAAGAACGACGGCGTACCACCCCCAAACGAACGGACTAACAGAACGTCTGAACAAGACAATCGCAGATATGCTGTCAATGTACGTTGACGTTGAACATAAGACTTGGGACGAAGTGCTCCCGTATGTCACATTTGCGTACAACACGGCTATCCAGGAGAAGACGCAGCTGACGCCGTTCGAGCTTGTCTACGGTAGAAGGCCGACTACGATGCTCGACGCCATGCTTCCGCACGTAGAAGACGACGACCTCAACGCCGACGTCCACGGATATCTTCAACGTGCGGAGGAGGCCCGCCAACTCGCTCGAGTTCGTATAACGGACCAGCAGCTGGTGGATCCGGGCCACTACAACCTCCGCCGCCGAGACGCCGAGTACCGCCCAGGAGACCGTGTGTGGGTTTGGACTCCCATCCGACGACGCGGACTCAGTGAGAAGCTCCTGCGACGGTATTTCGGACCCTACAAGATTCTACGACGTGTTGGCCAACTCACCTACGAAGTGATCCCCGATGGTGGCTCCGGCACATCACGACAACGCACGCGGCCTGACGTCGTCCACGTGGTTCGCTTAAAACCTTTCTACGCACGATGACGAACTTTTATTTTCATTTGTTCGGACTGTCGCTTATGTTAGCATCGGGTCGATGCACTCTTGGAGGGGGGGTAATGCCGCGAACCATACATTAGGTTTGTTTATTTGTGTTTTGCTTTTACCGCCCGGCTGCGCCGGTCTGTTTTATCTCTGCGGCTAGGGAAGCGCGTGTTCCATTCTTTCTTTCTGTGCCGCATAAGTTATCTGTTGTGATAGGGAGAGCATTCCCATCTAACGTGAACAGCCCAGAATAATCTTCTTGGATCTACTATGTTCTCGATGCGAATCGACGTTTCGAGAACCACGCGCGCCAAAAGATAAAAAGCCTGCAGTGCGGACGCCGGGGCATTCGATTCGACGACACTCGCCTGTGCAAGTCACTTTGTTGACCGCTGCTTCGCCGCCTCTGTATTCTTTTGAGTTTGTTAGGGGAGCACAAGTTCGCTCCAATAAACGTGTTTCTCATTCAAGACAACTGCATCGTCCTTGTCTTCGTGACAATATCAACCTGGTTTTCGCACAAGTTTGTGTCTCTTTTACGTCTAGCACTTAAGTGCAAACGTAACAACAAACTCGTAACAGGACTGACTGCCAACTTTTAAGTGGGGAAGACCTATCCCAATAGCATGTAATAAAGTCAAGTCACGCCACCTATGCGACAAAAAAATGCCTTCTGCATGCCGTGAAATTGAGCCCGTATCAAATGCAGATTGCTGGTATCATGTTTTACTTCACGTGCATCTTGTTGGCGTCCTGAATATTCCGCATGCCAGTCATTTTTGTTGCATAAATGCCACCCAAGCACCCAAGTCCTAATATTTTGCATGTGCTGCATTACTGAGACAGATTTGCTAACTCGTTTTCCTCATGTTGCTTCTGGTGCAAGCCAATGCAATGTCATGCGGCACGCTGCACTGCATTCTAGGGATTGCGTGGTGGATATTCTTATATAGCCTCAATATGTGTGCATCAATGCGAAGTTGAATTTATAAAATATTCAGCTTGCTTAGTATCAGGGTATAGTAGGTGCAGTAGTAGCCAAAGGAAATGGGAGGGATCGACTATTTTGGTTTCATTCCAGCAGGTTTTTAAGCAATGCCTCAGCCACGACCGTTACATGGCCGTTGTTTGCTTGAAAACCTAAAGGCCACCGAATGAACGTAAGCAAAATGCACTTAATTTATTGAAAGCCTGCCTAAACAACTGACTACAATCGCATTCAAGCTTCGGAAAGTTCAATACAGTGGCCACTGGAAATTTGACGAAAATACTCTTTAAATTAAGGGAAGGCTTTGCTTGAAAGTGATTGTGCAATAAAAAGTTCTTGCACTAGTTTGATGCGTACTGCAGTACAACGTATACTTCACCTATAAACGTAGTTCTAACTGGTCAAGAGTACGAGTTTATCAGTGATGTGCTTTCTAAAGATTTAGTTACGCATATACAGGGTGTCCCAGCTATCATGCACCAAGATTTAAAAAAAGAGAAGTCGCGTAACTCGAAGAAAACCTAGTGCATAATGTTTGCAGTACTGTGAAGAAGCGGAGAGTAATTTTTTCGTTAATGAGACTTAATTAATTAATTGTAATTAAATATCTAACTCGAAAAATACTGTCCTAATCACTAAAGTGTCAATGAGGCACTTGTAGGTAACCATGAGGGGCATCTAACTGCGCTATTTTAAGCGACGAACTAATTGCGTACTCATTTATTCTGACTGATAAAGGAAACCCGCGAAATATGAAAAATACCACGTGACGACGCTTACGCGCGCATTGTGAAGCAGCGTCCCCAAGCAAAGCTGATTGAAAGCAACTGCTTTGCGTGTTACCCACCCGAAGAGACAGCGCATCACCTTGATAATAGCATGCATGGAAGGAGCAGCCGCAGCAAGATTCGCGGGACGCGTGTGCAGATAAGGAACAAACTCGGTCGCGATTTCTTCTTTCTTTCTTTTGTCTATTTCATTCTGGCTAACTCAGAGGCAGCCTGTTTGAGGGCGTTGCTTTACGGTGCGCGCGGAGGCGCCGTCACGTAGTATTTTTCATATTTCGCGGGTTTTCTTTATCAGTCAGAATAAATGTGTACGCAATTAGTTCATCGCTGAAAATACCGCAGTTAGATGCCCCTCGTGGTTACCTACAAGTGCCTCATTGACACTTTAGTGATTAGGACAGTATTTCTCGAGTTAGATAATTAATTACAATTAGTTAATTAAGTCTCGTTAACGAAAAAATTACTCTCCGCTTCTTCACAGTACTGCGAACATTATGCACTAGGTTTTCTTCGAGTTACGCCTTTCCTCTTTTTTTAAATCTTGGTGCATGATAGCTGGGACACCCTGTATACCAACTAGCCCAGCTCACGATTATGCTGCAGGATGTTAACTTCCATGGTAATGACCCTGTTCGGGTTCATGCTTGCTTCCTTTTGCCACCTTTTGTGGACATGGCTTAATCCGTGTCTATAATGTAACTTCAATCAGCCAAGTGGTTAGGATAGACAGAAAAATATTTTGCAAGTTCAGATGGGACCTGTATGCTGGGCTAAAGGGTCCACAGAGTCACCATTCACGAAATATAGTTCTTATAAAAAGCGGAACCTCACATTGGCAGTCATAGTTGGTTTAAGGTTGTCTTAGTAGGGCCAATGCGGACATTGATCATATGATTAAATCTTTGTTGTAGCGAGCACAGCCGTTGCCGCCAGAAACCAGGGGCCATACAGCCTCTTGTGCGTTCCAGAACGGTCATGGGTTGAAAGCCCAAGCTCGTTTGCCCAGTAGGCCAGCAGGCTCTCGTTCCAAAGTCTGAAGCTCACGGAGCGTTTCCAGGGGGTCTCTCTCCACTATCGCAGCCTGAGGTATAGTTAGGTCTTGGCAAGGGTCCGAGCAAGCTGGGGTTTGTTCCAGGAGCATACCCTGCTCTTTTTGTTCTTGTTTTCATTTCCTTTTGACATGAGCCCTCACATTACGATTTTTCCAGATTTGACCTTAGTGCGTCTTTGGTTGCTTTGATGACGCTGCTACATCTTTGGGTGGTTTGTTATGACGTATATGTCCAAACTTATAATTTAAATTCAAAATTAAAGGATGAAATGAAACCCTTTTAGGGTGTTCTGCATCAGGCTCCACATGTGATCCGACCTGAATGTTAGGTTAGAATAGTTATGCCTATTCCCAACTTAAGTGATTAGTCGTGCGCCCCTTTGTTCAATTGCTGCGTTGTGACTCAGAAAACGTTGCTTAATGCTTGCAAGCTAGTTCCTATGCAGACTGACGGAACTCAGGAAGGGGGGAGAGGATTTTTCTCTGCTGCCATCAAAATTTTCACTGTTGAGTGCTAAAGGGTCCGAAAACGTGGCCAGTACAGGGTGGCACGTAGAACGAGAGCGGGTGCGTGGCATACGCTGGGTGCATGCCTTAGGTAAAGGCGGAACCATGTTAGTTTTCTTGTGCTGATAGGATGTTTATTCGGGCGGCATTTTGGGATCACTCGTGTATTTCGGCTCCTTAGAATTACAGCGCATTCTTGCGCATTAAAAAGCACGTAATGTTAGCAAGATAAAATCATCAATTTGAATAAATGGAAAGTTCGAATTAACCACGTTTGATTCTGCATCTCAACACCCATCATTTTTTCCCATTAAGGACGTCTGATATTTAAAGCGTACAGCAAATGATCCAGTGCAGTGCGTGTACCACCATTTCTTATACTTGTCTGTTTAGGGGATGGGGCTCCACTTGCACTATAGGGGCAACTAAACAGAACAAAGGGACTGGTTTTCAAAAATACCAAACAGTATAATAATGGAGCATGCATAATTGTTTTTACCCTACGGGCGGCAGTGTTTGATCATATTTGATGGACTTGCTGGCTTGTTACTTGACTTGAGGTATACTTCAGTGAGATAAACATCAGCGTATTGTGGGTGGAAAAGGGCAGTTGTCCAGTTTATGCGACGCTCGTAGTGTACTGTTTATAGCTGCAAAACTTGCTTATATGGGTGGGCTGTCCTGGAAAGGTGGAGTCTCAGGTTTGGAATTCAACAGCAATTGTGGGAACCAACCTCAGTAGTTTTGCAGGTGTACCTGTATGTTTTTCATTTTCCAGTTATGTACGTGTTCCTTTAGTGAGGCCCAGCATTCGGCCTTTATTTGTTGGTTATCTTCAACGTGCCTAAAATTTTTTAACATGCTAAGGCAGCTTAGTGGCTAAGGTGTCACTCTGATAACCGAAGGATGCGGTTTGATCCAGAAAGCGGCAGCCGTATCAGAACAAAGGCGAAAAAAATACTGCCCAAGTGTCGAGACTTCAATTCACATGCATGGTTTCATTATGCTATCAATGTATAGGCCTATTCTTTAATTAGCATACATCTCTATGTGTAGCTTTACAGTGTTAAATCCACAAAATTCAAATTTTTTACGGGTCACTGCAACGAACCGAGTTGTCGTTACGAAAATAATATAATTGGACAAAAACAGGTGAAACAATCTCATGCACATTCCCGCTCGCATTATCCACTTCAGTTTGTTACTGACCATAAAAGTATTGCGTCTGCATTCCAAATGACAGAAATCATAATCTGCACCATGATCATAGCCCAATCTTTAAATTTTTATTTGCTTGCTACATGATTTGCCGGCATCAAGAAGGGAGGCTGCAAATTGTTCCGTTAAAGACGATTTCTGTGCACAGTGACTCGTTGTTTGCAGGTGTGTGCTAAGGTTGGAGTTATCATGTGGCATGAATGGAAGTGTGTGAATGAAAGCATGCTTTGGTGTTTATTTTTTGTGCCGTAGTTTGATGCGCGGAGCGAGCGTACTGTGTCGGATGACTAGTTCTCTTTCTTTTTCTTTTCATCAAGCAAAAAACTCTTTAGATGCTCCACTACCAGTGGGGGCCACAGATACTGCGTGATATTTCAGGCGACCACCTCTTAATTAAACAGTATACAGATGCATTTTGCGCTACAGCAAGCGATGTATTGGTCGCAAAACTCGTATCATATCTCGGTACACACTGAATGTGACTGGTGTTCAGTGTAGTAACCTCGAAAGAACATCACCGTCCATTTCTGTATCTTAATTATCATGATCCGCCTATCTACGCCCACTGCTGGTCAAAGGCCTCTCCCATTATTCTCCAGTTATCCCGGTCCTGTGCTAACTGCGAAGAATTTATACTAGCAAACTTCTTCGTCTCATCTGATGATCTAACGTTTTGCCCCCTCCTGCCGCACTTGCCTTCTCTAGCTATCCGCTCTCTTCCCCTAATGACCGATGGTTCTTTCGCCTTCACTGTACATTTTCTGCTCACACCCATTCATTATTCTTACTTTCTAGTATGTGCCTAACACAGGTTGGTTCCCTCAATCGCTGCCCTCCCTTCCTGTCCCTTAATGTTACACCCATCAGCTCCCGCTCCACTGCCTGATGAGGTGTCCTTAATTTAAGTTAAACCCTTTTAGTGAGCCTCGACGATTCGGCCCCGTAAATGAGTACTGCTAAGATGCAGCTGTCATACACTTTCTTTTTCAGGTACAATGGTAGGCTGCCATTTTTTAGTATACCAGTGTTTCCTGTGTCCATTTCCCTGTACCCATGCCTTGATTGAAGAACTGGCTGGCAAGGGAGCTGCTACTGCAACAGTGCACAAGGCGCCCGCTCAAGCTACTGTTGACAGTCGACTTGGCAGAGTAGTTCTCCTGATTTGGAAAAAAGGGAAGCACTCTTTCTCACATGCGAGTGGTATCTTGACTTGTGTGTAACAAGATATCTTAGTGTTGTTACAGACATCAATTTCTTTTACCAAATAATGTATAGGGCCAAGACTTTAATTGTCAGCCACATCCTGTGCAAATTCAGCTTTGTTGACAATCTGCGGCTTCAGAGTTTTTATTGCTAGAAAAGGAATTAAATTTCTTTCAGCCTTTGGACCACGAAATCTTTGCTCACTTTCCGACCATTCCGGTCTGCAACCATTTTGCCAGTTTCTGGCACCGCAAAGAAGAACGCAAAGTGTTCAGGAATTCCTGTCATAACTGAGTGTTAGAGGCACGCACCATTAAATCACTTCTGTGCTTCCATGTATTTTTACTTTGTGTATTTGTTCTTTGATCGTGTCACTTGGTGTGAATTACGTAGTCGTGTAAATCGGTCTTGTTGTAACTATTATTCAAGAATTTCTGTCTTTGTCCGTTTTTTTTTTGTTCCCAAAGCATATCACATTGTGTGAAACATCAAAATAGTGCAACTTTGTGTTGTGTTCTTAACCACCATTCAATAATTTGTTTCTGGAGTGTTTTGTTGTGTTATTGTTGTCCTGCAGCTTCGCTATGTGTAAATCATTTTGTCACGTAAATTTCTACTGCTCTTGTAACCGTCGTACAGTCATTTCTGTATATACACCGTCTTTTCTAGTGCTCATAACCATTTCCGTAGTGTCGGTTCATTTAAAGTAGCTTATGGCGCTCGCACCCACCACTCAACACCACTTTTGTGTTTCCAAGGTGCTGTTGTTTTATTCTTTGCCAATATTTTCACTAGATGTGTTATTTGAAGTTTCGTAAATTTGCCTTTGTCTTGTAACCACTATTCAATCACACCTGTTTCCACACTTTTCTTGCGCTGTTTTCCGCCCATTCCACTTAGTGTGAGATATTTGAAGCTGCATAACTATCTTGTTCTTGCACCGTGTGTTTGCATTTTTCCTTTCTTTCCTATTTTTGCCAATGTTTCTGCAGTATGTTACTTATTTATAGTCATGTATATTTGTGCTATTCTTATAATTACTTAATCTGCACCTTTTAGGGCAGGGCAGATAGGCATCACACTTTAAGTGCTTGTGTTGCAAAAACGTATTAGATTATTCTGAAGTCGATATAAACTATTTCACCTGAACTCTTTTGTGTTTTATATGTACTTTGAAAGCTTTCTTTGTGCCCAGCTGCACTTATTTGCAGCTAGCATGAAAATACTGTCATTAGGATCAGTTTGTTTTTTTATTTGCTTTTCTGATAGTTTATTTGCAGAAGGACTGCAAAGCCGTGCTTCGTGGTCAATTTCGATGACACCGGTGTGGTTGCCTTAGTGTGAAGGGCACTTGTGCTGATCAGGACTGGTTTGCTGTTACTTACTGCCTCTTGTTTTCGATGTGACATTTCATGTTTGGAGCTGTGCTTTGTGTGCGTCTGCAAGAGTCTTTGGTAAGTTTGGCCCTTCCCTTATCAAACCTCATGCAAAACGAAGCACTTCAAAAACGGAAACACTTTCTCTAGAAGCGAGGTGTCAAGTAACAGCATACAGTGCTCTGAATAGCTAGAAAGACATGTATTAGTGGTACAAGTGCTCAAAACATGTAGGCAACCTCACAAAGGGGACTGGCCAAGCTCCAAATAATGTATAAAGAATGCAAATTTAATGCATACTTGTTCATCTCAACAATATCATACTAATGTACACTAGACATGGATATAACAAAATAATGTTTGTGCCAAAGACAGCAAAACAATGTAGACTAGACATACATATACGTCTTGCATACGCACCACTACAATATTCATAAGCTGTACCACCAAGGTAACATTCCATAAACAGCCTATAAATGTACCACGAGAGGTAGATTCTACGTTATCCTTTGCGTGATTTGGATAGGTTTTTGTAGTTGTAGCAACCTTAAATATGTGTAATTTTGACCCCAAACGTACGTCTCCTGGACATCTGTAATGTCGATTGCTGAGACCTCCAGAATATCTGCAGCAAGTAATGTGTTTGCTGGGATGTGCAAATCATCAGAACGCCATTACTCTGCTCTACATACGCCTTTATCGGCGCAGCCTTTGTGCCGTCCAAATTTTATCGCTTCCTTTGAAATGTTTTGTTCTTGCTTGGCTCCCTGAGTAGCCTAGGAGATCTTTCGACCCTGCAATTGCAAGCGGGGAATCCCGCACACGTTGTTGTTTGACGAGTGAACGAAATGTTATGGACGAATATTGCAAACAATGACACTAGTGTTGGATAATTCGAAAAGCCGTGCGCCGAGGCAGAACGGTTCTCGTCGCAAGATGACGAATATCCGGACATATCCGCATATAGTATTGTTGACGATGACCATGATCTGACTAGTTAACTACGAGCGTGGTAACCCATGGAAACATCATAGGAGAACAGCTTTGGTTTGGCGAAAGACTTACATGTGTCGTGTGACTTCAAGAATTCCTCATTGTTGACAATCACATCCGACTGTGAACAAAATGCCACGAGGAGGGAAGCCCGCAGGGACCACACGGGACGGCTCCGTGAGAAAATCAAGCAACGTAACCTGAAGACACAAGGCAATCTAAGCGATCGATAACGATAATTCTTGGAAGTAGGGACAAGCAGGGGGTTTCTTCAACCACCCGAGAAAAAGACTTTAAAATATGCTGTATTCGTTCGGCCTGCCGACGGTTTCCTCGGAGAACACCTATTGCTATCCTGATAAAAATATCTGGCAGGCTTGCGGGCTGCTTGCCATGATCTTTCAGCAAGGAATACCCTCAATGTATAAATCTGGTTGGCCCGGAGGCCGTTGCAAATTCAGGACTATTTCACAAAGAGGATGGCGGGAAGGTAGCCGGAACGTATCAGGTCTGTTTTGGGCGCGATCAGAATTATGGGCTTGCTTAGCATTGTATCTGTTCGTGGCACTAAAAAACAGTGGCTTTGGGGGTGCTTAGGCCCTTTCCTTTCTTTAGCATTGAAAGAGGGATGAGGAATTCAGGGAGTGAGTGAGAAAGGCAAGGTGATAGAAAAATGGGAAAGAAAAAAAAAGTCGGTAATGCGAGGAATGGAATGAGTAGTGGAGCTGCAGGAGAGGAGGAGAAGTAAACGTTTAATGAAAACAAGCAAATTTGGTGCTAGATGGCTGGGGCGCCAGCCCTGTGGGGGGGTCCTTTGTCCGGGATGCCCTGGTCCTGGCTGGCTGCCCGGGCTCTAGCGACGACTTCTTGTTGCGCCGCAAGGTCCGAGCTGGTCAGCCGGTCCACCCACTGCTCGTAAGTAGGGTTAGGGATTGGAGATAAACACGGGGATTGCCGGCATTCCCATACCAGGTGGTATAGGGTGCCAGGGGATGGACAGTAGGCACAGGTCGTGTAGTATTGAGTAGGGTACATTTTGTGGAGGAGGGTACGGTGAGGGTAAGAGTTTGTTTGTAGCCTTCGGAGGGTAGTGGCTTCGTGATGACTCAGACGAGGGTGAGGGGGAGGAAATCTGCGGCGGCTGAGGCGGTAGTGGGTGGGGAGATAAGGGGGGGTAGAGAGAGGTGTCTGGGGAAGGAGGCTTCCGGTCGGAGACGGCCTGGCGTGCATACTCGCAGGCAGCGGAGTGGACCGCATCGTCTCCGCGAGTTTGGCGTGACCGGGTGCCGAGATGAGTTGAATGTCGGGTAGTTTGGAGTCATCCTGAAGGATGCGGAGAGCTGTGGGAGTAATGCGGCCCCGAAGATATCGGCGGCATGCTTATTGCGAGTCACTGAGTATGGTGACACAGTGTTTGGCTGTTGTGGCTGCTAGCGCAATGACTGCTTTTTCGGCCGTTGTGGCAGTGGTGGTGCGAATAGTGGCTGCCGAAAGCTGTTGAAAGTGGTGGACGACAACGGCCACGTCGTAAGCTCGCTGGGTGGAGTAGCGGGCAGCGTCTTTGTACCGAGTGATGGAGCAAGTGGAATGTAGCCATTGCAACGTGGCCGCACGAGTGGCTCGGCGGGCGACGTTGTATTCCGGATGCATATTTCTGGCGATATGAGCCGCTGGGATAGGACAGGAGCCACTGAGCCAATGATAACCCAAGCGTTGAAGCGTGCAGCGCCCCGTATATATAAGGAGAAGGCGTTGCTGTGACAGCGTGTGCGCTTCAAGAAGGTCTTCCCAGGTGTTGTGGATTCCTAATTGGAGCAACGTGCGGGCGGATGTAGTGGGCGGAAGGGCAAGCGCGGTCTTATAAGCCTGGCGAATGATCACGTTGAGTTTGTCTCACTCCGCAGGTTTGATGGCCAGGTGTGGGGTCCCGTACATAAGGCGGCTGGTCAGTAATGCCTGAATGATGCAAACCTCATCGTGTTCTTGAAGGCCGAACCGACGGTGGGCAACACGGCGGAATAGTCGAGTGAGTTGGGTGAGCGTCCGCTGGAGTTGGGGGATGGTGCTAGAGCCACTGCCGTTCTTAGAGATGTTAAGTCCGAGTATTCTTACTGAAGCGACATTGGGTACTGGGTGGTTGTCGATGAAGAGGTCAGGATCTGGGGTAGGGTCGGTGCGTTTCTTGTACGTGCGAGCGCACAGTGTGATGAACGCAGATTTTTCTGGGGCGCATTTGAGACACCTCTCCTGCAGGTACTCCTGAATGACTTCAATAGCAGTTTGTAGCGAATCCTGGCGCTGGCCGGTGGAGCCCTGTGCAATCCACAGTGTGAGGTCATCAGCATACAGATCATGATTGACCGCGGGGATTGGCCTAAGTAAAGGTGGCAAAGCTCGCATCACTAGGTTGAATAGTAGCGGAGACGCCACTGATCCTTGCGGTGTCCCCCTGGAGTGGAGGGTGAAATTCCCGGATCGGAGATGCCCGAGGCGGACGGCGGCCGTGCGGTTTCGAAGAAATGCAGCAAAATGGACGTGCATTCGCGGACCACAGTTTGTGGTTCATAGTCCCTTGAGGATGCTCTCGTGTGTGACGTCGTCGAATGCACCTTTAATGTCATGGGCAAGGATAGACTTCTAGCTCGAGGTGGTGAGGTGATCGATGATGTCCGCTTTGATTTGTAAGAGGATGTCCTGAGTAGAAAGGTGCGGGCGGAATCCAAACATGGTAGTGTGGAGGTAACCGTTGTCCTCGTTAGGAGTGAGGCGGTTAAGCACCATGTGTTCTAAAAGCTTGCTGACACAGGACGTGAGGGAGATTGGACGAATGTTTGCGGTGGTAATGGGTTTGTTTGGTGTACGCATCAGCGTAATGTTCGCATGCGGCCACTGCTGGGGGAGGGTGCAAGCAGCCCAAAGGTGGTTATAGTAATCTAAGACATCGTCAATTTCCGCGTGACCAAGGATTCGGAGAAGCATGTTGGGAATTTGGTAATTGCCTGCGGTGGTGGTACGTGTGAGCTTTAGAAGTGCAGCTTCCAGCTCCTGCAGCGTGAATGGGATGTCGAGAGAGGGATTAGAGGGTTCCTTGGAGGGCGGGTAGCGGGCTAGGGGGTTGCGTCGGGTCTTCCCGGAGAGACTCCTGGAGAGTACTCACCAGCTGGTCTTTTGTACCAGGGTAGGAGTGGATGAGGCGCTTGATTTGATCGTGTGGTAGCATTCGTTTCCGTCTTGCCCTAAGGGAGCGGAGCATGTGCCAGGTACGGCGGGTGCCCAAGGTACCTTGACGTCTCACACAGAATTCTGCATAGTTCTGCCAGCTGAGTTGGCGAGCGTAATTCTCTGCCTCCTCCATCAGCTTGGTGATGCGGAGCCTAAGCTTACGGTTAGTGCGGTTGCGCTTCCATCGTTTGGTGAGGCTGCGGCGAGCTTACCATACGTCGAGGAGGGGAGAGTCTGCCGCCAGGGTTTCTTGCGTTAGGCCGACAGTGGTAGTGTGTTGCCGAAAGAGGTCCAGTAATTTAGATCTTCATGTGTCGATGCAATCGATTTTTTGAGCCGCTGTTTGTTTACAGAACTCTTTCCAATTGGTGATGCGGACCGTGCCGATTGTGGGTGCTTGGGGGCGGTAGTGCGGTAGCGTAATTTGAATGATATGATGGTCGCTACCCAGATTTTCGTCGTGGTGGGACCATACGGCATGCTGGAAGTTGTGGGTGAGCGTGAGGTCCAGATTAGTGTCCCTGGTAACGCTTGTGCCAATACGGGTAGGGAGAACTGGTACATTGCACAGGTGAAAATGCTGTTGTTGGAGGGCATAGAAAATATGTTTGCCCTTAGGATTGTCGTAGTGGTATCCCCACGCCATGCGGGGGGCATTAAAATCACCAAGGCGAATAAGTCGGTGGCCACGAGTTTGTTGCCGTACTGTTTGTAGCAGGGTTTGGATGCCATGAAGGGGTTGTCGGGGGGTGCTGTAGATATTTGGTATGTATAAACTGGGTTGCGTTTTGTTCGGGGGTAAAAGTTCTACAAATGTGCAGTCAAGGATCGTTGGTAAGGAATGGGTCAGCACCGCATGCGCAGTACGAATGAGGATGGCGGTGCGGGAGGTGGGTTCAGTCTGGTTAGATTTGTAACCATGAAGGGTAATTGGCTCCTCGTCCACTTCTTGCAGGGCTATAATATCTGGGGATTGTTGTTGTGCGTATGCTAACAAGGAGGGTTGTTTGTTGCGGTGGGAACGACAGTTCCATTGCCAGATGGTGAGAGCCAGAGATTTCGGTGGAATTGTAGTCGAGCTGTAGCTTGGACGGAGGTGGGGAGTTGTTGTTGCGGGGTATCTAGCGTGCCTTCGAACTCTTCTTGATCCCATGGGATGGCCCAGCACCATGTGTCTCCTGATTCCGGGGGCAACCTACAAATCTTGGCCTTTTTGCGTGCTTTAATAATTCGCGTGCTGTCCCCGAGTTTGTCAAGGCTGTTAAGACTGCCATTAATTTGTTCGCCCATATGGTAAATAAGTCGCTCAATGCAGAAAAGGTCCGTGGGGGCTGGGCTTTGCGCGCGGGGAGTGGCCTCTTTGTCAGGCTGTGTGTCCATGGGTGTTGCAGAAGCGTGAGATGAGTTGTGGATCAGTTTGTGGACTTGAGCACGCAATTGTTTAATACATGATTCAAGGGCAATGGTGCGCTTGTTGGTGGCCTCGAGTTGTTGTATTAAGCTGGCAATTTTATGTTCTAGTTGATGGATGCGTTGGTCAGGGAGGGCGGGCGGCGTTGGAGTGGCTAAGATAGGTGAGGGGTGAGCAGTGGGCGGAGTAAGTGCCACGGCTGACCAGCTCACGTTGTTGGTGGTTTTCTTGAGTGCTAAAGGTGGGGTGGTCTCGTCCAGGGACGGCCAGCGGTTGGCCGGGGCCGGTCCTTGGTTGGTACGGGCGTTCCTCCAAGGGGGTGGTAACCGTGGTTTTAATTTCTTACGGCATTCACGGCTGGCCGTAAGGTGGTTGTGTCCACAAAGTTGGCAAGTCGGGGTGCATGGTTGTCCGATGGGGGGATCACGTAAGTGACAGGTTGGGCAGATGATAACCTCGGGGTTTGGGCAGATGTCCTGCCGATGGCCCGTCTCCCCGCAGAGAACACATCACTGGATAGTTTGACGGTATGGTCGACAGCGTGTGAGGATGCCGTATGCTTTTACGTAGTATGGCACAATGGTGCCTTCAAAGGTAATTACGGCGGTGGTCTACGTGCCGAGTAGTCTGGCGTGTAAAATGCGCGCCCCGTTGGTGGCCAGTATTGCAAGATGGACGTGGCTAATAAGCGCCGAGAGTAAATGAAGGTTCTGTCTTCAGAGGGAAGTTTAGAGTTCGTCGACAACAGCTCTCGTCTGCCTCATACACTAGCAACAAAATTGTAACTTCTGCAAGTGCACGTTCATGTTGAAAAGCGAAGTGGTGTTTAAACAAACAGAGCAAATCAAAGGGCAGGCTGAACCAGTGCTAGGCAAATACATAATGGAATAATGTCACAAGTTTTTCTTCGTGTTTATTTTAGGGCAGCAGCTTGTGTAAGGGCGCAATGCATACTCCCTCACGCGAGGGAAAGTGCATGAAAGAGAGGAAAGGTACGCGCCATGGCCTCAAATATTTTTCTTCGTTTTATGTTTTTTCTTATAAAAATTGAAGTTTGTCCACTAAACGCATCCTTGAAAACAAGATATTCCAAGCCCCCACGGAACTCCGAGCCGTGGCTTCGATTAACTATCTGGTCATAAAAAGCGAGACAATCAAAGGGCCCTGCACACCAAAATCAGCGTATTAGTGTTGTCTTCACCAGAATGCGTAATGCAGCAAAAAACCAAAAAATAGTTTTATTCTTGCGTGCTAAGTTACAGCTTTGTGCAGTTTTCCTAAATAAAAAATAAAGCCGTTCCACTCAACATGAAAGCGGTCGTAAATGCAGAGCAGTGATTCGCCATACCGGCCTGTAGCACCGTTATCCGCTTACTGCTACTACCCATCACGCTCTTCGCCTCCCTGTCTCACTTCTCTCTTGATGAATTGAACGGATATTTGTCCAAAGCAGTTCAAATTTCCCGCCTTCGCAGTGCTCGCGCGCCCCCTGCCTGGAACGAACAGCGCGAGTGGTTCTCGCACGTGCCGGCACCTTACTGCGCAGTCCACAACGCGCTGTTTTTGGCGGTCCCATCTCCCCGCGAGGGGGACTCGAGTAAATGCGTCGCATAGGGGGTGGGTGTATTCCGTTAGCGTTTAGTGTTTGGGGAGTTGGTGGTAGTGAATGCGTTGTATCAGCAGCTTCTTGACGTAGTTTGAATGAGTCAAGGATATAAGGCGCGTTCGTAGCCTCCCATTCTGTGTCGGCTTTGTGGCGCAGTGGGTAGAGCACCATGTACATTGCGTTCCGCCCGCAGGGTCGAGGGATCGAAACCACGCGCCGGATAGTATTTTTTTATATAGTGTAGGGAGGGGTGCGGACAACGACGGTGCGGGCTACGACGGACGTCAACGCGGGTGACATCGTGAGTTACTGAAATGCTCTGCATTTAAAACACATTTTTAAGGTCATCAGACTTCACATTGGAGCGACCTTTTCTGCACGAATGACGGCATGCCACTAGCATACCTTTGGACGTACGCCGGCATAGGTCAAATCCGAAGTTTAAAGTTGCCTGCGGGCTGAAGGACACCACGATAATTTTCTTGCGCCGACTTGCACTCTACGGGTGTGACCAGTTGCGGCTTGCGTGTCCAGTATGGCGGCCTACCTCTTTCCACAAAAGGCGACGGTGTGTGGACGGTGAAAATTCAGATGACTACTAAAATGGGAAAAATGGCTTAGCTATTACGACATTCACATACGTGAAAGGCTAGGATGGTCCCAAAAGACAATGAGACCGCATGGTAAGGGGTGCATGGTTGAACCACCTCGTCATGAACCAGTACGTGTGACTGGTCTTATACTGTTACGTTCAAGTTTGAATACGACCGGTGATAAAACAGCTTTAAACTCGGTTCCTGCAGAAATAGCGCTTAGGTACTGGTTGCTTGCGCCCCCACAGCCCGGTTAATAATAGCCGGTTAATAATGGTTTATTTTTATTTCATTTGCATTTGATTTGTTTTGCTTTAATTTATAAATACAACTACCTTCACTGAACGCCCAACTAAACCAAAGTCAGCTTCCCCGAGGGACGTGGAGTGCTTTATCTCCTGACAGGTTTTTTTCCACGCTGTGTCCGGAGTGAACGGGACATCCGTACAAAAAAGTGGCCTCCGAGTTCCTTGTAAAGTACAGGGAAGTGCGTGCGCGACGCTTTGTTCAGATCCATTCAATAGCACCCACCTGAAAAACTCAGGAGACCCTTCCTCTGGTCTTCTGAAAGAAATATGCCGCCCCTGAGATTTAAGCAATACTTACTCAGTAAAATGCATCCTACTTTCGTCATGCCGGGAGACGCGGCCACCTCTATGCCTATGGAAGACAAGTTACTTCACCTGTTTTCGATTTAAATAACAGAAACCTTTCCGGTCGAAATTTGTCATTAAAGCTGGGTTATATGTTTGTAACTGTTTTACAAAAAAGGTAACGTGTTTGTTTTTTGAGTATCACCTATTTTACATTGGTTTACATTATTGTAGCAACTTTTACCGACAGGTACCTTTACATATACCATAAGGAGTATGCGAGAGATCTTATATTATAAAAATAGCTCTGTCTAGAGTGCGTCCGACGGAAATATAAGCACTCATCCAAAGTGAACCGAATTTTGGCAAGCAAATTTTTCAAAAAATTGATGGTTCATTTTTATTGTTTTCTTTAAAAATTTTCATACCTATAGTGAAACATTGTGTCTGTGGAAGCAATTTTATGTAGTGTGTATGTTGGAGCCGCCGCAGCGTCATATGATAGGCTAGCGATAACACTGCGGGTCTCCTACTGCAGGACGGATTTTTTTAAATATTGAAATAGTGATAGTCCCCGAAACAAGAGAACAATGGCGTATATAGAAATAACAAAAGAAACTGTAAAGGCTTAGTTGAGATTTAACCAGTAAAATATCGCTGTATAACGAAGAATACTAAAAAATCTAGAAAGCAAATATAATTTTTACAAATGTGGGCGTTGCAAGACAGTGTAGGCATAAAAATTATACCTAGTATTACATACGACTCTACGTACTGAATAACTGAATTAGAGTTAGGTCCAGAAGTACCACTGAAAGACGTTAAGCATCAAAAAGCAAGGCTTGGTTTTCTGTTTGCTTTTACCTAACAAATTTACGCAGTAGCACCCCTCAAACAAATAGAAGACTGTTTAGGTTGGCAGTTAGTTGTGTAATACCATTCGAGGAGAAAAAAAGGCTGGTGTCACCCACAAAAATGAATTTTGCCAGCTTGCTTATGTCACAGACGTCATTTATGTAGACACTGAACAGTAAATGCTCAAGTAAACTGCCCTGGAGTACACCATATTCGGTTTGAACGAAATCAAAAAGCCAATACGGAATATAGACATGTTGGAATGGAGAGCCTAAATATGATTTCTTAGATTAAGAGCCCGTTCACGAGCGCCATAATGTTCGAGTTTCTCAAAAAGAACTGCGCGATTCAACCCCTGGTAGGAACCGCCGTTAGTCCTGAAGGCTTTGGATCGCATTGGCCATCGGTGCTCTCTCCACCAGTCACCTCTGCTATGAGAAGTGGGAGTGTTCAAGCAGCTCCATTGATTTCTCATAGGTAGCGTTTGGGATTGGGATGGGGGTTGGAAATTGCTGGCAATCCGTACCTGGGGGAGGGGGGTTGAATATGCATGTGGGTAGATATAGGGACGGATACATCACATGGTGAAGGTTTTTGTGTGGGTAAGAATTAGTTTCCAGTCGGCGAAAGGTTTTTGCGTCGTCTCGGGAGAGGTGGGGCTTTTGGCGGAGCCCATTCGCTGGTAACACGCGGAACAAACATTCTACGGCAAAACACAAAAAACACAAAATGCTTGGCACTGTTCGAGCCACTAGCGGTTTTTAAGATCTCTGAATAAATAAAGCAAAACGGTGGCTCATGTTAGCCTAGAGGAATACACGGTAAAACGTGTAAATCGCCGACATGTCAGCCTAATTAGGAACACTGTTTTTCTGAATAAATTGTAAGAGATTTTCAACAATATACGCAAGACGTTTTACAGGCAATTTGGTACTAGTAATGCTATCCTGCTAAACAAAACACATGGCTATTCAACACCGCTCCTCTGTTCACTCCGTAATGTAACACGCCATGAAAGAAAAAGCGAAGTTTGTGTGGTTATCTTTGATTCTTGAAAGTGTTCCTTGTGTGGTCCAATCACCAATAGAGATAAATAACTTATATATTTACATTTATTTCAAATCACCCAAGAAGTTATGCTTGTAAACTTCCTCGTCCTCGTTTATCAACCCCCACCACACGAATTAGGACGTAATCCTTCCCTTTGTAACATACGCCTGCAATACCGGGGTTCAACGTACAACACGATTTTCACCGTTTTTCTTGTTTGTGGCCGACACCCCTCTTCCGTTCTTGGCACATCTTTCTTATCCTGCCCGGTATCTACAACCGACCAGGCACTGGGTCAATTTGTTTCCCGGATGGCGCGTTGCCGGAAGCTGGCCCGATAGATCAGTGTATCCTGCCAGAACGACGGAAAATCTCGCAATGACGCACCTCCCCCACATGTCTTCTTTCAACCTGCAGATGAAGCGTTGCTTTCGACGCCTCTATGTGCTCCAGGACTGTGCGAAGCGTTTCTGCCCCGCTTCGTTGACCCCTACAAAGCCATCCACCTTACCTCTCCAATGAACTAATTAGTATCTGCTACTTGTGGTCTCACCGACCACGGGTGTCACGGCGTTGAGATTGTACGCGTGTGACGTCTGAAGCCATTCGTCTAGAGTTCTCTCTCCCCTTGTGTTTCGGCCAGTTTGGCCGCCTCGCCGACCAAAGGGAAATAGTTTGAGCACAGTCTTTCCGTCTTAGAGGATTTGGTTCCGGCACTGGTCAATCTCACCGTAGTGTTTACCAGCCAGGAACACTCCCTTTACTTGTTCGATCTTCATTCACGCATCACTCGTCATCATCATCTCGACCACGGGCACATTCGTTCTTGCCCTCTGCTTCGGCTGGTCTCACACCAAGGTCGTTCGCGCCGTTTCCCTGCAATAAACGATTCACCACAGCCCCTGGTCCCCGTCTCTCAATATGCAGAATATTTATTGCGCTACAGAGGCAAAAGACAGACCCCTAATTGATGACTTGTGGAGGAAGAAATATCAGCTGTTGGTTTTTGAATTTCTTGTATTTTCGTTGATATTTGATGACGGAGTTGTGTGTATTTGCACAGAGTGCTTCTTTATTGCGTTTGGTAGTATACCTGTCAGTTGAAGTGTGCCGTCCTGAATGCCTTTATTACGACATCTGGAATACCAACTAACCTCAATAGCATATATAACTACACAAAAAGAGTCAGCGGAAAGTACCGAGGCTGCCCTCTGAGTGGCACACACCGTCAAACACCCGGCTACTTGATTAACAAAACATTGAGGAAGATATTGAAGTTTAGGTTTTAGTGGAAACGATTGCGATGGTCAAAGGCGGATGGGTTTCTGCCAAAGAACTCCGTGCCCCAAGCAGATAGCAGTGGTTCCTTACGAGTGGTTCCTTAAGTGGTTCCTTTCCGCGACCAGGCAGCCTGCCGGCATCCCAAAGGTCGCAGTGTGGCAGTAAGCTTGATCATGATTCGTTGGGTATGAGCCTTAGCATTCCCCTAGAACACAAAAAAACAGGCGAGCAGCCAGACCAGTCACAACACGCAGTGCAAGGAGCATCTTTTCTTTGTTATATATTTGATACGGCTACACGGCACAAGGTGTCGGTAGAGCCAAGTCGAGCTATCGCTGCTGTCGTGCATGGGCTAGGCCCCGACATTCGCTTTACACAGCTGAAAGCGAACATGATTGCCAAATGGCACAGGGTACCCACCACACTAAGAGAATTGTGCCCAAGTACATGCCGGCAGTTTGAGTTCAGCACAATTCATGCTTGCCGTGCGAAACTCGGGAAGCTCGGCTCCAAGAGTTTTAGAAGTAGAAAGTTTGTTTCGAACTCCTAAGATGACGGGAAAGATTCCAGAGTAGACGCCGTGCCGCTGCCTTGCTAAAGTAGACGTCTGCATACAGCTCACATGTACATGATAGCTCAAAAACTCAACAACAGGTAGTCGGGGATATATGCTATAGACTACTGCGTCTTTAAATTCTTTATCTCGATCAAGTAGAAAAACCCAGATGAATGGGGAATAGTAAAAAAGGAGTAGCATAATGCGGTACTGTTTTTTACCTCACGAAGCAGGCTATTACTGCAGCCGCTGTCAACAGCTAGGGCTGCAACAAAAGACACTTTCTCATAAAAGATAATGAATTTTTAAACCGTGCACCTCCCAAGTAACGTTTAATAAAATGATTAACAAACAACAAAACCATTCACCGCTCAGGGATCTTTTACAACAACTTTGCCCTTCTCTGATTGGCTTCAAGCCGCAAATTTAAATATTTATTTTTACATACTGCAGAGAGATTTTAGGCTCGCAGGGCTATTGTATGTTCTTTGAATACAAACACACGTTGCTCCACATCTGAAACAGAGGTAAATGACAATCTATTAAAACGCACGAAGGATTCGCAAAGATTAGACGGAGCAGGTTACAATAAGTGCAATACCTAGTAGAGTAATACAAAAAGTCTGAGAACACAATTAATCAAATTTCTGATATATGGAAAATGTTTTTAAAGGCTGAGATCTCATTTCAGTAAATTCTGTTTCTAAATCCTTCGTGGGAAGAAGCCGTATATAAATGTATTACTATGCTGTTAAAAAAGTGCAAATTTGAATGTGTGAGTATTTCTAGTAGATTAAAGTCATAAAGAAGACAAATAGCCATTTTCTAATAAGAAGCATGGTGAGCTCGTGAAAAAATGCCGGAATTTGTGCCATTCGCGACCACGACTTTCGGATATGGGTTGTACTTCCAATATAGGTTAAATGATGGTAGAAAGCGCCAGTAGTAACGGCCGTAACTGAAATGTATTGCTTTCTTCTGAGGTGATTCGAGCGTGTAAATTCAGATACCTCTAAGTTGTTCAGGATGCTGCAGCCAGATTTGAGAATGGGTCAGACGCAGCGATATATATATATTGGCAATTGTATTTCAAGAGGAGCTTCGCGCAGTGTAAGCATAATACTTTTAATGCTTTGCTGCAAGTGTATTCAATGTGCTTTGACTACGACAAAGTATGTGTGAAGATGATCCGCAGTAGCATACATTTCGACACACGAAGCAGGGAAGCCTCATTAAGCAATAAACAAAAAATAGAACTGAGCCTGCGAAAAGATGTAGTTATTGTTTTTGTAAATGTTAAAATCATTTGGAATTTGTCGGTTTATCTGCAAAATTGTGCAAAAGGTTAAGTCACATATGACAGTCATCTTTGTTGTTACGTTGTATATTTCCCAGTGGCAAGAATATTGACGGATGTTTGTGCACGCCGAAGTTTATTGTTTATTGTTTATTGGGTGGTGCCCACCAACAGCACTAGGCCTTCTTGGGTGGTGCACACAAAAAGGACAGGGCGACACACAGATAAACAAACGGTAAAACATGGAGACTGGTTATGAAGTGCAGGGGTCACAAAGTACATAGTACCACCGCACACGCGCGTGCTCGCAGGCACGCACACGCACTCACACACACGTAAGCACGCACGCACACACACACACACGCACGCACGCACACACACACACACACACACACACACACACACACACACACACACACACACACACACACACACACACACACACACACACACAATTTATACATTTAAGGAATTAAGATTACAGTCAGATACATTAGCACGCGCTGAGACAGGGCTTGTGACAAGGTATACTACAAAGTACATTGCCATACACGCAAGTTCAGTACAATCCACCGTCGTAACTTACTGGGGAACATGGATACTGGAAATAAGTACATATAAAGCAAAATTTATATGTATGTATGGCACATACGCTCGTGAGTGCAAACAAAACATACATACACGCATGCCCACGCGGGTGCATCACCTATCTGCAATATCAACAAAAGTGCTCTATCAACAAAATCTGGGGACCTCAGGATGGCGCATTCACTACAGGAGATTGCGAATAATCGGGACATATTGAACGGGGTTATTTTTTGTTGTTATTAATTTAAGAAATACTACAGATGGTGGTTCACGTCCTAGCAGGAGAGGGTTACATCATGTTCCTAACACAAATATCAAACCCTTCTGGTGTCGTAGCATGCACGCAGTCGGAAGGCAGTGAATTCTACTCGTGCCCGGTTTGTACAAGAAATGAGTGCTTAAATGTGTTACTTTTAAGAACAAATGATCTAACGTTTTTTGAGTGATTTAACCTTGCTGATGGCTGGGGCGGTGGCAGAGGATAGAAATATTTGAATAAATCAGGTTCGTTATGATACAGTTTATAAAAAAAGTTTAACCTTGCAATTGTTCGTCTGGTTTCATGCGGCGACTCAAGCCCGCAATGCCTTATCATTTCAGAGACCAATGAAAGGCTTTTGAAGTCGGAAAAAATAAGTCTGGCGCTTTGTTGTTGAATTCTCTCAAGTTTCTCTGTATCTTTCTTCACTTCACTTTTTAAACCTAAAGACCCCCTCCAGGGAATATTACATCAGGGTTCGGAATCCGATACAATAAACGAAATACCTATGCATGATGAGTATAAATACAGCGAGGATAACAAGTTACTGTGAAAAAGGAGCAAAACGATAAAATGCTAATACGAATACAACTGAAATACTAATGCAATACATGTGCAGAACGGGCTCAATAAGGACGCTTGAATATTCAATGTGAAAAGAAGCGAGTGACATTTTGTTCAAATGTAGAGTGGCACGGGACAGTAGCAAGCTTAGCAGAAAAGCAATTGCAATGCGAGGCTGTGCGGAAAAAGAATGAGGCGGAAAATGTCGTTCTATGGGCGCGCGGCCGGGGAGCATGAAAACAATGAGCAGCGCGGCGAAATACGCGGGCAGGACGTAATACATAAGGTGGGTTGCCCAGTGTACTGTGGTAGAACTTATGGAACAAAATGACACTGGCTATTTGCTGACGAGTATTAAGGTTAAAAGAGCATATTCTTGTTTAACGGATGAAACGCTCACGTTGTATGAATATCAGGAATGAATAAATCCAGCTGCCCGATTCTGGAGGGTATCCAGAGCGTCGGTTAAGTATGCTTGATGAGGGCTCCATACTGGTGACGCATATTCAAGTTTGGTACGAATTAACGATTTGTAGGCTAAAGTTTTACCTGCGGGGGCGCGTGACTTAGGCGCCGTTCTAAAAAACCAAGCGATCTGTTTGCTGATGATATCATGTTAGCAATATGGGCGCGCCATTTTAAATCGTTACTCAAAGTGACCCCTTAGTATTTGTAACTGTTGACATTTACCACCCGAAGGTTACCAATTTGATGAGAATAGATGAGGGGGCTGCGCCGATGGTAAAAAGAGAGTGATTAACATTTATTCGGGTTTTGATCCACGAGCCAACGACTGCACCAGTCTAGCAGATGGTTAACATCATCTTGTAATGCGAGTTAAGCAGGTGTGTTAATAATGGTACGATATATTACACAATCCTCCGCAAACATACGAACATCGGGAGGTCGGTGATGTATATTAGGAATAATGATGGACCCATAAAGATCCTTGCGGAACGCACTATGTTGTCAAAGGGTAAGAGTTATGGCCGTTACCATTAACAAATTGGGAACTATTATTGAGAAATTCGCGGATCCAAGTTAAAATTTTAATGTCTAAGTTTAATTTAAAAATTTTAGCATCAGGAGGTTATGGGTCACTCTGTCGAATTCTTTAGAGAAAGGAAACAAAATGGCGTAAGTCTGTGCATTATTGTCCAGGTTTGTATGCAGGTCATGAACAAAGAGGGCAAGTTGGGTTTCACACAATAACTTTTTTCTAAATCCGTGCTGTGCGGTATGAAAGAAGTTATTGGATTCCAAGTAGAGCATGATTTCGGTGTAAATGAGGTGTTTCATCAGCTTGCAAGGCCCGCTGTTAAGGAAACGGGGCGAGAATTGAGAAGAAATAATTTGTCACCTGCTTTGAAGACTGGAATGACATTTTCTATTTTCCACTTCATAGGTAGTGTGCCTGCTGATAATGACTGACAGACCAACAGAGACAAATAAATGGCAGATATTTCTGTGGTATTTTTCAGAAATTTAGAGTTAAAATTGTCTCATCCTGATGAAGAAGAGATTTTTAGTTTGTTGATTAGGGATGTTATTCCGGCACTGACGAAATCAACACTGGACATTAGAGAGACGACACTAGATAGCAAAATTGGTAGGGACTGCTAGATTCGTTAGTGAATACGGAAGCGAAGGTTGCGTTGAATAATTCAGCGCATTCGGAATCGCTAACTTCTTAGCCCGAAAGAATATTCCAAATAATACGGTCTATGTTTTCGGGTTATTCACCGCCCGAAACTTTCTAGGCTTATTCGATGAAATTTTCGAAAGATCAGTATCAAAAAAGGTTCATTTTGCGGTTCTGATGGCGTTAAAATAAATTCTTTCGGCGTCCTAGTACCTACCCCCCGCGCTAGCGGTAGCTGCAAGTTTAGCTGCACGAAAAGGTCTTTTCTTTTTGTTTTCAAGCCATTTTAGAAGTTTGAAAAACCATGGTTTTTGGTAGTTAGCTCGGAAGGTAGCACTGGGAATAAATTTGTTTGTTAGCTGCTTAATTTTTTTGTTAAAAAATTTTGTTGAGTGCTGTCTTATAAGATTTGCGTATTAGGACATCAATCTTGGCATGTTCTTGTGGTTTTAAGGTAAGATAGGGTGCCCCGTAGGTGATGGTTATTGAAACTGGGTCTACATAACACCCTCCCGGAAATTATTGAGGCGCATCTCCAGAACCAACTACAGCGCCTACAACGCACACCCGCCAGTCGTCATCTGCTCAAAACGTTAGGCCGGAAGGTGGTACAAACTCCGGACTCGCCACAACGCATACCTCCATCAATGCGACGCAACATCCATGTCCTCCCCATTTCGCGTCATATGCACCTTGCATACAACGCCGGCCGTCGTCAGCATCCTACACGCCTCCTCATCAAAAAATATGGCAGCGACCCGACCACCCTCTATACGGACGCCTCTCCCTATCCTCAACGACCAGCTCACGTCGCTACTGTTGCCCGCTTCCACAATGCCTTACTCACCTCGGCAACTCTCTGCACAGCGTCAACTACCACGGCCGAAGAAGCAGCCATTGCCCTCGCAATGACCCAAGCCATGAGTCCCAGCATAACAATACTATCTGACTCACAAGCTGCCTGCCGTCGTTTTGCACTCGGACGAGCCTCGGCTCTTACCCTGGCCATTATTTCTCAATGGCCCACCCTCCCTCATGACCGCATAGTGTGGACACCCAGCCACACTTCTCTCCCTGGGAACGAGGTTTCACACGCCACCGCCCGAGCTCTCCTTCACCGGGCATTCCCAGAAGAGGCCAACAATGCAGCCAGTATTACAAAGTCCCTTACGCCCCGCTCCCAAACCTACACTGACATCCTCTACCACTACAGACCAACCCGACGCACCTTTCCCCCTCCTCACCCCTCCCTTTCTACCGCTGACGCCCGCATCTGGCGCCGACTTCAAACCAACACTTATTACAATCACCTCCATCTACACCACATATCCCCTACTAACTACCAACTTAACTGCCCCCAATGCGATGAGCCTAACACCACGCTCATCTCGTCTGGACGTGCCCCACCAACCCTCCACCACCCAGATCCCCTACCCTTGAGCAGTGGTAGTGCGCGTTGCAGAGCTGCCAGCTCGAAGACCAGGAGGCCCTGATCTCTCGGGCGAGGATGACAGCCGCGGCCGCGGCCTACCGGAATAGAATGGCCTTTTTTCTCTTTTTCTCCCCTACCTCGTCCCTGTTGTTTCAATAAACGTTTTTTATCCCTCTCCCTCTCAAAAATTTTGTTCGCCCTTTTCCGTAATTATTTTGTATTTTTCTTATTTGTAATTGTCGCAATGTCGTTCTACCAATTATCTTCATTTACGCATTTATAATGATTACAAGTGAAAGTTTCGCGAAATCTACATTATTGTGGAAATGCCATGCGATTGCCATTTCCCAAATGCTATGCCATTTCCCAAAATTTTTTATTATGCAGAAATGCATTATAGTCGGGGTTGTCGTGCGTCCCTTGGCCGGCGTCCGCAGCGCGTATGATGAGGATTGTGGCATGATGCCCCTAGGGATTGGCCAACCAAACAATCCATCACGAGATAGCTTCGCGTTCAACCACCATCGTCATCTTCCCGTAGGGGAACTGCTGAAGAAGAAGGAGAAGAACACAAAGCTGCGAAGAGGAGGGCTGCGTGAGTTTTGGCTACCGTTATCCTCCTCGGCCGGCGCATCTTCCCGACCTGAACCCGGTCGAAGAGCGGCTCATCGCGCCTCGACTCCTCTTCATGAGCATCAGGCGGCTGACTCGAGGCAACGGGCAGTTTGGAATCAAGGGACAGGCGGTGAACGTGCCCATCGACGTATCGAAGGTTGTGCGGTGCCTTCCTCGCATGGTACCCGAGGACGTTGCGTTCGACGTTCGCATTTCTGCATCCTCACAATCCCCCTCGGGGAGGTGCGGGGGAATTTTTGTTCTTATTTTTTAGCTTTTCAAAATTTCGCCAGACCAATTATCTCGATTTACGTTATTACATCGATTTTAATCAGAACTTTCGCGAAATCTGCATTATTATCGAAATTCCATGCGGTATACGTTTTGACACTTTCCGTGAATTTTGAACATTTTTCTTATTTTGTAGTTTTTCATAATTTCGTCCGACAAAATTAGCTCCATTGACGTTATTACAAGGGCTACATTTGGAACTTTTCCGAAATCTGTATAAATGTGGAATTGCAGGGCGTTACACGGTTCGCGATTTTCCTTATTTATTTTATACATTTGTTTTTATTTTTAATTTCTCAAAATTTTGTTCGCAAAATTATATACGCTATTACAAAGATTTTTCACGAAATTTGTATTATTGTGGAAATTCCATTCGTTATGCGTTTTCACATTTTACGTAATTTTTAAATATTTTCTTATTTCTAAGTTTTCCAAAATTTTGTCCCCCAATTATCTTCATTTACGTTACCATGCAGATTACATTTAAAACTTTCGCGAAATCTGCATAATTGTGGAAATGCAGGGGCTTTAAGCGTTCGCCATTTTCCGTAATTTTTAGAAAGAGAGAGTAAACTTTATTCAGTTTGCCAGCTGTGTTGCTTAGTCGTCAGCCGTGAGCCCTTGGGCTCTGCTGGCAGCGTCCTTAGCCAGCTGGACGGCCCAGAGTTGGTCATCCGGGCTGGAGCTGAGCAGCGCGGTCTCCCACTGCTCACTATTAGTGATTGTGCGGCCATTTGTGATCGCCTGCGGATTGCCATAACATGTGCGCCAGGTCCGCTCGTTGCTGACATATATGACACTCAGGGGAGTAGCGCCCTGGCTAGCAATAGCTATACACAAGTGGGTTTAGATACGAGTGGGTGTGTAGGAGTCGCCAGACCACTGACTGCCGCTTACTGAGGGATGTGTGCGCTGGTTGAAAGCGGGCCCGGCCTAAACGGTAATGACCTGTAACGTCGCTGTATGACAATAGCCGGTCCCTGCCCGACATGGGGACGAGTTCCGCATAGGAAGTGCCGTCCGCTCGATCGGTAAAGCCTCGAGCGGCTTCGTGCGCAGACTCGTTCCCTGCAATGCCGGAGTGGGCGGGGGTCCAAATTAAGTTGATCTTGCCTGTCTGGTTTTCGAGGTGGAGACCAGAAATTAAGATTGCGGACGCCTCCCTTGATATGTGTCCTCGTGAGAAATTTAGAATTGCTGGGAGTCGCTAATGATTGTCTTGATTTTTGTGGAGGAAACCATGGCTAGAGCAATGGCTGCCTCTTCTCCAACCACCGAGTCTCGCGTGCGGACAGAGCAGGAGGCTATGGTGTTACCCTGATTGTTCACCACCGCATTGGCCATTGCCTCGCGACCAGCGTAATCGGCCGCGTCCGCGTAGGCAACGTTTTCGACTTTCGCAAAGCGTTTTTGCAGGGCCCGGGCTCTGGCCTCTCGCCGCTCCATGTTATGTATAGGGTGGATGTTACGCGGGAGCGGAGAGACCTGAATGTTCTCCCTTATTGCTGATGGGATCTCGAAACTAGAACGCGCTGTCGGGGTGAGCTATACCTAGCGAATCGAGTATATGGCACCCCGTTGTGCTGTACGTCAGCCGTACTAGTTTCCCTAGCCGTTGAGCCTCGATGAGCTCATCCAGACTATTTGTAAGGTCCAGGGCCTCAAATTGCTCGGTGGGCGTGTTTAGTGGGAGACCGATGGCCCGCTTGTAGGCTCTGCGGAGGACAGCGTCTATTTTAATTGCCTCTGCCCTCTGTAGCCGGAGGTACAGGATGGCGTACGTCACCCGACTTACTACAAAGGCCTGTACGATCCGTAGGAGGTTAGCTTCTTTCATTCCATGGTTACGACCAGCTATCCTGGATATTAGCCTGGCTGTTTGGTGCACAACTTTTTCGAGCGCTAGCGAGAATTCTGAATTATGGCCATTCGCTTGTATTCGAAGTCCCAAAACTCGAATACTCGACACGATTGGAATGCGGTGCGAACCAGCGGCCAAAAGTTGGACTGAAGGGGGAGTGGAAGTAGATTGCCTTCATATTTTTTTTTGTTTTTCAAAATTTTGTTCCATCATTATCTCCATTTACGCTATTTGTGTCCAGCGTTGATAAGGAAAGACCATCATAGTTCTATCTTCCCTTGGGTGCTCAGCACGAAATAAAAAATAAAGGAATATAGCTGAATGCACCGTTTTAACGCATTGCAGCAACAAAGTTAGATAACGCTTGCGTGAGCAGGCGCCGAACGTGGTGGGAAGACAAATCAAAACGCTCACACCATACAGAAATAAAAAAATTAGAAGAGCGGACACACGGGCTAATCGCGGCCGAATGGCCTGACTCCCGCTCCATCCGGCAGTTGGCGCAAGTGGTAAAAAACTATATATTTAAAATTAAGCTAACACACAATAATATACTCTAAAATTTTGTTACACATTAGACTACACACTTTTATTTATGTAACACGTTGAATGGCTGTGAATGTAAAATTTTGCGTCTTATGCAGAAAACTAAAGTAATGATAAATAACCTCGGGACAGCACAGCAGTTTGAGATAGGTGGCGAGCAGTGGAAGTGGTAAGAGAATATATCTACTGAGGCCGAGTTGTGACCCCAGATCCCAACCATGAGGCAGAGATAATTAGAAGGATCAGAATGGGGGGGTGTATATGGCAGACATTCTCAGATAATGAATAGCAGCCTACCATTGTCGCTGAAGAAGAAAGTGTATGACAGCTGCATCTTACCGGTACTCACCTACGGGGCAGAAACTTGGAGGCTAACTAAGAGGGTTCAACTTAAATTGAGAATGCCTCAGCGGGCAATGGAACGGAAAATGATAGGTGTAGCATTAAGGGACAAGAAGACAGCGGAGTGGGTCAGGAAGCAAACTGGTGTTAAAGACATATTAGTAGAAATTAAGAAGAAGAAATGGACGTGGGCAGGGCATGTAATGCGAAGGCAAGATAACCGCTGGTGATTAAGGGTAACAGAGTGGATCCCTAGAGAAGGCAAGCGTCGCAGGGGGCGGCAGAATGTAAGATGGGCAGATGAGATCAAGAAGTTTGCGGGGATAAATTGGTCACAGTTGGCACAGGACCGAGGTAGTTGGAGAGTAATGGGAAAGGCCTTTGCCCCGCAGTAGGCGTAGATAGGCTGGTGATGATGATGATGATGATATGTTGACCACAAAGGTACTCTCCTTCTTCTTGCCTGTGACAAGTTCTACCGTGCAGTGCTCGAAGGCGCTGTTCTCTAGGAGTGTGTTTGCCACGAGAAGTTATTGCTTATGCGAACACCCAAGTATTTGTACGTATTCACAGCGTCGAGAGAGCTATTTTAAATGCAGAGCATTTCATAGCCTCGCCTCTTCCTGCGTCAGACGGCGTCCACAGCTCAGCGTCCGCAGCAGGTGCGCCTCTCCTCTTTCCCTCCTCTCTCTCAACAGCAGCTGGCTCGCGCATGCGTCGTAGTCAGCCCATTCGCTCCGTCGCGTTCTCGGCGTAACAGGTGCGTGATAGCAGCGAGGTGGGGTGTGGAAGGGCGCGCGCTGCTTGCGCATGCGCGCTCTCCCCACTGTACTGCTCTCCCTCTACTGCGCGCGCTGCAAATATTAAGCGGCTAGCGGTCGCTCGTGCTTCAGTGACTGCGTTGCTCCTTCCTTCCTTGGTTGACGCTCGCTCCACCCTAACGCGACTTTAATCTCCTCTCTCTACCCCAAACCAACACCAACGCAACTACGACCCAACTACCCACCCTAACGCGACTTTACGCCGCGTTAACGATCCCCAATGCTTTGCATTTACTCGTGTTCCCCTCGCGGGAAGGCGCGGGAATTATTTGACTAGGTAAGGGTAGGGAATGCCGTTGTTGCGGTTACGTGTGATTCTCATAGCTTTGCATAAACGCATATTAAGTGTCATTAACCAGTCAACACACCAAGATGAAACGCTGTTTAGGTCAGTTTGATGTGCAGAACAGTCGTTAGGATTAGTTATTTCACGGTAAATTACACAACCTTCTGCGAATAGTCGGAGGGAGGAGGAGATGCTGTTAGGTAGATCGTAATGTATATTAGGAAAAGAAGGGGACCTAACACAGGGCCTTAGTTCGGTTCTTTATCTTTTAGCAGAAAGTATCTTTTGTTCCAACCGCGTTCACAGCTGCTACAGTAACAGCTTGTCTCGTGAGGTTAAACGCAGTATCGCATTATTTTCCTGCTTTTTTACTATTCCCCATTCATCTGGTTTACCCTACCTGATCGAGATAAAGAATTGAAAGACGCAGTAGTCTATAGCCTGAATCAGACAACGTGGTGTTGAGTTTGTAAGCTACCATGTACATGTGAACTGTATGCAGACATATGTACTTAAGAGGCAGCGGCACGGCGTCTACACGGCACGGGATTCACGGCCACGCTGTACAGTCGCCAAGTTTCACCCTTTCACCATTCTAGCTTCCGTGCATCACCCGTGCAGACAGCCGCTTTGCTGACCGACGACTCTGTGGCTACGTGTTCCTAATCTTATCTCGTAGGATTCAGCGAGCCAGCTGGGATTGCGTGATCACCCATGACGTCACAAGAAAGGCAGTCCTTCCCTCATCAGACCCTATTTAAAGGACTGCTGTGCTCCTCCCACCTGGGATTTGCGGCCACGCTGTAAAGTCGCTAAGTTTCACGCTTTCACCGTTCTAGGTAGGCACTAACTTCATCAACCATATACTTTGCTCTGCTTGTGGTATTGGCCGTCCATGCCCCGGCTTTGAAATATGATCTGACGTTGTATTCTTTGTAGCCTGATGGGTGTAGACGTCTGCACGTACCGTGAACGCATCGGCACGTGTTTTCTGCGCCAGCGGTCTGGTTGTTGCCGTGTTGAAAGTTGGAGTGCATGTTCGTGCCTTCTGCGCCTTTTGTGCCCTAGGGCCTCATTAGTACTTGCAAAATGCCTTGCGTTGGTTCTGCTTTGTGCGGGCGACGTCGACATCGGACCTAAGATTGAAGATATACTCACACTCCTCAAGCAACAACATCTTGAAACTACTTCCGTACTCGACGGATTAAAAAAAAATGTAGCAAACATAAATACCAAAATTAGTTCAATTGAGCAGACAATCACCACTTCCCCCCAGTTCACAGATATTTTTGGTGCTGTTAATGATTCGGTTCGACAAACCAAACTCAGCACCCAAAAAATAGCACCAATCCACCCTGTGAATGTGGCTGGAAAGCAAAGCTGTAAACGGCACCCACAACGATTATTCATGTGACGTCACATAAATTCACTCACGTCACTTTACTAATAGTGAAACTAGTGATAAGGAAAATGCACTTTAACCATACCCACTATTACTTCACAGAGTTATTCTTGGTAAGGTTAAATCAATGCATGAACGATGGTTGTTTGAGTTGTATTGGTGTAGCACATGAGTGGAAACTCTTTTTTTATAAAATGAATGCTGAAACCCACTGTCGGACGATCTTACTTCTCCGCCTTTGCCGTCGCGGACGGAGGCAACGAAATACAAGGCAGAGACAGAGCAGGAGGAGGAAGAGAAGGAAATGCTTTTATTCAGATTTCTGAACGGCCAAGTGTGCGTCCCAGGGGAGTGGTTCCTTCTTCACTGTAGCCCATATTCACTCCGTGCCGCCTGTGCTCTGCCCACCAGCTTAATCTGGGTAGGCAGAGAGGGGCTGGACAGCAGCATCTTCCATTGCTCTCTCGTTAGGTCGTTGACGGAAAGGGACGAGGGTGCTTAGGATTAAAGTAGCACACCCCGATTTTGTGGCAGAGTGTTCCTACTTCCGCCCAAAATTTACATTCACCGTCGTATCGATTCGGGTGCAATAAGTGAAGCCGCGTCGGTTGTTGGAAGGAATCGGGTTTTATGAGCCGTAGCGTGGTTTGTAGTTCTATGGAAATGTCAGGGTAAGGCGAAGGTAGGGTCTGTCTCAGAAGGCGATAATCCTGGGTTATGTCCCTGAACGACACCAGTGGATGACTGTCCTAGTGCAGCTCCATAGCACGGGGGGTAAAACTGCAGGCTTGGGGGGCGTATTCGTTGTCCTCTATGGAAACGTGAGCGGGTGTCCAGATGAGCTGAGTGCGATCATCTGGGTGGTGGTGTTTTAGTACACGCATTGCAGTTCGGGACACAAAACCCGACTAGTAATTCCGGTAGGCGTGTTGGGAATCGGTGGCTACCCTACGAACCCCTGGTTAAGTGAGAGCCAAGGCTATGGCTGCATGTTCTGCTGCCTTCATTTCTTCGGTCTTGAGTGAGGCACAAGCAATGATGTTGGTTCTGGAGGTAGCCACGATGATGGCGTACTGCTGCCCTCCATCTTGGGAGGCGTCTGTGTAAATAACTGCATGATCCCCACCGACGGTGGAGTTGAGAACTTCAGCCCGTGCTTATCGGCGACCCTCGTCGTGTGAGGGGTTCATATTTCTAAGCAAAGGGAGCATCCTTAGTTCTTGTCGCCAAACGTTCAGGAGTACATCAAGATGAGTGACCATCTGTGCTGCAGAGCCAATCTGGCGAAGGATGCGGCGACCCGCCGCAGTTCAGCTCAGTCGGAGCTTCTGAATAGAAAGATGG
The DNA here is from genome assembly GCF_048455015.1 of Haemaphysalis longicornis. Lineage (NCBI taxonomy): Eukaryota > Metazoa > Arthropoda > Arachnida > Ixodida > Ixodidae > Haemaphysalis > Haemaphysalis longicornis. The sequence goes on from NW_027526361.1 coordinate 149,153,443, forward strand.
CCCTCTATCAGCTCTTCCATCGTGTTGTAGAGCCCCGTGCTAAGCAGCGTCTCTGTGGACGCACTCATGGAAAGACCAATAGCTTGCTCAACCGCCTTTTTAATCATTTTATAAAGCATCTTTATGCCCTCTTTGCCGAGAAGAAGACAGGGAGTGGAAGTAAGTGATTCTCGAGAGGACAAAAGCTTGAACAAATCGAAAGGTATCGGATTCCTTGAGGCCTCGCTTCTTGGTGGCAACTCGCCTGATCATGTGCATAAGTTTATTGATGCTGTATTTGAGGCGCTGCAAGGATACGTCACTCTCGCTGTTGGCCTGAAAATGCACGCCCACGATCTTTGATGCTGGCTCTTCGAGTGATGGCCTGGCCATCAATGAGTATTTGAATGTGCTCCTTGAGGTGTCGTTTGGCATGAGGGAGGACGACAAGGAGCTGAGAGTTTTTACGTGAACACTGTAAGCCACAGGCTTTATCACATTGGCGTAATAGAAGTGAGATGCCATGGGTTGGTGTGAGCTTCCTTTAATCGCTATCGTGTGGCATTAAGCGAGAATGCAGGGGGTGATATGCATGTGCACCGTTAGATGTGCTTGGTGAGTGCAACACTTGTCTTGCCCGGCTCCGCGTGGGCTCGTAGTTAAATCGGTAAGACAACTGGCTCTGGGCTTGTCACTCTGTTAGTTCCGAGTTCTATTCCTGGCGGTGCTAATACATTCTTTTATTTGATCGCGGGAGTTTTCTGTTGACACCAGCGGTCGCGAAAGAACCCTTGGGGGGTAGAGGAAAGAAGCTTTGCTTTAAAAACTAGTGAATAACTCGTCAACTTCGTTGACGATGTAAACAACAGAATACGAAGAAACAACCTTATTGTGAAAGGCCGCCCTGAGGTCGAGAAGGAGGACTATAACGATTCTGAAAGAATAGTAAGGAATTCCTTCCCCACCTGCTTTAAACTTAGCATTGGCAAGACTGAACATGCGCACCGTGTAGGCCAGCCACGACCACGTTTCCAACGAACTATTATTGTCAAATTGATAAATTTCAAACCAAACAGTGAAGCGTTGAGTGAGCAATGCCAGCAAGCTTAAAGACATCGATTCACCAAACGTTTGGCTGGAGGAGGATTTTTTTCCGAGAATCCAGTTCGCGCGGAAAAAACTGCGGGAGTTTGCTAAGACAAATCGCGAGGAAAATGAGCGCTTCCGAGTGCGTTTCAACAGCCTCCACTTTCGAGGCAGTAATTTTCGTTACGACGCGGCGACTGACAGTGTCCTCCAGGTTTCCACAAGAAAGGAACAGCCAGTCAAATGACAACACGTGCGGGTTGCACATAAACTGGTTACTTCCAATGGACTATCTATTCTTGTGGCTAACCTTCGAAGCTCGCTTCTAAAAATCGACGCTCTGAAAGAGTCACCTGCTCAGCTGACATAGTCATTGGCACCGAAACGTGGCTTTCAGTTAACATTGATAACAGTCAACTTGCTCTTCCAAGAAAATTTGTAAACTCCCGCAAAGACAGGGTTAACTCCCGAGGTGGAGGAGTCGTGATTGCATTAAAAAAATTATCAGCCGAAAATAATTACGGTAGATTCTCCTCTTTAGCTTGTCTGGGTGTCTGCGTACTTCAATGAGATAAATACATCTTTGGTGCCTGCTACTGCCCCCCTGACAGCCGATCCGAGTTCATCGATCACCTAACCACCTCGCTCGAGGAAGTTACAGCAAAATTTCCAAATTTTCTAATTATCTTGGCCGGAGACTTTTATTTTTAATTTAAATATTGTTCAGAATAACCGCGTCGATTGTGTACAGTTTCTTCATTTGATTCAGCTTTTTTACCAAACTCAGCGTGTACTTGAGCCAACACGCGGTGACCATACATTAGATCTAGTTCCAACAAACAATATTGATAATGCCTCATTTCATATACTAGCAGAAATCAGCGACCACAACATCATTCACTGCACGCTGCCACTGCCGCGTCTCGATAAAACAACATTCTAGAAGTGCATACTAGACTACGCATGCGCTGACGACAAAAAGATGAATGCAATGCTAGCGGCTTTCGGGCAAAACTTTCAGCAAAATTTTAACAACCGAACAACTAATGAAAATTGGACTCTCTTTCGCGATAAGCCCAAGGAAATAGAACGTGCATGCGTGCCAAAACTAATCATCAGAGCACAAGCTAGCGACCCCTGGGTTACGCATGAATTAAGGCAGTTTTAAACAAAACGAAAACGTGATATAAAAACGCAACACGAATTGGGAATCCGGAGGATTGGGCGCAGTACAGAGAAGTGACAGGCTTACTACAAGCCAAAATTTCGGAAGCCAAAAACAAGTATTCTATTTTAGGCTTTCCAGCATGCTTAAAACTAACCCCAAAAAGTCCTGGCGCACCATAAACCCTAAACGCACAGCCAAAATGCCCTTTTTAACAAGCGATATCGGTACCCCTTTAGCAGATGTTGAATGTGCTGAACGTTTTAGCTTATATTTTAGTGGAGTATTTACCACTGAACAGCCATTAGACAATTCTATAACCACTGAGCAAATTCTGATAGCCTTCCCAGATGTTCCCGTTGTTGTCACTGAAAATGGTGAAGCTCGGGTGACTGATCGCCTGCCTCACAGCACAATCCCTGATCCCGATGCTATCAGTTCTAAATTGCTAACATTTACGCGTCGTCTTTCAGCCCCTCTACTAACTCTAATTTTCCAGCAGTCAATCGACACAGGATGCAGACTGGAGGACGTAAAAACCGGCCATGTAGTTCCGATTTTTAAATCTGGCGATAGCACCCAAGCCAGTAATTACCGTCCTATTTTACTAACATAGATCTGCTGCAAGCTACTCGAGCACATTCTTTATCATCATATAAAGGCTCACCTGGACAAAAATAACCTTTTGTTTGAAAACCAGCAAGGTTTTTGGGCGCGAGCGATCATGCCAAACAGAGCTTTTCAATCTCGTGAATGACTTTCACCGCTGATTGCATTCTTCACGTTACGTGGATGCTATATTCATTGATTATTCTAAGGCCTTCGACCGTGTACCCTATACGCGATTACTGCTGAAGCTCTCCGGCCATCAACTTGACAGCCGCAAAACAGGGTGGATTGAAGAATTTTCAACTAATCGTTTCGAGCCAGTCAAACTCGATAATCATGTATCTAATCGCATGCCTGTAAAATATGGTGTACCCCAATGATCAGTTCTAGGCCCTCTACTCTTTATATATGTAAATGACATTGCTCATAATCTAGCCCCAAACGTCCGCCTTTTCGGTGATAATTGCGTTTTTATAGAGAAATAACACATCCGGCTGATATAACCACGCTCCAAGCAGATTTACCAGGTTTATCAGACTGGTGTTGCCCCTCGCAAATGTATATTAACACAGATAAAACTAAGCATGTGACGTTTACTTCCTCTAACAATTTCACCCCAAATCAATACACTGTTTCGAATACCCGTATAGAGTCAGTGCGGTTATTTAAGTATCTAGGTATTTTTCTTAGTTCAAACGTATCACGGAACACTCATATAGAACACATAACAGGTAAAGCTTTTAAAAAACTGGGACTCCTAAAATGACGTTTACACCTTGCAAACTCTGAAACTAAACGTCACGCGTACTATTTAATTCGTCCTTCTTTAGAGTACGCTTCTATTATTGGCACCCGCACCAGAAATATCTAACAGCCATACTCGAGTCAGTACAGAACAAAGCTGCTCGATTTATTCTTTCGTCATATTCCCACTATACCAGTGTTTCGGCAATAAAAGCGGCCCTCAAACTTCCGCCTCTCGCAATTCGAAGAAAATACTGTCGCTTATCATTTTTTCATGCTCGTTATCACAACGGTTTATTGCCTCACGCAGTCATGTTCACCCAGCAACTTTCGTATCAGCACGCATCGAGCATGGCACAAAATCAGGCCCATATTCGCGAAAACTGACGAATACCACAATTCACCTTTACCGCTTAGTATTGCTGAGTGGAATATTGCTTGCCAGTGTGGCAAACCTAACCGAGCGGTCCTCGTTCCAGAGTGTTCGGCTAGCGTTTTTAGAAAATGAACATCCGCTCTAGTTCTGTATCCATATCCTCTTTTTTTACTCCATATTCTTTTTTTTACACCATTTATGTTTGCAATGGCTTTTCACCCTGCAATCATTAGGCACATGTGACTTGCATGCAATTTTTTTTAGATGCAGAGAATCTGATTCACTCGCCTTGTCCCTCCGGCGTCGTCGTTGGCGTTGTCCGCCCCTCCCCCTTCTCCTCGCCGCGGCAGCTGCGCTCTCCGCCGCTCTCCGCCGCTCACCCCCTGTCCTCTCCGATAGCGAACACTCTCTCGCGAGGGGCATTAGATTGGATTCGATTGGATTGTCTTGGATTGGATTAGCTTTGCTTGGTTTGGCTTGGATTGGATTGGATTAAAGTGGATTGTGTTGGATTTTGTTGCGTCATAGCCGCGGCACGTTGCGTCACAGCCACGGCAGACGCGCTGGGGCCCAGGCATGTGCAGTACTGCACATGCGCGGGCCCCAGCGCGTCTGGAATTGGGCATATGTGGCCATATATGGGTGCGCCATATATGGCAATATATGCCAATTCCAGACATGGCCATATATGGCCTTATATGCCCAATTCCTGACGTGGCCATATATGGGCGAGGCCATACATGGGTAAACCATATATGGCGGCCTAACATCATATATGGCTATATATGGATTGAGTATATGACCACGTGGATATCATATATAATGAACTTCAGTTAACAGCAGCAATTAATGCTGCACCCAAAATGCTGACAAACACTTCATGACATACCTTCCACATTTTATTACAAAAATGATGCGCGTGCATGCGAATTAAGGTGGTTGCAGGTTGCTTTGTTGTGGCGATGGGTCAGTGGCTGCATTCTTCTTGGCCAGCTTGGCCTCTTTGATGGAAGCAGAAGTTTCTCACTGCATTTATTTATTTTTACCTCTTTTATCTAGCTGTGGCTTTACTAAATCTTGCAAATGAAATGAAACAAATAGAGTTATCATTAGTAAATGTCCAAGTTCTTTTTTCATTAATCCTGAAAATAAATTTCGTAAAAACTACTGTCACGTCCTCAAATAATTAGAGGGCCTGAACCAATTCTCCGTCTTGCTAATACTTTTATTCTGCCTTACATTCTTCTCAACAGGATACAGAACGCAATTGTTATTAGTGATGCTGAAAGGTAATTGCTTGCAATTTTGTCACCATAGTCCATGTTAAAACCTTTATGCACCTTTTACAAAATAATTTTTATTTATTTACATCGAGAACTCCTTATTTTGACAATTCAGCTTGAGGTTTAAACAAATGCACTTCAGCTATTCACTTCGTCAAATGTAAATGCACATTGCAACCCACAGAACATTTTTTCTGCTTATGTTGATAACAAAAAAACGCCCCAAAATGGCATCAATTCCTGCATGGAGAGGTGTCTGCTGGATGGCTGAAATGTGCAAACATTTGGCTTGTAAACCCTTTCTGGAGAATGCGACGAGGCAAAAAAGCACCTCCTTATTCAACCCCACTCTAGTGCTAATACCGAAAACAACAAACAGAAATGAGCAAAAATTCATTAACCACATTCAGCAGGAGAGCATGCTCATGCAAGGGGCACATTTCTCGGCCAGATTTGACATGGCGATAGTGCTACTAAGATTTCATTAACATGCATTTATATTCACCGATTTTTCTTTTAAGTGTAAGTGAAAGCTCCGTGGATATTATTTTGTTAAGATGCGTAAGCTATATTTAAATGCCCAGCGGAGTACAGATGAACGACGCTATAACGAACGCTAATATAGCGAATTATCAGCTGCAGCGAACTTAATACGAACTTTGTTTGGTCACGCTCCAATTCAGTGGCACATTCTTTTTATAACAAATCTAAAACATTAAGCCGTGTGCTATATCGGCTGTAATAAAGCAATATTTGGCTAGCAGGGATAAAAAAAAATTTAAGATAAGACATTATTTTGAACAAACTTGAAAAAACTACCGACGTCCGAAAAAGCACAAGTAGAAAACGCCCTTTTGTGCGTGGACACCGTGAAAAACTTCATCCTAATCCGAGCTGTGAAAAGCCACCGGATAAAGACCGCATCCTTCAAATAAATGAGACCGCAAACCTGTTTTGCCAAACAAGCCATGCTGTTGTTCTTTCACGTGCTCATGTTCCGGTCAATTACCCAGCGAATGCATTAAAATGTTTACTTTCACTGCCCTACTGAGTGATAAAAAATGCGTTATCTTCCGCGACGTAACTAATGCAGCAGGCAGCCGCGCGATAAAGCGGTTTCAGGGAGTGCGCCCACTAAGTGCAAAAACTGCGAGGGAGCGTCAGCCTCCCAACAAAGTCCTGTGCATGTATTGAGCGGCACGCGCTCCCGTGTTTACTGACATAAAGCATTCGATTGTACCTCCACCGAACTAGTGGCCCGCACTAAGTTTTGAAAAATGGATGCAGGAAAAGGTGGTAAAACAGGGAAACACAGTGTCCAGGTTAACAGCTCTGAAGAAAACTGAGTGCTACCACCCTTATAACTTTTGGAAACGCATATTAGCTGCAACTTCAACACGTACGTACGCGCACGACAAATTTCAGAGAAGAAGCCCTTACGTTAATACGATTTCCTTCAGTGGAGGAGGGGACGGAGAGGGTGAGCTGTAAAACAGCGCTTCTATTAAAACAAGTAGGGTTTCCGCGGCAACTTTTCGAGAGAATTCGGAAGTGTAAAGCATCGAGTGTAATAACGCATCAGACGCACCACCCAGGTTAAGCGATTCTCGAACCACACGCCGGTTCCACTGTTCTAGCGTGTTTATTCGCACTTTCCAGCGATTATAGGTGGCACGACGGGGTATCCAAAATGGAGGACAGGACGATGATCGGGACGTCGCGTAAGCGCGCGCGTCTGGAGGGAAAAGCCGATCCGGGCCCATTAGTGTCTTTTCAGACCATCTTTTCCCGTGCCGATGAGACTACGAAGGTGCTTTGTCAAAGGCGAAGCAGTTTATAACGCCCGTCACACAGTGTTTTTGCATCAGGGAGGCCACCGATGACATGCATCGATGAATTACCGAATGGCGTCACCAGCCAACCGCACTGCGTGAATGTTTGTTGGCACTGCAGGTTCTATAAAGGATGTTACACTTCTATCCATGCTGGTAAAATTGTTTAAGCACACTTTAGTAATATTTAGCAGGCGTCAAGCAGAGCTCGGTAGACGCAACCGAGCACAGCGTTTTGTTATTGCTACTTGCGAAATTGTGTCGGATTAAGTGCGAATAATGCGAGTAAATTATAATTTTGTCGGGTGTTTTTACAAGGAAAGATCCAACAGCGTTCATGCAGGTTACAGATAATAATAAAAATACCGAAACTAATTATCAAACGCTGACACCTCTGCGGCAGGGCCTGTTGCATCAGCTGTGCTGTGCTTTCAGCGCGCTGTCGAAAACGACGATGCCGCAATAACAAGTTTATTTCTTTATTACAAATACCTACATCACCCATTCCAAAGAGGTGGGGGTGGGGGGTTGAGAAAGAAAAAAAAGCAGCAAGTTCAAAACAGTAATCACACATAATGCTAGAAAGAATACGAAGCACAAACAAACCAACAAAGCACAAAATGCAACCGGAATGCAGCATTTATACAAGAAACCAGAACGTTAATAAAAGAAAGATGACGTTCTCCTGTTGGTTCTTGGCTTCACTTTCTTCTCGTGCGTGCGCATAGGAATGTTATGTGGAGGCATGGTGCCTTTCTTCAACCGCGGTTTCTGTGACTGCAAACCATCTATTAATAAACGACACACTAAACTTGTACGAGAAACACACCATCAATAACGAGAGAGTGGACTAAACTTACGGATATTGCTCCAGAAGAAGTCAGCTTTCGTAAAGTGACTACTGCAAACCCCATTGTGTGGCTGACACCTTTTCCAATGCGGAGCATAGTTATCCAAACCTTTCGGGCATTATAATCTCTAAGAAAGGTATGAACGCTGGCTTTTCCCGGCACTGAGCGATTTCTATACAGTGGTACACAGCACATTCGATTGCTTTTTGGTTTTGCGTTCTCAATCCCCACGTTTCCGAACGCTCCGGCTGCCTTCGCCCGGGACGCCGATCATCTACAAACAGCTTCGGAAAAAGGGCGCGCGGCGGCGCCACTGTTGCTGGAAAGTGCGAATACCGGTCGAGGCTCGGACAGCAGTTGTTGGAGTACACTTGTTGTACCCGCGAGAGCGTAGGCCAGTGGCTTGATCTGTACGCGTGGCTACACGGATAATATCCGCATCCGCGAAGTGAAGCTCGCATACCTAGAAAAAATATTACCTCCAATAAGCAAAGCCTTCGGTGCTTGTCATACAAAAGTGCGGCTTGGGAGCCAGTTACACGTGCACGTGTATCCTCTTGAAATGAAAGCGCAATTCTATACCAAAATGAAAAAAAAAGCTTACCCTGGAATTCTCGGTGAGGCTTTCTCGCGGCACCGCGTGTATCCATGCATTTCTCAGTCTTTCTTCCCTCGGGAACGTGAACACGTGTACCTTCGTGTCCGCGGTGTAGTCGCCGCGGCATTGTTGTACACAGCACTTGCACGGCATCTAAGCGTACTTACTTTGACATTGCCAAAATTTGCAGACGCGGAAACACTCACAGAAACACACAGAAAACGAGCGACTGGACGGCGAAGACGCGCACGTTGAAAAAGACACACTGGGGAATGCGGAATGCGCGGTGCAGAGGGGGCATCCTGCAGCCCAACGTGTGATTCCAAGAACTCGCAGTGACAAGATGGGTGATCGCCTCCGCGGGGATGCTTAGCGCGAGTGGAAAGGGTGCACTTGCACAAAGCCTTTCTCCCTTTCAAATCGGTGTTCCTACGACCCCTACGATCCCACCGCGAGCTGCCGAAAGAGAAAAAAGAAAAACGTGCAAGGCTCTACAGCATAGCCGCTCCCCAAGCGGAAAGCTGAGGAGTGCCTCTTTGTTTACTTTGCGGGAGACGCCTTCCAAGAATGGCGGACCGGCAGCCAACATGCTCACATCGCTGCTGGAAAAGGTCTATTTTCTTTCAACGTGCCATGCGCTGTAGGGCTGTTTGAATGATCTGAATCATGCGCCACGCACGTCATGCTTTAGGTAGCGACCGCGATATTGGGTATGCGCAGCAGGCGGCGCCGCTTCGGCGCCGTGCTCTAGCTATCGCTAACCGATCGAGTTGCGTCACTGTGTAGCGTCCTCGATAAACATGCACCAGGCTTGCCCCCAAATCCGGTGCGTTGTACAGCGCCCCGCGGCGGTGCGCACCAGCACGGAGCATTAATGGAGGACAAATTGAGCGGTTCTACCCAAATGCCATCTCGTTAGCTGTGAAAGCAATTCACAAATGCTTTCACAATGGCAACAAAGTAGTGCAATATGACACATCACTACTTAAAAGAGATATTTATTGAGAGGCAATGATTTTATGTGGAAGAACACCATATCTTTCTCAAACTGGAAAAAAATCACGATAGCAGAAGAATTCTAGATTGATTGATTGTAGTGTTTAACGCGCCGACGCAACGCAGGCGATAATGCGCGCCGTAGTGGAGGGCTCCGGATTAATTTTGACCACCTGGGGATCTTTAACGTGCGCCGAAATCTCGTACACGCGGGAAGAGTTCTAGGCCAGAGTGTGATTTGTGAACATTCTCTTTGTCTACTCAACGCAATTTTAAATCTACTCGCGAGAGCGCCCCGATTAATAAACAGGTTTCAAGCTTTCAAATGCCACCACTACTTATTTTTTACACTGAAAATATCTTTTTCTCGTAACTAATTAAGGCTGTTAACTGCGAAATGTTTTTCACAGCAAGCATAACCAGCTATTGGACGATGCTGTACATAAATGCTGTGTTGAAAAAGAAACAATAAAAACTGTTTGTGGTGCTGTTGCATATATGACAAATAAAGAACTAAGGCAGCTGCATTAAATATAATTGCAGTTTTGAAGTACGCAAGGAAAGATCTCTGTATAGTGGAAAAACTATCAGCAACGTAACTGGGTAATTAAAGAGAAAGTGTTTTAGGAGAATTTATATTGACAAGGAATTCATATTCCTGTGATTGCTATTAAATAGTTAGAGAATATGCATATATATTACTTTGGAACTGCGTTAATCAATTGTATATATCAGTAACTGGCCGCATATCTGGCTGCATTTAGTGTAAAACATAAATCTGATTGTGTCATATAGCTGTTCAAGCCAAACAGGGTGTCCCAGATATCATGCACCAAGTTTCAAAAGAAGAGTAATGGCGTAACTCGAAGAAAACCTAGTGCATAATGTTCGCAGTACTGTGAAGAAGTGGGCAGCATTTTTTTGGTAATGAGACTTAACTAATTAATTGTAATTAATTTTCTAAGTCGAGAAGTACTGTCCTAATCACTAAAGTGTCAATGAGGCACTTGCAGGTACCCACGAGGGGCATCTAACTGCGTTATTTTCAGCGGCGAACCAATTGCGTACTCATTTATTCTGACTGATAAAGAAAACCCGCGAAATACGAAACATACCACGTGACGGCGCCTCCGCGTGCATCGTAAAGCAACGCCCTCAAACAGGCGGCCTCTGAGTTAGCCAGAATTAAATAAACAAAAGAAAGAAAGAAGAAATCGTGACCGAGTTTGTGCCTTATCTGTACACGCGCCCCGCAAATCTCGCTGTGGCTGCTCCTTGCATGCATTCCATTATCAAGGTGATGCGCTGTCTCTTCGGGCAGGTGACAAGGGAAGCAGTTGCTTTCAATCAGCTTATATGGGGATGCTGCTTTACAATGCGCACGGAAGCTCCTTCACGTGGTATTTTTCATATTTCGCGGGTTTTCTTTTTCAGTCATAATAAATAAGTAGGCAATTAGTTCGTCGGTGAAAATACCGCAGTTAGATGCCCCTCGTGGGTACCTACAGGTTCCTCATTGAAACTTCAGTGATTAGGACAGTAATTCTCGAGTTAGGTAATTAATTACAATTAATTAGTTAAGTATCATTAACAAAAAAATTACTGTCTGCTTCTCCACGGTACTGCAAACATTGGGCACTAGGTATTCTTTGAGTAACGCCATTGCTCTTTTTTTAAATCTTGCTGCATGGTAGCTGGGACACCCTGTATAACGAAGAACGTAGCGCCATATATGGATGTAGAAGGCGCCATATATGGGTTGACCAGGCCATATACGGTTGTACTTGGCGCCATATCTGGATGCAATTGAAGCCATATATGGGTTGGACGCGCCATATATGGCTCCATGTGGGGCCATATATGGCCATATTTGTCGCCATATATGGGCTGACCCCGCCATATATGGCCCTATTTGCCCCCATATATGGCAAGTTATAGCCTGATATGAACACATATATAGCTATATATGGCCACATATAATTTATATATGGGCCATATATGGCATTTTCGTAAGGGGTACTCTCTCTTCCGCGGTTTCCTCTCTTTCGGGTGCGCTGCGGTGTGCCGTTCTCCGGCAAAGCAACATCCACGCTTGGCTCAAACACCTAGAGTCCACGCCGCTTTACAAGTAGGCCAACGTCGTCATCGACTGGGACCGGCATACGCAGTCCCCTCCACGTTATGCGCGCTATAAAACGCGGTGCCTGCGCCGCTCTGCTCCATCGTTCCAGCGCCGTTCCTCCGCTGTCCAACACTGCAACGTGGACCCCCTAAGCGTCGCATCTACACAGGGGTTCCCGCGAGGGGAGGTGGGAGTTTTTTATGTATAATCCCCCCTATGTAATGCCTTTTTGGCCCTTAGGGTATCTCAATCAATAAAAATAAATAAATACTCTGAAATTCTGGCCGTCCTCTTAGGACTTGTAAACAAAGCTTTCCACTTCCCAAACTCTTGGAGCCGAGCTTCAACAGTTTCGCACGACAAGCATGAATTTTGCTGAACTTAAAGTGCAGGCGTGTACTTGGGCACAATTCTCTACGTGTAGAGGGTACCCTGTGCCATTTGGCATTATGTTCGCTTTCAGCTTTGTAAAGCGGAAGTCGGGGCCTAGCCCGTGCACGACAGCAGCGATAGCTCGTCTTCGTTCTACTGACACCTTGTGCCGTGCAGCCCTATCAGACAAATAACAAAGAAAGGATGCTCCTTGCACTGCATGTTGTGACAGGGCTGGCTCATCGTCTGTTTTTTCTGTTTTTGGTGTGTGCTAAGGTACCTGACCAGCGTATCATGGTGAAACTTACTGCCACATAGCGACCTTCGGGATCCCGGCAGGCTGCCTGGATGCGGTAAATCTTAAGGAACTACTGCTATCTGCATGGAACACGCAGTGCGTTGGCAGAAACCCATCTGCACCTAACCATCACAATCATTTCCAGTAAAGATGAAACTTCGATATCGTCCTCAATGTTTTCTTGCCTAAGCAGCCGGATGTTTGACGGTGTGTGTTACTGAAAGGGCAGCATTGGTACCTTTCGGTGACACTTTTTATGTAGTTTTATACACTAATGACATCTGTTGGTTTTCCAGATATGGTAACAAAACAATACTGACCAATGCATTTAGCATGGTACACAATAACTGAGAGGTATACAACCAAACGCAATAAAGCAGTACTTCGTACAAATATACAGAACTCAGTCTTAAAACGTCAACAAAAATTGAAGAAATTCAAAAACAGCTGATTTTTCTGCCTCCGCACGTCATCAATTCGGGGTCTACTTTTTGCCTCAGTAGCACAATAAATATTGTGTATATTGAGAGACGTAAACCAGGGGCCGTGGTTAATCGTGTATTGCAGCGCAACGGCGTGACCGGCCTTGGTGTGAGACCAGCCGAAGCACAGGCTAAGAACGAATGCGCCCGCGGGCGAGATGATGATGGCGAGTGACGCGTGAATGAACACGGAACAAGTAATGGGAGTGTTCCGGGTTGGTACACGTAATGGTGAGATTGACCAGTACAGGACAATATATCCTGTATGACTGAAAGACTGTGCTCACACTATTTCTTCTCGGTCGGAGAGGCGCGAAACTGGTCGAAACTCAAGTGGATTGAGAACAATAGACCAACAGCTTCATACGTGACACGTGCACAATTTCAACGCCGGGTACCGGTGGGCGGTGACGCCACAAGTAGGAGATACTAATTAGTTCACTGGAGAGGAAAAGCGAAGGGCTTTGTTGGAGCCAATGAAGCGGGGTATAAACGCTTCGCACAGTCCTGGAGCACGGAGAGGCGCCGAAAGCAACGCTTCATCTCCAGGTTTAAATGAGATATCCGCGTGAGCTGCGTCATAGCGAATGAATGAATGAAGCAAATCTTTATTAACAACAACAGGTTAGAACACCCGCCCGGTGGAGGGGATCCGCAGTCCAGGATCCCCTGTCTGCGGCTGGCTGCGCGGGCCCTTTGCACCAGGTCAAGCTGGAACGTAGTGTCCTTGCTGGTAAATCACGCCGTCCACTGTTGTATGGAGGGGTTTGGGATTCGGTGCAGGTCCGGTGTTTTTCGGCACTCCCACACCTGATGGTATAGGGTACCGGGCGCTGGCAAGTTGTCACGATTTAGTCCCGCGTTCGTGAACCTGGGAGAGTAGGGGTACCCTCCAGCCGAGAGACGACATGCAGCGTGCTGGTGGTGACGGTGACTGACCCCCGAGCAGCCGTGCTCGGAGGTGTTTATTGCCCGGCCACACACAAGGTTGCCCACCGAGCCTGGTGGGGCCACTGAACTTAGCGGCCAACGAATATCAGGGATGGGGGGCGCCACACACTTGTCACACCCCTCACCCCCAAGTTTGTTTGTCCTACACAAACACAAAACAACACCTGTCCCCCCGGCGAGTACCGGTCCGGAGGTCTCCGCAGTCTCGCACTCCGCTTGGGCACAGGTGTCGATGAAGGTGTGGCAGCATTGGGTGCCACCTGTGTCACACTCACACCAGCTGTCAGCCTTCCTGGTGTCGAAGGACTTGCGCGTGGTGCCACAATGGCGCGAGTAGCACCAGCCCCTGGTGCTGTGCTGGCAGCGGTCGGTGAAGCTGGCTCCCCTTGAAGGAGTCCAGGCTGAGGCAGTGCAGCGGGCCCGTGGCCAGGCAGCCCGGCTGCGCCAGCAGGGGCGCAAGCACCTACTCGGGCGCGTACGGGTCCCCGCACACCATGCACAGTATCAGCCACAGGTCCGGCCGGGGCCCCGCGACCGCGGGCAGCGCCTGGTAGATGTGCAGCCGCTCGATGCTCTCCACCAGCGCGCACAGCGCCTGCTCCAGCCGCACGGGGTCCAGGCCGCCGCCGTCGTCCACGAAGGGGCACTGCAGGCTCTTGGCCCGGTTGACGACCTCCTCGCGCAGGAAGTCCCCCTGGCCCGCAAACACCATGACCAGGGGCAGGCCGTGGAAGGGCAGCCGGTTCTCCTGCTCCAGGTTGGCTAGCAGGGTCTTCTCGAGGCTCTCGCGGATGAACTCCAGCCCCGGCTGGCTGGTGCACACGCACAGGCAGCTGTGGGGCAGGGGCTCCGTGTGGAACGAGTTGTGCGGCAGGCCCACGTCGCCGCCGATGATACTGAAGTCCAGCGCGTACTGGGCCTTGTCGTCGAGCCGGAAACCCTGCGGGAGCACCTGCCGCATAGCATGCGCCACCTGCTGGGCGCTGGCCCTGGCACTCAGCACCACCAGGTGCAGCAGGCGGCCGTTGGTGCCCAGCACCCCGCCGCCGTTGGTGCCGGCCTCTCGCCGGTGCAGCAGCTGCTCGATGACGCCGTCCATGCAGTCGGGCTGGACGGGGCAGTGCTCCCTCTGGCACCTCAATGCTTGCCGCCGTGCCTGTGCATGTCCCCACCTCGGGCTGGAACAGGGCCTCGAACTTGGTCAGGAGGCTCGGGCCGTCTGCCACTGCATGCACTGCTTCCTGGTACTCCGGCAGCCTCACGCCCAACGCCAGGATCCAGTTCCGGCCCAGCAGCGTCGGTGACGGCCCCTTGGTCAGGTACAGGGGAAGGGTGGTCTCCCTGTCGCCAAGGCGGACGCTGACCTGGGCTTTACCCTCGACTTGGGCGAGCTGTCCGGAGTAGCTGCGCAGCATGACGCCCGACGCCTCGACGGCCACGCCAGGGAAGGTGCGTCTGAATACTTTCCCGGCCATGACAGACACACTGGCCCCTGTGTCCAGCTCCATGGAGATGGGGCGCCCGCAGACTTCGACGGTCAGCCAGTATGGTGGCACCAGCGGCTGCACTGTGGCCGCGTGCCACATGTCGAACATCTGCGGGTCTTCGGCCACGACGTGAAGCCCAGCCGTTGCACCCGAAGCTGCGGCCGCACGCCCCCGCCGCCTACCCTTGCGCCGACTCCCTCGGCCGTGGGCTGGCGCGGAACCTGTGCTCGGCGCCGGCTGCTGCTTCCGTCCGTCTGCCGTCGTCCCCCCTCGGCACGCACGAGCAATGTGCCCAGTTCTTCCGCACGCAAAGCACTCCGCTTGCGCGAACTGGCACTGTGAAGGGGGGTGGTCACCACCGCAGCGAACGCACCTGCCATGCCGTGCCGCCATCTTGTTCACCGCCGCCTCCGTCGACGGTGAGCCGGCCGCACGTGCTAGCTCGCCCGCGTCCTTGGCCGCAGCCTCCATCGCCAGCGCTGCCTTCACGGCGTCGTCCAGCGAGGGGTCGGGAAGCTCCAGGAGTCGCGTCTGCATGGCGGGGTCGTTGAGGCCGCAGACGAAACGGTCCCGGAGCAGCGAGTCGAGCTGCTCCCCAAAGGCGCAGCCGCTCGCCAACCCTCGCAGCGCTGCGACGAACTGCCCGAGCGTCTCTCCGTCTCGGCGGCTCCGGTTATTGAAGCGAAAACGCTCCATTAACGTCGACGGAGCCGGGCTGTAGTGCGAGCGTAGCGTCGCGAGCAGCTCACCCAGCGACTTGTCGTGCGGCGTGGCCGGCTTGAGCAGGTCGAGCAGGAGAGCGAAGACGCGGGTCCCGCAGCTGGCCAGGAAGATGTCGCGCTGTTTTGCCTCGGGTGTATCGTTCGCCCGGAAAAACACGCCGACTTGCTCCTCGTAGACCGGCCAGGCGGACCCTTCACCCTCGAACGGCTCGAGCCTCCCGTACAGCGGCATGGCGTAATGGCGGCTGGCTTGAGGGGGCGGTGTCTCGGCGTTCACGGTGGCTTCGGCCGCTCCGCGGGCTTCTTCCCTCGTCGCCAGTGTCAGTGGCGACGAGTGGCGTCAGTGGCGACGGATCCCATCCTCGTCGCCAGTGTCACGTTCTAGACCCGCGTTCGTGAACCTGGGAGGGTAGGGGTACCCTCCAGCCGAGAGACGACATGCAGCGTGCTGGTGGTGACGGTGACTGACCCCCGAGCAGCCGTGCTCGGAGGTGTTTATTGCCCGGCCACACACAAGGTTGCCCACCGAGCCTGGTGGGGCCACTGAACTTAGCGGCCAACGAATATCAGGGATGGGGGGCGCCACACACTTCTCACAGCAGTAGTTGCAGGTGGCTGGATAGTCTGTTGGATAAATGGCATGAAGAAGGGTACGGTGTGGGTACGTGTTAGTTTGAAGTCCTCTGAACGTTGTTGCTTCATCCCTTGTGAGTTGGTGGTGTGGAATAAGGAAAATTTGCCGTTTGTGTCGTCTGCCTGCCAAGATATCTGTGTAGCCCAAGAGAGGTTGCGAGTTAGGTGGAAGAGGTGGTGACTGCCCCGTGTGAGTATCGCACCGGTGTCGTTTGCGAGATTTTCCGTCGTTCTCGCACGATGCAGTGATCTATCGGGCGAGCGTCAGACAACGCGCTATCCGGGAAACAAATTGATCTGGTGCCTGCTCGGTTGTATATACCGGGCAGAAAAAGGAAGAGGAGCCAGAACGGAAAAGGGCTGTCGGGCACAAACAAGAAAAACGGTGAAAATCCTTTGACACTTTGAACACCGGTATTGTAGGCGTATGTTACAGAGGGAAAGAGAGAGAGAGAAAAACAACATCTTTATTGTACGGAAAAAGGACGCGGCCTAAACGTCACGCTGGACGGCTACGCGGCTCTCGCTACATACTCGCACCCAGCCTCCGAGGAGACAGTGCTGTCGGCCGCTGGCGCTCGAGGGCCTCCAGCGCTTGATGGACGGCCTCGCGCTGTGCGTCGTAGTCCACACTCGCCACCGCACTCTCTAGGCGCTGCGGCAACGCGTCTGTAACACCGTCCTCCACCTTGCAGTTCCACAGCATGTGCGCCATGGTGGCTCGGTCCTCGCCACACACCGCACACACGTCACTCGCGTACACCTCCGGGCACACGTGTTTCGCCACCACCGGTGTCCACACCGCTCGCGTCTGTAGCTGCCAAAGCGTCACCGCCTCCTGTCTCGTGAGCTTACGGTGGGGCAGCGGGTACGTCCACCTGCCCTCCCAGTACAAGTCCAATACGTCCTTGTACGAGCCGATCGGCACCACCTCGTCGTCGTCCTCCGCAGTTCGGGGGGCTCGGGCTCGCGCCGCGGCGGGTGAGCGCGCGCGCCGCCCGGTCCGCCTCCACGTTGCGGTTCTCGCCCGAGCTCACCGGGCCCTTTTGTGCCGGAAACCATTTCACCGTCACCGGCACCGATCTGTGTCGTAGGGCCCCGCACACCCTCGCCGCGCACGGGGAGACGTTGTCCGTCGCCAAGTTCACGATCGCACTCCGCGAGTCGCTTATCACCAACGTACACCTCGAGATCGTCAGCGCCAGCGCAATGGCCAGCTCCTCCGCATGCTCCGGGCCGCCGCGTACGTGCCCGGGCGGTCCGAGTGCCTCGCCACGTCGACGTAGAATGCTCCGTTGTCCGACGCGCGCGTGGCCGTGAGAGCTTTCGCCCTCGCCAGTCGACGCTCTCGGTCCACCTCGGGATGCATGTGTCTCCCAATCGGCGGCAACTGCAACGAGCGGAGCAGCGCGCACGGAGACGGCGACCGGCCCACACTCCCTTGCAGCCCCACGCGGTATCCCACTCTCTCCAGTATCGAATGCTCCGTCCTAGTTCGCGCACACCTAGCCAGCTGCGCCGTTCGCTGCGCCTCGGCTATCTCATCCAGCGTGTTATGCACCCACAGCTCCAGGAGTCGCTCTGCGCTCGTGTTCGTGTACTGCCCCAGTGCCGCCTTGTATGCTTTGCGTATAACTGCGTCCACCTTCTGGCGCCCCGCCGCCTTCCAGTAGTGAAAAGCCGCGACGTAGGCCACGTGGCTCACCGCAAACGACTGCACCAGCTTCAAGAGACTGGGTTCTTTCGTTCCCGCGTGCCGCGTCGACACCTTCCTGATGAGCCGAATGGCCGTAGACACCTTCGCGTCCAGGTTCGCAATTGTCAGACCGTTGTGCCCCAGCGCATCGATGTGCAGCCCAAGCACCCGTAGCGTCTTTACGTGCGGGATGGCCGTCCCGTCCCTTGTTCTCAGGTTGATATCCGGCTCGATCGTGTCACTCCGGCTCTTCCCGCGCAGCGGTACGATCAGGAGCTCCGACTTCGCCGGCGAACACACCAGCCCCGTGCCCAGCAGCTGGTCTTCGATCTCGTCGATCGCCCGCTGCAGTGCTGCTTCGATCTCGCCGTCGCCGCCGCTGGTCACCCAGAGCGTTAGATCGTCGGCGTATATAGTGTGCTTGACGTTCGGGAGACTCCGCAGTCGCTTGGCCGCACCGATCATTACCATGTTAAACAGCACCGGCGAGATCACGGCGCCCTGCGGCGTGCCCATGCTCCCCAGCGTCTTCTTCGGTAGCTCCATGTCGCAGGCCACGATCGTCGTCGTGCGGTCCATCAGAAAGTCTTTGACGTAAGCGAACGTGCGTTCTCCCATGTTCAGTCGGGACACTTGCTCGAGTATCGCCGAGTAGTGGACTTTGTCGAACGCGCTCTCCAGGTCCAGGCCCAGCACCGCGCGGTTGTCCATGGAACGGGTCGGTTGGTACATCACCTCGTGCTTGATCAGCAGCATCGCGTCTTGCGTGCTCAACTTGGCCCTGAAGCCCAGGATCGTGTCGGGGTACAGCCCTTCCTCCTCCAGATACGTCTGCCAGTGGTTGAGTAACCCGTGCTTGAGCACCTTCCCCACGCAGGACGTCAGCGAGATCGGCCGCAGGTTCTCGATATGTGGTGGCATGCCCGGCTTCGAGATCAGCACCGTCCGCGCGTCTTTCCACCTCTTGGACACCTTGCCGGCGCGCCAGCACCCGTTGCAGTACCCCGTCAGTGCCGTCACCGTCGCGTCGCTGAGGTTGCGCAGCGCCTTGTTCGACACCTTGTCCGGCCCCGACGCCGGACAAGGTTTACAGTAACCCAAAGCAGTATCAGCAGACGTTTCGGACTATGATGCACAAGGTGGGTCAGCTGGCCGGGGACAGCGCCGCGCTGGTTTGCGGGGACTTTAACGCTCCGCACATGGCGTGGGGATACCCGAAGACGTTGATCGTTTGAAGCACCGCGTGGACCACCCACTTCTCGACGTCTCCGTCGAGCCGGGAGTTGGTGCGCCCGCGTAGCTCGGGAGGGGGTCTGGTGGGGTGGATGGAAAGTACTTGTTGTTAAGGCGCCGATGGACTTCCGCCTCGCCAAGCTCTCGCTTTGCCTTGTGCAAGGTGCGCGCCAGGATGTGGTGGTGCGTCCCCTTCGTCTTGCTCTCGTCCAGCAAGTGGCGCAGCAGCTGCCAGCTGCGGCTCTTGTGTATTTGACCGTCCGCCTACTGGCAGACCGCGTGCCACTGCTGTCTGCAGAGCACCGCGCTGTGCTTTTCGATCTTCCGGTTGAGCTGGGCTACCCGCTTGCGGAGCTTGAGGTTGTGGCACTGTAGCTTCCACCTGTCTCTCAGCAAGTTCCCCGCCTCCAGCAGGTGCACCAGCCGGCTGTCGACCTGCGGGGTCTCGTCGTCCATCTCCATCTCCGTCGTGGCCACCTGCGCCGCCGCGTTGAGGGCTCGCGTCCACTCGTCGATGTTGTCGATTCGCTCCGGCACCCCACCCAGGGCCTCTTTGTACGCACTCCAGTCCATCACACACTGCTTCCGGGGCGGCGCGCCCTGCCGCGCAAAGGTACCACAATCTTCAGGACACAGTGATCGCTGCCCAACGCCTCGCGCGTGTTTCGTCACCGCACTGCGGCCTTCTTGCAGAACGCCACGTCCGGGTTCGTGTCGCGGCGCACCGACGTGCCGTGTCTCGTGTACTCCGACGGGTCGTTCAACCGCTGCTACCCCGCTTACGTGGTCTCCTCGAACAGGCTGCGCCGCTTCGCCGTCGTCTTCGGGTATCCCCACGTCGTGTGCGGAGCGTTAAAGTCCCCGCAAACCAGCGCGGCGCTGTCCCCGGCCAGCTGACCCACCTTGTGCATCATAGTTCGAAACGTCTGCTGATACTGCTTTGGGTTACTGTAAACATTGATCACAAACACGCTTTCCTTCTTCCGTCCCGTGACGACCTCAATCGCCCGGTGCTCGATGGCGCTGTTGCTCAGTAGCTCGTGCTCCACGTACGTGAGCCCTTTCTTCACCAGGGTGCACACTCCCTGCCCGGCACCCTTCCCGACCGTTCTCGCGCTGGGCGGGCTAGCGTACTAGCGATACCCCGGCATGCTCGGGGGAGACTTGCTGTGCATCTCTTGCAGCAGAATCACGTCCGGCCGCCGGCCGGCTTGACCAATGTGCTGTTGTAACGACGCCTTCTTGCCGCGCAAGCCGTACTCGTTCCACTGCCCCACAACGAGCTCGTGTCTCACTGCTGCTCGGGCCATGATGGGTGTTGGTTAGGGTGCTGGTATTGGGTTCCTGCGCTCAGTCTCGCTATGGCCTCCTGCATTTGCACCAGCGTCTCCGGGACCCCCTGGAACATCTGCTCTAACTTGGTCAGGTGGACGACGATGTCCGCCGTCGTCGCCTCCAGTGCCGCTAGCCTCCTGTTCGTAGACTCTTCAATCTTGTCGAAACGCTCCTCCAGCCGCTGGATGCGCCTGTCGATCGCGCTCGTCTCGATCGCCCGCCTCTTGGCTCGGGGCTCGGGACCCTCGGTCGTCGCTTCCTCTCTCGCCGCCTCTTCGGCTGGCGCCTCGGTCTGTACCTCAATGGCTTGCGCCTGTGCCTGCGCCTGCACCTGCGCCTGCACCTGCGCTTACGCTTGCGCTTGCGCCTGGGCTTGTGCCTGCTCCTGGCGTTGGTTGGCAAGAAGCAGGTCCAGTTTCCTATTGATCTTCAGCAGGCGCATTTCTTGCTCGGCGATACGCTTCTTCAGGCGCTCGTTCACGTAGCGAAGCTTCAGCATCTCGGGGCTGGGTTGCGGTTTACTCGCCCTCTGCTGCGGAACGTCCTTTCGCTCTGGCGCTTGCGGTCTGGCTACGTCGGCCCACGCCACGCGCTCTCTCGACTTAGACTCTCTCTTTCGGCTCGCGCTGCGGCTCGCGCTGCGCCGCCGGCTGCTGGATCGCCGCCGCCAGCTGCCGCTGCGCTGACGTAAGCGCCGACGCTCGCTCGCCACCTGCGCCATCACATGGTCGCGTGGCTGCAGCTGCGGGAACTCCGCTAAGCCTAATCGGGGCTGCTGCGCCTACACGTGCCTGCGCTCCCACCGGCGGCGCATCACCATGTACGGAACTTTGTACTAATTTTTGCACGCCGGCGCGCCGGTGGAGTGCGCTCCGTTACACAGCTTGCATCGAGGTTTGCATTCTCTCTCGTAATCCGCGCCGGGGTTCGGCGCGTTACACGCAAAGCACACCTTCGTGTCCGGGAAGGGGCACATGTCCGTCCTGTAACCGACTCGGTCGCTGCAACGGAACACCTCGAAATGCTGTCTATACAGACTACACTTCACCAACATGGCTCCGTACTTTACGTAGTTGGGTGCCTTAGTTCCCTCAAACACCACAATGACGTGGTCGTGTTTCCGATTCTATGCGCATCTAGCGCGACTGGATTAGCGTCGTTTACAATATTGTTCTGAAGCTCCCGGTTCGAATCCGACAGCGATATTCTTCGAATGACCCCCTTAGTGGTGCCGTTGGGCGCCGACAAGTAAGCGTTAACCTCGTGGTCGCTATTTCCGACTCGCAGCAGCCGGATCACTGCGTATTTGCTAGCCCTTCCCTCGTGCGGGGTACTTATTACGATAATGTTCTGAGCCACGTTAGTGCACATGGTGTCCTCCTTCGACTCCTGGAGCGAGGTCCCTGCTGCCGCGAAAATAGCGGCCGTTAGACTAGACGCGTCGGTGCGGCCCACGTTGAGCCCACCGCGCGGCCTAAGCACGATCTTAATTTCCTCCCTCGGCAGCGTCCGCTGCATGTGGGCCGCCCTACTGATTCTACAGATACCCTCTTCGCAAACTGCGCGTTGCTAATTTTGGGAGCTGCAAGGGCAGGAACAGACTCCCGGCTTGCCGCGCCAGCCGCTCGCTGCCGAAATAGCTTGCCAGCCGCCTGCCATCCCTCCGTGTCCGATGTTTGCAAGTCGGTGCCGTCGACCGTCACCGCCGTTCGTCCCTCGTCGTAGTTCACACTCAGACTCGATGCCCGAAAATCTTCCCGGGCCAGCGGGGCACCGCCGGTATCCATCGCCGACGTCTCCTGGGGGGTAGTAGCCATCTCCCACTTTCGGCGGCTTCCGCCGGCACGCCCGGGGCCGAATTCGAACTGGGCCTCGGTTAGGCTTAGCTGGGGGGCCACGCTGGGAAACTTTGCATTTAAATAAATTGGTGAAACTTCGATGCACCTCATCAAATCTAGTATCGGTCGATGCCTCCGGTCAAGCTGCGTCGACTAGTAGGAATGGTCCATCGAAGAAGCTAATTAGCACTGCACAATTACTCATAATCTACGGAGCCGATGCACACAGGTCCGCTCGCTCCGGCGACCGCAGCGCCCTCCTACAGAGGGAAAGATAACGTCCTAATTCATGTGGTTGGGGTTAATATACGAGGACGAGGAAGTTGACAAGCATGACTTCTTGAAAGTGTTAATATAAATTACAATACATATTTCATTTATTTAACTCTATTGATGATTGGACCACACAAGCAAAACTTTCAAGAATCGACGATAACGGGAGGTTCCCGTTTGAACCCATTCCCATTTCACCCTTCCCGCTTGTTCCCTCCCGTTTCAACCCGGCGCAAAACAACCTTCCCGTTTCGCCCTTTCAAACTTGGCCCGTTCCCGTTTGAACCCGTTCCCATTTCAACTTTCCCGTTTCTTCCTTCCCATTTCAACCCGAGGCGAAAGAACCTTGCCGTTTCGTATTCTCCTGTTTATTTACACCGTTCCCGGATTAACATACCCAGTTTATGAAATGTTATAAAAAACATTTTCATAATATTTTTCATTTATTTCCGTTTGTCGCTGCGATAGCATGCTCAGTACATTCACAGTCCTTGACTGCTTTTCAAACCTGGGCTTCACTTTTTGAATCTACAGATGACGAAATTTGTTTACAATTCAAGTCATACCAATTAACAATTTTTTTAATTACCAAAGCCTAACAAACAAATTACCAATTAACAAATTATTAAAAAATCTTTTAAATTACAAACAAGTCTTTTAAATTAACAAACCAAAAAATGATAAAACCAAAAAGCCCAGAAAAGCGCCGCGGAAGCACAAATAAAAAATCGTAAAACACCCTCACTTTGAAAGAAATCATATTTGGCGGACTAACGCATTTAATCGTTATATTAGCGCAAGTTTAGATCAATGTCGAAAAGAAACAGATGAAAACTATAAAAGAAACAAAGATGTTTAAAAATAAAGTAACCCTATGTATCTGGATGCATATGCCACATCTGGCTATAAAAAAATCAGTCATGAGAAGCGGCGAAAATTATGAACTTAGCTGTGTTTTATTGATTCTGTTTATTCCCGTCACTCTATAGTACTCAATTTGCATAATAGGGCAAACCTTCAAAAACCTAAGCAGTGCAGGGTCGTCTCTAGCCTAAATTTTCTTTACTACAGAAACTTAAAATTGTCGCGGGAATACTACTACCAAGGGCCTTTCAGACGTTCAGCCAGAAGACATCATAGTAAGACTATTAGGCAGCCAATCAGCTGAATTACTATTCGAAAGTTGTCTTAGTTTCCTCGTGCAATTTGTTACTGGAATACGTTAACTGAACGAATAGTGAACTCGGTATCGTTAGAAGAATTTTCCCCACGTATTGTAAATATGTGTTCTGGTTGAATCGTCATATTTTAAAATTGAATACATTACGAATGCATATCCTTGTTCGGACCCCTTTGCGTCTTTTACATATTTATGTCTTTTACTTATTTGTGTGGGGCGTTTTTAAACTACGGCAACCAATACTGATGTGCTTTTATGTTCACTCCTGCATGAGCCCGACCAGGCAGTAAAGTATCAGTAAATAAATAAAAATATCTGCCCATTACTCACGTAGGAAAGGCATTTGTAGCCAATTATCAGATTTCTGCACATGTTTTTGCCTTTTTTTAAAGTCTCTCCTACGGACATCTTTCATCTATAGCTCTCGAACCCGAAGACAAAGCTACACTCCAAAAATGAGCATAAGAGCGGCTGACAAATAAATGTCAGCCGCACGTACGAACACCAACTGCAGAAAAATCCAATGCGTGCATTCCTCAAGATATTGGGTATCTTTATAGTACACTTTCGCCGCTACAAATTTTGTGTCAAGAGGGCAGTATCGACCTAAGGCATTCGGAAACTTTTATCGGCCGGAAATACCGGTCGATTCCGGAAAATTTGGTGCATACAAGTTTTTAGTGCATGACCCGTTGCTTGTAAGCACATTTTGGGGAACAGCTTCGAAGACGGTAACGCATATTTTTAGAAATTCAAATAGTTTGCAACAATACGGGTTCAAATGAGAAGGGCGCTTTGGGAGCGGGTTGTAACGGGAAGGGCGTTTTGGGAACGGGCTGAAACAGGAAGCGCCCAAACGGGAAGGTCGTTTCGGGAACGAGCGCACACGGGACGGGTCAAGCGGGAAGGGCGTTTCGGGAATGGGTTCAAACGGGAAGGGGTTAACCGGGAATGGGTTCTTTCGGGCTACACCCACGATAACCACACAGACTTAGCGTTTTATTTAATAACATGCTGCACTACGAAGCGAACAGAGCAGCTGTGTTGAATATCCATGTGTTCTGTTTGGCGGGATGAAATTAGTAGTACGAAATTCCCTGTAAAACGTCTTGCGACGATTGTTGAAGATCTGTGACAATATTTACATATCTCTTCCTTGCGGCTGGCTCGAGGAACTCTAGGTGGCTGGTATAAAGCGCCAACCGGTGGCCAGATCATCTCAAAGCATTTCTCTATGCGTCGGCGACGAATCATAAAAGTACAAGCAAGTCTCCTCGTCAGAGACTCGTTTCCGGTGTCGGCCGTGGCTTGGAGCCGTAAAAGCTACCTTTGCCAGTGTGATAGCACCTAGCGCCAACAGTTTAGGCTCTGGACCGTGCTGCTGCTTCCCTCGCAGTTTCTGACCCGGTGCCTACGTCACGAAAAACTGAAAGGGAACGCAAGAGAAGAATGCCAGGTTTATGGGCCAATTTCTGAGAAAATAATGCATCGTAGCTCGTGGAATGAAATTCAAGAGAACTACGAAGCATAGAATCTTTATGTTAAAACAAAACTTTATTCAGCCTTCAGTGTCGGTATTAATTTGCCGCCGCGAGAACAAATATGCTGGATTTAATTGAAACTAATGCCACCCCAAGTGACGCCACCACAACCACTACTACATGAACATAACATCCAGGCACGTATGCCGCTTGTGAGAAAAACAAAGCTGGAACAGAAGGAGACCGAATCACGATATACGTGCCTCTAAACACAGAGTTCTCACAGCTTGATACTAAGTGAAATGCTTCCGCACGCCTAAACGTGGAAGGCTAAAACGTCTCCTGAATGTTTTAAGGGCGACCGCTTTTCTTGGTCTACATATAACAGAAAATATTGGTATGTCCCTCTGTCTGTGTATCTATTTCTTTCTTGTTTGCCTCAGTGCACACCTTATGCGTAGAAATGGTTTAGTAATGCGCTGGGGCAAGCGTTTTTTATTGCATTTTTTAGTTGGACTATACAAGGTGTTTTTACTAAGGCCTTTAGGCATGCTATCGAGAGCTTTGAAAATAGTTATGCTACCTATACTTATATCCCGTACACAAGGATGGTTTTGCTTATCATATTGTTTCAACAACAGTTCAAACCGCCAACACTAGAAAGCGTGAACCGCTGCTTAGCGAGACTAGTTCAGCGGTCTTCTTACAGCCCTTTAGTGAAGACGTAAGCTTCAAAGCGACTTCCTTTTCCGATATTAGGCATAGAAATAAGCACGAACAGACACAGCATAAACAAGTCAGAGGCATCCACATCTTGGAAAAGACTCTTTCCATTTGACGTAACAGGCTGTAGGAGCTGGTTTAGGTTTCTTGATGCTGGTGCTCTATTAAATGGAGACACTTGCTTCGTGGACGACGCCACCCTTCTCATAGCACACGAGTAGTTGAGCGCCTACTTCCCAGCATCGATTTCAGTATGGCTATTTTACGTTTTTGTTCTTCCTTCTGTTGAGAGAGTGCAACAAGTGCGTTTCTTCAAAACAGGGGGTACATTTCCTTAAATTGGTCTTTCTTAAAAAATATCATGCTTTTGTAAATAAAAAACCGAGTAGGTAAGGGGCGTCTTATGCGTACACAGCTAGCTGCCCTTTTACGCAAGAAAAACCGCGCTTTAGAAAACCCCATGCTAAGGCTAGCGACCGGAGTTCCGAAACACGACACGCATAGTTGTAGTACGATATCCAACTTTAATCGTCGGATTCCCTCTGGGGAGAAGCTAAAATTGATTACTAGTGTCGCGAACGAAGCGCCAGACAGTCTTAAGTATACGGCCCCTGGAGTTCCCGCGCAAGACATCCAACGCGGCCCCCATATTGGGGCCTCCCGACCAGCTGAAAACGTGGCCCGTCGCCTAAACACAACGTCTCGCGCACAGCCCCCAAATCGGGCCTCATGACCCAGACAGAGAGGGAGAGCCCGCCGCCCGCCGGCGATTTGACTCTGAGCCCTGGCCGAGAGCGATGGAAGTGTTGTAGGACGGACGGGCAGTGGCAAAAAGGAACGCGACGGGCGAAGATGTGAATTTGTATGAGCAGCTTTTAGTCCAATTAAAGCAGTTGTTTTATTTGCTTACTGGAAGTTCCTATGCTTGTCATTCAACGTCAAGGACAAAAACGTTGGTGCGGAAACCCGGGAGTCGTCCAATTATTGGCTTCAAGAGACTGCGTGTCTCCGCAACGACTTGGACGCTCCGCCAACGAACGACATCGAACCTTCCGGTAAGCTCAACGCCATAGAACGCTGCCTCAGAAAACGTGCCGCTCTCCGCTCTCAAGTCACCCGGATCTGGAAGAAGTGCCAAGATGCTATGCAGAGGGATCTCCTAAGAAGCGAAGCTGCAGTTGTGCACGCTCGGCTGAAAAAAGTAACGCAAAACCTGGAGAGCCTCGACAACAAAATCGAGACGCTCGTGCCAGATGAAGACTTTGAGGACGAGTGCGCGCAGGTGCTGGACTATAACGACCGCATCTTATTGTGCCTCACAAGACTCCAGGAACGCATAGACGGCGACGCAGTGCCGAGTGCTGCCCCATCAACGGTCATCAACGAGGTGGTCAGCACAGAGCAAACGCAACGGTCCAAGATCAAGTTGCCAAAACTGGAGCTGATCAAGTTCAGCGGGCGAAGCAACGAGTGGCAGCACTTTTGGGAGCTCTTCGAGAAAGTTGTCGACAAAAATGAAGACCTTTCATCTATAGAGAAGTACAACCTCCTCAGGGCGTCCGTCACTGGAGATGCTGCCAACGCCATCGCTGGACTTCCACCGACAGCTCGTTGTTACAACGATGCCGTGCAACTACTAAAAAACGATTCGAAAACGACGATTTCCTCATCCAAGAACACTTCCAAAAGCTGATTGATTAGAAGCCTGTTCGTTCGTCGGAAGATGTGCGCGGACTGTGTCGACTGCACGACACCCTGGCAGCCCACATCAGAGACCTGGAGACACTCGGGCGCAAGCTGGAGACCTTCAGTTCTATGTTTCTACCCATCGCACAGAGGGCGTTGCCAGGGGACCTACTGCTGGATTATAGTCAGAAACGCGTGCTCGAGACATCGAACGACGGCCACTACAGCGGACAAACGCCTCACACTGAGGGTGTGCCCGAGACTACCACTGACTAGCAGAAAGGTACCATGACGTCTTTTTCTCGGCTTCTGGACTTTTTGAGAGTACAAGTGGAAAGTCGGGAAAACCTGGCTGCTCTCCGTCGCATGGACGTAAGGCAGGAAGTGAAGCATGAGCAAAAAGATCGCCAGAAACAACCTGAACAGCGACCTCAAAAGCATGCATCTTCCATTTCAACGTTGACCCAAAGTGCACGTCAAGAATGCTGCTTTTTCTGCGACGACAACGCGCATTCCACTCAGAACTGCAGCTCTGGAAAGTCTATTGAGGAAAAGAAGAAGATGTTGCTTTCTGCCGGACGATGCTTTCGTGGCACGACGGGGAAGCACCTAGCACGCTCATGCCGTGTGAACGTAAAATGCATGAAATGCAACAAGAAGCATGCCACCACCATGTGCGATCCAACGTATACAGCGAGAAAATCGCTCGAATCAACGAAGCCTGTCAACAACTCGCACGTGAGCCTAGGAACCGTAACCCATGATGGGGTACCTGCAGCTAAGACGACGGTCGTCTTGCTTCCAACGGCGAAGGTTATGTGCAGCGGAGAAACTTACAACGCTGAAATCCGCACGCTCTTTGATGGAGGAAGCCAACGCTCGTTTATAACGTCTGCCACATCGAAAAGGCTCGGATGTCAAGTCGTGGGAAACGAAAGATTGACAGTTGGCGTGTTCGGCGGTCGTCAAGAAGAAAAGATGTTCCAGCGAGTAACGGTGACAGTGAACACAAAACAGGGACTCCGCTTCAAGTTGGAGGTGCTGGAAACCGATGTAATTTGTGACCACAAAATACCGGCTCCGCCACAGTGAGTCGCGCATCAGCTTGGATAACTTGACTGCGACATCGCCGACCTCGCTAATGACGACGCTCCTGTGGACATTGGTTACTCATCGGCTCCGAGTACATCTGGGGCCTCACAACTGGCCGAACGAGAAAACTCGGCGAAAGTCTGAGGGCAGTTGAGACGGTGTTCGGTTGGAGCGTGCAGGGTCCAATAGAAGGGACATCTCAGCAGAACCAGTGTACTGGGACTGTTACTTTGCGGACATCGGTCGTTGAAGACAAGACGGCAGATGTCCTGAGCAAATTTTGGTACTTGGAATCCATCGGAATCACTGACAAGGAAGAATACAAGCCAGGCGAATGCGCTGCGATAGAGGTCTTCGAACAGACATTAACGAAGGTTGACGGCCGATAAGAAGTGGCACTGCCTTGGAAAACTGAGATACCTCTTGACGACAACAAGGCAATTGCTACAAAAAGGCTGCAGCAGTTAACAAACAGGGTCTTGAAGTCGCCAGAGCTGCTTGAAGAATATGATGCGGTCATCAGACAATACATTGCTCAAGGCATTGTAGAACGCGTCGAAGGAGAAGTGGACGATGGGCAGAACGTCTACTACATGCCACACCAGGCAGTGATTCGTGAGTCCAAAAAACTCCGAATAGTATTTGATGCCACATCACACCACAAGAACTCGAAGTCCCCCAACGAAAACCCAGAGACTGGGCCGAACTTGACGGCCGACCTTGTCGGACTGCTACTCAACTTCCGGAGACATCGAATAGCTCTCGTCGCTGATATTGAACAAGCTTTCCTGCAAATAGGCGTCAGGAAAGACGACAGAAATGCCCTCCGATTTATGTGGTTCCGTGAGACACCCCATCCTGGCAACACGATGTCTTCGGTTGACACTTGGAAAAGGACACGTGTTCTGTTTGGGACTACGGCAAGCCCATTTCTCTTGTCGGCCACTTTACAGAACCACCTGAGTGGCTGCGAGGAGCAGTTTCCCCTCACTCACATCAATTGAGACGCAGCCTCTATGTGGATGACCTCCTAAAGGGAGCCAACGACGAGGAAGCGGCCTTGAAACTCTACAACGAGGCTAACGAGATGTTCACTGACGCGTCAACGGCCTACCTGTGGACAGACTCCACCATTGCCTTACACTGGAGTTTCGGGAGCGCGGACCGCTGGCAGCAGTTTCTGCGCAACAGAGTCGTCGAGATCCAGAGACTGAACGGTGATCTTTCATGGAGGCACTGCCCTGGAAAGGACAACCCAGCGGATCTCCTGACTCGCGGGCTGCCGGTGGCCCACTTGACAACGACAAAACTGTGGTGGGCAGGGCCGTCCTGGATATGTCTAGGGGAGAGCGAGTGGCCTCATGATGTTCTCGACTTTGCGTTCAGTGACTCAGAGCTTGAGCAGAAAAAGCAAGCGAATGTATTACCGACGACTTCATCACCACCGACTACAGATGCCATTATTGACGCGCGGAAGTACAGTTCGTTAACGAGGATACTGAGAATCACTGCATGGGTGCTTCGTTTTGTTGGCAAAGCCAAGAGATAAAATAACGAACCTGGACCACTGACAGCATAAGAGTGGACCGGACTGAACAGTACTGAGTTCTTCAAGAACAAAGAAAAGGCTTCCCAAGAGAAATCGATTCTCTCAAAAACAAAAAAATGCCTACAGACTCACCCTTAAAGAACGTGTCACTTATGATGGATGACAATGGTCTTCTCAGAGTCGATGGAAGACTACAACGAAGTCAACTCGACTACAACGCAAAGCACCCTATTATACTGCCTAAACAGAGCTGCCTCGCAAAACAGATGGTCGTCCAGTGCCACCGTCAAGTGCTTCACGGAGGCATCCTTGATACGTTGGCGCAGCTCAGAGAAAGGTACTGGGTGGTTGGAGCGAGGCCACTCGTTAAGAAGAGACTGAGGGAATGCATAACATGGCAGCGCTTTAGCTCACGGCCGGCCACTCAGGTTACCGCACCGCTTCCAGCCGATCGCATCTCCGAGGCAGCCCCCTTTGAGGTGACGGGAGTTGATTTCCCAGGGCCACTGCTGGTCAAGGGTGACACTGCGATGAAGTGCTACATGGCGCTGTTCACCTGCGGTGTCACGCGGGCAGTACATCTTGAGTTGGTCAGCGATATGTCAGCGGTCTCCTTGGCAGACCTTGTGCAAGTGTACGTGCGAACATCAACACCGAGAGCAGTAAAACCTTCTAGAAAAATAATATAATAACAAAACAATGGTATTAATAAATACAATGGTTGTTACAATACAAGGAACATACAGCCCCGGGGTAAGTGCAGCCACTCTTCAAACGAATTCGTTAAAGATGAGAAGCATTAGAAATAATAGCCGTATTTTTCCACTGGTTATTAACCACCGTAAAGCCTTTTTTCCATCATATATGGAGCTTTTAGGCTTGAAAGCCGAAAAAAATGACGTTAAGTTTTATAATGGGCGATCCGGAGAAATAACTCTGTTGGTTGTTGAGCGCCACTAAAGCAAAACGAAGACATAACCGCTAAACCACTCTATATTTTAGAATAAAAATGTTTGTGGCAAATGTAATGTGAGAGACCCGAATGGCGCCGCTGCATTAAGCACTAGCGTTAGACGGGGTGTAAGCATGGCGTTGCAGCTTGTGCTTGGCAAGATTTTCACGAGTGAGACCAAGGCTTACAACCCGGGAAAATCGAGGATGAAAACACATGATGCTGACAAGCAATTGAATTTGTAACCTCCACCGTCATAATAACTGGTTTTTTCAGTTAAAAAAAAGATGATTTTCGCTGAGCTTCGAGAAAAAAAACTATATTTATTTGAAAAGAACTAACTACCCTCTAAGAGCACAGGCCTGCATAATTTTAGGCAACGCCACCTGTATAAACAGTGCCTAACGCGTGAGCGAAAAATGGCCAAACAGCCACTCTCCTGTTGCTCTCTCCTACCCTTCCCCGCTCCGTAGCCTTCCAGCGTGCTTTCGTGTCCGCCAGCCAGCGCCGCTTCTCGGAAACTATGCAAAATAGTGGAAAGTTCGTTTAGCGTTCCCGATGCGGCGCTCCTACGCTTTCTTGTTTTTCACCATGCCTGTCTGTCTTGGTCTGTAACTGATAAAACTTCCTTTGTCACGAAGCAAAATCCCTTGCGCTGCCGCAGGCTGATGCCGGCTTTGCGCGCTTATCTACTCGGATCACAGGCCCTCAAATTTTCTGAGTGGGGCATCCCCCCTCTATCCCCTCCGCATTTAGGTATTGTTTTGACCCCCCTGTTTGCACTCCGCATCCGTACGCACTTCTAAAATTGAGAACTGTACTGTATAAGCGCCCGGACAGCGTGGCGGGATCCAAGCTGCTTATCCTTTTGTTTCCTATAATTTTCTGAAGTTTACAAGCACGTGATATTATTGGAAAGTAATCGTATAAGTGAGCGCCTGAACAAAAAACGCGCACGCAATATTTTCTTCTCTAAATACTCCAGAAAGACAAATATCAGTAAAATAATGGCTGCCCCATCCGAAAATATCGTTTTTCTGTTAGCTATATGTCTACCCGACAATCAGTATGTTCTTAGACTATTTCAGTCCGCCTCCGTCTTTATCTTTGGAAAAATGCAGCAAGTATGAAGCGAGCGACACGTTGAACGAGATCCCCAGTGCGCCACAGAACTAGCGCCCCGTCACGGCTAAGATGTAAGCGAAACGGCCCTTGAAGCCCAACAGGCAAGCTGACAGACACACGTCGTAGAAGTGGGTGCAGCGTGCGCGACTCGCGAGCAGTGACGTAAGGCGAGATGTCCGCCGGCACGCGCCACATAGCGGATCAGTGCCTGAACTAAGCGTCCCTACCCTTCCCATTGAAAAGCGCGCGACGCGTCAGGCAATGTTAATACAGTCGGCGTTGTTTTAGGCATTAGGGGCCAGAGAAAAACAAACCTATGCCTGGTGACAAGGATATGGCCCATGGAAGAGAATCTCGTTTTGGTCTCGCAGCACTACCTCCCGCCTATGCTTCGCAACCTCCATTTTATTGCAGCGCTCCATTACGTGGCTCCAGCGACGTTTCTAGCAATAGTCGTCTCGTCCTGCGATTAACGCGGCACTGCAACGGGTGCCTAAAGGCCGCCGCAGAAGTAGAGTAGAAAGACAGCCCTCGTAATTCAGGGACAGACCAAGGCAGACAGGCATGGTGAAAAACAAGAAGGCATAGGAGCGCCGCCTCGGGAACGCTAAACAAACTCTGAACTATTTTGCATAGTTTCCGAGAAGCGGCGCTGGCCGGCGGACACGGAAGCTAGCTGGAAGGCTATGGAGCGGGGAAGGGTAGGAGAGAGCAACAGGAGAGTGGCTGTTTGGCCATTTTTCGCTCACGCGTCAGGCAATGTTTATACAGGCGGCTTTGGCAAAGTTTACGAAATGGACAGTCATCGACGTAGTGGGATTACACGTTTCAGCAGTAAAGGGGGTGTTCCCATTCCCGACAAGGTAGCGGTCTGTTAGTGATAGGCCCTATTTAAGATGCCATTACCGGCAGGAATGACCTTGCTATACATCACATTATTCGAGCAAATAATCGTTCTTTAATACCAGATTACATCAGAAATTGATTTATTCTTTATTAAAATGCATCGGGGTGTTATGTACCCCCTCAGATTGAACTGCCTGTTTATCTATTTTGTAAGGTTTTACAAAATCGTAAATATGAAATATTAAGATAACTAAGTGGTTCGAAGCCTTTGGAAAAACCATTAAGTTAAAGAGGGCCCAACAGTCCTATTGAGGTATCTCTAGAGTTCTGGATGAGCAGCTTAAAACTAATTGCTCTGTTCAAAACAAAACAATATTGTACAAATATAATTTCTGGCATCGTAAGCTCACGACACTATCATTTCAAAATTCTAAATTGAAATTGTTGTCAACCCCCACTTGGTAGTGGTCCTAATTGCTTAGATTATCTATTTTGTTCGCAAAACCTCAGTGGCTTACCGTGAAAGGTAGGGCTTCGGGATCCGTTCTGTTGTTTAATCCTCTTCCTGTAGTTTTGCACAAAAGATTTCCCGGTGTGTGTGCTTTTTTGAATAATTTGCAGTGTCCTTGCTTTTTAGAAATAAGGCGAAAAAATACAGAAAGAATGGACTCAAATGACACAACCACCAGTTAAACACTTAATGATTACCTCCTTGATAAATGATCCTGTTTTCTCAAGCGTAAAAATCTCGCCATATCGGCGTTCGTCTTGAAAGCGACATCAATGTACGAGAGTGCTGCCGGGGCCGCTAACGTCTTTCATCCTTTCTATTTCCCCTAACCTCTTTATATGAAGCTTCCCTATACTTTTAGGTGCCAAGCCCACTCGAACCTCGCAATGTCCGTCCGTTGGCGTCCGTGCGCACATCAGTATAAACCGAATATGTGTATGTCGAACCGCCTCAAAGTTTGCAAAACACGGAAAAAAAGCCAGAACCATAACTGTGAAAGCTAATTCTCCGAAAAAAGGTTCGAGAGGGAGAAAGAGAGAGAAAGAGACGCACACCACCGTGTAAATCAAAACATCTGTGAAGAAAAGGTTCACAAAGGTTAAAAAGAACAAAATGAAAGGTTCACAAATGATGAGAGAGAGAGAGAGAGAGGTTGAGCAGTTTTCGTGGCTCCTGCAGAGCCGTGCTCCGCATGCGCGACGAGCATTGGATTGGGTTGGATTGGGTGGGATTTGGATTGGGTTGAATTCGATTGGATTGAAATGGATTAGATTGGATTTGGATTGATTTTGATTAGGTTGAAATTCATTGAATTGAATTAGATTTGACTAAATTGAATTGTATCGAAATGGATTGGATTGGACTTGTATATACAGTACACACGCGCTGTCGCTCATTTACATGCGCGAGTGGGCAATGCCACGGGCGATTTACGGTAACAACGACCCCATTGCTTCGCCTACTCGTCATGGTTCACATCGTGTAAATCCGTGAATGTTTGTCCAAGTTTCCCCCTCCGATCCGCTCCTCATTTTTCTAGCGCTTCTTTTCTTTTCGACCATCCTCCTCTCCCGCAGGTCCAGTATTTTTTCCAGTCCTCGCATTACTGTCTTGTTTTTTCTTTCCCATTTTCTGTGTCACCTTGCCTTTCTTAGTCACTCCCTCCCTTCCTCATATCCTCTTTCGGTGCTAAAAAGAGGAAAGGGGCTTAAGCATCCCAGAGGCCACAGTATTGTGCCACGAACAGATACATTGCTAAGCAAGCCCATTATTCTCATATCGCCCGAAACAGACCTGATACGCTTCTATTACCTCCACGCCATCCTTTTTGTAAAATAGTCGTCAGTTTCCAACGGCCTCCGGGCAAGCCAGATCTATGCAATGAGGGTATTCCTTGTTGAAAGACTATGGAAAGCAGCCCGGAAGTCTGCCAGGCATTTTGATCGGGGTAGCAATATGTGTTCTCCTAGCAACCCGTTGGCACACCGAACGAATACAGTGTATTATTAATGTTTTCATCTGTTGTGTGAAGAAAACCCCATGCTTGCCCCTAGTTCAAAGAATTATCGTTATCTATCGCCAAGAATACTTTGCGTACTCAGGTTACGTTGCTTCCTTTTTTCACGGGGCCGTCCCGTTTTCTAACCCCAGGCTTCCTTCTTCGTGGCATTTTAGTGACCGTCGCATGTGATTGTCAACAATGAAGAATTCTTGGAGTCACGACTCACGTAAGTCTTTCGCCAAACCAACGCTGTCTTCTTATGATGTTTCCATGGCTCACCGCGCTCTGATTCAAGAAGTCAGATCATGGTCATCGTCAACCATACAATATGCCGATATCTCCCTGATATTCATCATCTTGCGACGAGAACCGTTTGTCTCGGCGCACGGCTTGTCGCATTATCCAACACTAGTGTCATTGTTTGCAGTTTTCGTCCATGAAATTTCATTCTCTCGCCAGACAACAACGTGTGCGGGATTCCCCACCGGCGATTGCATGTTCGAATGATCTCCTAAACGAGTCGGCGTGCCTTGCAATGACAAAATATTTGAAAGGAGGGGATAAAATTTTAGCAGCGCAAAGGCTGGACCGATAAAGGCGTATGTGAAGCCGAATAATGGCGTTCTCATTATTTGGAAATATTTTGGCATTTCAGCACAAGCGCCTACAAAAGGCAAATCTGACACCAAATCTGCGCTTCTTGAAATTTGCGGAAAGCGGTAATAAAATAATTTTTACGGCTTTTTCTTGAGATTGCTTTTTTTTTGTCCCGCCACGAATCCCTCTTCCCGGAAAGAAGCACTCATATCAACCACCAGGCAAGTCGCTTCCTCTTTTATTTCCTTTTCCTCTCCGAGATCACTGCGCGATAAAAAAGAGGCTATGGGGTCAACTCCTGCCTGTATAGCGGGGGGAAACTCAGAGGTGTGTTGCTCAGTGCACCTCATCGCCGA
Organism: Haemaphysalis longicornis; assembly: GCF_048455015.1. Lineage (NCBI taxonomy): Eukaryota > Metazoa > Arthropoda > Arachnida > Ixodida > Ixodidae > Haemaphysalis > Haemaphysalis longicornis. The sequence continues at coordinate 149,190,003 of NW_027526361.1, forward strand.
ACGTCATGCCCTACAGCGGAGTAAGTAAATTGCACTTTTCATTCTTCTTGGTACGTCACCTCAACTATCTGGTAGTGTTAGCAAAAGTCTTCCCAGTTGTAGCGAAAACTTTTCGTGTAAATATATCGAAAGCCGTACCTTTCGGTCATTTAGAGGCCGCAAATAGAATGACTTCATTCTTACGGATTCACGACATATCAGCTACATAGCCGCATCGGTGATACCTCCGTGTAAACTATACTATTTGCGGGTGTAGTTTTACATTGTGTAATACATTCTGAGCCAAAGACAATGTTTCTTATGCACAGAGTCAAGTATGGTAGGTTCACGTTTCGAACGGGGCTACATAAATTCCTCACACGTTTAAAGGTGGGTTGACTTAAAAGACACTGTAGTGTTGGTGTCATTCCAATCACTTCTAACTATAGGTATGGTAGAAATATTGCACGTTTAAAAATGAGATAAAGGCTACTTAATATTGTTAGAGCCTTAAAAATCTTATATGAAATTGGTGATCTAACTTATCTTGCTTAAAATTGGGGGCGGGGGGGACTTCACAACAAGGTGCAGTACTCCAATAATACGAGAGTGTAATGTAAGAGTTGAATCATAGGAACATGCAAGTACTGCGGCAATCTCTTGAGTAGGAACGAACAGCAAGTTTCTCGACTGCATGTACCCATGGTTGTGTGCTAACGGTTGAAATATTGAAGAAAGTTGCAGCTGTAAAGAAACAGAGGGCTGCGCTTTCAACACACGCATTCAAGCCAAATACCAGTCAAATTTAGTACAACTGGAATCACGTTAATGCACAACAAAATCACCACTTTATTTTTTGCGGTTGAAACGAACAGTGCTTCGACATCTGACGTTTAGGAAATCGCACCTGTTTTTATTTTATTCAGCCCTCGTGACGTGAAAAACCTTATTTATTTCATATCTGCATTCCTAACTGTTCCAGATTGCCATGCTTTGGAAGGCGCATGTGTTCTTTCTGTGGATCTGGTTGCGCTCAACCGAGGGAACCTTAGACTATCTCCCCTGCCAGCGAAACACGAACCTGACGACACTCCCCCGTGAATTCAAGAACTGCAACGTGAGCTATGAAAGCGGCCATCTTCACGCTCTTTGTCACATTACACTCACGTTCACGTTGCCTGATACTACGGTGCCGCTATCTAAGACCAAGCTAAGGACACAGGAGGAACTACTGGTTTCAGAAGATACCGTTCGCACCGTGTCTCAGGGCTGTGCCCCAGTCTGCCTGTCGCTCCGACGTGTGCTCTTTTGGGAACCCCCTTCACCAGATTTTCATAGCTATGATTCTTTCGACTTGCCGGCACAGAGCAGCTTGTGGCGGCATGCTTTGAGGTACCAGCTGATTATTTGGCGCGTTGAGAAGATGACATTTGACGTGACTTTCGAGGAGCCCCCGCCAGTAGCTATCGCCATGTGTGACAGCAAGCGGGTGAACCAAAGCGGCATTTTCAGCGTTTACAGCATTGCTGACCCGTCCCTCACCGCATTCCGGGACCCGGATTATTTTTTTTTTTTGCAAATACTACCAGTCCCTGGAACATTTCCAACGTCTACACCGATGCAGTTATTATGACTACATTGTTCACAACCGAAGTCCCCACAATCCTTTTGCGGCTTCTCACGTTCACACCAATTAGGCATCTCGCCTTCTACAGATGTAATTTCTACTTTATCTTGTACATTCCCCCCATGGAGAGTATTCAGCATCTTGAATTTTCACAATGTGGTATTACGGGCATTGATCGGAAAGCTTTTGAATACATTCCATCTGTTAAGAAAATTTCTCTGACAGGCACGAAGCTGCCCGGTATACCAGAAGCAATATTTTCTTTAAAAACACTGGCATCTCTAAACATGTCTGACACAGATGTTTATCCCGGAGTGAAGTTTGACTTGTGGCCCGGCGGCCGTATTAGAAATAGCAGTGCTGTGCAATTAATCACAAGTGGAACCAACGTGACAGTGTTACGAGATCGCGACTTATGTGGTTTCCCGAATTTGCATGAGCTCCACATGGACAGGTGCCACCTGAAGATTCTACTAGGCTCCCCATTTATTTGCCTGGAAAAACTGCAGGTTCTTTTTTTGCAGGGAAACGAAATACTAGAACTCAATGAAGCGACGCTGAAGGGTCTTAAACGTTTATTACGGTTGAATCTGACCCGCAACCGCATGACGGTTTTTGATGGCACAAATATACTCATTCCATTGGTGTCCTTGAGAATTCTTGACGTATCTTTCAACAGCATACAACAACTCCGTGTGGACAAACCTCTCAACAGTTCCCCTGAAGTGCTTTTAGTCAACCACAACAGAATAAAGAAATGGACGCCACCAATCTTTTCTCGGATGACTGAACTAAAAATGTTGGATCTTGGCCATAATGACATCGCGGTGCTGGACAACGAAATGTTTGGCGACCTGAACGGCATACAGAACGTGAGCCTCAACTTCAATCCCTGGGATTGCTACAGTTGCTACCTCAACAACCTTCACAACTTTCTTGAGAGTCACCAAGTGCAGTGTGCGGGGTGCGCACGATGCAAAGTTCCAGAGGAACACAACGGATACCATGTTCAGCGCGTTGAATGGAGAGAGGACGAGTGCGTAGCAGTGGACTATTATCGTGTGTATGCTGTTCCGGGGATCATTTCTATCATTTCGGCCGCCGTGCTCATTTATGGCGCTTACAAATGCCGCTGGTACTTCATATATGTATCTTTGTACCTCAAAGTTGGCATCAAAGGCTACAGGAGGCGCGTGAACGTGGTGAACTACGCATGGGACGCTTTCGTATCCTACCACGCCTCGGACTCGGATTGGGTTCACAACGTTCTGCTGCCCAAACTTGAATCGCCTTCCCTCAAGTTTCGACTTTGCGTCGCCGAGAGGGACTTCATACCGGGTATGCCGATCACCGAGAATATATGCCGAGCCATTACCCAGAGTCGCGTCTGCCTCTTCGTGTTGAGCCCTGCATTCTGCCGCAGCCGCTGGTGCATGTTTGAAGTGAGACTCGCTCAACACGGGCTATGTGACAGCGGACGTTCCGACGGTTTGATTATCATCAAAAAGGAACCAGTCCAGGAATCGGAAATGAGCAACACGCTCCTGTTTCTCACAAAATCGAGAACGTACATAGAAGTTCCCCCGTCAACTGCAACTGAGAGGCGGAATAACTTTTTCTGGTTGCAGCTCCAAGGGGCTCTGCAGCGATAGAATTCTTGCAGCATTTTAAGATTTTGACAATAAAGAGAAGGCAGATATTGTGATTAAAAATTTTCCTCTAGTCTTGTTTGTGCCCATTATACTGTTAGCGGTCTCTTTGTTTCACACCCCCATATTTTACTGATATGTTTGGGTTATTTGCTTACAAAACATGACAACAATTTGGCAGTACAGCCTCAGTCATTTTAACCTCATTTCACTCCCGTTTCAATTACACTGTGCAATCCCCATACGTGCTGCAAAACATTAAAAGTTCTGGAATATATGAGCCGCGTGAAACGCGAAGGCCGCTTCTGCCGCTTGTCTTTCGCAACCAAACCAGCCCGCGGAAAAACTTCTTCTAAATTCGCCCCTTCTACTCAGTTCATTTGATTTAAGCGAGGTAATTTTCGACATTATGTTAAGCTGTATCAGACTTGCGCAATTACTAAGATGGTGTACCTTTAAAACAATATGCACATACCCTACGTACCTACAGTAGAAATTGAAGCTGGTACCATCTTTACAATTGAGGTTATTTTAATTCTAAAGAATATACAACTGAAAATACCACATTGAAGCACAGTGTTTCTGCGCATGTATGTTTCGTATAGTTCACAATCTATTCGTACCTTAACCTTTTTTCTGTTGAGCTTGTAGCGCGACAGAGCTAAATCGCTAAGAACCAGAAGGATATTTGTGCTAAGGGCCCATTTTGTGTTCTAGTTTCCCGTGGGCATCATCAACAAAGATAATTTAAGGCTGTCGTACGAGACCATGTATTTTGGCTGAGAGGAGGTTAAAGGAAAGGAAAAAATGACACCATCTTCCCGTAGGGGAATCGTGAGTAGTATTGGAAACAGCCATGTGGTCAACTGAAGTTCGCAATAGTTTTTAGTTCGTCGTTTCCGTTGACGTTCAGCTTCGCGTGCCTTCGTTGCATCAGTAGCTTCTTGACGTAGTTTGAATGAGTGAAGGACATAAGGCGCGTTCGTAGCGCATGCTCCCGTCTCGGTTTGTACCACAGTGGGAATAGCGCCACGTTTCTCCCGATGCGGCCTGAGAGTCGTGGGATCGAAACCGGGCGCCGCCTAACTAATTCTTTTTATAGTGGAGTGCGTGACGTCAGCCCAAACGCTGACGGGGCTGAAGAGACGCGCATGCGCAGTAGAGTGCGGACGGCGGACGAAAAGGAAGGGAGGGACACAGCCCCGAGCATGAGATGCTCCGCATCTAAAAAGAATAGTATCGTTTGTTTATTGGCGGAGCATGCCGACAGCTTTAATAAAACACCAATGTGTTTTGCATATATTGACTAAATATAGAGCAAAATAGATATACGACGCTAGACAAAACTCTGCGATTTCGCAGCCAATTTTTGTGCACTTTGATGATGAAGAGCGTTCCAAACGGCATGTTCTCTCGCGTCATCTTGCCACCCATTTATTTATAGTGACTAAAATCATACTGCTGTAAGACGGCTAGGCTGCGCAAAGATTCCTAGCCTATTTAACCTAAACACTGTGTATGTGAACCAGGAGAACGCTTTCATATCTGTGTTGCATATTGATGTTTACATAGCGGCGGGTAAATCGTTATTTCGAATGACGAATGGCAACAAAACACCCTTTAAGCAAACGATTCATCACTACGGTGATTAATGGGGTTAACGCGAACACCGCCTTGTGTTTGCTATTCTGCTAGAGATTACAAATGGACTAAGCTCATATTTTTTACTATGCAATCATAAATCAATTGGGAATGAATCATGTACAAACTGCATCCACACATTAAATTTCGCTATACTCGCTGTTGTGTTATTTACCGTGCTTTTTCTGTGGGTGCCCTAGGGATCGCCTCTCTCAGACCTGCGTCCATTCCATGATTGCGGGTTTTCATTATTGTGATGTACCTTGAACTCACTGTTTGGCACTCTAGCTTCACAACAATTCTGGATACTTGAAAGCGCCCCGCAGAAACTGACGTGTATGAACATAGACAGCAAGGTGGCTGCCAATTCGTGTTTTTTTGTGTTCTCCCTCCCAAAAATTAAAAAGAATAACCTGGGGAGCTACACGCGTTCCAGCAACGCTATGGGAGGTTTGCACCCAATCAAAAATAAATGAACAGTGGTTATAACTTGAACATCCTTTTTGCTGAAAAAGCCAATTTGTAGAACGCAAAATATATAGTCCCACGAATTCGTTTACTTTCGGCCAGTTGGTACCTGCATGGCCACGCACGTCCACCTGCCTGTCCACACGCGTACCGAACGCCCACGTGAGAGTACACAATACTAAAATACGTTAAAGCATGCATCAGAACACGAGATGGTCACCGATCTTGCCGTGCCCACCCGAACGCACGGAAGCACCAGTATCAAACCGCAAACGGCACACACTGCTTGTCACATTGCGGCAGGACCACACCACCGAGGAGCAGCGCCCAAAACATCTCTACTGGCATTTGTTCCGACGAGCAGGTGGGAAGAAGCACCAATAAGTTACTAGCTGCTCGAACGTTCCCCTGACGAAGGATCAGACAGTGAAGCAATTTTGTGGGCCCGCTATGGCGGCAAACGCGGAGGGGTTTGTCGTTTTGCGCGGCATTAGGATACGCACTTTCTCCAACGGAAGAGTACCGCAGGAGCAGCTAAGAAAACGTCGGAAAGACACGGGTAAATAGGCAGAATGCAAGATCATATGCATGCCTGTATAATTGGAATTGTGTGATTGAGTTATATCTTGATGTGCTGCGCTGTACTTGAACATGGTATTCTTTATTTGTCTATTGTACTGTACGCGAAGTTTGCATTTATGTTGTCATTCTAGCTGTGCAGTGTATACGCTGTGTATTGACGTACTAGTTGCGTTTTGTGGGATCTTTGCTTTCAGCAATGTAGGGTAGGTTTGCTGTGTAATATTGACGTTAACTTGTGGCATTCGTGAACCTTCCGGCTGGATCTTATTGTTTGTGCGCAGGGAATTAGCTATTCTTCATTATCCGTTTTATTGCACGAGTGCATTGCATCTGTTTCCGGGTGATAAATCCAACTGATTGGGTGTGAGCCTACCCCGCACGTGGCACCTTGAGTAATCTTGGTTGCGGTACTGGCGATACCGCGGACTCCGAGCCCCCCAACATAAGCTGTGACCTACCGTGGTGACGTGCTTTTAAGGTGAAGGGTAGAAACCTCAAACGGTGGCCATCGGAGCCCGGGTCAAGCTCCGGCGGATGGGCTCCCTGTCTGTTTACCAGGCAGGGAGCTCCGGGACCTCTTTGACCATCAGGGTAAAGTCAAAGAAGAAAGTACCCCCGTCCCCTGCTTCTATACTATGATAGATGGCATTTTCTAAACACGCCCCCCCCAAACGTGATCGGCCCCCGAAAAGGGGCCGCACCGAAGTTTCATTCCCACCTCTTTCAACAACTGTCTTTTCAAAAAACGTGAATGACTATTCTCGTTTTCTTGTGATCGAGTCAGCTGACCCAACGAGACCCGTCGATTCACTGTCGGTATTCCTTGTCTCGAAATTTCTGCAAAGCACTTTAGGTGAAAAGTATGAAGCCAAAAAGCTCAGAACAGGAGAAATCCTTGTCGAACTCAACAATGAAAAACAATCCCGCACACTTCTTGCCGAAACTCGCATCCATGATCTGGACATCAGGATCACGCCCATCGGAGCCTGAACAGCTCCCAGGGTGTGATTTCAGAGTCGGATCTCCTTACAGAAACACATTCCGACCTTCTTGACGGCTTAAAGGACCAGGGCGTCAAAGCCGTGCGCCACATCAGGATGCGCAGGGACGATAAGATAATCCCCACCAAACACATAATCGAGACCTTCGACCAATCGACACTTCCGCAATATATAAATGCAGGCTGCATCCGATGCTCTATTCGCCAGTACATACCGAACCCGTGCCGCTGCTTTAAGTGCCAGTGGTTCGGGCACAGTACAACCTCTTGCCGCGGCAAAACAACCTGTGCGAAATGCGCAGCGCAGGACCACCCCACCGACAATTGCAATTCTGGCAACCTCACTTGCGCAAACTGCAGGGGCCCACATGCGGCCTACTCCAGGAAGTGCGAGAAATTTCAACTTGAAAAGAAAATAATCAACTTGAAAGTGACAGAGAACATCACCTACCCAGAGGCGCGGAAGAGTTTCGCCTCTTTCAATCTGGGGAGGTACGCCGACGTAGCTCGCCGGGGTGCGGAGCGGCGTCTGGTTTCGGCGGGGACCCAGTACCGCGAGTCGGAGTTGGTCCCGCCCCCGCCCCGCCCTGGGTTGCCTCAGGCAGCACAACCCGCCTCCCCACCGCCCGCTGAGCTAGCAGCGGCTGTGGGGGCAACCACGTCTGGTGGGAGCGGTGCTGCATCCTCCACTTCCAATCCAGCGTCCCAAACCACAGGTCAGGGCGCAGAGGAGATGGACATGGAGGAACCAGCGGCATCTCCCACCCCCACCGCAGCGCCTGTGCCATCCGAGGCATTCCTTAAACCCTCGGTGGTTGTGGGTCAGTCAAAGCGCGCCCAAAAGGGTGCGCGGTCCAAGGGGCCTGATCCGTCTGGCATTACGAGGACATCAGACGACGAAACGGATGTCGGACCGTTCTTGTCTGCGGTGCACCGCAAGGAACGTGTCCCGACGCCAAAGCCTCCCGACAAGCCCAAAAAGACCAGAGTCACAGCCCCGAAAGGCGACACATAAACATACACACTCCAGTAGCTCTCACACTAAATAATGGGAAGAGAAAACATAATTCAATGGAACTGTAGAGGCCTTCTTAAAAATCTTGATGATGTGTACGAAATACTGCACTCCAATCAGCCAAGTGTCATGTGTATACAAGAAACACATTTAAATTATAAACATACAAACGTTTTGAATAGTTACCTGGTAATTAGGAAGGACAGGGACGGTGGTGCTACATCTTCCGGTGGTGTGGCCATCATTGCCCGAACGTCGCTGGCGTGTCACACTATCCAATTACAGATCGTCCTTGACGCTGTTGCCATTCGTATCATAATCTTCAATAGGCTAATAACCCTATGCTCCGTTTATATCCCCCCTGATTTCCAGCTCTCGAGCTCGGATTTCGAGGGCCTTGTAGATCAGCTACCTGCGCCATTTATCCTTTTAGGCGACCTCAATGCACACAATGCACTCTGGGGCTCTTCTCGCACGGATGCCCGAGGTCGCCCTATAGAAAAATTTCTAACGTCCTCTGGAGCATGCCTTTTTCAATAAAAACAAGCCTACATACCATAATATAGGACACAACACATATTCACACCTCGACTTGGCTATTGATTCCGCAGTTCTCTTTCCATCTCTTGAGTTGGATGTTTGCACTACCCATAATGTAGTGACCACTTCCCAACCTCATTAACATACATAGATAAAGGTCCGAACAGTTCACGTTCCCATAGCAGGTTCAATGAAGCCAGAGCAAACTGGAGTACATTTACAGAGACATCCAAACTACACCACACAACCATTAGACACCTACACGTTGAAGAAGCTTCCCAACTACTCACAGCAAACATCCTCGACGCCGCCGAAAAGTCCATTCCCCACATCTCTGGTGCCCCGCGGAAACAGCGGAGGCCGTGGTGGAATGATGACCGTAGGCGGGCGCGGGAGGCCTAGAACAAGGCGTGGGGTATCCTTCGTCAGTACCCCACGTCGGGAAACCTCCTCTTGTTCAAAAGGGCAGAGGCGATGGGAAAACGTGTGCGCCGTGAGGCAAAACGAGAGAGTTGGCGCACCTTCTTGACATCCATTAATTCATACACGGACACACACAAAGTCTGGACACATATACGCAAGCTGAAAGGACAGCAGACACACAGCCTGCCCCTGGTTAACCCAACAGGGGACACACTTGAAGACCAGGCCAACACACTTGCACAACACTTTGAACACGTGTCCAGTTCAGCACACTACACAAACATTTTCATGAAGCACAAAACATCTGTAGAAAAGAAGTCCCTGCGTGATAGCAACAAGTCACACACTTCTTACAATTCTCCTTTTTCAATTCATGAGCTGAAGGCAGCCCTGACAACATGTAAGCCTTCAGCTCCAGGTGCAGACAAAATCACATACACCATGATACAACACCTACACTCAGACACCCTTGAAACACTCCTACATCTATACAATAACATATGACTTTCGGGGCACATTCCTCGCTCTTGGAGGGAGGCCATAGTAGTGGCTTTCCTGAAGGAAGAGAATGACCCTTCCTGTCCCGCTAGCTATCGGCCCATCGCCCTTACAAGCTGCCTGTGCAAGCTCCTCGGGAAGATGATAAACAGGAGACTTGTGTACTTTCTTGAGTACAATGGTCTTCTCGAGAGCTGCCAGGCAGGCTTCAGGGCAGGGCGATTCACTAATGATAAACACGTCGCGCTCGAGTCTTACATAAAGGATGCATTGTACAGCAGAAAACTCTGGCGCTCACCTTTCGTCGAAGCTTCGGGTGCTTTCGAGGGGCGAGCGAAGCTTTGCCAGTGCTAAGGCGCGCCGATGATTCCCGATGCCAGAAAGAAAGAAGATGTGAGCTCGACGACAGTAGGAGCGTTGTGTGTTGTGCCCTCCCTCTCCGCGCAGGCGCACTTATTAAAAAAATAGGTGCCAGAGCAAATTAGTTACGTATAGACGTCGCGATGTAACAACCACTTCTGCCAGCTTGTGCACCACCATCGGTGACCCGCGCCCTGGAGGGCTCCACCGTACTCCCGCGCCTCGAATCACAATGATCGCCTCGGACGGCCTGGCCTACGATGAAGCCAAGCTTCACAAGTAGCCGGATCACCTCCGACAGCGGTGCATCATCCCGGTAGGTCGGTGATTTATTGTGGGACTCTCTCATATGCATCGAACTGTTTAGCTTTAAATTAACTTTTATGCCTCGTAATTTTCATGGTGAAAGCTCATGGTTGTACATTTTGTATTGCAACTCTTTCCCGAATTTGTATTAATTGAAAGCGACTCCTCATTAACGTTACATGTCCTCGTGCTTCTACAGTGTTTTGCCTGTTCAAATATAAGTCTCTGTTGTTTTGTTTAAGGCTATGACTCATTCTTACCGCTCTGGACGGCCACCCCCTTCGTCACATGTGCCCTGAAGATTCGGTGGGATTGTTTACTCGCTTGAGTCGACTCGCCATAGCTGCTGTATAACAGCGCACACAATTAAAAAAACGGTGACATAGTATTATCAAACCATTACATTCTTAAACAAACTACCTGATCAGATCAATTTTGATGTCTCCATTGGAAAAACTTCGCCTAGGAATGCATGTCGTAAGAGGAGATCATGGGAGGAGTACAGCTTCTGGCTCAGGCATGACGTTTCATTCTTAAGCGTGTTTTCAATGCGAAGATTTTTACCTTTACCCTACCAAGGGTACTGCAATTACCGTTGGTGTCAACAGAAAACTCCCGTGAACAAATAAAAGTTACTGGCACCCCCAAGAAGCGAACATGGAATGAATATACAACTTCAGCGAGAGTCCGTAGTCTTAAGGATTTAGGTACGGGCCCACGCTTAGACGGGAGAGAATGACGGTGCACTCGCCAAGCACATCTGCGGGTTTACCCCTCAACAGGGCGTTGTTGGACGAGTTGGTACTCTATTTAGAGTAGAAAAACTGCGCGTAAAAGGCACGACAACAAGAAAGGGACAGGCTGGGTGGCGTATTCCCAAACCATATCCCGTAGGGGCCCAGGTCGACAACACTCCCTAAGCAGCATCGCAGCCAATGAGGTTAAAAAAATTGCAATTTTTACCTCCTTGGACGCAGCACTGTGACGTCACTTCCTCTATGCGCGCGACTTCATGCGAGGTGAATTTTTGTCTTTTTCCTCCTCCCCTCGTTTCGGCAGCTTTGCGGGCGGCCGATGGTTTCGCTCCGTGGGCGGGGCTGGCCTGCGGCGCTGGTGAAGCTGACGCACTTCTGGTAGAAGTTAACCTTTTGTACCTGAGCTCCTGATCTCTGCGCGCCTGCAAGTTGACGCTGACCTCCGATCGTGTTCCTAGATAAGCGCTCGGCTCGGTGCTCGAAGTGCGCGCACGCGGATGGATGTTTTCACGTACATGTGGCAATTGTACAAGTTCCGGAAAGCAAACACTCTTATAAAAAAGAAGACAAACATTTTTTTTGATCTTTTGTGATCGCGCTGCTTCGCGGCGGCCGATGGTTTCGCTCCGACCGCAAGCCTGGCGTACGCGCTGGGAAGATGAAGCTCGCTCTCCGCGCTCTCTTGCACGCCGTCAGTCGCTCGTGTCCCATGCTGTGCCTATAGTTAGGCCAGCGCTCGGCGCGTTGCTCAAAGTGCGCGCGCGGATGGATGCTTTTGCACGTACATATGTAGTTACTGTTCACGTACCGGAAAGCAAGCACTCCCAATAAAGTGAAGGCAAAAATGTTTTTTTTTTTGGTCGTGGGTGGTCCTTTGGACTCCCTGCCGAAGCGCAGAACGTTTGCTCTCATTCGATCGAAAGCACACGCGTACGTCGGTCGCTCGTCTGCTGCGAACATCAGAGAGCGTGTTATTCGCCATACTCGTCTGTGCCTCGCACTCGCGAGAACTGCCCAGCGCAAGGACCGTTCTCATAATTGTGTGCGCCACGCGCGTCCCCCGAGCATTCACGCGATGGTCGCGAAGCTTATAACTTCTGCTTTATGGATGAGCACGAGCAGCCGCTTCAGGTCATCAGAGATGACCTCGCGTCAACAAATCTTGAGTCTGTGTTCGCATGAACCTGCCTGACGAAGTAGCAGTCAACGCCTTCATGGACACGTAGAGCGTTTTTCGGTACAAAGCGTTGTAGTACGGGAAGCGGCGTTTCGCAACTTGTTTTTCTACTATATCAATTTTTATTCTTGCTATTTCTTGTTTATACATTTGTGTACTTTTTTGCGTGTGTGTGGCTTACAGTTGAGGCGCGAGCTGTGACGCAATGCGTGCGAACTAAAAGACCAGACACTACAGAAATCTATATATGTGGTAGCTAAAAATGCGTCGCAGGAAAAAGACACAAACTGCTCATCTATACCCATCAGTGGATCTCGAAAAGCGACAATTTTTTGCCGCTATTTGGACTCCCAGATCACTATTGCAAAAATAGTGCGCCAAGGAGATAACTTTTTCACTTAATTTTGTCTCTGCTGCGACTACCGTGACTTCAAGCTCACGGGCAATAATAATTAGTCCCAGCGAAAATAAAAACAAAAACGAGCAGTAAACATCCCCCTCGCGAGGGGCGCGATCAAATGCAGAGCATTTCCGCGGGGGGCGTGCCTGCAAGTCTTATGGATTACGTATTGGTTGTTGTTGTTGTAATTGTTGTCTTCCAGCGTAGACATTGTCGATGAAGTCGATGGTGAAACGTGCCGTGAACCCCCTGCCGCGGCTATTACGCAACGTGGAGAGGCTACGACGCAACGTGGCGCGGCTATGACGCAACACAATCCAACACAATCCACTTTAATCCAACCCAATCCAAATCCAATCCAAACCAAGCCAATCCAATCGAATCCAATCCAATGCCCTTCGCGAGGGAGTGTTATAGCGCCGAAATCGCGCCACCACAGGAACGCGAACCGAACGCGGCGAGAGAGGGTGTTGCGAGCGGAGAGAAGGCGAGGAGGACGCGGGGGAGAGGGCGCACCTGTGGCCGACGGTTGAATGAGTCAAGGACATAAGGCGCGTGCGTAAACCTTCCATTCTGTGTCGGCTCCGTGGAGCAGTCGGTAAAGTGGCGTGTACCTTGCGTTCCGCCCGCAGAGTCGTGGGATCGAAACCTGGCGCCGGAAGGTATTATTTCTTTATATAGTGTAGGGTGCGGACTACGTAGTGATGCGGACTACGGACGCCAACGCGGGTGACATCGTGAGTTACTAAAATGCTCTGCATTTAATATACGTATCTGAGTGAGTGTAACACTGCATTAAATGAGAGGCCATGGGGCCCAGGGGGAGCAAGGATGAGGAGAAAAGGGGAAGGTCACAACTCGCACAATGAACACAGTTGCAGTCTTGGGGTCCTAATCGCAAAATGAACACATTAAAGCCAGTCAGTGGCAGCAAAACGCACAGTTCACAGTTAAATGTACAGTTCACACTGTAGACAATGCGGTTCACACTGAAAACAGTGCACGCTGCAGACAGTTCACATTGTAGACCGAACGGGGAAGTCAGCCAGGCTGCTACACCAATTTGTAGAGTCCGTTTTCAATGGCGTATTCGGTAATTGTTTCTAGTGCGGTGGGATCGTCACGGACCCGACTAACATGTTCCTGTTCAGTCGCAGGGGCGGGACCTAGAGTTGAAAGCTGGTGGCGATTACGGTCGAATAATGGACAGAGCCAAATTAAGTGGTAACGCTTTGGTGTGCCTTCCCGACTACGGGGGGGCATCAGCGCCATTAGGATCATGCTGGAGCTGTCTGTTTATAAATAACGTATCTTATTCAGCAAAATCTGTGTGTGCATGAAGCACAAATTGTTAAAAATAACTAATCGACATTGGCAACAGTGTGAGGGGTATAGCGCGCATGATTAGTGATATCAAACTGCGCCCTGATGGCTTCAGTGAAGAGACTGTGGTGAATAGCCCTGTACAGAAGACATCTATCAAACTCCTCGAGTACTTCAGAAGCTATACAATCCAACTATTACTTAGCCCTTGGTTGGTATATCTTTTCGATATTGTTTCCCTAAATTGTTATGACCAGCAATGCAACTTATGCATCATTCATGACCGAGTGTAAAACGTGCACGTTTGAGCTGATGTCTTTCTTATCAACGTATCACCCTTGCAAGCACGATTCACACCTTCCATTGCGGTTAACAAAATATCAATGTTTTCCTTAGTGGCAGCGTTCCTAATAAAGAAAAATGCAATGAAGTTAATGTTAACAAAATTCAATGTAATAGTGCTTATAAAAGTGCAAAAATGTAGCAGCTTATGCAGCTCTAATATTTTGCAAGGGTAGGACAGTTTGTAAATGTAGTCATGGGTAATTGGCTGCCTTTCTTGTAATCCTTACCTGCAGCACCGAATCGTGTTTTGAGGTGTGTATGTAGTGAAAGATCACCCAACTCAATTGTATACCCTTATGTGTGTTGTAGAATGAGCTTTCAATGAGGGTGTTTGCTTTCCGGAACGTGTATAATTGCCACATGCGCGTGAAAGCGTCCATCGGCGCGCGCGCCGTGGGCGCGCACTTCGAGCACCGAGCCGAGCGCTTATCTAGGAACACGATCGGAGGTCAGCGTCAACTTGCAGGCGCGCATAGGAGAGCGCGGAGAGATCAGGGGCTCAGGTACAAAAGGTTAGCTTCTACCACATGTGCGTCAGCTTCCCCACCGTCGCAGGCCAGCCCCGCCCACGGAGCGAAACCATCGGCCGCCCGCAAAGCAGCCGAAATGAGGGGAGGGGGAGAATAGAAAAAAATCCACCTCGCATGACGTCGCGCACATAGAGGAATTGACGTCACGGTGCTGCGTCGAAGGAGGTTAAAAAATTGCAATTTTTTAACCTCATTGGCTGCGCCGCTGCTTAGGGGGTGTGGTCGGCCTGGGCCCCTACGGGATATGGTTTGGGAACACGCGGCCGGGTGTACTCCTGTCCCTGCGCCCATCCTGTCCCTTCCTTATTGTCTTGTATTTTCCGCGCAGTTTTTCTATCCTTGTAATTAACGTCTTGCGTTCCAGTTACGCGCTCCGCCCAAGGCACGTGTAGCGGCCGTGTGCACGCCTTGCGCGTGCGATAGGAGTTCGAAAAATATAGGAAGCTCAAACCGACGTACGGCATCGATCTTCTCTGTCTCTGCCGCCGATATTGCCAAATCTGCCAGTGGCGGCAGGTACGGATGACAAGTGATACCATGCAACCCCGGATTTGAGCCTAATATAATTTTACATGAAAAGAGTTCATACTAATGTGCTTCACCAGTACAACTAAAACAGTCACCGTTCATGAATCATGCAATATTTTAACCTTAGCAGAGAATATCTCTTTGAAGTAATAAAGGGTGTGGTTAATTTTATTTCACTTGTCTCTGGGTTCACTCTTTGCAGAGTCAGGTGTATAAATTCGAGTGACGTCGCATGGGTAATCATTGTGGGTGTCGTTTACAGCTTCGCTTTCCAACCACCTTCACAGTGTCGATCGGCGCGGATTATTTGGGATGTTCATTCTTCATTATGCATGGATTTGTCACTCGCGCTGAGACAACCATTACGACATTGTCTTATTAAAGCTAGTACACTTTACCTCCTTTTTCCTTTGCCTCTTAAGTGCGTGCTTTATTTTCTATATATAAACTAAAACACTATCCTTGGTGTTCTCGTGGCAGTGTGCTTTAATTGTTGTCAACAAAAGCGTTTTATTTCTGGGTAATCACGAAAATCAGCCGTGTTTGTGGAAAAATAAAGCCCGTGGCGATGCAGACGACCTTGACGTGACCCGCAGTGACGCCAGCGCCAGACTACTCTCCAGTGCATAAAAAACTTTCCGGCTTCAAACCAACTATCTGAAAGTAATACCTCATCAGATAAATTCCACTCCAGAATTTACGAGTTAGCATGCCGTCCCAAAGCTAAAATCGTCAATCCTACTTCAGCCGAAGCAGCTTTCTTCGCAATTAAGTTTTTCAGAACCGACTTAACTTCATCTAGAACGTCCAGCATTGCTTGGCTAGGTTGCCGATAGCGTGCACTTCGCTGGCGTCCGCAACAGGCTTGCAACGCGCAGCCCAGTTTGCGTACAAAAAGACGAGTACAATTTATATCTGTCGAATAAAATACACTGCTCTTCCCTCCCCTCTGTTAGGACGATGAAACGCGAAGCTAGGCTTATGTCATCGAGTACCTGAAATAAACCACGTTTAATTTGGCGTTTGAGACGATTCCCTAGAAAACAAACAAGTGAAACTTGGAACGACTCGATCTTTATTCTGGCGGAAAAATATGGGGCTATCTTTTAGCCTCCACCGCTGTGCGCTACTTCTGTGTGTGTAGCACAGCAACTTAAAACGTTCGACTACGGAGGACAGTAGCAAGGCTTGAGACACCCGCGTTTGATTCTCCCACATGCATTACGTATATGTCATTAATGATTACAGGAAGCCTAGCTGCGCCCTCACGCCCTCCCCCCCTTCATCACCCAACCGTGTATTTAAAAACTGGATACTGGTGATTTGTTAAACGTGAGCGACACCGACGCAAATGTTGCTCCGGAAGAACTTCAAGCTGTACACAAAATATTGAATTGTAAAAGGGCAGCAACGCGGCCAATTTACATAATGCCTAAAGAGAAAAATAGCGGTAAAGACAGGACAAAGGGAAGACTAGACACCCTGCGCTGCCTGTGTCTAGTCTACTCTTTGTCCTGGCTCTAGCGATGTTTTTCTCTTTAAGAAAAAGAATATTGCCTCACGAAGGCGTTTCAAACCGGCATGTACTTTTCATGCGGGAGTGATTCCGAGCTACTCGACGAGGTGGACATGGAGGTGGATAACGAAGCGGCTGCAGATTCTATGGCAGCGGCTATTTGTTGTTTTTGAGTGCAATCGTGTCCCAACGGGTTTTAATCCCTCTCTGAAAAGCGTCCTTCGGATTCCGTACCGAGGTGGTAGTGGAATGGCTGATAACTCCTTTAACGCCATTTTGAACCTACAGCGGAAGTTGTGGAAGATGAATTTGTG
This sequence comes from Haemaphysalis longicornis, assembly GCF_048455015.1. Classification (NCBI taxonomy): domain Eukaryota; kingdom Metazoa; phylum Arthropoda; class Arachnida; order Ixodida; family Ixodidae; genus Haemaphysalis; species Haemaphysalis longicornis. The sequence continues at coordinate 149,206,979 of NW_027526361.1, forward strand.
TAGACGAGGCTTATAAAATCCGTGGCAGAGCCGTCGGATACCGGAAGGAAGCAGCAAAATGGTGCCGAGTGAAAAAGGTTTCCCTCTTCGTGTACACTGTACACATAGGGCGGGCATGATGATTGTCTTAAATAAATCCCACAAACGAGAGGCTAGGCGAAAGGAAGGTTCAATTATGGGGACTACGCGACTGCACAGCAAACGCGTTTCATACCTATGAGCCAACTGCATTAAAATTTCATCTCGACCAAACTTATTTTTGACGCATACTACTCACCACGAAACCAACTGGTACACAATAGAAAGGCCGGTGACAGGCGTTGTTAGGTGTTTATAAACATTCGAAATAGCTCCGTCGCAGGCAACGGTGCACCTGCCGGCAGATCACGCAAGCAGCCATGAAACGGGAGTGACATTGTGGGTGGCCCGGTGAAATTAGAGAGTTTTACCATAGCGGGTACCGTCCACTAACGCTACGGCGGCGGGTGGCTGGACTCGACCGGGCAGGTGCACATTCGTTTCGGTGGGGTGGATTGGTTTCGCGGGCAGGCCATCCCCATTACCGCGCATTACCTCCGCTGAGAGGCTACCTCGTCGCCCGCTGTACTCGCACCTGCGCAGTCGGGACCCGCTAACCCGCCGCCGTAGCGTGAACCTCCGGTAGCCGCTATGCTAAAGCATTTTCTACGCACAGCCAGGAGAACCGGTAGAGCTCCTCTGCGTGCGCTTCTGCAATTACTGTCGTGAAAGCGAAGCAATGCACTCAAGTTTACCCTGGCCGGGCGGCCGCGCGGCGAAGCTCACTGGTCGGCTTGGACGCCTGGAACGTCCTAGAGTTACTTGATATCGGAGTTGCGAAACTTCTCATAGGCCTCATGCATCAAAAAGGGGCCCTACGAATTTCCGTACAGTGGCGCTATCTGTTGGTGGCCAAATAAACATTACAACCGCGTTCACCGCCCGGCGACCTGGGCTAAAAATATTATTTGGGTGCTTCCGAAATTTGTTTTGCCGAAGAAACAAAGGTGTTCAATCATGCAAATGTTTTATATGCATTCTAATCGAGCGTAGTAACAAAATGCGACCATGTGGTCAACAAGACCCGTTGTCGCCTGCGCATTGTTGCCTGGTGCGCGTGAGCTGCGGTCTTCCCGCGGCAAAAAAAGAGTTAAAGATGTCTTCGACGGCTTTACGCAATCTTAAACGGAGGATTTAGAGCCACTTGATGAATTACTGGATTAGTTTTGCAATTCGGTGTGATGTAGGCCGGCGACAACTGTAAATTTGGTACTTCAGGGCGGACCTATGTTATGCCGGAGTGCCCGGACAAGCACCAATCCGTCGAGACAATTGCGCAGACGCAGAAACAATCTCAACAAGAGACCGCAGTCAAGAAAGCAATGAATAACTTAGAATGATACAAAAACAAAAAATTGTGCTCAATTAAAATAAAGTTTAACGTTAAATTATCAGTTTGAATAATTATGTGTTTTCCGGTGCTCTTGGGATTTCCCTCTTTTTTCAGATTTCGTTCATGATGGTCGAATGTGTTTGTAAAATCCCTCTCCCAGTAAGTCACTTAAAAAGCAGTGATACATGCGGCGTAACTTATTGCCCACCGGCATTTACTTCTATCTCGATTGCCAAGAATGCAAATTTTTAGTCACAGCATATGCACCCTACTTCTACCCCGTTCATGAATACGCTAGCCTGAAGAATAATGCCCAGAGGTATAGTTTATTCTTGGGAGCTGAACGAGCTGAACCACCAATCGCTTTATTATGTGCATATGTCGCTATCAAAACCATTTTGCTTTTTTGTTGTAGTTGTTCCAAAGGTACAGTTAGGGTCCACGAGTTCGTTGCACTACCGATGACCTCAGACGTGAGGCAGTTTCAAGGGCAGCATCTTGAAGAATACTTTCTTCCCGCCATTAATGTGCCTTTGAAGACTTGAAAGTCAAATCGTTCGTGAAAATTAAGGAAGTTCACAATAACGCGAGTTAAAAACTTCTTTGGTAGGTTTTCAGGTTCGTTTTCGGTGCTGAAGGAACCCTTCCCTTGATGAATTCGGCGGTGTTGGCGGTGAAGCAGAAGAGATGATAAGACGATGACGGGACGAAGACATGATGACAAACACAAACTGTATTTACGGTTATTTACAAGAGTTGGTTACAGAAAATTGATTACAGGGTTGGTTAAGCATGGCCGTCTTAGCGATCGACCCTCCGAGTTACGCCCTAGGTGCCATACCTTAGCAATCGACTCTGGGTTACGCCCTAGACGGCAAGGTTTACGTGCACTAAGCACGGAGGCTCACTGGTTTCCAGCCCAAGCTAAGTCTCAGGTAAGTCTCCCACTGGCCGTTCTGCCCGGGAATATAATCCCTCGTGTCCATTGTAATCCGGACAGCACACCTCATTGGCCAGAGAGCCATCTCGAGTCCCACCAATCGTCGGCCAAACGCCGCCTTCTCAAACTTCGCGCACTTCCCTCCTCTCCCCAGACGGGGCGGACGCGGGAAGACGCGTACACGTGCACGGGGCAGCTTTGACATGGCCAGGGTGGCCATTAGGCACCGCGGCACTTTCAAAAGCCGCTGCCCGGGCCTACGCACTCCAAGCGTACCACGGTGCCCCGAGGCACGCAACCCCAAAGCGGCGTTTTACTGCCCTAATTGGCCGCGCCCTTTCGGCGCATCCGAAGACGAGAGCCGGGCTCTCCAGAACTCGGCCGGCGGCCACAAAGAGAAGCAGGGCTGGCGCTTACAAAGAACGTAGTGCTGGCATAGGCACCGGGAGAATGACACGGTGACCTCGGAAGCACTCGAGGGCGCGTCATTCAGAGGCGTCCGAAAAGGGAAGCCGCTTTCCTCCCAAGAAAAACCAATTATGGTGGCGGCCATTAAGAGACGTGAGGGCGGCAATGCGGGCGGCCGCGCGTCCCGCGCATCTTATCTATCAATCTCCCTTCCTCCGCTATGCCCAAAGGCGGCAGCAGTCCTACAACGCGTAAGAATGGAAGGCACTCTGCGCGAAATACTACGAGGGGGTGTACCCTGGGGTGCGCAAAGGAGAAACGAAGTGAAGGGCTCGCATAGTGTCACTAAATAAGGTTTTAGAGTATCGGCACTCTTTTCTCCTATTGTTCAGTGCCGCCGCCAAGATCATTGGTCAGTTCGCGCCACGTGACATTTGTTTACACTGCGACGCTTCATGGGCGCTGCCATTTTGTTGCTTGTGCGTTTTCAGTCGGTCAACTGTGGTAGTCCTAGCTGTTTTCCCTGTGACTGCGCGCGACCGACGTTCCGAACGTGCACCAAACCATCCCGCGCTTGGCACGCTTCGCAGCATTTTAGCTGCAGAAGTGTGTCCGGAGATGCCGTTTTGCTGCGTACTCGGCTGCTACAACTCCGAGGATGATGGAAAACGCTTCATGCGCTTCCCGCTGTGGAAAAAGGACGGCGAGCGGCTACGCGTGTGGCTGCAACTCGTCAGCCGCGATGAATTCGTGCCCACCCCGTACTCCAGGATTTGTGAGGTGAGATTGTTTGAAGTGAATTCGCGATAGTTAATAAAAGCTCGCGCCTTGTAGGCGTTGTGAAATCCCCCCCTACTCGAGAATTCCGTGCAGAGCGCTTCGCAGCTAATGAACTCGCGAGACCGGCCGCCGCCGCCGCGAACGTCCGACCGCGGTCTTCGGGCCGCGATATGCGTCGTGAAATTGCCGTACTCGCTCGCTCTGCAACGCGGCCCGACAACGTACGCGTCGGCCGGGTGCTGGCGGAGTTGTGCTGCAATAAAAGTAGGCAAGAGATGTGGACGCAGGAGGTGTAGTTAAACAGATGAGAATTTACAAAGTGCAGGGGGTAGAAAATAGTATGCAAGGGAAGGAAACGGTGAGAGAGTTCGGGCCGCGCGTGAGCGAGCGAGTACGGCAATTTCACAATCCGGCACGCATATGACGACGCCTGTCTTAGAGTTCATAGAGGCATAGAATTCACATACGTGGAAATTGAAGGTGAAATGCGCGCATGTGGCCTCGCAGGGAATAACATAGTCTCAGGATATGGGGGGGGGGGTTGGGTTCACAACGCCTACGAGGCGCCTGCCAAAATAAATACCGCCATCCGTTTAAGTTATTTCGTCCCCGCCCCGGACGTTTGCATGTCGTGGGACGTTCCATCCTGTTGGGCGACTGCCATTACGAGAATCCGAAATGGTTGGATAAATTTTAATTCGGCAGTTTAGCGTTCACGGAGGGGTAACGGGAATTAGTGCGGAACTCCCAAGAAGATTTTGGAAGTTTTGGTTTGATGTACACCGCGAACTGTCACGAGTAAAAGCGCTTAAACTTTACAAATCGCGAGTGTTGTTTCGCCGTGTTCTTTCGTCCTCATTCGTTTTTTAATGTTTAGGCGCTCTCCCACTCATTTATGCGGCACCAAGTAGGCCCCACAGATGTGTTAATAATGTCACAAACACCTTCACCCCATTCTGTTGCCAATTCTGGTATAAAGCTTGGCCTGTTCACTTCTACTAGGCCTGTTCACTTCTAAATTCTAATAGGTTGTGCATTCGGTAGTATAACACGAAACTCTCAGAACAAAAAAGAACAAAACAAAAGCATTCTGTGTGCACTAAGTTATGCGTACACTAAAATTTTCAAAATATTTTCGCAGCCTACATTTATAATGCCACTGAGCGTTAGCATTCTGGCATGTTCTAAAATGCCTTGATCACTAATTGCAGGTATACTGCTTGCGATCTGTTCTGTGGCTTGTAAACTCGGAATTTACGACATGATGCTGCCGAATAAGGCTGTTAGACGTATTGTGGGGCGTAATTTAGCAGTTTCAATTTCATGTGAAGTTGACAGAGAGACATTCAAGCGAGCAAGCATTCACACAATGTTCTGCATTCGATAAAACGTTTCTTGTTTGCTTATTGTATTGAATTGTTTGTTAGGACCACTTTGAAGACAGCCAATTTGAAACGGGCAGGGCTGATGGCCGAAAGCTCCTCAAGTGGAATGCTGTGCCAACGATCGAAGCCTCCAACAACCAGCATAAACGGGCTAAGGGGAAGGTTCCGAGGAGGCCAGGCAGTGAACAAGCCCACGGTATGTCACTTAGCTGATGCACTGCTGAGCATTGTACCATGCATTATCTCGATGACATGTATGGTGGTTTTTATTTTTTTGGTACCTCAGACACACTGGATGCCGCCGATGCACCTGCTGTCTCTGCTGCCTCTGTTGCCGTTCGCCCAATCCCAGGTGAAGCACATGGAGTATGGCCTCCTCCATTGGATGGCGAAGCTCAGCCAATTGAGACAGGTAAGCATATGTGTGTGTGGAAGTGAACATAGCTTCATAAGATGTAGGTATGTGTGGGCCAGTTTCAAGTTCACCACACAAACAAATAAGAAATGGAGCAGGAGACATGGCATTGTATCGCAGGCTGCACTCTGTTCATATGTGTAATTTCTGTCCAGTGAACAGGAAGTATGAATTGCCCACAATTTTTTTTCTGGAGGGTGCACACGGCAGCACTACCTGCGCAATGGCGCCAACTCCATTTGTACGGTTGGGCAGGTGCGTACAGCGCCATGGATAACGCGGCTTGCTTCGTGCTATCTCAGCATCATCCCTGTGCGGGGATTTTCTTATGTCTTGCGTTGCTTCAAACCGCTGCGGCTTGAGTTAGGAAAACGTCTCCACCCAAGGCTGCGACGATATTTTATGTGGCTCTGGCCTGTGAGATGAGGCGGTGGTTTTACATGCCACCTAGGCCTGCTGTGCGCTTCTTGAGGAGTATAATAGACGGTGATGTGCTCTGGCGACAGTGTTCTCAGGCGTTGAATGCATGACCGCCCTTCACCTGAGCCCCCAATGAATCTAAGCGATTTTGCAAGCAGTATGAGTGCAAGCAGTCACGAGGTATGTACAGGATGAAATTAAGCGTGGCAACGACAAATATTCAACCGAAGATTTTAATTGTTTCATTTTTTATGTAGACGAAGCAGAAATTATAAGCAGAACAAGAGCACAATACACGCTTTGACTGCTTCAAAAACAGCCCGGAAACAACTGACAAATCATAGCGCCCTAGTTTGTCACTCCATACACCTTCGTCTCTGCGCTGTTTTTGAAATATTCAAATTGTGGTGCCTAACTATCCGAATGTCAAGCTTTAGTATGTTATCACGGTACACGTTTGATCATTAGACATCAGTTGAAGGTGTACCTTGCACGTGGCATTCCATGTACGTGTGTTCACCTCAAAACAACCAAAGTAGTCCAGGTTAAGGCTGGGCACCTAGCCGTGCTCGTCTTGTCCATAAAGTATGCCAGCTAGCGTAATTAGTGAAAATGTCAAGCACTCTGTTAAAGGTTCAAGCTAGTGTCACTAAACCTTATTTAGTGACACTAGTTGAAGCATGGGATGAGGTCTGAGATAAAGGCTTCAATGCTGCATCGTCCCAACCTGAAATGAAACAGGTGCCACTGATTCATTACTAATTAGCCCCATCATCGGTACCTTTTATTTGCTAATTTTTCGCATGAAGTCAGACCATCTTCAAGCACTGCCCAAGCCTTTGCTTTAAAAAGAAAAGAAGATAAACTTGCTTTTGTTGTGCGGCTTACTTCAGGTCTGCAGTTGTAGGAAGCATGAACAGTGCATTTTGAAATTATGAAGCGACAACAATTATTCTGGCCTCCAGGTACGCTATTCGACGGGGTCGATGCGTCCGCTATCCATAAAGATGACGGGTAAACAGTGGAAGGCTTAAAGGCAAACTTTAATTAAGGATACATGAAAAACAGGAAAAGGTCGAAAAAAGAAAGTCGAAAAAAAGCCCAGAAAAGCAAGGTTCCTTCCTCTGGTTAGCTCCGTAAAAAAAGTGGTGCTGTCTCGAGGGCTGGTAACAGCAGACTGGTGGTCGTGGCGTCTCTGGACCCAGGCGCGGCACGGTTCTGCGAAACGTAACTCAACACCTCTCCGGGTTTGCAGGACAGCGGGAGAAGAGAAACGGGCCGAAACACACTGGTCCCAAGAACTTTTTGATCTCCTTAGCTGCACTGTACACGCTGGCATGAACCTCGACAATTTCATATCACTGCAGTACCACTCGTGGGGAATTATGGGATAATAATAAATAAAAGCGGCAGCGACCGGAAGTAGCGTCATATTCGGAAGACGGCCCGCCACGTGCGCCGCCGCTTCACTGTGTCCCAGTTTTCTGGGCGAAGTTCCAAATTAAGCAGGCGTGTAACCTGCACTTTATTAATCATCATTGTCTAGAGTTGCTTACGCGTCGATTTTTAACCGTAATGCTACTGCGTGATTCCCTAAAGCGGCTCCTAGATACCATGGATATTTCCTACCCGAGCGCCCGTGGCTACTACATTGCCTTCACGAGTAGTCGCGGGGCAGGCCGCGTCGTCGGGTGCTCGGTGCTTTGTACGCGAAGCGACGGGCTCAAACAATTACGGAGGTACCCCAAGTTCCTGATCTATTATTATAAGGGAATTAGAAAATTTGTGCGACCACAGCGCTCTAGGCTTTTGTTTTCCCGATCAACGTTGTTGGCTGTGGCGACAGCTTAGCTGAATAGCTAGATTTTAAGAATAAATCAAGCAAGCTGAAAGCATGAAGCGTTTTCTGCACGCGGAAGCGCTTTGCACACTTGCCAGTCTTGCATGCCTGTACGGGGCACGAAACGGCTAGCACCACACATGCCGTGGCAGCGACCGCCCTTCGCTGCCGTCCAGAATCAAGGCCGGCGCGAAAAGCAAGGTAAACGTGCAAGAGAGGATGATAGTGTGGTGAAAAATTGTGCTACGGATTGTCATCCAAGGTGATTTCGAAAGAGGTGATCGAATTTGTATCGCGATGCGGAGTGCCGATCGGTCGCGGAGGCTCGTCGACGGCAGCAAACGAACCTGCTCGAGCACAAGATGCGGCGAGAGGCCGATAGATGGCGTTACCTGCTTGCAAGAATGAGCACAGCAACGATCGCTAGAATTACTATCAACGTAGGGATAGTGTGTTAGTGTTTGAGCTGGGGGATTTTAGTGCAGTTTAAGCTAAACCATTTTCAAATATTTTCAAATGCATCTCGCAGGTGTCAGTCAAGCACATCAAAAAGCTGGCGGATATTGATGCCGAACACGACCTCAAGTTGGCCCCCCACCTCAAGCCGGCCTACCTGGACCAGGACCATTTTGCCAAAATGAACGTGGCATCTGCGGTTGCTGTCCTCAACCATAGTGTTGGCGCTGCTATACGCGTGCTAGTGAGTCTTGGGCGGATGGTGGAGGAGGCCCTAACCATGCTCCGCCTCATAATGTAGAGCCAGTTTTTTAAACCGAGTCGCAAGGGCAGCTACGACATAGATGACTCTGTGGACCTCCTCGAGATTGTCGAGATGAAGAAGGCAGCTCAGAAGAACAGTGTGGAGGCAGCAGAAGTTGAGCTCCTAACTGACATCCTTCTTGACGATGATGCTCCCCCACTTGATGACGTACAAATGGAGTCTCTTGTCTATGTGGCGGGGTACATAACGCATAGTGTCAGCAAGAAATTCAAGCTTTGTAACACATGCAGAGAGTGTCTCCAGGCAGAGCCCGTGGAGCAGAATGACTAGCTTTTGAAGCTGAAGTCTTACCGCTCACTGTCACAGCCCAACCCTCTCACACGTCCATCAGGTCTTGTCGTGAGCTTGCTGCAGCATGCGGATAGTGTTTTCCGTGCACACGAACATGACGCTCTAACAGTTTCTCTCGCCTCACTCAGAAATGCTGCCTTGGACAAGTGCCAACTTGCGAACAGCTTTCCGCATTGCCACGAGTTGCAGAAGCGCCTAACACAGGCTTTCCTCATGCTTCGGTTGCGGATCACCCTACGAAAGGTCAGCAGCAAGGCAAAGACTGCAAAGGCAAAATGTGGATCGAAAAGTGTTGGAATGAGGGCAGCTGTCTCTCAGATTCCTTAGTGTGTTACCTGGCAGCAGTTACAAAAGGCAAACTTAAGGCACCGATGTACAGTTTAGGATGATTGATTGATTATGTGATTTTACGCATCGAAGCTGCACCCGGGCTATGGCGCCGTAGTGGAGGGCTCCGGATTAATTTTGACCACCTGGGGTAAACTTCAACGTGTGCCAAAATCTCGAACACACGGATGTTTTCGCTTTTCACCGCAGCCAGAAATCAAACCCAAATCCTTGGGATCAGCAACGGAACGCCTTAGCCACTCAGCCACCGCGACAAGTCAGTTCAGGATGAATTTAGGAATTTAGGAAACCTCACGATCTTCAGTGTGCATTAGGATCTCATACACTTAGGAGCTTATGCTTGTCACCTCCTTCGGAAAGACAGCTGCTGTGGCTGGAGTAGTGAACCTGCTGTGTCGTGCTCAGCTGCACAATGTCTTAGCTCCCCCGGCTCAGTGCCATGAGTTGAAAGAAGAGGAATGCAACGAGCAGTGTGCCCGGGAGTGTGACAGGGTTCATGTGATGGGGAGAGTGAGAAGTGCAGCAAAGACAAGTGCCGCAAGAAGACAGCTTGAGAGTGGCGATGTGTGATGAGGAGAGTGACAACTGCGACGAAGACCAGTACAATGAGTGGCGTATGGGCTTGAGAGTGACCACGCGTGGACAAGGTGTGTGGTGGGTAGTGTGGTGGGGAGTGACAAGCGCGACGAAAAAGAGTGCAAAAAAGTAGTATGGGCTTGGGAGTAACCATGTGTGCGGACCAGATGTGTGGTGGTGAGCAACAAACATGACGAAAAGGAGTGCAAACAGAGAGCATGGGCTCGGGAGCGACCATCTGTGTGATGAAAAGGATTTGTGCGATGGCATGAGTGAGTGATTGCTTGGTAATGTCGACAGAGAAGGTATCTGTGCGATAAGCAAACAAAGCTCTCGCACAGCCTAGGGTTTGAAGCCTTTTCGTCACACTGCCATACAAGTCACTGTTATTGCTGCATAATCTGGTCTTGGTTCTTGACGTTAGGGCTCAGAGGCTCCTCTCAATGTTGAACTTTTCCATCACTTCTTTTCGCGATTCTCCTACTTTCAGCTACTTCAATACTTTTACCTTCGCGGCCAAGTCCTCATTCGTACTTCGTCATTTTGGCTGGTGTGGGAGAAGCCATTGCAATGCTGCTTGCTCGCACGTGACGCGCACAAACACAGTGTGAAGATTGACTGGACAGTGTTCGACACAAGGTCAAAAAAAAGAGACCACTCCTTGGTTGTCTGCATTGTTCGCTAGATTGATGGCCACAGGTGGGCATTCTGCCTTTCACTTGGTTGTATAGCAATGCCGTGCGGTGTTTTTTTGTTTGTTCTTTTGAGATGCACACAAGCTCGTTCGTTTCCCATTCCAATCTCAAAGTTTTTTAGGTGCGCCTTTGATTTCTGCTGCAAATCCGAATTAGCTGAAGAGTGAAGAATTGACTTTTCTGCTTAATAAAGTTGCGTAAATACAGTGAGAGTGGTTGAAACACGGCCAGACTACAATTTGCGCTAGTAATCCTGCAATGTTTACAAAGTGCTTCAGTGTCTCTTTAATGTTCACATGTTTGTTGCTCGAATACAGGGGCTGGAAAAGCCCATTCTACTGCTGCGAAATGGCTGGGGCCAAGTTCGTCATGGAAATGATGTAGTTGTGTAGTGCCGCAATTCGAAATCGATTGCCAACTTCATTTCTTCTAGCACTTCCGTACATGTACCTGTGTGACGTATATTCACTTCACAATAATCACTTTTCAAACAGTGCAGAAACTGATTTTGTCAAAATTTTTAAGCTACAATAATTACGTTCTTGAAAAGGTTTGTTTTTATAGTTCTGTAGCAATGTGATTTCACTGTGAAGTAATGTGATTTCATCCTCGGGGTTATAGTTTGCAAGTGTGACATAATCAGCTTTGCACATAGATGCACATACAAAATTCTTCCTTGTGTTACTTTGGCCAAGTACTAATATGCTACCAAATGCATAGTCACTGTGTACAGAGGAGGAAGAGGAGGAATAACTTTATTTTACGCTGGTTAGGTAAGGGTGTCGTTTGCTTGAGGAGGGGAGGTGCCCCTATTACAGGGCCCCTGTAGCTCTGGCTGCACTCGTGGCCCGTAGTACCAGCTGTCGCTGATCTTCCGGGTCCGAGGTGAGCAACGCAGCTTTCCACTGCTCAAGAGTTGGGTTGGGTATTCGGGGAATGTTTGGAATGTCGGGGCAGGCCCACGTAACGTGGTTAAGGGAGGCATACTGAGTTGTGCAAGAAGGGCATTTGTTCGAAGGGTGAATTGTAGAATACATGGGGCGGAGCCTTCTTAGGTGCGGTGAAGGTGTTTGTTTGCAGTTGACGCCATAATGTCGCTTCTTCTCTTGTTAAGGATTTGTGCGGAGGAGGAAAGGCTTGTCGGTTGAGTCGCAGGTGCTGTAGAATTGTGTTGTATTGCAGCATTATGGGCTCCGGGTAATAATTCTCCAGTGGCGCCCGGGAAGCATGGGCTCGGGCGACAGCGTTAGCTCGCTGATTGCCACAAAGAGAGTCGTGTCCAGGAGTCCACAATATTGTAACACTTGGGAGGTGTTCTGCCGCCTTGCTGGCGAGAATGCGGTGCGCTATAGTCAAAATGCGCTACAATGTCAAAGGCTCCTTTCAGATCCAGCGCCAAAATTGCCCTGACGCCGTGTGGAGAGGCCTGCTGGATGATGTCCTCCTTTAGTTGTAGCAGAATATCTTGTGTTGATAGTTTCGGTCGGAAACCAAACATTGTTTCAGGAAAAAGTTCGCGATCTTCCAAGTATGGCTGTAGACGGTTAAGAAATATGTGCTCGAGGAGTTTCCCTAGGCACGACGTGAGCGATATCGGTCTGAAGTTGTCTAGGGTCGGAGGTTTATTGGGCTTCGGGATGAGTACTATGTGGGCGTGTTTCCAATCTTCTGGTAGGGTGCCGGATTCCCAGTGTTTGTTGTAAAATTTCGTTAGAGCTTGCACGGAAGAGTCGTCCAGATTTCTTAGGAGTTGGTTTGTAACCTGATCTATGCCCCGAGATGTGTTGCGGGTGAGAGCGGCAAGTCCTTGTTTGACGTCAGCCAGCGTTATAGGGCGGTCTAGTAACTCGTTCTGTTCCCCTGTGTATTCAGGGTGTGTTGCATTTTGGATGTTGGAGCCTATATATTTCTTATGTGCGCCCAAATGTGTGCTGTGTACAGAATATTTGTTGGATAAATGTGTTGTGTGTGTGTGCAAGTCATGGGGTCTTTGCTTTCTACTTTTTGTACTAGTTTTGTGTTCAGTTATGCAATAAACAGCAGAGTTTTCCTGTTTATATGGCAATCACTTTGCTTTCTTTCAGGGGAAAGTGTGGTTTTTTTTGCTGCTATGATAGTTTTTGTGATCTCGAGGCATTCTTCTTTTTATTGCGATAGTATGCCGTTTGGCATAAGTCGTCCTCGGAATCGTCCTCATCGTCCTCGGAAAGGCTTGCTAGAGTTCATAATGCATTTTTCCAGATTTTCTTGAACAGCGATTGGTTGTGTTCTTTTTTTGAGGCCGTTGTCTTCAATAAATATTTATTTTACAGTCAGTTGTTCTTTTTTGCCCGTTCTGCTTTCATATGCTCATCGTTGATATGCTTCTGATAGTATTTTGATTTTCAGCAATGAAAGAATACTCCCAGAAAATGTGAGGCATTTCTGCACTCCATTAACTGGAGCTAAAAATGACCTGGGCGTTAGTGCTGAACGGGCTGAAGTGTTAAAAACTTTTCGAACCAAATGAGAGTTCAAGCATCTTTCTGCATCACCTAGCTAGTAATGTCCATTATCAGAAAAAGAGGTGGCTGCATTACTGAATATTTCTTAGCCGCTAAATGATAGCCGCTCACTAAAGTTCACTCAATTTAGTGCGTACAAAAACCAGCACTTATATGGGGGTTTTGTCATCAGGTAGGGTTTACTGGTGAGTTTTATTTCCTGAAAGCATCCATTTTGGCACTTGATGACCGAGTTGCATTTTCTTTGTAAAGGAAACTATTGACAAATGAAACATGTTCAAGTTCTTTGAATTCAATTCATCGAAATTTAGCCGCTATTGGTGTCGCCTAGTGACACTAGTACAACCAGGAATGCATTTACCATGTTTAACAGGCCCTCAGAATAAATGCATACACAGACTGCAGCTATAGTTAAGATACCATGCGAATCGCCATCCTATTCCAGAAGGAAAGAGGAGGCTGTGAGGGAATAAGAGAAGAATCTTAGGTATGTCCTCTAAGTTGCAGACTAGAAAAACGTTACCAAGCTATACTAAATTATGTTAAAACTTTCTAATATTGCTAACCGAAATTTAACCTGCGCTTGTTGCTGGGTAAAAGCCAGCTTCACTGCATACGGTTATTTAGTGACTAGCAAGAGTAGGGATTGTGCCCGGAATACATACCTGCTGATGCAATTCGCAGTTTCCCTCGAAAAAAAAAATCCAAAGCATGGGGCGGGTTCAGCTCGTCTTTTGTGTTCTTGATCATTTTAATGCCTGCTTCTTGACAGTGATTTCCAAGGTGAATGGCAGAATCAGCGGAAAACTTGCTTTTCGGATATCAACCGGAAAATTAGCTACATGCGCACAAACTGACGCTGCAAATCGAATGGTGACGTAACCGGCTAAGTTGCTAATATTTGGGCTTGCGGATCGTTATCGCTCGCCTCCAAGTTAAACGGTCGTTTAGGTGGATCACTCGTCATTGCACCGAGCGTTATTTTATCTTAGGCACGGTTGCCTTTGCCGAAATAACCGTTTTTCGCTAATTCGCAGCGCCCGTATGCGACATTTCTGCCGCAAAAGTTCGGAGAAACCGGGCAGATAAAGGGTTACTGTGAGCTACTACAAATGCTTGCGCGGTGTTGGCACTCTGTTACTATAAATTACTTGCAGTGCACTTGAAAGATTCTGCACAGGCGAAAAGCGAAAGTGACCGTGCGTTCTAGATTTTGGCGCACGTCAAAGATCCCCCAGGCTTTCAAGGTTAATCTGGAGCCCTACACTACGACGCGCCTGTTCGCCTGTGTAGCGTTGGCGTGTTAAATGAAAAGATTGTGCGTATGAAGTATTATTTTGAGACCATTAGCTAGTAGCTTCTGACTTCGAGGCACCACCGCCGGCTGCACGGCCCCGCCAGCCCCACCATGTTGTTTACAAGCGACCCGGTCAAAGTTAGCGGCGAGAAGGTAGAAGAGACAATCTGGCAACACTGATAAGCACCAAAATGGCCACCGCTGCTCACTTGCGTACCTCACTGACGGTACTATAAAACCTTATTTAGTGACACTAGGCTCGCTCGGTCATTGCGTTCGTCTTTTTAGCCCTTTATTGCTCGGGACTCCAATTTGACACTTGCCGCTGTTGCGTTAGCCGTGAAATTCGGCGATTGATCGTAATAACGGGCGCTCGCCGCAGCTTACCTTCCTTACCTCCTCGCCCTCTATTCCATATCTCTACAGGGCCCCACGAAAATTAAGGCTATCTGCTGAACGCACCTCGGAAGTGCTTACTTCTTTTTCTGAGTTACCTCCGCTACAACGTTTGATTGTCGTTGTTTTCTCCTGATCAGTTCTTTGCAGGAGGGGCGCGGCGTTCAAGCTTACTTCAACTGTGCCGCTCCTAGTGCTCATGAAAGCCTTGACTGCTCCACGGCGTTGTGCAAACGTAGAAATTGGAAGTAAATCAAACAGCTCAGTCATTGTAAAAAAAATCCTCCCGGCATGGGCAATGAAATACTGGGAGAGGTAGGTTCATACAGTATTTTGAACACTCATGAGTGGAGATGGACAAGGTGAGAATTATTCAGGGTAACAATTAGCGTAAGTTACGACCCGAGCGTTCAAAAATTGCATCCAAGAAAAAGATGACATCTATACCTCTGTTGCTAGGCGGGAAATGAACGCGACTCTACGCTTCTACACTCAGAGAACAACAATTCATTTTTTCATTTCAAACATGTGAGGTGTCGAGCCCCCCCTCGCCGATACATGGCTTCGGATGTCGGAGCGTCGGTGTGAAAACGAGTACAGGGAGAGAGCCACAGCCGCGCATAATTCTACCGAAAGGCATGTACGCTACGTAAACATGGTTGGGCACACCACAATAAAGTTTGTAATAAATAAGTGCACTGTGCATTACTAGACAGCCTAAGCTCAAACAACGAAATGACGGTGGAGGGATGGTTTATAATTGGACAAGAATAAACAAGAAGTACTCTTGTTTATTCTTACTATTGAGGTACTTTTAAGGTACTCTTGAGGTACCTCAACAGTACAATTAAGGCACTCTTGAGTGTGCTGCAATTCTATGGCGTTGCCTTTTGAGCAGAAGGTGAGGTACGTGGTTGTGTCTCTCTCCACCGAGTTGCCTATTCGTGTGGGTTCTTTCAACTCATTATGGAGAATTTACTCGAGGCATTTAATCATCGTCATGGGGCGCTGATCTCTACTTGTGGTCTTTGAATATCCCCACGCTATATGTGGATCGTTAAAGTCGTCTATGAGAATGTTTTTTTGCTTCGAGTTGAGGGGCTGCAGACAGGTAGCGATCACTCTCAGGTAGTCTTTTGGGGGACTATAGACATTTGTAACGTATAAACACTCTATTTCAGTTGCTATCCTGAAGGATGCTGATGTCATTCAAGTGCACTTGTGACGCCATGAGATCTTTTCTGGTGAAAAAGGCTCTTGCGGGATTGACTTCATGTGTAGTGTAGCCACACAGCTTCGGGTGGGTCTGGATTCCGTGTTCGGTGGCAACGTAGTCTTCCGCTGAAGGGTGGGGAATGGGCCTTCTAGTTCTTTTCGGGTTTCCTGTTGGCCTCGGCTTGGTGCGGCCTTGTACAGTGGCGGCAGGTTTCCTCTGTGATTAGCTCGTTCAAGTGTCCCCTTTACGTGATTGCGGGAGTTGAGGCGTTTCAGATACGGTTGTTTTGTAACGACAGCGTCCGCTTCGATTTCCTTGTGGCAAAAACGCCCGTATGTGCTAGATTTCGGCGCACGTTAAAGATCCCCAGGTGGTCAAAATTCATCCGGAGCCCTCCACTACGGCGTGCCTCATCACCTGCGTTGCGTCGGCGCGTTAAACCCTACAATCAATAAAAACTTCTTGTGCCATGTGGCGTCGTCCGATCCGTGTGGTCCTAAGCAGTTGACACACTTGATGTCAAATGTGTGAGCATGGTCTTTGTTGGAATGGCCGCAGTTTGGGTACCTGATGAGGGTTGACCGGGTACACGCATCTGCTCTCTGTCACAGTCCTAGGAATTTATAGTAGATCTGAGACTTGGGCCGGTGCGTTTTGCAGCGGCGGTCTGCAACACCTAAGCTGACCGTGAGCGATACGTAGGTTCCCGAATACGTTATAATCGCTGCCATGGAATACCACAGCAGCGATTATTCCATTATTCTTGCGGACAGTGTGGTATATCCTTGCGGCGCTATGACGAGCTGATTCAGGGTTGCTAGGTCTCTGCCGCGTTCCACTTCGTCGATGACACCTTTGCACGTTTCACGACCGGCCGGGGTATTCACGTTGATGCCGTGGTTCACTTGAGTGAAGCTTCAGTAAGTGATGTTAAGTAGCCTCCTGATGGCGGTGGCGTCGTCGCTAGTGATGACCAGGGTATTCTTGAAAGGCTCGATCGTCGTCGTCGTCACACCTGCTGCTTCTTCGGGTGTGAGACCTGCTGTTAGGCTTAGTAGTCGCTGCAAAGCCAGACGCACTACTTGACTGAATTTGAAGACTTCCAGCCCGTCTTAGGGTGATTTCCGTGGCTCACCTTGATTGGGGTGTTGTGCGGGGTGATTCCAGGCTTCCTCCATCAGTTGGTACCGCATCGTATGGTCTTGAACGTGGCCGGTGCTTTCCAGGCGGGTAGAATTCGTCGTTAGGCATAGGCCAGTCTCCCACGTTGGAAGACAACTTTTGGCAGTACAATCCCGACAAATGAGCGGAGGTCACTCCATTTTGGTAGACGGCCTTCGAAGATAATTCGGCACTTTGTCCACTCCAGTGAAAAATATTCCTACGAGATATTTCGGCAGAGTTGTGTGCATGCATGGTGACCATGCCAGCGAAGAGGACGAACTGTTTTGAAGGAGATGTCAGGTGACGTGTGGCAAGTCGGAATACCGAAGTAATTCGCACCAAATGTTGATGAAAAGAAATGGAACACAGAGGCGTACCTACCGTGTAACAGTAATGTTCTTTTGGGAAAACATTTCTCCGTTTCTATGTTCAAATTCACGTAAGCGGACGTAATGGCTCAAGAATATTTTCTGCTCATGGTTAAAAACTCACAGCGAACTTTCACTGGAGGGAAGAGGGAGGGTAAGGGAATTTCCTGACACTTGGATGCTCTGGGGGGCTCACACCGAACCATATGTCGTTGTTCAAGCGGTTGACGGTGGCCTTTGTTTTCATTATAGGCAGTTGCAGGAGGCGATCCTAATGTGACCTACTGCCGGATGTTTCTTGAGGCGGCCTGGTTGTACTCATTGCGGAATAAATAGTTTACACTTTCTAGTTCCGCTCGGAAGTCTTCTCTGGATGGTTGTCCCAAACAACTCCGTTGGTGTCCAACTTTGCAAAATACACGGGCAGTATTCTTTTGGTGAGTGCTTCTGTGATGATTTAAACCTTCCCAGATGCATCTGCGTCTGCGTTTGAGACATGTTTTACAAAGAGACCTGGGCACATTTCGTTTGTCCGGCATACGGGTTTGTATTCATTTCAAAACGGAACCGCTACGTGCTAACTTTTAGGGGCGAAGCCCCTTACAGGCTCAGGCTATCAGCGCCTCATGTTATTGTCGTAACTGTCATCTGATGTAGTCACGGTAATTAAACACCGGTACACTCGTTTACGTCTTGCCCTGGAACGCTTCGCAACAGGCACAAAAAACCAGCGGGACACTCGTTTACGCCTCGCGCTAGAAATACTCCGTCTTCAAAGACACGAGATTTTTACAGCAAAGCTATATATCTCTACTCCCCAACAGTTTCAACTCCGTCAGCAAAAACGCCTTGGCACCAAGAATACACTTATACGCTGCATGCTTCACCCCTCCCAAGGTTTCACATTATTGGAGATGGCACAGGATTTTTTCCGTCGTCGTATGGGTACACGAACGGACCAAAAGCACAAGAATTAGAGTGGTTGGAACTGGTGAGTGGATGCCTGACATCGCCATGTACGCGATCGCTCCACGCAACTATGTCGCCTGGTGTACGGCTGTGGACAGTACAGGACAAAGTGGTTCGTAGTGAAAGTTCCGGTTGATGTCAATACGGCGGTGATGCCCTTCCTTGGGAACGTCGACCATGGTTAAGCCATTTAGGAATGCGTAAGGAGATAGGTGTGAAAAGGCGGGAAACGACATAGTGTCATGCCAGGATACAACACTCCAGTATTCTGCAGCTACTGCGTGATGTAATCAGCACATACCACATGCGCACTGTGCCCAATTTACGTGTCTGCGACGTGCAGGTCACCTACTGGTGGTGCCGCAGACCAGAGAATACTTTATATCATCTCGACGAATCATGATGCGCCTCACTGCTGCCACACCTTGGTCTTTAAAGCCTTCCAGCAGATCGGTTTCAGTTTCATTCATCAGATCTTGCTCAGCTAGAGATCACACCCGGGGACTACTAGGAGGAGGAATGCCTTTAATGATGAAGAGAAGTCAGCCTGGCAGCAAGCTTGGCCTGCTACTCCACATTAGCATATGTGCGAAGGTGAAAGGAAGCGTAGACACAAAAACTCATACAGACACTACAAACGCAAATAAGCACACAAGCTGACAGACGCAGGATCACGCACACAGCACACAAACAGTAGTAAAGTTAAGGCAAATGTTCACAGGGTTTCGTTCAGGCCAGAGTCACGGAGAAATGATACTAAGGCCCCGTGTACTCCATGTTGTCGCGGCAGTTGAGTACGATGGATCAATGGCGTAGCAAAGTTTCAGTGGTGCATCAGCACGTAACTGGCCCACGAAATACACACCAGCTTGCCAGCTTGCTTCACGAGGTAGCTACAGTGGCTACCTGGACATTGTGGGGTGAATGAAAATGTGGTGACCAACGAACCAGCTTGCGCGGCCCACACCCAATCTAGCGCCATTATCCTGATTCCTTTCTCTCGACGTGACGCCGCGACACTTGCGTAATCTGTGGAGCTGTAGTTTACAACGCTCTTTATGGACGGACGGGGCAAAAAATTATCAGCCATTGTACAGAATTGATCCCGCCTGCACTTTTTGAATGCCGTGTGGCCTGGGAAAGCGCGAAGAAGCAGTTGTTCACCGTATCCGCCTCAACGTCGCTTTTACCAGCCACTACTCGCACAAGACGCGCCGAGTTGCCTCCCCTCACGTCAAAGTATGCAGTGTTCGTGAGGACATAGAACAGGTACTGTGTGTGTGTCCCGGTTATGACACCCGGAGGGTAACCTTGAAGACACCTTTGGGACACCCTGGGAGCTGCTAAGGCTGCGGTGGGGTGTGATCCCTATGTCCAGATCTGCGATGCTAGTTTGAGTGAAGAGATTTGTAGCTTGTTGCTTGCCGTTAACTTCTACAAGAACTTCACCGGTTCTAAGTTTTTTGGCTTTAATGATGCCTTCAAGGTACTTAGAGATGAGAAAGACAGACTTCGTGGCAAGGGTGTTGAACGTGTTGACGGAGTCCATTATCAAAAACCTAGGACAGTTGTCCGGCTTTGGGAAACTCGTGGTTGGCAATGAAGGAAAGAGTACTTCGGCACGGCCCGTTTTAGGGTGTCGATCTTTGGATTCCATTCAACCCAAAAGCTTTCTATGACGCATCTTTTTGTAATAAAGTTCTCGTCAAAGTATACTGAAACTTGAAGACTATCTATTTCCCGCTCAAGCTGATTCATACTGCGCCGGGTATAAAACCTCTTCTTCCATAATATACAATTCATTTTTTCAATTGAACCTAAAACGTTTCTAGATCCCATTTTTGCTGCAATTAAGTGCAGTAAGAGCGGTGAAACTACTCAATGGTTTATTATCTAACGCCCTGACGCACTAGCGTTGCGTGCTTGTTGGCTAAGAATTATAATAATATTATTACCGTTCCGGCCACTTTACCAAAGGATAACACTGATAAAAACGTGAAACGGTTAGCCATGTGCAGTCCGCTATCGTTTAAGGAAAAGTTAGTACGCTTGAGTTGTGGAACAAGAACGCTGCGTTATAATTTACGAGCCGGTGGCGAACTCTTGTAGTTACGAGTATTTAAAGCCCACTTTGTTTTCCACAGCTGCTTCTTGCGTGCGTGGGTTTTGCTATTACCTCCAATGAACCTTTGTTGCCACAAAGCCCGCCATTAAAACAAACTAACCATAAACGGTTAATCACGGGATGTGTACTAACACAAACCTGCGATGAATGTTGTGAATAGAAGAGATAACTTGCTAATATCTGATCGCAAGGCGTTTCCTGGTATGAAAGAATAAGAAAACCTAACTGCCACGTTAAATGCGTATTTTTTAGTCCTATTCAGAGTTGCACTTAAGGGAGTCGTAAAATGAAAATTAATTTGCCCTTTCTTGATTTTATCTTATTTAGCAACCTTGTAAGAATATAAATCCAAAAGAGTTTAATAATTCAGTGGATCTATAATTTAGGAAACGCCTTGAAAATGCTCGTTTCCAAGCGCATTGCAAGCGACCATATCATATCGTCGATTGTAGGTGGAACTAGCTGCGACATCTTTTTAAAGCTTTAGGGATGTAAACGTCCTTTGTGCATATTATATCTTAAAACTGTAAACGTGATATTTTTTAAATATTGTATACTTTATTCGTGGCCATAAAACGTTTTCTATCCAAGTGACCGGCGGCGGGACCGCTTCAGTTGTCTGGCAACCATTGCAGCAGAACTTTGACCTACTGGCTGTTTGTATGGTTTGCTCCTCGGGTGATTCGAACTTGCGGAGGCCGGGAGTACCTGTACTATAGTGGGACCCGTTAGCCACCTGGCCAAGGACGTTTTGTCTTCAACGATAACTTTAATTACACAAATAAATATGGACACACCTTACACGAACGCGCGAGATATGACACGACAACGCGAGAGCACAACAGAGGGTGCCTACATAATGACACAGGAACATGCTGACATATAAATATGTAAAAAGAATCTCTGTTACTGTCAGAAAATAACTTGTAGAATGGGAAAACGTTTCGCAGCATATTTAGTAAAACACGGAAAAAGCAAGTTGGGGAATCTGCGGTATGTAAAGCATGAAACGATCGGCGAGAACGATCACAAGTAAAGGGAAACATTAAAGCCGTTCCACTCAACGTTCAAGCTGATGTAACTGCAGAGAAAGTAATTCGCTCTAAATAGGCATTAGCAACTTTGAGAAGGGTAGGACTTTATCCCAAGCGCAGCACCTTCTTCAACCCTTTACTGGGTCAAACCTCCGCCGGGTGCTCCTTATATAAACGCCAGCATATTCCTCCTTGCCAGGTTATGAGCATGCTAACGACGTGGCCCTAGGTTTCAATTACCGGGCCGCCTAGATCTTGATGAGAAACCGCTACATACGGGGGGCAGGGATAGGCTTGTGACACAGAGATATCACCGCCCAATCTCGCTTAGGCCGCCTAAAAAAACGTGCGACGTATCCCTCCCTTAGTCGGTGGCCGTCAGTGGACTGGCGACTCTTGCAGTCCAACACCTTTCCTGACCCCGTAGCCTACAGCCGCCTATACCCAGCCTTTACAAAAAGCAACATAGATGGTGCTCAGAACGAGCTAACGCGCAGAACGTCGTATGGGCCTGTCCTCGAACACCACAACACATCACAGTAAATAGTGATAAGTTTGTTGAGCAATGGGAGGCCGTGTTGATCAGCTCGGACAAAGAGACTCAACGCAGCCTTGTCCAACTGGCCGAAGATGCCGCTATAGCTCACGGGCTCCCGGCCGTCATCTGACGGGGAAGGACCGTCAAACGCTCCCTTTCGTCCCGTTCCCTCCCCAGTTTGGGCAAAATAAAGTTTTCTCGGCATCATCATGGGCTGTGGCGCCGTTATCCGCTCACTGCTACCAGCCAAAGCAATTCAAATTTCCCGCCTCAGTAGTTCTCGCGCGCCCCCTGCCTGAAACAGCGCCAGCTGTAGTACTGTTCTTTTTGTGCTTCCGTTTCCTCCCGCACGTGCCGGCGTTGCTCTGCCTTTGTGGAACCAAAGGACATTTCGCCGTGGTCTGCCAGAAGTCCAAGGACAACAACCAGGTGGGCGTGTCTGTGCTAGAAGGCGAAGGACAAAATTTTTTTCTCGGGACACTCGGCAGCTGTATTGCCAGATACGCGGAAGTGTGTATTAACAATGTACGCGTATGTGCAAAAATTGATTCGGGAGCCGAGGTCACTGTCGTTCCGCCCGATTTCCCCGGTGTTCCGCCTCGCATAGACAAATCACAAGCTGTGTTGAGAAGCGCCGCAGATGAGCGCCTCGATATTAAGGGTTCCTTTCCTGCTGAGATAGTTTGGAAAGGCAAAACCGCGCGACAAACAGGGTACGTTGTTGAGTCACTGCAGTGTGTTTTGCTAGGGCTCCCAGCAATTGAAGCCCTCGGTGTGGTCAAATTTTTGATGCTGTTGATGATAAACAGTACGAGTACTTGTATCCGCAGCTCTTTCGTGGCCTGGGCACGATGCCCGGCGAATACACCATTCGCATGAAGGAGGGCGCGGTTCCCTTCGCAATTTTTACACCTCGACGAATACCCATTCCGTTAAAGGACCCTATCAAACTAGAGTTGGACAAAATGGTCGAAAGTGAGGTCATTCGGAAGGTTGACGGTCCGACTAAATGGTGTGCAGGAATAGTGCCAGTAGTAAAACCATCCGGGGAAGTGCGAATATGCGTGGACCTAACCCAGCTGAACAAGAGCGTCCTACGTGAACAGTTTGTGTTGCCAACTATAGACGACGCCCTTGGGCAATTGGCGGGGGCCATATACTTTTCGAAATTGGATGCCAATTCCGGGTTCCACCAGGTTAAGTTGGCAAAAGAAAGCCAGGAGCTAACAACTTTTATCACTCCGTTCGGTAGGTACTGCTTCCAGCGACTGCCGTTCGGTATCAGCTCGGCTCCGGAATACTTCCAAAAGCAAATGGCTGAAATCTTGGAGGGCCTCCCAGGGGTGGTGAACCTAATGGATGACATTTTGGTTTACGGATCAACGGAACAGGAACACGACGAACGGCTGCACGCAGTACTCGAAGGGCTCGTAAAAGCTGGCGTGACACTTAATCGGGCAAAGGGTTCTTTTTGTTTTACACGAGTAGCGTTTTTAGGATACGTGGTCGATTCTTCAGGAATCAGGCCAGATCCCAAAAAAGTTCACGCCATAAACGAGATGGCTACGCCAAAAAGTGTTGCGGATGTACGCAGGTTTTTGGGCATGATAAACTATCTGGCAAGGTTTGTGAGAAATCTTGCTGACGTATCAGCACCGCTCCGCAGTCTGCTCTTGAAAGACAGAGAGTGGCATTGGGGCCCGCCTCAGCAAAGAGCATTCGAGGCTCTAAAAGCATTGATCACCTCGGCGCAATGCGTCGCGAAATTCGACCCCAAGCTGCGCACCATTGTGTCGGCCGACGCATCGTCGGTAGGTCTCGGCTGTGTGCTGATGCAAGTGCAGCCGGACGGCGAAAGGCGGCCCGTTGCGTATCACTCTCGGTCATTAACACCAACGGAGCAACGATACGCGCAAATAGAAAAGGAAGCGCTGGCGCTGACGTGGGCGGCAGAAAGGCACGAGTGTTTTTTGATAGGGCTGGAATTTCAATTTGAGACAGGCCACAAACCGCTTGTATCGCTGCTGGGGCAGTCGCCGATTGATGTGCTGCCCCCCAGAATACAAAGGTTCCGATTAAGGCTCATGCGATTTTGCTTTTCGGTATCTTATGTCCCAGGAAAGCAGATTGGTACCGCCGACGCTCTTTCCCGGGCACCGTGCAAGGAAGCTGGTTTAGCGATGGGAGAGCTAGGTTGCAGCGAGGTGTCGAGCCACGTAGAAGGCTGTATTGGCGAACTCAAATTTTCAGCACACTGGGACAAAATGAAGAGGGCGCAAGAAAAAGATGAGACTTGCAAACAACTTCGCTGGTATTGTAGGGCAGGCTGGCCCCGTTGCGCAAAAGTAAGCAGTTGGCTGAGTCCTTACTGGTCGCAAAGAGCAAACCTCACGATATGTGGCGGTGTTCTTCTGCATGGGTCTCGTTTGGTGGTGCCTCGGAGTCTAAGGAGCGAAGTTCTCCGTTCATTGCATGAGGGACACCAGGGCATTGTGAAATGTCGCGCAAGGGCTCGGGAATCGGTGTGGTGGCCAGGTCTCAGCGCCGAGCTGGCAGCTTTGGTTAATAGTTGTCAGGACTGCGCGACGCTGCGCGTTCAAAAAGCCGAACCGATGATGCAATCAGTCTCCCAGCTTGCCTTGGCTAAAGCTAGGAGCTGATCTTTTCCACTTGCGCGGAAGAGACTACCTTGTGGTCGTAGACTATTTTTCTCGTTATCCGGAGCTCGCCCTATTATCGTCCACAAGCTCTTCGGCGGTCATTGTACAAATGAAGAGCGTATTTGCCAGGCACGGGATCCCAGAAATTGTTGTGACTGACAACGGTCCTCAGTTCGCGTCTGCAGAATTTGCTGCGTTTGCGGCCAGTTACGGCTTCCATCACGTCACATCCAGCCCCAGGTACCCGCAATCAAACCCGGCAGCCGAGCGTACGGTACAAACTGTAAAACGGCTCTTGGAAAAATCGGTTGACCAGTACCTAGCTCTGCTGGCGTATAGAGACTCCCCTGGGCCGTTGGGCACAAGTCCAGCCCAGCTACTGATGGGCAGGCGCTTACGCTCTACGCTCCCGGTGCATCCGAAAAAACTTGTACCATCAAAGGCTCGGGGTTTCAGGAGCCTTCAAAGCAGAGACGAGGCAGTTCGGAACAAGCAAAGGATCGACTACGACCGTCACCATGCGGCTACCCCCTTGCCACCCCTCGCACCAGGAAACCGGGTGTGGATAAAAGACTGCAAAAAGCCGGCAACGGTGTTGAGTTCAGCCCCGAGGCCTCGGTCGTATAGGGTGCGGACCGATGACGGAGCGGAGCTGGAGAGAAACAGGAGGACATTGGTTAGGTACAGTGAGCGAACCAGCGGGCATGCCCCGTCTTACGACTTTCCTGCCACTCCCAACGCTACGGGGCAATCCGAGGAAGGCAACGCCTCTTCAGAGCCTTCCACGTTGAATCTAACGCCGGCCACTCCGCTGAATAAACAAAGGCCGGGCGGTTATGTGACATGTTACGGCCGCGAAATAAGACCGCCAGAGCGATATGGCTACCGTTGATACGTTCACTTGTTTCTGTTGGGGCTTTGTAGATTACTTTTGTGTTGTGTTGAAAACCCTTTAAAAAAAAAGGGAGATGTCGTGTTATCTGTTATCTCTGTTGCGGCTGCGCACCAGGGTGCGCGGGCCGAGGTGACGTCACTGGCTGGATTGTATAAAACGCGGCTGTGAAATAAACACGGGGCTTTTTCTTGTTTGCGGCTACATCGGAGTGGCGTCAGTCCTTTTGCTCGCATCACCGCTCCCAAAGGAGCGGACACGACATGCACCTTAAGTTTTCTTTGCAATAAACAACGGGGAGATGTATGGCAAGCGCAAGCGGTTCGCTAGTTTCGAACGGAGATGATTATTTAAACCGCTTCGTTTTCGAATCCCCTGTTGAACGCCCTACGACGGAACGCCGGGCTCAACTTGGGTCCGTTATTGCCGTTATCTCGCGGCGCCGCCTGATTCTGGCAGTCGTTTGTCATCGACTGTTACAGCGGGCTACTGCAATAATACCCCCGTCAAACGTGCCTATTTAAGTGCACTTACGCCACTCGTGCTCTCCGAATGACACTGTGGCTGCGCGCTGCTAAACGACGAAACAAAGTGCCCTTGGCCTTAATGTCCGTGACGATAGCCGGCGTAACTATTACGCTAAATTACTTGAAATTCCCCCTCTTCGTAACGTGAGAAATAATGTAATCATTTCATTTTGTTAGCATTGTTTAAAATCGCAATCGGCTCCTCGCACAAGTCCACAAAAAACAGTCGGGGAAGCGACTGAACACCGGCCACCGTCGCAGAAGCCTTCACTGTTATTCACTGCGCAGCGAATAATCGTTTGAGGGAAATTATCTGAAAGCATGGAATATAACAGAGAAGGCTTAAGTGGGAACGCAATCACAGGGGCACAAGAAACCACCTACGAGCATGCCGCATAGAACGGCTGCCATGGCTACCAGGCGGCGCTGGCACGTCGTTGAGAGCGAGGTTATTTTTTTGTTTTTCGTCGCTGCTTCTCTTTTTGTAAAAGTAAATGAGCAATATATCTACAATTAACTTCGAACGTTTCTTTTTATCATCTAAACGCTCGCGGGTGTAGGTTATTTTTCCCGATTTCCTGACTTCTGCTCACGAGATTACTCACTCGGCGAGCTGGTCCTGGTACAGTGTGTTTGGGGAACACACTCAGCTTAAAGTGCGTTCCTTGTAAAGTGACACTCATGCTTGCCGTTTAGCTGCTCCCAAATTACATTTTAGCCGAGTGCACTCGGCGTAAGTGCACTTAAATAGGCACGTTTGACAGGGGTTACAGCCCCTCAAGTGCTCAGCACTTAAAAGAGGAAGACGAGACGGAGATGCTGAATACTGCCGCATACAGTATTGGCGTGAATGCCTTCACGCCACACGGGATGGGTAGGCGAGACAAACGCGTGTTTATCTCGGCGGGTAGGTTGCTTTGTCTTAAAGGAAATTATTGCCTCCCGCGGAGCTTCGTCCTCTTCGGGTCCAATCACCGCACTCGTCGTCCAAATGGCTTTTCAACAAACTGGCTCCAGGCGGGTTTTTAGCGCACAGCGCACTCAACAGCGTCCACCGGTACCCTCCAGAGGGAGTGGAAGCCAAGTATGATGACACAATCGCGAAGGATGGGACAATCCGCTTCCGCACTGAGGTGCCTGAAGTTCTACCACGTTATTTGCCTTCGTGTACCAAAAGTAAGTTTGCATTTCATTTCAACAGTAGTGCACAGTCTTGCACTCGAGGAAATCGCACTTAGGCGTTTACGTTTTACCGCACAGTGTTCACCCCGACCGGTAGTGGCATAAAGAAGCCCCGAGACTCCCGCCGCACCATAACAGTAAGCCCTCCACGTGGAAACGAAAGAAGAAATGTACAGACTCGGTGGGCGCAAGAAGACCCCGCACAAGTATCTAAACACTCGTTCCTGGCGCGCTCGCGGGCGAATGGCGATATATAAGAGGCGGAGGAACTTTTGCAAGGAGGTCCCAGTAAAGCTTTCGCGGTTTAGAGGTTAGGAGGTATTCCCACTTAAATTGCTCCTCCGAAGCTACGAGTGCCGTGGCGATCTCATTGGAGAAACCGTTGTCACTCAGACCAGGATTAAGGCCTTCTGAAGTAGAAAGCCACCTGGTTGGGTGTGCAGAGTTAAGGCGTTGTAGTGCCGCGCGGAGAAAAGAGGCTTGCTGGCCGGGGAAATGCAAGACGCATTGTACCGTCAGCATGCCTTCTACATTGCCTAGGCCCACACCTGCTTTCTCCGGACTACAAAATAGTTTGGGACGTCGCAAAGGTTCATATGTTGAACGCCAGAGAAAGACGGCTCATTACCGGTGAAACTTGCGTATTGTGCTGGTGTCGATCGTAGTGATGCGTGCTCTGTACAGTATGGCAGGGTACGCGAGTGCATTGTAGACGTGTGCCCTTGTAAAAATAGTGGTGTGTCTTGCTTCCTAGGCTAGAGTTTCCCCTCAGCAGCCCTCAGTTTCCCCGCCGTCTTGCCAGGCAGGCCTTCCCCAGGTCGAGATTTACGCCAACGTAATATCCAACACTCTCCTTCCGAACGGTGCCGAAGAGGTGTCGGGGCTTGCGAACCCACTTACCAAGCCAAGCTCCTTGTGACTTAGACATGTTTATTTCTGCCCTAGAGAATCCGCAGGAGCGACCGGCCAGATCAACCACCTCACCCGCGTGCGCCGGGGATGTGAACAATAAGACCTCATCTGCATAGGCCAAGACTCGCAATTCCTCTTCCCCGAGAACAAGGCATCTGAGTGTTTCTGGCGCCGCGATCATCCGGCAGAGTGGCTCGAGGTAGAAGGCGAAAGGATTTGGCGACTCGGGCATCCCTGACGCACTGATAAGTGCACTGAGTGCCTGTAGGCAGACTGTTCGTGTCAAGGCTGGTGGCAATGTTTTTGTAACCAGTCTTGATCCATTCTAGCATTACGTCCGCATTCCCACAGTGACGCAGAAGTGCGAGCAGGTAGGGGAAGTTTACCTGTACGAAGCGCACGCGAATACCGACTGCGGTCATGTCCAGCTTTCCGGCTCATGGCCAGTAGTACTGGCTTTGGCCACCACGTGCCGCATTCAGTTCAGTTTTTAAAATTCCCGGCTTCAGCGTCAACGTTTATTTATCAAGCATAAATGTAGAAAGAAAAGAGCCGAATTCTTTGTGACAACGCAATAGTCGAGCCGTCGAGCACCGCTCCGCCGACTGCGAATGAGCGCAGCACTGGCATACAGTGGCCGTTACGCTGCGTTTTGATAGCGAAGCGTGGGTAGAGATGAATTGTTGGCCGGACCAAGACGGTTGCTTTGGCGGTGGAGCATGTTGCATGTTTTTTTTTTCACGAGGTAAAGCGAGGTGCTACACAAGAGCCAACCTCGCATAAAAAATGCAGGCAAACGTTAATGGGCCCGAGCTTGCTTGAATCTGGGTTGAGCCCAGTTTAATTGGGTTGAACCTTCTTGCTCTCGAAGGGCTATGCATGATGTTTGGCCCTTTGAGAGCAAGATGATTTTTCCTGTCCGACTTGCTACAGGTTGCAGAGACAGTACCGGTGCACCAATTAGACTCCGGCAAGCACTTTGTAAGACCAACTGCGCGCTATATCAGTTGTCTTGTATATATGCTATATATTCCTGTACTTTATATAAAGTGTACATAATTTGTACATCAGAGTTTCCCGCGTTCCTAACGGCGACACTAGACACGGCAGCGCGTTCCTGAATGAGGAAAAGTCCTGAAATTTACTGTAATGTATACACAATTCCGAATATATGACTGGTATGGTTATTGTTCCACTCGTCACAAGTCCATTTTTCAAAGGCCAATTCCTCATAGGTAAACTGGTAGAGAATGCCAACCATAGGGAATTTCGCACGAGGAATACTTGTGTTTCGGGAATTGTCAATACACGCCAAACTTTCAATAAGAGCTTGTTTTCGACAGCTGAAACATTGTTAGCGCCTGCTATCGCGTTTATAAAGAAGTATAGGTGAGTGTGCGTAGCTTTTGACGCAGAGAAGTTAGGTTGAATGCCCCTTCACACCTTATTAGTTATATTGAGATGATAATTGGAGTCAATTTTCTATTATATGACCGAAAAATTAAAAAAAAAATCATGGCACGGATGACGCAGTAAACAAGGTGAGCGTGAAATTAGCAAAACTGTTTATTGCTCTCGGTTAACACGTCAGCTCAGAAGCGGATGTTCCGGGCAATATTGCCAAGCGCGTTGGCTGGGACTCCGCTGAGGTTGTCAACGTTGTTGACGTGATATGACCGTATCGTATTCTTTCTGGCACTTTCCAGCCAGGCCTTCATTTACAATGTCGGGGAGAAACGTATTCCACGCACTAAAAATTAAGGGAGCTTCCACTAACGCGTAAGATTTGTAGGTAAGCTGTGCGCCACCTTCACGGCCATCACGACAGTTTAAGTGCACAATTGCAGCGGATTTGCTTCTTATTCGCTGCCGCAACGACCTTTACTCGATTGTTGTTGCTACTCGATTGTTGTTGCCATAAGTGTGAGCTTTTTACAGTGTTTTTGGAAGTGTTCCCACGATTACGGTGAAACCTCAGGTTTTTTGCCAATCTTGGCAAATGGTTGGCTTGATAAACGGTGACGGGGAGGCTGGGTGGTCGCCGCGAGGCACGCGCTCACGAGTGCTCGGCGTTTTCTTCTTTTTTAATGGTCGCGTGATCCCCGTGAGGTAGGCGCTCACGTGCGCCCGCTATTTTTCATTTGTCGGGGATTTTTGGACGCCGTAGCCCATGGATCAATTGCCCGACAGCTTCTCTGTTAAAAAGGCACTCTTCCATGTGGACATACTTTATGTGCCCAAATTTGCATTGCAGACACCTCTGGTATCAGCCCCGCTTCCAGACACATGTGCAGGACGCAATTGATTTCTTTCCTTCCCCCCTCCCTCGTGGAGAGTGCTTATTTATTTTTCATCAATACTGTAACCCTTGTCAGGCTCTCCCAGGAAGTTGGCTGTCGCGGCGCGCTGCATGCATGAATACAAAAATGGGTGCACTGCGCGTCGGTACCTAGTCAGTGGTAAAATGAACAAACCATCACAAATCGGCCACGTTGCTCTCAAAGCACGCAAAAAAAATATTGCGCTTTCTCAGCTGTATGTTTAGGTTACCGCACAGCTGTGGAAAAAAGAAGTTATAATAACATTGCACAGACTATTATAACGCACATAACACAGTGGGATACTATCAAATGCTACACATCATCGGTAAAACAAGGCGATAAAGTGTAAAATCAAAAGCATGTACGCTAGAACAGGTGACGACCAGCTTGCCTTGTAATCTAGGCTGTATTAGGCACAAAAACAGGATTAAAGAATGTACAGGAGCCGTCGTAAGTAGCTGGAACAAGGATTTGTAAATATCACAAACCAGCGTGTCCTACTGGCCTTATAACAGCCATTACCGGTTTATAGGGAGCTTTTTCTATTTCGAGGACTTGTGTAAGCTCACACCAATGCAGCGAGGCAGTTTCCGGAAGAAATGTTTGTAAATTCATGGGGCCATGTTCCAATTACATTTCACGGCGCGTGTACACATTTTTCAAACGTCTTTACTGTTCTAGGGGTGAAAATAACCACAATTGTGCCTTCTTAACAAAGCGGTTAACCAAGCCGGCGTTGGTAACTTCGGTGGTACTAATACATTCCACGTTTCAATGCATCAGGGGAAAATACTTTAATGTATTTTAAATGCAAAGCATTTATTTAACTCACGATGTCACCCGTTCTTGGCATCCGTAGTTGTCCGCATCACTCGCCTCGACATGCCCAGCTCAGACGTTTCGCTATCGGCGCGATCAACATTTGATAGCGCGCCCAGGCACGTTTCAAGGACACTCTCTCCCCTCTCTCGGAATCAACGTGCGCCGAGGCTGACAATTTTACTGCTGACGAGCGCTTTCTCGTCAGCAGTTGCCACAAGTGCAACCACGTTAACGTAACGCAAACTACTTAACGTCGTGCGCACCCGGAAATGCTCTGCATTTGATCGTGCCCCCCCCCCCCCCGAGGGGGATGTTTCACTGCGTCGCCATGCGAACAGTTTGCCACGCTTTAGTTTCAGTTCCGTTTTACTAGTGTTAAATGGCCTTCTATGTTTTTCATGATTGGTCCTTGTCCAGTGCCGATGTGGAGGTTGGATATTACCACTTCCTATATGTTTATGGCTCCCTGATACAAAACGTACATGAACTGCATAGCAGAAGCACAACGACGTGACGACAAGGTTTAGAATTCGTGCTCGAATGCGTAGTTAAGTTACACTATCGTGTCTAGAATATTTAAAATAAAAATGCTGCTGAGCCCAGGACACGGGTTCGATTTCCACCCGTGGCGGCCGCTTTTCTGACGGAGGCGAAAAGCAAAAACGCCCGTGTGTACGAGATTTTGTCGAATGTGGTCAGAATTAGTCCGGAGCCCCCCACTACTGCTCGCCTCATCACCTCCGTTGCATCGGTACGTTAAACCCTGCAATCAATCAATTAATCAGAATAAATAAAAGGGAGTACCCTATTCTGAATTTTTATCTCATTTGTGTACAAGATATTGTTGATGTGGGTTCTAAACTATACGCCTCGAGCATCGCGATCGCTGCGCCGCCTGCCGCCGCTTCTCCGCGGCGTTTACGGGATTTGCGCTGCGTGGCTGATAGGGTCTCGTGCAGTGTAACTGTTCTGCTCCGCTTCTTTTCGCATTTCCGCGCTCTATAAAACTTGTTATAGTGACGTCTATAAGCAAAGATTTCGTTGTAGGTCACTCAAAAAGTAGGTGGGTCTTCGTGGAATACTCGAACGCCATTAAGAGCTACCCGGGGACGCGGTTCAGCGCGCTTCTTCGCCGCTCTACCGGGCGTCGGCGACGGCATCAGCAAATCACTACTGTCACCTCCGAATACATCAGCCACAAGTGAATTCTACTGTCGCCTCGTTTAGACCTGATACTGGCACAGTGAGAGGTTGGGTTCGTTTTGCTGCGCGGACAACGAATGCAGCTTCGTTTCGAGTATTTACTTCGCAGAAAAATGTGTTTCGGGGATGTGATTTCCCAATCCCGGAAAATAACGAATGCATTTTATAAGAATATAAGCCATGCGAAAATGTTAACTATCTTACGGGGCTGTGCTTAGTTAAATATGTGCCCACTGACGCCTTATAACAAGAACCAAGGAAAGTAATGAAACCAGGAAAATAAATGCTGTGCAAATCCGGAAGGAACAGAATAGCTTTAACGGGAATGAAAAAGCCAGTGCAGCTTCTGATATGCTAAAGACGTTTGTCGAAACTCAAACCAGGTCAGGGGTTAATGCAGAATTTCGATTTGGGGGGGGGGGTGTCGCTGGGATGTTTGGGGGGCTTGTATAAATCCCTAGGCAGGGTGCTTGTGGTTCTGGAATCTTTTTGGGGGGTGTCGAAGTCTTTCTGGGGGGGGGGGTGTTGGGGGGGGGTGTTAGGGGGGTGTTAGGGGGGGTGTACAAATTCCTGAACTACGTACGACCCAAAAGACCAAATAGGCGCGAAATGCACTGCTATTTCGCGAGACATCGGTGGGTGGAGGGAAGGGGGAAGCTGTTGTACAAATTCGGAGGGAAATCAAGCAATGAACCTTTCACTAGTCACACACACAAATTTAGCGTTTACTTTGCTTCTGTTTTTCGACTTCGACGAACAGCTGATCATTCGGCGGACGCATTTTTGGAAGTATACAGGGTAGGCAGTTCACAAGCGATGGAAGGTGTTATTGGAGAGTTTGATATCTGATAAGGTCCTCTGACTTCCGTTTGTGCTTTAATTTGCAGGCTCCCTGCGCCATATGACGATGTTTCGAAGAAGCGTTTAGTCGCGGACATAGATTATATTTCAAGCCCGTCTCCGCGCTGGCCGCGGAGGATATATGTAGCAGATTAAAATTTACGGGCGCTCACCTCACGACAAGACGACCCGGTGCTGATCCCCGAGTATAATTCTGCATTATCCATCGTACTTTCGTTTAATGTTCGCGAAATTAGGACACACTGACTTGTAAATGGTGGTGATCAATATATGAAGTAGGATATTGGCAAACGTAACTGCTTTCAGGTATGAGTGCTCCGCTAGATTATGTAAGCACACAAAACCGATTTACATCGTAGTGTATAGCCGTAACATGAACACTCTACGAAAGTTAGACTCTCGGCGCCCGTTCTCTGAGGAGACAATCCTGGGCCACTGGCCTTCTCCGTCGTCTGTGGACAAGGCTACAAAAGCGCTCCTGTGTTTCCTCAAAACGACGGAATTGCACAAAAGACCGTAGCGCAATACTACTCTTTACGAACTGTCTGAACTTTTTTGTGTATAGTGTCCTACCGCTGGACACACCACTCCGCGCTCTGTTCATACCTTTTCCCTTCTTTTTCTATTTTCCTCTTTTTCCTCATTGTTCCCCTTTCCCCCGTGCAGGATAGCATACTAGGCCGTAGCCTGGTTAACATTCCTGCCTTTCCTTTGCTTTTTTTTTTCTCTCTCTCTCTCTCCGAGAAAACGCTGGTTACGGAGACACTGTTAGTAAATTTCATGGCAGGGTTACTACAACCAGCTTCATGCATACGCCGGTTCCGCGACGCTGGCCTGTGAAACACACTTGGCGCTTGTGCAGGCCGAATATGCGCCACACTAAGATCGCGTCAAAAGCATTTACTCTCTCGTGAACACACCCCATGTGCGAACAGAGTGACTGCTTCACATAAACATGGATTTCCAACGCCCACAAACGGTAAATCTCAGTCGTGAACGTGCCGCAAAAGCAGCGGTGACAGTGCGGAGCGAGACGGAGACTCCCGCGGCTTCTTTCGAAACGTGCGGCTAGGGGTATTTTAGTGGCGCCCCTACAGGCAGCGCTCGAGGCGTATACTGCCATACTCGAGGATGTGTTTTAGAAGCGTTTTATATGGTGCTAATTTGACGTGAGGCTGTGGTGCTGACAATTTTCTACGGAGGACGCACAATTGTGCGAATGCTTTGGTGCATGTGTTTTCAATATGGGCATCCCATTTCAACATATGCGTGAATGTTAGGGCTAATATTTCATAGAGTTTGTTCGCGACACTTCGGAGCCATTGATTGTGTAGGTAAATTCTAGCGGTGACCTTTTCTGAGTTATTCTCACAGAGTTTGTTTTACTAGTGCTAAGTTTTAGGTCACATGAACGAGGTGTACTACAGAGCAAAGAATTTAGTGTTTATTATTCCCAGGTATTAGGCACAATTGAATAAACAACGCAATCCTCACCAAACAGTCGAACGGTAACTCTAGTGTCCCTAGATAAGGCTGTAGAGTATCGGCATTCTTTTCTGCTATTGTTCCGTGCTGCTGCCGTGATCATTGCTCAGTTCGCATCGCGTGGCATTTGTTTACATTGCGACGGTTCATGGGTACCGCCATTTTGTTGTTTATGCGTTTTCTGTCGGTCAACTGTTTTCTGTCGGTCAACTGCTTGTCCTGTTTGCTCTGGGGCTGCGCGCCAGTGGCATTGTTCTGAACGCAATTAAAAAATAACGCGCTTAGCAGTATTTCAGCTGTATGAGTGACTCCGAAGATGCAGTGTTGCTGTGTGTTTGGCAGTGTTGTTTACAAATTACCTGGTCAATGTTCGCGGTGAGGCCGAACAAGCGGGACTTTGGAAACACTGATAAACACCGAAATGGTTGCATGCCTCCGTGATGGTACTCTATATTTTATCTAACGGCACTAGGTAACTCCATCTCTAACGCAGTAAGCAACGTCATTAAACATGCAAAAAAAAGTAAGGGGCCCAAGACGGAAACCTGTGGGACCCCTGAAAAAACGTCAAGATATTCAGATTCCGATTGGTTGATGGCTATAGTACTGTCTGTGGTTTGATAAATAAAATGTTTCCCACGATATTATTTGCGATTTTATGCTAATTGACTTCAGTTTTCATAAACGCTCTATGCCGGACATGGTCAAAGGCTTTAGTGAAATAAAAAATATTGTAGTAACTTGGAGATTTGAAGCTATTGGTGATGCAATTGAGTTATTTCAAGAGGCTGAGTCCCCGTGGACAAACCCTTGCGAAAGCCGTGTTGCTTTGAGTAAAGCAGATTGTTTTCTTCTAAGTAATTTATTACTGCGCTGTTGAAAATGAGTTCCAACAATTTTCAGCAACAACTTGTTAGTGAGAATGGCCTGCGTGCGGTTTGTTGCCGCCTTTATAGATGCAAGTGATTTTTGCACAAAGCCAATCTTCGGGCAAAGTGGTCGTCGTGAGGGACGTCGTAAAGATTGCATACAAGAATGAAACTAGATGTTCAGAGTATTGTATAAATAAAACATTTGATAAGTTATCAGGACCGGCACTTTTTTGGCGTTAATCTGCAAGAGCAAGTGTTAAATGCCGGACTCTGTTATCTCTATCGCCGGCATTGCTATGGAGACATTGTCAGCGGTGCTACTACGACGACAGTAACTCGTGTAAAAACACCTAAAAACACTTATTTCAGAAGTTTGAAATTGATTTCGCGTCGGTTACAACAGCACCTGCCAATTCCACTGTGGTCATAAGGGCAACTGGCTGACAAATATCGCCAAAACTACTCTGGCTGATTCATCATAAAACTTTTCAGGGTTGTTGAGAAGAAATTATCTCTCGATTTTTTTATTCCGATCTTTTGTGTTCATGCGACATTACTTTTGTCTGCTGAATCATTTCTCTTTTTTTGTATTGTTTCTTTCTTTGGCTATCAATGATAGC
Organism: Haemaphysalis longicornis; assembly: GCF_048455015.1. Taxonomy (NCBI): domain Eukaryota; kingdom Metazoa; phylum Arthropoda; class Arachnida; order Ixodida; family Ixodidae; genus Haemaphysalis; species Haemaphysalis longicornis. The sequence continues at coordinate 149,243,237 of NW_027526361.1, forward strand.
ACATGTAAGCATATGTGTTTTCCGCTATGTAGGATTCCATTTAGTAGGAATGGAGTTGGCTTCGCAAAACTCTATTGCTTGTTTAAACTTTAACCTTAAGTAATTAATGCTTGTATCAGAATAACATGAAAAGTCCTCAGACACTATTTCGCGATGACCGATAAGGCTTTCGTCGTTTGCCATGTTATACTGCTTGTAACCCTTAAGAGAATATTGTTGCGGCTGGAATTCTGATTTTAGTTACCAAATGTAAGTAAAAGCATATGGTTATCAGAAATGCTTTCTTCTATACTTACTTCAGGGTTTAATCGTCTGGACGGGATACAAAGGCCAGATCAAGTACTGAATCAGCGTTTTTATGCACGTGGGTTCTTTTGCCAACCGATATAGCAAGTATCTATACAAAATATGTAAAAGCCGCTCACAGCCTTTTACGTCATGACTACCAGTTATAAGCTTATCCCAGTCAATGTCACCGAGGTTGAAATCACAGTTACCAAAAGTTGAGGGTGCTCTATTACATTCTGGTATAGTAAATCGTGCATTTGAATCAGGTAATCTTTAACCGTCGTTTGGTTTTCTATAGATTCTGTCAATGAGAATTGAAGTATTATTAACCTTAATAGTGCCCCAGGTACTTTTGTGGTTAGGGATGCCTTGATGGGCGAAAAATGAAAGAATATTTTATGGCAAAAGCTACGCCCCTTATCCGTACGTAGCACCATTCGGACGTCACTATCCGTACGTAGCAGGGTAGGGGGCTAAGGAATTAGTTTGGAATTATGTATGCCAGTATTTAGCCACATTTCTGTTATAACTACTGTATCAGGGGAATACAGCAACAACAAATCTTCTAATTTATCTGTTCAAAATACATCTCGCATCGAAACATAGTAATGCAAGCGGTTTAGTATTCCTGTTGCGTCACGAGTCGGAATTTCTGGCATCAGCAGGTAAATCGTCATAGGATCGGTTTATTACCACTCGCTTAATCTGTGCGTTGTCTCAAACATACGAGCCTTTTTATTTTAGGTTTTCATACACTAGAACGCCTTTGTCGCTGTTGTCAGGGTTAGCTTTTTTCAATTGCCACAGGTTCCGATCTGTTTCACGGACAGCCAGTGAAAAATCCTGCGAAACAGATATAGTTGAACACTTCATCTTAAAACAGTTCTGTAGCACTGCCATTTTTTCCGTGGAGTCATAAATCGAAGCACAACAGGTCGCTCTCGCGTGGCTTTTTCTTCCCAAAGCAGTGTTTGCGCTCGACCGACGTCACTTTTACCCTGGCCCGCCCGCAAAGATGTTGGTCACGACACTTCCCAAAAGAGTTCCATGAGCTTCATCCTCCTTCCCGTTTACGCCATTCACAACTAGGTTGATTGATTGATTGTATAGTTCAACGCGCCAACGCTACACAGGCGATGAGACGTGCCGTAGTGGAGGGCTCGGGATTAATCTCGACCCCCTGGAAATCTTTAACCTGCACTGAAGTCTCGAGCTCACGGGCGTTTTTTGCTTATCGCCTCCACCAAAAAAGCGGCCGCCGCTGCCAGGAATCGAACCCGCCTCTTGGTGCTAGCTACGCAGCACAAATACACAACTAGATTGTCCCGACGTGTACAATTGTCCAAATCATCGATATCTTAAATTCACCTCCTTGACCTCATAATGAACGGCAGTTACTGCTTCGGCAAAGTCATCAACAACCTCCTCGTGGTACTGTTTAAGTGCGGCAAGAGCGGCCACTGTGGACGCAGTCGTGGTCTTTGCACTCTGTAGAGCAGTCTGCAGAGTTCTGTGTGAAGATTTGATCGGTGAAAAATAAGAGTGTCTCTTACAGCTAAGTGTCAGGACCAGGGTTTTCCTCGGTGTCACCACTAAGTTGCAACAACTACCCAATAATGCGCAATGAGGCAGACCAACAATCAATGATACGCTCATTCAGCTACGTTTAAAAGGTTCAAACACATATGAATGTCGCACCATCGCTTGCTCACAAAGACCTCTCCGCGTTTTTCACAAGCACAGCTGTAACCGGAAACCAGCTAGGAACCCAACCTCAAAGCCGCTGTATGATCAGCGCTTCAAACAAATGCCGGTCGCTCTTTCACAATCCACAATGCACCATTCTAAATTCCAGAATACAAACAGTAAAAGTCCGAATCCAAACTCCCCTTGAACTGCGCTTAAGACTAGAGCCAGCGCATGCGCTATGACTGCAAAGGAAGTGTGTTGCGAGCCGAGTGCGACGGTAGCGCCATCAGATAGACGCCGCTTTTATAATGAGATACCCTGGTTCGATTCCGACTAAGGGAGGCCTTTTTTTTTCTTTCCAATTGGTGGCACGTGGCCAAGTGGGAAGGTACCATTTTGAGGGCGTGGAGGTCCGGGGTTCGATTCCCCAGATCCACCCCACCCGCCACCCGCACTTCTTTCTTGAAGCGCGCACTCTCAACACCTGCTTATGGGCTCCTTGCCTCCTCGCCAAATCCGCACGGACAGAACAACGCTTCTACAGCTCTGCTGTTAGAAAGTAGTAGCAAGCAGTTGGCGTACCCGTTTTGTACACCTAAGGGTAAATGCCTAAATGTAGCTGTGATGAACCTGGCCAATGATGGATTATCAGAAACGTTTGGTTTGTAACGTGATTGTGTCGTCTTGCTGGTCTGTGACCGTATTATTAAATGAATGTGCACCGCTCACGCGATAATCAAGGCTTACTAAAGCCGCTAAAGCTGCGGAGGCACGTCTATGCTAAGACATCAAGGAATAGTTGCAGAGGACCTTTTCCTTCTTGAGATCTATGACGCGATATCGTTGTATTGACGCCCTGCGGGAAGCGTTTTGGAACGAAGTTATTACTGCATTTAAGACTTCCACTTCACGAGCAATAAGTCACCAGAGAAAGAGGAGCAGCAAGTATTTTGGGGGCGAAGCCCCTTAGTGGCATGTGTTAAGTTCGGGCTCCTCATGTAATTAATGAAGGCCGCCGGTGGCTTATGTATTGGCGTCGCCTCCGCTGGTAGCTGCTATCCTGTGTTCCTTTGATGCAGCCGCACGGACGCAAAGTTCGGAGCTGCGGAGAGCGTGTTTTGTGCCCGTCATTTTGTGTGTCAAAAGACGGGGGCGATTAGCCTGAGTACCTCTGTCGCGTCGGAGGTGGCTGGGTCATTCGCCATGACAAGATAACGGGAAACTGAATGATGATGTGTCTCTGAGTATCGAAAGGGCGCGCGGTGTAAGTTTTTGAGAATTTGCGAGGCCGGCGCCGGGCGCTCTTCGTCGACGGGTCGTTCGCCTCGACGACGGTCACCTGGGCTGGCAGCGTCTCTTCCCGTGGTCTGTTCAGGCGGGCGGCGGCGCCCCCGTAGTCTGGGAGGGGATTAGCAACGACTCCCTCTTTGTCCCGGCGCGCGCGCAGACAAGGCGCCAAGGCAAGGACGCGGGGGGAGGTTAGCCGCGCGAAGACCGTTCCAAGCCGTCGGCTTGGCCTTTGAGCAGAGGCCACCCGCTGAACGTAATGGTGTGTCCATTTAGGCCACAGATGTCCTGTATTTGCTTGTCGGGTGCTATAGCGTTCGTGGGAAACGCACTATGAGTGTGTAAGAGAGAGGGTTGGATCACGTGACCGCAGGTGGGGACACATGTGTGATTGGCTGGTTCCTGTGGCTAATAAATGAATTTCTATTAATTATTTAAAGCGTTTTTCTCTCTTTCTTGTACGCGCCCTTTTTGGAGGCGGGGTTTTTGCTATCAAAACCGGAGTGTTGGGTTTTGTCGAGGGTCAGTCGAGAGGGGATCTAGTTCAGTATAGATCTCGGCCGAACAGGCTGCTGCTGTCAGAGTGACAACGTAACCGTCACTCTGACCTGATGTAAAGTTGGAGTCATGTAAATAGTATAAATAAACCTAATATCCAGCAAGGAAGGCAGTCCTCATCCGTCACCCACTCCAAGCATCGGTCGTCGTTCATCGGAGCGAGTCGAGATCGTCCTCTCGGCTCGCGCATCAAAAGAACATCACTATTTCGTCTGCATCAGTTCGCCAAGAAGATGGAGAGGCGAAATTTAACTGCATGGGCTGTGGGCGTCTCCTGTCGTCGTTTTATAAAATCGTCGTCTCATGTGTTCACGGTGCTAAAACACAGGGAAACTCGTTTACGCCTCGTGCTAGAACGTAACGCGTACTAAAAGAAGAGCGGGACACTCGTTTACGCCTCACGCAAGAGAGCTTCGTGCGTCGAAGACAAGACGCCTTTACAGCAAAGCCGTATACGTCCCTCCCCTCCAACAGTTTCATATCCGTTGGCAAAAACGCCAACGCGCGCAGAATACTCATACACTACACGCGTCGCCCTTCACCAGATTTTACGTCAGTGGAGACAGCCCGGGATTTTGGGATCGTGAAAAATTGTAGCTGCGGGTGGCGGTCAATATAGAGAAAAAAGCAGGGTAGTTGTCAGTTTAGCGAGAACGCGACATTGTCAGTGTTTTAAAGTGTTGTGCTATATTGTGTAGGCTGGACTGAACGGTGCAGTTTTGCGTAGGGAGAGGGTGGAGATGTTGGTTGTTGAAGGAGTTGTTCAAGAGTCTATGAAAATGGGGTAGACAGATGGTAGAAAGCTCAAAGGTGTAACCCGCTACTTTTTGTGCCCTCTCAGTTAACTCGCGGTGACCTTGAGGTAACGAGATAGTACAAGCGTCCTTCCGCGTGTTGATAGAAGAGGCACACAGCCCCGAGCATGAGATGCTTCGCATCTAAAAAGTTGGCATGCGAATCTAAGCATCCCTTTTTTTTTAAGCAGCCATCGCAAGGAGGTGGATTTCAGACGAGTGGAAACGGGCAATTCATTTATGCAGCTTTCAATTACAAACCGTGCACTTCGAAGGAACAAGAGACGATCTACTGGGAGATACTGAAAGTGGCGGGCCAAGCGGCACAACTCACCCGAATGGTAGTGAAGGTGTCTGGGTACGGAAACAGAACAAATGGTCCCGGAAAAAATGGTCCCAGTGACCATCTACGAAAAAATGGTCCCATGACTCGGTCAAAGTGTTTCTCTTCAAGTTAGTCGGATGTGAACTTTTTTGCGATTTTATTTTGTCTCTTTGCGTTTTAGCTAAAGGGTTGAGAAAGACGTGGAATGCTTTAATGTTCCTATAAGGGGCCGAAATTAACGACTTTGGAGGCTAAAATCTAACAAAGAAAATTAGACGGACGCACGGACGGACGGATGGATAGATGGTAGGGATGAGCATGGATTAAAAATTGTAATGCAACTAATTGGATTAAAACCGCACAAACAACTGCGAGGCCTGAAACCGTCCATACACGCTTTAGCAAGATTAAGAGAGATAGAAGTTGCTGCTGTCTTCAAAAAGGCCCATTCTTCCTTCACGACGACATTATAGACTGAGTAAGAAAAGGCTGCCGACAACAGTATTGGCAAGTTTATTTTAGCACCACAGGGCGGCCGGCATGAAACACTTCATATTTTCTGCATTCTGGGAGCAACAGAATGTTTGTAAAGGTGCTGTCTTGCGATAGTGAGAGTGTGCCTTTTATTTATAGAAAATTACTTGCAAAAAACATCGTAAACATCGGCTGATCTCCTTAGCTGATGTGCATGAGGCAAAAAAGAGCGAATCTGCATTATAAAGTGCTGTTGTAAATAAAAGTGTCTGCGAAAGGATTTAATTAATTGGCTGCGTAATAATTGTTTCCTGAACAAGGTATAAACAGAAATACTGAACTGCTCAATTTATTCATATAACTGGCGCCAATAAAAATGGCATCAATGTAAATGTGCAACCACTACAGTAGATTATTGGGCTCCATAACCCAAGTTACGCGGAAATAAAGAATGACTTTTAAACAAGTAAGCACAGCTCATTAGTTTGCCGGGGTGCTTGCGCAATGAAACGTCCGTGCACCCAAACAAATGCCCCTACACCGAAATGTCCGTACACCGAAATGTCCGTGCACCGAACTGTCCTAGACCCTAGCGGAGAGGAAAGGGGGGGGGGGGGGTAATAGCGTTTCCCGCCATCGTACTTTGGACCCTCCTCTAAATTATCGCAGCCGAGTGAAGAAGGAATAACGCCCCAGTGCTACTTCGGGAGAGCGGCTGACCCAATCATCTTCTTGAGAAGATCGTCCAACATTGCTTTATTTTAATCTGAAAAAATTATAGTCACCGAAAAGAAAATGACGCGCCATAATATCGCCCCGGGAGAATGGGCCGGGGAAACTGACATCGGGGCAAATTGCACGCGGGGATATTGCACGCGGGGCACATGAAACACGGGGCCAACGTCGCGCGGTTTTCGCGACGGGAATTCTGCGCGCGGGGGAATCATGATACACCCCCTAAGAACATCCTAAGAACATCCTGCTCATTAGTAAAATAAATGTTTCTATCTATCTATCTCTCTCTCTGTCTCTCTCTCTCTCTTCCTACCTTGGCTTTGGGACCATTTTTTCCGGGACTAATTTTTCCCGGTCCAATTTTTCCCGGACAATTTTTTCCGGAACCATTTTTTCCTACCTTGGCTTTGGGACCATTTTTTCAGGGACCATTTTTTCCGGGAGCATTTTTTTCTACACCCGTCTGGGTATCATACGAAAGCGGTGAGTTCACTGTACCTATTTTTTTGGTGAATACTTGTGAAATAAAACCTTGTTCCTTGCGCCCATCTCGTCGACAAATTGCCGCGAAAACAGTAGCCCGGGAGGGGTGGAGGAAATGTAGGTTGCTCTTAATCTAAGCACCCCCCCCCCCCCCCCACCCCCACTTTGGGTCTCGCGATCTCGGAAAGAAGGGGGTGCTTAGAATGGAGTAAGTACGGTATAATGTTTAAGTGGTTCTCCGCACCACCCCCGTGTACAGCTGCAGCGGTCACCAACGAAATTTGGCGGTCGCTAAACCAGTTCATGGATGATGCAGAAGCTCCTGCCGCCGGTTCCCGCTCGGACACGCTGCCAGAACCTCAGCCCGTCACAGCCGAAGCCAGCGATCAAACGACGAACCATTTACCTCCTCTTTTTTTTTCACAGCAGCCTTAGATTGGCTTCAAAATGTGAAATAAACGTGTTCAACAACAACAACAACAACCATAGCATACCCTTGGAAATGGCTGGGTTACGCGTAAGAGGATGGATGTGTTCCCGAATTTAGCAGAGTTTGAAGCTTATGTTTCATGTTCCCGCCAAACATCTTCGCCCACGTAGATTTGTAGATACTTGTGTTGGTTTCTCATCTACAGAGTTTGCGATTCGTCAGAATTGAGACCCCTTGTGGCGATGGGGGGACGTTCTGAATGTTTTGTCGGAAATGGCTCCTCGATTCATCACCAATGGCTCCTCGCGACCAGGATTATTGGGGTAATCGTGGTCGCGAAGAGCAAAATTGGTAAGTTCACGTGTCTCTTTGTCGCTGCCTCGTTCTCTTCCAACCCCTTCTGACCAGGTGCCCAGATAACATTAACTTCTTTATTGTGGATGGGAGTATCTTACCAAAGCGTTAAAGTGTTCTGGCTGAATCCTAATGCCTAATTATGGCTGTAGCCTAGAGCCCAATGCAGACTCTAACGCGATTTGAGAGTCTATAATGATAATAGCGCATATATTCGGTGCTTGAGCTAGTCGGAATACGGAGAGGATTGCGCCAACTTCCGCTTCGTTCCACAATGTAGGAGGGTCACGCAGACACAAAGATTGCTGGAAGAGTTAACTACGACAATTGCTTCGTCGTACTTTTGCACAATGTAGTGCTACTATAATTTTTAACTCCTGTTCTCATATTTCCGAGTCGACTTTGACCCTATGCTTTCACCTACCTGGAGAGCGGAAGCCATTGCGGATATTTGCGGCCATCTTGGAACGGCTGCGCCAACGGCGCTATGCCGAACAATACACACGATCCATTTCGCGAGCGGAACAAGGCAAATTGGCAGCATATGGAAAGGCTCTTTTCGTCGCTAGATAAAGAAGACCACAAAGGGGAAATAGTTCCCAATCATAAGAACAAAATATTCTCACGGAACATTGTTACTTATTACTAAATCACTTAAATCCAACCAACGTCAATTAGTCAGTTACCCAGCTTTCTAATCAGTCCTCAGATCAATCTCATTTTTCAGGACCCCGTACTATATATAGGGGTATAGGGGTGTTTCAGCTAACTTATGCTGGACTTTAAATATATGCCGATGCACTCTAAGACGATGCGACCAAATGCATGTTGCTCTATTTTATATGTAGTGTGTCACACTATTTTGTGCATCTTGGCTAATCGGATAATCCATCACTATTAATTATCCAACTTCTGAACCAGCGGAGCTAGGCAAAAATTTTCAATTTGAAGTTGCAGAGCGGTTTGCAGTATGTCGGAATGAACGTTTCCGTCTTTCTATCTATTCACTATTAGTGTTTTTCTGCTTACTGGAGAAATACAAAAAAAAACACCAGGGGCCGCTTTCTCCACAAAACGGGCGTCGCTTTGAAACGACGGGGTAGCGCCATTGAAATGCATGTGTTCTGGGGTTGGGGCCGTCGCTTTGAGGTGGTCAGCGTGAAGAATGAGCTGCAAGGAAAGCACTGTGGCAAGGACGCGAAGCGACACCCACTGCCCTCCGTCATTTCACTTGTCGCTTCGCGTTCTTGCCACAGTGCTTTTCTTGCAGCTCATACTTCACGCTGACCACCTCAAAGCGACGGCCCCAACCCCAGAACACATGCATTTAAATGGCGCTACGCCGTCGTTTCAAAGCGACGGCCCGTCGTTTTGGAGAATTGGGCCCCAGGTGACATGCCCGCTTGCGCGTCCTGATTGCAGTGCTCCCAAACTTTTCGCGCGCAAACAGCCATAGGCGTGCTGCCGCTTGAAAGGCGACAGTTTAGCGATGTAGGCGTTGGCACGGAGCAAGAATCTTCTTGCTCCGTGGCGTTGGCTGGGCCGTTTGCGCCAGCGCTGTGCTCCCTCGCCACAGTTCGCTATAGCGATAAGCAACGGTGACCTGTCGCTTTTAAATGCAGAGCATTTCTTTAACTCACGATGTCACCCGGCGTTGTCGGCGTGCATCGGCGTCCGCAACAGCCGTTCAAGGTGCGCCCTCTCCCCCAACTTCTTCTCTCCCGCATCACGCTACCCTCCTCGCTCTCAACAACAGGTCCGCACCCCTCCCCCTACACTATATAAAAAAATAATACTTACCGGCGCCTGCTTTCGATCCCACGACCCTGCGGGTGGAACGCAAGCTACATGGTGCTCTACCCACTGCGCCACAAAGCCGACACAGAATGGAAGGCTACGAACGCGCCTTATATCCTTGACTCATTCAAACTACGTCAAGAAGCTGCTGATACAACGCATTCACTACCTGTGGGCGAAACGCGAGGTACATGGTGCTCTTCCCACTACGCCACAAAACCGACACAGAATGAAAGGCTCCGAACGCGCCTTATATCCTTGACTCATTCAAACTACGTCAAGAAGCTGCTGATACAACGCATTCACTACCTGTGGGCGAAACGCGAGGTACATGGTGCTCTTCCCACTGCGCCACAAAACCGACCCAGAATGAAAGGCTACGAACGCGCCTTATATCCTTGACTCATTCAAACTACGCCAAGAAGCTGCTGATACAACGCATTCACTACCACCAACTCCCCAAACACTAAATGTTAACGCAATACACCCACCCCCTAGGTGGAGTCCCCCTCGCGGGGAGATGGGCCCTTTTTAAGCGGCAGTGTGCTTATGGTTGCTTGTGCACTGAACGTTCGGGAGCACTGTAATCACGACGCGCGCGCGGGAATGTGACGTCGTGCTTTTTTTGATCGCGACATCATGCATGAGTTATCTGAAAAATACTACGGAGACTATTTGTTCGGAAGCTTTGCAAACCGCTTTGCATCTTTCTGTTTGGATTTTTTTTTGCCTACATTCGCTGCTTTAAAAGTTCACTAAATAATCTTCCCAAATGATCAAATTCGGCACAATACAAAAAATTGGGGCTCCAATCCACGCTGTGAATGTAGTTGTACTGCGAAGCTGAAAACGACACCCACATTGATTACCAATGTGACGTTACTTGAATTCTCACACGAACCTCTACAAAGAGTGAAACCAGAGACAAGTGAAATGTACTTAACCAAACTTTCTATTACTGCACAATGACATTTACGACTGCTTTATGTTCTTCTTCTTCTGGCTGTTCCAGTGGTCTTTACTTTGGTCTACCCAACGTAGCCTGGATTGAAATTACGGCGCTGCATGCACACACGCACGCATGCACGTGCAAGCAGGCATGCACGCACACGCGCACACACACACACACACACACACATGCACGCACATGCACGCACACACGCACGCATGCACACTCGCACACGCACACAAGCACGCGCGCACGTACACACCGACGATTTGTAACGGCACCCAATACCCGAACCATCGCTTCGCTTTAGCTCCACATTATCCGTTTCTTCTTCAACGCGCCAGTAATGCACGCAGGATTTTTAAGAACGCGACTTATTTGGAACCCGGACTGATACAACGAGGAGGCAAAGCACCCACGGAGTGTGGTCTACTCCGGTGACGGCACGAGCTTTTCCGCAATGTTTGAAGCTTCTCCGCAATGCTCACAATTTAAACCCTCCAGGAACCTAGGGGGACCAATTTACTAAAGCTATATTTTGTATACTGGTAGCGCTCACACCCAGGATAACATGCTAAGAAAAATATTGCAGTAAATTTTGAAAATTTTGAGTAATCGTGCTGGAAAGATCACCGCCCTAAAAGTTACGCGCGTTCCGGAGCGCCTAGTGGCCGATGGCTTAACTAGGCGTGAGCCGGAAAGCTGGGGATGAACGCGCCAGTAGCACGCGTAGGCTTAAAAAAATGCTACTTATTTGGAACCCGAACTGGTACAACGACCAGGTGAAGCCCCCACGGAGTGTGGTCTACTCAGGGGATGGCAGGAGCTTTTCCGCAATGCTTGAAGCTTCTCCGCAATACTCACACTTTAAAGCCTTCAGGAACCTAGGGGAACAAATTTACTAAAGCTATATTTTGTATACTGGTAGTTTTCACGCCCAGGATAACATGATAAGAATTATATCGCAGAACATATCAAAAATTATGAGTAATCGGGCTGAAAAGATCGCCGCCCTTAGATTTACGCTCGTTCCTGAGCCCCTGGTGGCCGGTGGCTGAACTAGGCGTGAGCCGGAAAACTGGGTATGTCATTCGTATTTTCAGCGTTTTTCCGGAGGCGGGGGGTGGGGGGGGGGGGGGGAGTGGTACTTGATATTCGGGTTTGGGCGTGATATATAAATTTAATATTTTTTTTTTTCAGAATATTTGTCAGAGCAAGTAATTTGATCACCACATCATTTCTCACTATAGGGAAACATGTCTCATCTCTCGAAACAATCCTTAAAGGCGACCCAGTTCCGTGCAGTTATTGTACTTCTTTTTATTAATGACAATATTAAAATAAACGAGAAAGCAAACTTTGTCATATGTACAGGCAGCACAACTATATTTTTCAGAGGTCCACGCCTACAATAACTACAACTACAATAACACTTGCACCTTGCGGTATTGGGGTTACCCTATCTCCTGGGATCTTAACGAAAGAAAACAAAAGCTCTCGTTTTTTATGCCGAACCCCATGCTTTCGTGCACGACATTACTTTAGCCATCGGCGGCTGAAATATTGACATTTTGCACAGCCTAAAGACATTGAGAGCTTTTTTTAATTAAAATATGACTCGGGATAGATATGATAATACCGTTGCCGCTTAATTGGCGGAATGTGTCGCAATACTAGCAAGATGTTGTTTTTCCAGGATACTTGTAAAACGTATTGTCTATAACACATTATGTGTCACACACGAACTATTGTTCTTTAGTATGAGCAGAGTCCTTAAAAGCATTGAAGGAATCTGGTATGAGGTAGTACGCAGATACAAACATTCGTGAAATTTATAATTTGCAAAAGAAAGCCGTTAGCCCTGGAGCTATTGCTGACTACTTAGCGCACACTAAGCCTTTGCGTAAACGCTTTAATAATATCCCTATTCTAAAACCGCATGAGTAGTGTTAGCATTGCGGTATCATAAATATATTAAATTTAGACCACATACCTTTTTGCAACTTGTAAATCTCACACCAACTATAGTACGTTACCGCACCTGCCATCAAGAGGTTTGGCATATTTCTTTCTGGTGTACTGATTACGGTCGTGAAATTATAGATCTTACAGTCCCACACCTGCAAAAGAAGTTGTGATCCCTACATATAGATATACAAAGCAGTAATATTTTTGTTATTAGGCAGTTATTGTTATTACCAACACTGTGGCCACATGCTTGTTTTCTTTGTATTTTTAATTGCATGGTATGCTATTTTGCTACCGGTACTATCTGCTGTGCACAACGTCTGAAGTGTGGTATAATTTTGTGTAGACTCACCTAATCATGTATGAAGTTGTGAGACCATGCTACGTTAACCACAGATCTATTTTCCTGTACAGTTCAGTTTTGCGCAGAACATTTTCTGTGTTGTATTTATGTATCGCAATTTGTTTGTTGCATTTATGCTGTTGATTTTGTTCCTGTTGTCTCGCAGTGCACTGTTACGATTTGACAAGTTTATATACAAGTTGATTTCACATGATTCGATGTATGATCAGTACCCATGTCAGAAACTGTTTCAAAAGGGGTACGCTTTTTTGTAATTTTATTTTTTTACATCGTATTTAAGAAGTGCTGTTTCCGAACGTTGCATCAACGTGCTTTAATCAAGTGAGGAAGTTTGCTTTTCGGTCCGGCATATCGCATCGTGGGAATACAAATAAATAGGGAGTGTTGATTTGAAACAAATGTTTGTAAAAAAATTATTGTTTTAAGTTTTTCAACATTTTGTTCTACCAATTATCTCCTTCCACGCTAACATTTCAAGAGTGACTTGCGCCAATCTGCATCTCTGTGGAAATGCAGGTCGTTGCACGGTTCGCTCGTTATCGCTATTTTTTATTCGTATTTGGAACGCCCTCTCGCATCCGGCCCCCAAGTACTTAGCACGGGACGTTCTAAAATCGTGGTAAAATTGCAAGAGCATATACATCCTCACGTATGACTTGTTAACTTCTGCCAACAGACAAATAAGAAGCGCTCACTGCAAAGCACACTAATTTTTAGACAAACTTTAGTCTTGGCGACGACCCTCTGCCGGCGTAAAAGAAAGCACCTAGTTTTACACCTTTTCACGCGAAACACATACTCTATAGACAACGATAACAGCGGAAATCTGCAAACCGCTCAATGTTGCAGGAAAATTACAAAGAAAACGCCAAGCGCCCCGTTGCGACCACCCAGCATCCTCGGCACACGCAGTCGCTTTAGGAATTACAAAAAAAAAACAAAAAAAAAACACGCAAGAACCCGAGGAGGGAGAAAATGCCCAGCACTCGTGACGGCGTGCCTCGCGGAGACCGCCCAGTCCCCGGCTCGCGCTGGGGCTTTAGCCGAAAAACAAAAGAAAACTCCTTAGCTGTCGTCAAGCGCTACCGCGCATGTAAAAACAACTCCAGCAGTGCTGTTCAAGATTAGAAGACACCCTGCGTGGAAGACGTAACCGCCGCCACCGCATTCTCTAGAAGCCGTTATGAATAACTGGCGACATGGCTGCGAGTGTGCCACTCCTCACAGAGACGACTTTTAGGTCACGCCCCCGCATCCTCGAGTCGATGACGAGGACCTGGCGGAAGACTACAATGCGGAGGATGACTTTGCATCCGACACTCGCAGCAAAGAAAACGACGACATATTCGATGCATATGACGACGATTACTATCTCGGCCATTATGTAAATAAACAATGCTACAGAGACTTACCTACGTGTCCCGAAATGCTCACCTACAAGAGCTTCGTCGTTCCAATCTTACGCGTGAGTGTAAGCCTTAATAATTTTTTTGTTCTGAAATTAGAAACGTTTTTCTAAATTTTAGTAATTTGCACACGTTCGTTCATGGTAATGATTCTGCTTTGAGAATTTTTGCTTGGAGTCCGCCTAAGTTAATTTTTTGCGAGAAGAGTCTTCAAACAGAGATTTTCCGTCCGGTTTGAAGTGTTTCAAAATTGTGTAGACTACTGTATATACGCGGTCTGTTCTGGGAACGCATTATGTCGCTTTGTAACAGAAGTTATTTTTGAAGCGCTAAGATTGTGGGTGCATTTACGGGTTTGATATATAGGGGTTTCAATTCTGTATTTGTATATTTTCGTCACAACACTTTGGCTTTCAGGCAGTGTTTTCACCACTTAGAATAAAAATTGTTTGCCATTTTGAAAGACGCTTCGTTTGAATTCTTTTTTGGCGCAGCTAACGAGACCTGTGCTTGGAATGATGGCTACCCGTTCAACGGTTACAACGACGTCAACCAATGCGTGGCAAACGGATTTATCTGCAGCCCACGATGCCCTCCATGGCTGAGACGCCGGTACAGCGGCTGCGAAACCCACTGTTGCGACCTGCGTAAGACCATCTACAACTGCTTCAAACAAAATTGTAAATGTTTAGATATATCTATCACATTATCACAAACTGAGAGACGTGGACGTTTTAAGACAACGGCAACTCGGTTAGCGTTTTTGAACCTATAAGTGGCCCATTTCCTCCAGACGATCAGAAAAGTTTATCTGCGTCGTGTTTCTTAAGACGAACCCAATAAAAAAGCAAAAGACAAAATGAACAGCACAAGAAGAATTCAAAGCTATGCCACTCTGTGGGGGTGGATGACTAGTGGAGTGGTACCTTGGTTAATGTTTGGCCACAAACTGCCTCTCAAGTCGCGCTGTTGCAGGGCAGAAGTGTTCAAAAAATTCTCAGTAGTCTTCACTTTGTAACTCACGATTTCGGAAGGGCAGCTTACAAAAACTACCCTAAACCAATTTCCATTAGGGGGCTTGAATAGCAAAGCCAACTACAAATTGGATTTTTTATGATTGTTCCAAAATATTCTAACATTCTACAAGAATGCCCCCAAGACGCGGCATCCTCAGATGCACACCAGAAGTCATTTAAAAGTGGCGCCAAACGTGCCCCAAGTTGCCCCGCCTAGTAACTGCAAGTTTCGTGTGGGTACACAGTAGTACTTCCATTGTTATTTTTTTAAATATGTGATAACGTTTATTGTAATTGCTAACAAATATAACGCGTAGGTAGTTGAATTTTTCTGTGGTTCACTGTAAGCCGCAATGGCGCTGTGTTAGTGCATCCATTGCGAAACGTTTGTTCACTCCAGGTAGGTCGTCTATTATTCTGTTTGCGCGCACGTAATTGGTTCTATTTTCGGCATGTCAGAGCGCACTTTTAGGCATGAAGTCCACTGTGCTAGTGGCTTAGAAGAGCTTTTCACAGAATCCATGAAAGAAGATAAATTCAAACAAATGAAACGAAACCTTCCAACCGCATTTTCTCAAAACACCATTTCCGCTGAGAAAAGGAACATTTCCTTTTCAACCATTTCAGTTTAGGAAACCATTGTTGTGTAAGTTCTTATGAATGCAGTTGTCGCGAACGCGACAGAGAGACGAGCCGAGACACGTCTCAACGCTATGCCGTGCACGCGGAAAACTCAGGGGCCCCGTTTTATTCCACGCTGGTGGCGTTCGTGGCTGCTTGCGCACGGGCGACGTGTGGCCCGCTCTCATTGGGTGGCACTCAGCCCCAGGGCCATCGCCGCTGGAGCGCCGCCACATAGCCCCTGCCCCCCCCCCCCCCTTCTACTTAAGACGAAGTATACCCATTCTTACCCACAATAAACGTGTTCTCGCCAAAATTTGGCTATTTATTCACACGTTTTTCTCTCAAAAATCAATAAAATTTGTGTTTTGTGATATTTATAGGTCTTTTAAAAATGAGTGGTTATGGCCACCATTATTATTCTGGTTCAGACGAAAGCCAGAGGCATGTAACACATATAGAAACTGTTTCAGCTCTGTGGCTCTAAAATCATTTCTGAAAATGTTCCTTAAGCCGACAAAAAAATCTAAAAAAACTTATAACATGTTTTTTACAAACCACCCAACATTTTTGTCTGACATTTTGCACACGGTTAGGAGACATCTGTTATGCATATCCACTACATTTTCAAGTTGATAGCTCACAAAGTAGCGAAGTTAGCCGGATATGTAGTTGCACACCTAATTTGCTATCCACGCCCCGCCCTCCCCCCCCCCCCCCCCTTAAGACCGTTTCACGTCAAATACAACTGCGTTGCTGGGGACCCATTTTTCCGTTGACGAAATGTCCCACCTCATACCGATATACCGACCGGAGTAGGCTAACAGGGGACCGAAATGAGAGGGTGTGCCGAAGTCAGGGGAGGGTAGGCTTCACTGTGAAGCAAGCAATATGAATAAGCCTGTGTACAAACCCAAAGCTAATCTCGTTAACGTCAACTTTACTTTTCCCAAATGTCATTTATATATGGTCAATAGACGGTTGAAACCGAAGGAAAAGCCTTGAAAAAATATACAACACATTTTTGTATATTCCATGTCATCTAGCTCACATGAAAACGAGCGTTTTGTATTCTCAGGCGAACGCAAAGAATTTCTAAATAAACAAACTGAAATAATTTTAATTTGGAACTAAAATATCCGACGTCTGAAAGATGGCACCCGTATTGTCTAAATGTGACACTACCTTACGTGTCGAAATAACTCGGCCGTTTTGAATGTGGGATTCACAAACGGCATGAAAAAAAAATGGCAAAGGTTGCACATTATCGTTGTTTTATCCTGAGACTCTAATACCTCATTTTCTTACGTGCAGTTAAAAGTATGCTGCCCCACGGCTGACTGTCATGCTCGGCAGCATTCCTTTTGAGGGTAGACGCATTGCTGGTAGATGTAAATTCAGGTTCCGAAAGTTCTAGGCGCTATCGGCAAAGCCATTTGTTTCAAGTAATGCGCGTTCGTTTCGGAGAAAGGAAATATACCCGACCAAATCGTTTGTTTATTCCTTTATCAGAACACAGCATTACGCGTCCAGAATGTCCCTGACCAGGTTCACCAACACGAACGGGTTCTTTCTGGTATCGAAATTTAAAGCTAAAGGTTGATAAATTTAAAGGTTGGTAAAGTGTGAAGGGTGCTCATAGCGCGAGAGGAGAACAGAAGACGCGCCTCCTGCTGACGACATTGTCGCAAAGCTAAGAGAATGGAGCTTTCGCCTTCCTACGGACAAATATACATAGGAATTAACCTATAACAGCTCCGCTCTAAAACGTTTCGCCCTGTAGACAGCTATTTCAGACTATCGATAGTGAATGCATTCTGTGTGTCAGCAGAAATACCACTAAACCTTTCGCTCAACTTAACATTCGTCAGAGGTTACTGACGTATATTCTGTTCAAGTCAGCACTAGGGTAAACCAGCGCCTAGTAAGGCGTTGGTTTGCCCTGGACGAGCTGCCTTTTTGAGTATAAACAATAACAGATCTTACGCTCAATGGGCAATATTTTTGCGAGCTTCGGTGCATCAGAAGTGTGCTGGTTATAAGCTACATTTCTTGGCTAGCATTTGTAACGCAGAGGTTTTCGCGGACAGTAAAAAAATCGTCAACCCCTCCATCCAACGACAAATTTCTCCGGACGGATTCTTTGGTTGTCGCAATTGAGCAATCCCTTCGTTGTGTGTCGTTTTGTTTTGTCTTCTGGAACATTTGAATTTGGCCGAAAGCAGGCAATAAACAAATGGAGCAATTGGTTTGACGCTGGCTTCATAAGCGAGGGCGTTGGGTCGATTCCGGCCTTTGAAGCGTCTTTTTTCTTTCACTGCATCTACAATGTTTCACCATCATCGTCAGAGAAAGTTGACTATGCTGTAAGGCGTTTTCGCGTCACAGACACCATCAGTTAGAACACTAACGCTTCGTCATATTAAGCCTACACTTGCTTTTATTCGCTAGCATTCTCGAATAAACCATGTACCCCAGCAATGCAGTATGTAAAGTTACATTTTACTTGATGACGAACGAATACCGCATGATTGTGGTTGATCGTCTACGGATTTCCGCACCGAGAGCAGCAATGGTCTCAATCTTGGGCGACTGGATTCTGAAGCTGCCTTATTAGATGCGACTGCATCTCATTCACTCGCCTTGTCCATGCAGCGTCGTCTTCGTTGTTGTCCGCCCCTCCACCATTCTCCTCGCCGCGCGAGCTGCGCTGTTCACCGCTCACTCCCTCTCCTCTCCGATGCCCCACTCTCGCAAGGGGCATTGGATTGGATTCGAATGGATTGCCTTGGCTTGTCGGGGCTTGAATTGGATTGGATTGGATTTGGATTGGATTGGATTAAAGTGGATTGTGTTGGATTTTGTTGCGTCATAGCCGCGGCAGACACACTGGCGCCGGCGCATGTGCAGTACTCTCTCTTCCGCGGTCTCCTCTCTTTCGGGCGCTCTGCGCATATAACCGGTGTGCCGCTCTCCGGCGGCCTTTCGGTCGACGGTTGCTCTCCGCTTGCGCTGGAACCCCACAAAGCGTCGCATCACACCAGGGTTCCCGCGAGAGGAGGTGGGCGTAATTTTGCCTCGACAAATTTTTGCCGTGCCCCAAAACTCTGAGAAACCGTCTTTTTATGACGGAGAAACATGTTAGCACTACGAAATCGTACCCCTTCAGCGTCTTTCCCATCTACATTTTGCATATTCTGGGATGCAGCCCGCCTCTCACGTCATCCACAATTACGGAGCACATTCACCAAGGCGCAATGAGCACCTTTCATGTCTTTCCAATTTCCAAACACATTATGCCCCATCAAAACATCGACAATCATGGTCCCTACAATTCTCGCCATCCGAATAAACCCTACACTATTGTCTTGTAGCGGCCACTTTGTTGTCGACCGCAAGCGCTCACCATCATCATCATTGGCCGCTGCTTCCAACGTCCGAGAGAACACCAAGGCATCTGCACTGCTCGGCCGCAATCTACGGGCGCTCCAAGGTTCGCGGGTTCCTGCTTCCACCGAATCTCCTTTGCGAATAATTGTCGGCGTTGACTTACAACCACATCGGCGCCTACAGTGTAATGCAGACGCCGCGCAGTGGCTGCTGGGTGAAGGTTATCGCCCTCAGCCTTACGCGGATACATGAGAGTTCGGAGCTAGGACCATCTGGGGCCGCTGTAATAGAAAAGCGGGCCATAGGGGGCGTAGTTTAGGTTTTCTCCCTTCATACTTCCGTCCCAACGCAGTCTATGACAGCACAGATTCCATGAACGCCCGTTCTCAAATCAAAGCTAACTATTTGGCCCAAAGCAACATCTCCCTTCTTGATCAACTTTCAGGACCATGTTACGGCGCCAGGTGTGAATTTGTGGCCATGTCGGCCCTCCAACACTGATATTCATTACTGCATAAAAAGGTTATCTACAGGCCTACTGGTGACTTTGGAGACAAGTGCTCGGGGTGACGTAGCACGGACCTGCTACCTCACGACCGACTCACCACACGGGTGTTCAGCCACTGCACCATTCCTTCTCATGACACCACGCTTGGCATGCTGGATAATATCAACTAATATTTGTAGCTCCTGCACACGCACCCCCGTCAATCACGATTCGAAAAATGAAAACCATATGTCAATATGCACTGCGACTATTTTTCATTGTTTGCACTTTTGTCGCCATCTAAACGCATTCTGTCCCGTGTCTACCGAATCCCGAAGGGCCAAGCCTGGAGGAATATTAACATCCCCGTATCGGCGCGCAATTAAAACAAGGTGATCCACCTCAGCGTGCGATGGAACCACTCAACAGTCGACGCTGACAAAATAAACAGCCGAACCACAGAAGTGTACTAAAAAAATTTACAGCCATAGAGAATAAACAGTGGAACCATGGATGTGAAAAGTTACTACGGAGAGGCGGACTAGAAATAGAAGGACACAAAAAAATTGGAGGAGGCAGGAAACAAGAACGTTTCAGGCTGAGATTGAATTGTCCCCTTGCAGATGAAACCGAATGGAAGCTTTCACCAGACGCTTCCGTTTTAGAGTGGTTATAAATACGATGACCTCGACAGTGATGTTAATGACGTACTGTGTGCGAGTTCAGCAACGACAAGCCAACACAGCTATGTTGGAGCAAGTACAACGCCGTCACCTAAAATGTTAATATTTGAAGAAAATGCCGGGTGTTACATCGATTAATGGGAGAATTTGGAAAATTTCCTTCGGGAACCGCTACTTTGTTCCAGGCGAAACTTTACGCTAAGAACAACATTTTGGGGTGTATTTTATTTAAAACTAAGAAAATAATTTCGCTTACATGCTTAGTTGCAAAAGCAATAAAAACTATTTTTGCTACGAAACACGTGGGGACACCAGGGCCGTTGTAGTGTGGCGCCAACTTGGGCATCCAGATCAAAACACGCGATTCCCGGTCGCGCCATGTTTTCAAAGCATTGCGTTTTTAAAGACAACAGTCTTTCTTGAGCAACTTGAACACAGAAATTTTGGTGCTTCCATCCGCCCGTCCGTCCATCCGTCCGTGTCCGTCCGTCCGTCCGTCCGTCCGTCCGTCCGTCCGTCCGTCCGTCCGTCCGTCCGTCTGTCTGTCTGTCTGTCTGTCTGTCTGTCTGTCTGTCTTTTCGTGCGTCCCCCAATTCAGCCACCAGCCCGAAGTAAAACAGAAGCTGCACAACAGATTTATATACCCACAGCCGAATCTGAACTTCTAAGTCCGGCGGCAATTTTCAGACTTGTCAACATCGTTGAACACGAATAAAACATTACCAAATATGAGGTAGGCAATCACTACAAACGTGATAGTTGCAGTGCTCCTTTGTTGAGAGGTCACGGATACCTTACTTTTGCGATAGTAAACGCAATACTCTATTCACTTCTGAAAATAATTGGCTCCAATCCACCCTGTGAAGGTGGTTGGAAAGCAAAGCTTTAAACGACACCCACAATAATTGCCCATGCGACGCAAATTGAATTCACAAACGTGGCTCTACCAAAGTGAAACCAGAGATTCTGCCAGTCATTAACTGGAAATCACGGGGGCGGCGTCCCTAACGCACTACGTCGTCCCCGGCCTGGATAGAGCTGCGGACGCCACCGGCGCTGTAGACCGACTGTGACTCGGAAGTGAGAGAAAATGGAGAGGAGCATCTTTGGAGGGGGAGGACAGCATATCCTAGCCAATTCTTGCGTGCTAGGTGGGGCTACACCCACGCACGACACAAGCGCACACACCAAGACAATGGGGCATGTGAGCTTAGTTATGCCCGTTTACACAGATTTAAATTACTTATTTCTGTAAGTTTGAGAATTGCGAGAAAGCTGAGTGAATTCTTATAATCGCTATTGATCAGAACTAGTCCGTACTTTCGCCTTTTGTGATACCTCTTAAAACACAACCGAATTGGTATTCAATAATTTTGAAAACGGAGTCCCATTCGGGGCAAGCAGTGCGCAACAGGCAGCGTTTCTCTAGCGGCCAGATGTTTGTATGGGGTTGGTACATTTTGTTTACCCGCCCTGCAAACCAAACCTTAGCGTATGTTTTTCTTGTGACCACTTAATTTCAACGGGTACGGGTTACCCTGGAAGTGCTGTCGAAAACGTTAATCAAGCTGTGCGAAGGCATCGTGCAATGGACGCGAAGCTATACCGAAACAGGCCCAAAACAATCGTCGCTAAAGCAGACGACAAAGCCGTACCGCCAACGCCACCGCCTGCGAGCAGGCACTTCGGCGCGGGGAACGCTTGGGAAATTCGCTGCACCATCTACACTGTGCTCCGTGAGTCAAACCATCTGCTCGCCCCCCTCGCCTCCCCCCCCCCCACCATACCCTTCGCCGCCGATTGTACCGCAATGTGAGTTTTCATTGTCCCGCACGCCACTAAGGAACCCTTGGCTTATAGAGCTAAAAAGCTTTGCAATAAATAATTCACCCCGTCGCCTTCTGTTGTACTTTAAACTATCTGCTGGCGACATTTAAAGAAATCAAACGGCAAAGTAACGAAAGGTTCCACAAGATAGGCGTCACGTTCCGCTTGGAACGCGCGTGGAGTCGGGCAACGTGGTTCCTATAAACGTTGGACAAGGGTACCTAGATTCACATGCGTATCCGTTCTACGGCAGCGCTGGCATCAAGGCATCCGACCTGGAGCAGTGGAACGTGTTAAATTTAAACTGACTTGAGAAAACCTCTAGCGTGTAAATCTTGGGAGGAGCGAGGCGGGGGATGAACGGTATAAGAGGTAAACAGGAAAGAGAATGGAGGCACTAATTTGGAAGGGGCGCCAAACGACTATCGCCTTTTTTGGACATCTGCAGCGAAAGAAGCGCATATGCGGCCAAATTTTTTATGGATTATAGAGGACGTGGCCCCACACTATAACGGCGGCGAAGACTGCGAACATGGAAACCATATTGCCGTAAAGAAAAGTGTTGTTGGAATAAATACACTCTGACACTTGTTTCTCGTCTCCAACGCAGTGCACTGGAATAACTGCAGAGCTAAAGGAGGGCAATGCGTGTATAGTAATTGGTGGTGTCCAAGGCTGACAAGAGGACGCTGCCCTCGGGGACAAAAATGTTGCATCTACTACTTAATACCGTACGTTTTTGGCTGCTTGGAAGATCAGCGAATCAAGGAACATGAGTTGATCACCTGTTTAAACGTGTAAGTGCTGAAATAAAGTTTATTGGGCTTAGAACTTGTGGCCTTTTATTGGCATTGCCGGTTCACACCTAGCACGACATACAGATATAGTGGTGGCAGAAAAAGTACTTGCTCAGGTTACAGGGGACTTCAAGAGCCCCGCACACTTCATTAGAGTAGCGTTTATTGCTTGCAGTATGCACCACGCCGACGTTATCATGTGTCCTTTTTTTGCGGAAGCGCATAAATATTTTTAAGTTAAGAATGGTCAATATTTTGAACTAGCACATGTAAATATCCGCAGTGTTCACAAGAATTGGAACAATTTTTCGGCTCTAAAATCCCGTATTGTGTTTTTTGTTTTGGTTTGGTCCTGACACAAATAAATGTGCCTTCGTTACTGCCACCGCAGAATAGCATGCCCGGTTTCCTGTCGTACTCTTACACCCCACCTGTTTTAGCGGAGGGGTTGGCAGTATTTATATAACTGGTCAGTAGGGGAAATGAGTTTTGCGTTTCTGAACGCTAAAGTTGCTCTGTGCATGAGCATTCCTATATATCTTTGCTCTTTATACCTGTTTACAACACGCCTTCTTGTAATGGTCGTTGGTTTTCAGATGAGCTAGATTACGCACTAGCATCCCTGGGTCGTCAAGATAACATATGTATGGTACGGGATATTAACATTAACATTTCTCACCGAAGGACCACTTTTCTTGGCGATTACCTTGATACATTATCTCAATACTGGCTGCAAAATACAACTCAAAGCAATACACGTGAAGAAATGCTTTGTAATTACTTGGTCGCATCAATTATAGATTACATAAACGTCTGGGTTCGGAATCCTAGCGTACGGTCGGCCATTACTGAAACTAAACAGGCCGACCATTACTTTGTCTGTAGTTTGTTAACTAAGGAGCCTGTGGCACCGCATACTGCCAGTAGTAGGATACAAGTTACAATAGTAGATCCAAAGGTCTTTCATAAGCTAGTCGAGCAATATAACCGGCAAAAATTTATTTTCACCACATGGCTCAGTACAATTTACGCTGACTTTGTTGTGCTGTTTAGCTGGTTTTATCAACTGGCTACACGCGTCGTAACTATCCGGCAACGCAACGTGTGAAATAACTAGACGACTCATGAAATACTTGCAGCAAAAAATAGACATACTTTAAGGACTGTCCAAAAGAGCTCGTAGCAATGAAATTCAGAGATCTAAAATCAGGCACTTCAGAAACAGAGTAAATGCTATGGTCCACTTCTCTAAACGGTAACACTCCAGAAAGAGATTTACGAACGCGAGTCCGGACAGCAGGAAAACCTGGTCCTTACTGAAGAGTCGCAGTATACACAACGCGAATGACAACTTTATAATCACCCACTTTCTCTCAGAAAAAGCCAACTTCCCCGGATAAATTTAAGAAGTATTTTTTTTCCAAATTACATAGAGTGTAAGACAAAGTACACAATTATGCTCCAAGATGCACTCAGACAATTCTTTATAGCCTGAAACCCAACAACCCACCGGGCATAGACAATATTTGTATCCATATTCTGCGGAAACAAAAATTACCAAAATTCGCACGTATTGTTAACCCTGGTCAATCCTCGTATTAACCATCGGCGACATTTTAAAAAAATACGAGAACTGCTGTAATTCGTCTACTGTTCAAACGTGCGCGCGCTAGAAAATAGAAAACTACCAGCCCATTCTGGCGTTATCATCCATCGGCCAACTTTTCGAAAGCCGCAAGAAGACCTTGTGTGCAGGGGTGCACCCTTTACAGGCCGCTAGCTTCGTTATACTGGCGTCATTTCTGTGAGGGATATGACGTCACTCAAATGCTTGTGTATCTCTGTATAAAACACTATCGTGTTAAAAACCGTTTCCTATTTTTGTGACATTCGTCCTAAAGGAGGCCCTTTGACACCCTGCATGTGTGGAGGTTAAGAAGTACATAAGTTTTCGCAGTTAAAGTAGAGTTGCTAATTCGTTAAAATAAAATTAGCGCCTGAAAGGCGTCAAAAATAATATCTGCAGCAGCAACACAATCTGAAAAAAAATGCAAGCGGTGTTGGTTCACGCTTGGGGCACACAAAGAGTCGTCATCGTTGAGCCCATCGCACACGACAAGGGGCACGGTTTTTCCTCCTCGCGCATCAACAATAGCGTTGCCATAGCAGCATCTGTGATTGTTTGGTGTTTTTTTTGTTTTGAGAGTTTGGCCTACCAAGCACCAGGGGAGAAATTGGCGCTAGTGACGCAATTCTCGCTTACCTGGGGCTATACCAGCTGGCCTAGCCGTGATACCACCTCGGTCTCGATGCTCCAGCGTAACGCGAAAATTTTGGTTTGTCTCTCCCTCGGTTCAGGCAACCGCCCTTCGCTGACACGGGACCACTCGACAACTTTACATATAGGCATAACCATACCGAACTACATAATCACTGGCGTCGGCCATACTCGGTCACTTGATACCGCGCCTAAGTAACCTAAGACGCGTTTCCGGCAAAATATCCGTGCATAGGCGCCAGACGCAAGGTTCTTGTAACCGAGAATACTTTTCATAACTGATTTTATGAGAATAAGTGGAACAATAACGTGTTACAATGTTAAGCCAGTTGAATTTTCTCCAACCATGGATGGAGCAGGAACACTGCAAGCGAGGGTAAATTGAATTGAAATGAGGAAATATTTATTCCATCAACGATGTGTAAAGCTAGAGAGGAGGGGAAGAGCCTGAGGCTTGGGAAGACGAGAGACGAGAGCGTGGTACGTGACTCCTGGGGTGGCACAAGACTACCGTATTTTGGCGGCGTTTGCCGCGATGCAAAAAGATAAGGTGGCAAATTTTCGGGGTAAAATATTGTTGTCAACGCATTTCTTGTTATCTGTCGGAAAAATCAAGCCGAAATTCATTTTCCTTTAAAAGACCTTTGCCATTATTACTTAGGTATTTGTGTCGCCTAAAATATGCCGTATTTTTTTGTTGCGGAACAGTGATGACAATTACAAAAATGCTCTAAGATTCCATCACCTGATCGGTTCTGCCTGTATAGAATTCTTCTTGCACCATATACTCTTGGGCGGCGGCTGAAAATGGCGAGGCAAGGAGGCAGACACCCTGGAAAACTAGTAAATGACCGAGCAGGCGGGCAGACAAGCAGGCTGGAATTCGAACTTTTTTTCTTTTAAGTAGCCCAAGGAACGCAATCGTATTTACAAAACGCGCTCATCTATATGCTTGGTGAATTCGCTGTCGCGATGTGCCCTCTCTTAGTGCTTCGCTTGAAAAAAATGGCAGTGCAAGGAAAATCTTGGGCCACCTCCACTACAGTGAAACCTGGTGTAGGGCGAAGCATGCAGTGTATAAGTGTATTCTTCGCTCCTCGGCGTTTTTGCAAGTGGAGATGAAACCGCTGTAGGTACAGGTATGCAGCTTTTTTGCAAACGTTTCTTGTCTTTGAACCACGCAGCTCTCTCGCGGGAGGCGTGAACGAGTGTCCCGGTGTTTTATTAGTAGGCGCTACGTTCTAGTGCGAGGAGTGAACGAGTTTCCTAGTGTTTTAGTACCGTGACTTCATGAGACAAACGACGATTACGACGACGACGACGACGACAACGACGACGGGAGATGCCAACAACCCCAGCCCCTAAGGGACTATGCCGAATTCATGCCGCAAATCATACCAAATGAAGGCGCAATAACAGGAAGTAGTTATACATGCAGATATTATGGCATCAAGGTTGCAGAATTACGATAAATGAGGACAGTTTTTTGTACAGAAGAATACGATAAAGACAATCATCATTTCAGTTACCAAGAATCGGGAGTTCCAGTTCCCCAATATGTGTATGTTACCTTATTAATTACAGAATGTGCCCCGGAAACCTTTGTCGCCGTCAATCAGCCAAGAGGTCTTTCTGTGATTAAAACGGCAGCAGCGAGACGGGAGTAAAAAAATTATTGTCCTCGCACCTTGTATTAGCCTCGGCAAGTGGGAAATGATAGTGTAAACGTTTATCCCTATATTCCGCAAATATTTACCATTTCTGTCCCACTCGGCTTCGTTTCGGGTGTTTTGGTTGGTTGGTTGGTTGGTTAGATCCTTAAGTCATGGCGCGAACTCACGCGGGGGATTGGCCAAGAAGCCGCCTGTAATGATTAGGCTATGACCCGGTTTATTTTAAAGAGAGAAGAAAAATGAAGCACGAGAAAAATATTGAGAAAAAAAAGAAATATTTGAATAGAACAGGATTGCCAGGAAGAAAAAAATTGCGAATGAAGACATAGCTGTCTAGAAGGGCATCCGGCCTGTCGCCGCAATAAAGGAGTGAAAGGCGATCATAACATCTCTTTGGCAATATCCTAGGACGGAAGCACCCAGGAAAAGAATAACTGTTAAAGGGAGATTCAGCCGAATAAACGTGTATTCAAGTTTTGTGCTTCGCATCGACGAAAACTGCGGCAGTTTAAAAGAAAGTGTTCTATAATTTCGGGGGCCTTGCAAAAAGGGCATGCTGAAGATAAAGCCTGACCAGCTTTGTGTAGATAAAAATTTAAATGGGGGATTCTGCAGCGAAATTTTGTGATTGCCATCTCCCATTCATGAGATTCGCAGCATTTAGGCTTCCGTAAGTGAGAGAGGTGCATATAGTCAGAGCATGATCGAAGGTCACCCTGCCGCTTAATTTGTAAATCTTGAAGGCGCCTGAACCTCGCCCCCAAAAGAAAACTCAATTGGGCAATTCGCGACGGCTGGACCCCCAAGAGCCAAATTGGCTAATTGGTCTGCCAGTTCATTGAAGAGTATCTCTGCGTGACCAGGCACCCACACTAACTGGATCTCAAGAAGCTGGTAAGGAACGAATGAACGGAGTGACCGCAACTTCGGGTTTTGCCTCTAACTCAAATTTATCGGTACAGCCTCGGTATCTTATTTTTCAAACTTCTTAATCGCAAACTCGTATTAGACGTTTTCCCGGTTCGCATGATTACTAATACGAATAACACGCGTTTTTAGAGTCAAAACAATTTCTTGCTTGCTAAGATTCGAACTAATTATGGTAAGCATACAATACTGTTTTCAGCGATATTTTTTTAAATTCTTTACCCAGCTATATTATAACAAATTCTTTCTGTAAATTCAAAACTGTACTTAGGAACTACCTGCTTGACATTTAAATTTCTCCTGGTATAATAATGTTCCATTTTTTATTGCATCTTGTTGTTTATATGTTGCTTGAAATATACTACTTGTTATAACTGTATCTGAAGTTCTATTTAGTTTTATATTTGGTCTCCTAATACATAGGTATGTATTGTTCAACAGTTCTGTATAGTTTTATAGTTCGTCTTTGTATATGTAGTTCTTTATGGTTCGATAGTTCTGTATACCTTTTTAATTTTTTAACGTCGTTCGTAATATTTTTGTTATCGTCATCGGAGGTGTACGGCTTCGGCCTTGGGACCTCCGTCTGTATTGCAACCCATATGTAAATATGTATACATCCCTGAATAAAAATTAAATTGAAGTGAAATTGCAGAAGGGAAGAATCTTTATCATTTGTTAGAGCGGTGCACACGGAGAGAGAATCCGAAAGGAGAATCCGAAAGGATAATGCTGTAGTTTAGTAAGGGCTAACATTATCGCCAATAATTCTGCCTAAAAAATGGGGGTTTAGCCTGGTATCCTGATTAAGAAGTACCAATCTAGAAACTGAGAATATATTCCTACCCCAGCCTTCTCATCCCTTTGCGTGGGATCTGTAGTTATGACGACATGAGCATGAAGATTAGCCAAAGGATCATCAAGTAAATTATTGAGTAATCGGGCCGGTAATAATTTCGGATGCGGAGGAAAAATTTTGTCGAAGCTTATTTCGACAAGCGGCAAATTATCAGAATAGGGCTGGAGTAGAAAGAGATCTGCATGAAGAGGCTGCAGCCATGCCTGTACGCAATCAAATGGAAGACACTGAAATCGGGGCCACGTAAATCTTTGAAAAAGGTCAGGCCTCAAGAGGAAAATTGGTTGAGCCTCGTACAATGGAGATTCAAACAGTTTGAGAAATGTCACAACAGTTAGCAATTTAAAGGGGTCCTGAAAGGCATTTTGAGCACACTAAATGAACTAGCGCAATCGTTAGATTGGGTCGTCAACGTCAGCTGTGCCAAGTATTACTCTTTTACGCGCAGCAGAAAGCTCACACTTTTGTTGCAAAGTTTGTCGCTTTTTTCTCACCCTTCCCTTCGTGTTTTTGGACGCCGCCATCTTCACATGTCTACATCATCGATTCCCATATGTTCGTCATGAGCTAGACATCCTGCTATTGGGCGGCTTTTTCACGCACTTCCGGCAAAGAGATGAGTCGTCTGCTCAGCGTCGGCTCGCCGGCTGATCTGCCAGCGGAGTGGAGTGCTTGGACATTTTACGACAAACGAAACAAGTGTAAACAAACGCTTAACCGTTCGTATTGAATGCAACACGGCCATAACACGACATGGATATTCTCTTACCTGAGTACGTTCCCTAAAGAAAGCGTTGAAGCCCCGTGGCACTTCTTTCGTGCAATCGCAGAGAACGCCCTGAGCCGAATGCCCGGGTTTGACGGATACATTTTATTCAACTTCAAAACAAACCAGAGATGCGTTTCGAACGAACACAACGTCACAACATGCGTTGCAAGTCTGAACCGCGATTGACAGACGGTCGGTTGCTTCCTCCTGCCCGTCGTAAATTCGGCACTCACCTCGCGCCTTGTTTGCGGGGACGAACAGCAAGTCACTGAACTCTGGCACGCAAGAGGCTTTTAGCCAGGCACACTACACATACCCCATGCGAGGTTGAGTCGTTCGTCGTTCGAGAAAGATAATCCAGACCATGGGAAGTACTATCCATCCGCAGAAGTACAACGTCGCATTTCATCGCGAAACGAACGCTACACACAGGAGGAGATGCACACACACACACAGCTTCGGTCGCTGCATTGGCTTAGCTGCAAGCTTCGTTCGGACAGTCAGCGATGCTACGACGATACAGAGCTGTGTGAGGGCGACGTGCTAACCACTTCACGTATTTAAAAACACAGGGGCAAAGAACTTGGTTAATCGGAAGCAAAAGATCTTTCCTCCATTATTGTGCCTGAAATATACTGGCTAGTGTTGCTAGTGTGCCGAGGGCGGGCCCCAGGCGGGCGCCGGCAGCGATGTACGCGGCCGGCTCCGCTTGGGGCGCTGCCGTGCGGGATTGTGCGCGTTCGTCCGGCCCGAGAAGATCGCGCGGTTGCCTCCGCGCTGCGTAGCAGACGGCAGGGGCAGAACTTTCCAATCCCGCTTGCGACGAAAGCGAGCGAAAGCGACGGGAATTCTGTAGCGCGACGAAAATTTCTCCCGACAATTCAACAAACACGATCGTCGCGCGACAAAGCGACGAAATTCCCATCGCTTTCGCTCGCTTTCGTCGCAACTGCGAACGGGCCTTTATGCGCAATCTCCGTCCCACATAAAATAAGCTCTTGCTTGTCGCCTGAGCATACGGTTGATATGTGACTACGTTACACTGCGCTTGCGAGTGTATTTAAACGATGTCACTAGGTTTGAAACGTAAGCGCTCGGCGTGCAGCTTTGTAAACGCAAGCAGCCTCACGTACGTACGCTATTTTGCTGCTAATATAGAGTTTTAGTACAGCGTTTGTGCCTTTGCATACGCTAAACGCTAAATTTTTGCGTCCCGCTACGTAAACATCGCGAGGGGAGTTTTAGTAGAACGGCTCATCAGTTTTGCGTTGCGACATGCTAATGCATACGGCGCCATCTGTTAAATGTTTTCCGAAATGACTCGGCGGCTGATCTGCTAGCGGAGTGCCGGAGTGCCTGAACATTTTACGACTATCAAAACAAGTTCAAACAACGCTTTCCCATCAGTATTGCATGCAACACACGGGTGCAGCTTGGCAGAACACGGATGCTCGCTGCTCGAGTGCGGCGTTGGTTTGCTCTGCGCCTTCCCGTTCATCGCCACTGATAAAGCAATCCGATCCGGCGCGTTTTGTGCACGGGTTCTGTGTCGGTTTAAAATGTCTTTTTTTCACATGCCGCCGGTAGTAGGAATTACAACCGCCGCAAAATAAGACCCGGCACCAGCGGGCCCACATCTGAGACCGCGCTTTTTGGATAAACAGTGCGCGGTGCACCAAAGGGAACGAGCGCACGATTCTCCCTGCGCGGCTGCGAGTTCGCCGCCGATACCAACTGCAGCTACGTACACCGCGAAAGGGCAAAGCCAGGCCGCACACATGCGGCCAGGTCTTTCGTTCGCTTTTCCAGCCTTTAGAGGAGTGCCCATGGTGTCAACAAAGATGAAAAAGCCGAAAGAGCTGGCCCGTAGCAGACGGCAGTCTGTGGGAGCGCAATAGCGGAAGTACGTCACCGCTGAGGAGCGAAGCATCATGGGAGGGGAGGCCAACAGAGAAGGAACAGTTGAAAGGAGGAGGAAATACGGCGCGACGATAATGCGCGGTTTTCGATTTACGATTTCTCAGCTAATACTCACCGCTTTAACAAAATTCTTGCAGGAGGAGATTGCTAATACATTGCTTTATTTAGTTACATGTACATCCATGCATCGGCGGAAGGCATTTCAGGACCCCTTTAAATCGATACAGAAGTGAAGGCAACCATGCCTCAAGGTACAATACAGAGTTAGCAACATACTGTACAGAGGGAACCACGTTGGCCATAATGATTGCAGTTTTTCCTGGGAAACATGACCATGTAAGTATCCACTGCGCGACAGTTGGAAAGTAATCCCAGATATCTCTGAGCAATATATTCAACTAAACCTCCTCACAAGATAAAGGGCTGGAGATTTTAGCAGGAATTGGCGTGGGCCACGCCAAGGTTCCCAGATTGGAGCAATTGCACTCGCACGTGACCTGACCAGATGTAGGATGAAGAAGAAGTGCCTCGCCACGCTTTGGAACGCCGAGCTTCCCGGCCGCCTCCAAGGAACGCACCGCTCGTAAGCCAAGTTTTAGTCTCGCCTTCCTGTAAATGCTTATTGATTAGCGGTTGCCAGACCTTGTTTCTAGTAGTTAGACGCAGCAATGCTACCATGAATGGGAGAGGTTGTGTTACTGGTGCCTCAATTAGATTTACTTGTGCCACGAACGAGTAATAACTGACAGGTCGCAGCTTTCTACGTAGTGTATGAGCACATGAACAGAAAACGTAGGAGAATTGTTATACGCGATTTCCTATATGTAATTAATGTAGGAATGAACTGTAGTAACGTAGAAATCCGGGCTAGATGGTACACGTCCATCGTCACCGCGCAAAAAGAATGGGACAAAGGCAGAACGAAAACACAGGACAAAGCGCGGACCAAAACATTGTTTTCGTCACCGCTCTTTTTGTGTTTTCTTTCTGTCTTTGTTCATTCGTTTTGCGTTGTGAAGATGAATCCAATAATGCCCATAAACGTGTTCTCATGGGTGGTTTTATAGCGGAACCATCCAGGAAGTATTTTCTTCTGTTTTGTAGAACAGCATAAAAGTCCAAGTACCCCGTGTAAGGCACGGCGGTATAGTGTTTCGAATCGTGTTACGTTGCACAATTTTCTACAAATTGCGTGACACTGTAATTCGCTATGGACCTTCTAAACCTACTCAGGTTACCGTGTTTGAATGCACGTTGCCTTAAAGGCATCGGTTCAGGCTGCCGTTGCCAAACCAGGTAGGCATACCTGGCTGGTGGTTGTGTAGAATTCTTTTTACTCGGATGAGGGCGAGGAATCACGCCAGAGCGGCAGGTGTGAGCTAACGGAGACTGTTTAACGGGCTAGAAAAAAATTACCGCCCATCTGCTTGCTTTAGTGCAGCTCTTTCCTATATACGATACGCTATTTCCTTTCGTGCAACGTACCTTTTTCTCCTTTCTTCTCGTAATCCTAAGGCTCGTCCCCGCCTCTTTCGCTCATCCCAGGATGAGTAGTCTGTTAAACTGTATTCGAACTTTCTTCTTTCGCACTGCGCGTACGCCATCTCTTCGAACATCGCGCGTCACTTTTAAAAACGAAAGCGTTACGTGTCCCGCACCCTCATAATCAGTTGAAGAAAATGGCAGTCGCTGTAAAGCGTAATGAAATAAAAACTCATGTGAGATCCGGTGTGATATATACCCGGTTCTCCATAGTAGCAGTCAGATGCTATAATACTGTACTTGCCAGAAGTAGAACAAAAGTACTTGTCCTTGTTGTTAATCCTTTGCTCGTGGCACATACCCTCGTCGTGGCCCAGGAATCGCGATATTTGGGGGCCTAATTATTTCACCTTCCATAAATTACTAAAACAATGAATTTAAAAAAGAAAAGTTGTGGAAAAGTTCGTGCCGGGTGGCACCTGAATGTACGCCATGTGAGCGGACAAAAAGCACGGTGAAGTAATGTGCGTGAAAAGACACAAAATAGAAAGTCAAGAAAGAGACGAAAATAAGATGTAGCAAATCCTGAGCTTATTGTGTCACGAGGATTTTTCTGTTTTTACTTCTTCTCTGACCACCTAGGGGACACCTGTCTTGTTTTAGAGTTTTTTCTTACCCTGATTTTCCTTTAGAGGATTTTTTAAGCACTGTTTTTGTCTGCTTTCCTATCGGTAAACTATCCCAGTGTGTATCCTAATTGTGAGAACCATGGTATGTGCTTAACCTTTGACTCAAGTATGCCTGTGGTTTTGAAGACAGACAGACAGACAGACAGACAGACAGACAGACAGACAGACAGACAGACAGACAGACAGACAGACAGACAGACAAACAGATTTTCAAGTTTGGGCAACCCTAGAAAATCATGCACCCCCTCCGTCCAACGGCGACGACGGTTGAACACGAAGCTTTTTCGTGATGGAATCTGGTTGGCTAATCCCACACTGCGACTGTGTACCACTCTGTAGGTACATACTATTTTCGTAGAATACCCACACCAACTATCGGGTATACACTCCAGAGGCCTAACGTTTGGGTTTGGGATTTACGGCGCGAATAAGTAGCTGATGCTCGGCGTTCGCTTCGACCATGCCACATCTCGTCGAAGATTTCCGCCAGACGCTGGCTCGGCTGGAATTTCTCCCCGAGGTGCCTGCTCTGGGGTCGTTTCAAATGAGTCACGTTTGGGAGGGGACGTTCAAGTCCGAGCATGGTGTGAAATGAATTTTGGAAGCAAGTGCTAGGCCGAGTGAAAGGGCGTTCTTGCATCGTACTAGACCCTGCCAACCAAAACTTGAGGTTTAAGTTGCATTGGTTGCTGCATAACGTGACGGAGAAAGATGTTCCTGTCACGCTGGCTCCTTGTATGCAAACTGTGGTACGTGTTGCAGGTATTACACTGTGAGCGTGCCAATGAACAAAGGCTGCACCGAGTGTTTGCTGTTTTATGCGCGAAGCCCCTTAGGGATGGATGGGAGGCTGTTGGATTCTTCTGTCGCCGTCGTCTTCGCCGTCGTTTCATGTAGTCACGCTACTAAAACATCGGGAAACTCGTTTACGCCGCGGGATAGAGAGCTTCGTGCGTCAAAGACGAGAGACTTTTACAGCATAGCTGTGTACTTCTTCCCCCACCGGCTCCATCTCCGTTGGCTAAAATGCCAAGGCACCAAGAATAGCGTGCTTCGCCCCTCGCCAAGATTCACGTTAGTGGAGATGGACCGGGATTTTTTTATGGGGTTCCACATGGGAGTGAACAAGTCGGACAGAGCTGTTTCTTCGTCTCCACTACGGCGTGCTTTCTTTTGTGCAATTATTCTTGCGCCAAGTAGTAAACCGTTTTATTTTTCTGCGAGATGTGCGCAACCCTTTGTTTGCGCAGTGTGTAACGTTCGTTTGAGTGCAGACATGCCCTATTCGGTTGCTTCCTGTTGTGTTTATGGTGGCGGAATGCATGGCTACCTGCCTGAAGTTGTAGATGGCCAGGTTTCTTTCGGCCTGTTTCAACTTGAAATACTTATCTCATGTGCCGAGGAAGAAATTGTATAAGGATCTTGTGGACACGGTTTTACCGATTCCGCGGTGCAGGTGTTTATACCGTGTGGGGTCTTTATACAAGATGTTCTTCGGCGCGTGAAACGAATGCCGGCTCTTGGCGATGTGAAACCATTTTTTCTTGCACTTGCATGTGGCTGTGCCACCAGTGAAACCATGGGTGATTGAGAAAGGTTTATTTGCGCCGTGGGGCCCTGACTGCTCCCCCGGCAAAAATACAGAGACCACTGAACACGTCTAAATAGATTGTGGGGAGGAGGTCATCCTGTAGGACGTGTTACAGCGTACCTTAAAGAAATATTTTTCTGTGGATGGTCATGGAATCAGGTTCTTGGTCATAGAAAAGGAAGTGGGCGTATTTTACGACTTCATAATATTGATTGATTGATTGATTGATTGATTGATTGATTGATTGATTGATTGATTGATTGATTGATTGATTGATTGATTGATTGATTGATTGATTGATTGATTGATTGATTGATTGATTGATTGATTGTAGTGTTTAACGCGCCGACGCAACGCAGGCGATGAGACGCGCCGTCGTGAAGGGCTCCGGGTTAAGTTTGACCACCTGGGGATCTTTAACTTGCGCTGAAATCTCCTACACACGGGCGTTTTAATTGCAGAGAACTTTAGGCGCGCGTCTTGTCGTAGCTCGCTCGCTGGACCCAAGTAAAGCAACAGGGCGTCCCGTACTCCCGCTGTCGTTCACGGCGTATACGCCAGAGGCTACGAAAGCCAAGCGGTTTATATAATCATAAACGTTCGGAACTCGTGAACCGCAGGTGCTTGTCCTACATCTCCCCGTTGTTTAGCGCAAAGAAAACCATAGGTACATTTGAGGCTAAATATACGTAATTAACCGGCTGCGCCCGCGTCTATTTAGTTAGGAACGCTCGCTGGTTTTTACGATAGTAAGCGAAAAAAAGCGGCCCCGCAAGAAAACAATGGCGCGTTCGAAATGACGCAGAAAGGCTCTAGCCGGACAAGAAAAAAATGGCGTGTTGGGAATGATGCAAAGCGGTTCCAGCATACGAAATTAAAGAAGCACAAAAAGAACAGAACTCCCGCTGGCGCCGTTTAAGGCAGGGGGCGCGCGAGCACTGCGAAGGCGGGAAATTTGAATTGCATGGGGCGATACCAGTGATCGGATAACGGCGGTACAGCCCATTATGGCGAATCACTGCTCTGCGCTTCCGAGAGCTTTCACTTTGAGTGGAACATCTTTAATTCTTATGGTTTTCGGATTCCATCAGAAAAGCTGCCACCGCGGCCGCGAATTGAACCTGCGACCTTCTGATAAGCAGCGCAACGCCTTAGCCACTGAGCCAGCGCCGCCTGTCGACTTCATATTATGTTATTGGCCCTGCACGTTATATCGAAGGCTCGCATGACCCGCAGTTACAATGTACGCCGGTAAAACGCTTGTCTATAACAGCGATTTCAACTTCAACCAGCTACACCCGAAAACTGCCGAAACATACTCGTTCCAAACATGTCGGAGGCAAAAGCGAAAGGCTAAGACTTCAGAATTCCGCAGTAGTTTTATTCAAATCCCGCTCCGGCGGGGCAGGATAGGGCTGAGAGTACGAACGCTGTGTTATAGACAAGCCTTTTACCGGCTGTACAGGTCCGCGCTGAAGTAAACGGAGCACGGGGGCGGTGGCCGAACTGCATCGATGCGCCGCGTAAGTGCGCCGACGGGAATCAAAGAGCGCCTGTTTAAGAGTGTGTTCGCAATGCCCCGCCGGCCTATCTGATATGTTGAATCGCCGCTATGCTGGCGTGTAATCCTGGGCGTGGCGTTCTTCAAAAGGCAGCGCTGGGCTATAGAGGGTCGCTGGTTGCATTGCGCTCGAAGGCATCAGCGGCGACCGAATCTGCCGATGTTGAGCCGGACGAAGCGGCGCGCGCCCGGAAACGTGCTGAGTTGCGCGAAGTAAATTGGGGCATAAAATTGTAGGCCGCAGCGGTTTTCCATAGCGTGTCATTGCAATCATTTATTATAAGCTGAAAACAAAATTGCCTTGGACAATATAGAAAGCACATGCACAGAAATTTTTGTTATTTGGAAAAAAATATATCTCGCTTCCAACATTGTTTTTATTTTAATTTGGGTCTCTCCCAAGTTACTGCTCCCCCTCAGTTCAGGTCTGTTCTGAAGAAAGGAAAATACAAAATGCCCGCGGGGTGGAAATTTTATTGTTAAAAAATTACTTAAAGAATAGATACAATCGTTGTATTCTATTACAGCGGTTCTCATATGGCGCATATTTTGTTGTCGACGTTAAAACCAACGTTGTTATTTTAACGAGCACCTTATATTAGTCAAGAAAATGTTGCAGCTTTAAATTAATCCCCGTATTGAATTAAAAGATGTCTTCGCCGCGTGAACTCAATGTCTTGCCAAAAGGGCCGTCAGGCCTTCAAAATGACCGATGACAATACTCGTCATCGGTCATTTTGGTACAAAATCCTATGACGGCTATAATCGTCAACGGGAGCGAAAGGGTTAATGAGACTACAAAATATGCGAAATAGGAGGCCCGCTGTAATAGAAGACAACGATTGTATCTATTCTTTACGGCGTTCTCTAATGCCGAATTTCCACCGCATAAACATTTTTTTTATTTCCCTTCTTAAGAACGCACCTGGACTGAGTGGCAGCAATAACTCGGGACAAAACAAAAATTAAAAAAAAAGGTTGGAAGCTAATTTTTTTTCAAAAGAACAAAAATCTCTGTGAATGTGCTTTCTATATTGACCAGGGCAGTTGTGTTGCCGGCCTACAATGGGTTACATCGCAAAGACATGTTATGCCGAACCACAGCGTCCTACAATTTTATGCCACCCTTTACAGCGCGCAACAAGGCACGTTCATGAGCGCGCGCAACTTCGTCCGGCTCAACACAACGGATTCGGTCGCTGCTGATGCCTGCGAGTGGGAATGCAACCAGCGCCCCTCTAAAGCCAAGCGCTGCCCTTAGGAAATCGTCACGCGCACTCACACTCCACCATAGCGGCGATTAAACATGTCAGATAGGATGACGGGGGCAGTGCGAACACAGCCTTTGACCGGCGCTTCTTGGTTCCCGTCGGTGCCCATACGCGGCGCTGCGATGCAGTTCGGCCACCGCTCCCGTGCTTCGTTTACTACTGCGCGGACCTGTAGGTTCGAGGCCAGGGAGGAAATACTTTTGTGAAGATGTTCCCTACATAGTCGAGGTGTTGAAAGCCGAGCCTAGTCCACCGGAGTGGGTGACTGTGCTGGAGAGTGTGGGAAGAGTCCCGCCTTCTTATACCTGTCACACTAGTAAGATATGTACACCCACCCAATTTTTTCCCAATATTATGGGAGCGTAGACCGTTCGGTCGATCAGTGCGTATGATGGAGTGATACGGCAAACTGGACGGCAGTAGCCACATGCGCACTATGCAAAGGCCGCTGCTGCCGTCATCTGCTAGGCTGTTCCAGAAGCAGACAGCCGCCCCCGATTTTGATTTTCTTATCACACAGCCTGCCATACTCTAAATTTTTCCTCAAGACCAGCCAAGTGGCGCCAACCCCCGACCAGCGCTGGAGGCAGCGCTAAGTAACGAACGCGACGAACGGAGGTCCGTTGAGGGAACGTTAGAAACACCTGAGAGGAAGTTAGAAAGGGGCGTCATTTCGCCAACAAATGACGAACACCTCGGGCCATGCAGCGTAGCGGAGGCATGCATAGAGGTGGCACACGGGCGGAAGATACCAAAGGCAACAGCTATTAACATGTGCTTCAATATAGGCCAGCCAAACCAGTCGTTAAGCAGGGTACCAAGAATGAGCAGCACGCGGCAGATAGCGTGGTTATCATTGTGGGAGATTCTAACATGAAGAGGAGCAGCGCTGCCATAGTGGAAAGGGTAAAGGGGGATACGCGTGTGAAGGTGGAATGCTTCCCCGGTCAAACGATGCAGATGGTGTTGCAGACGGGGCATCTGGCCTTCTCCTCTAGAGCTAGAAATCTTGTGGTGATTGCGCGGAGCGTAACCATGTTCTCAAGGTAGGGGACCGAAAACTTGGCCAGGAGATAGCGAAGGGGGTAAACGACCTGCGCGCCACGGCCCCAAATGTGCTTATTGAAGTCTGCACCGCGCCGGAGGTGACAAAGCAGGGCGTGCACACCGAACGGGCAGTACTCGCTGCTAACAGCGAGATTGTGAGCCGCGTCAGGGAACTTGAGCTCGAAGTGACAGATGCGAACAGGGTAGTCGGTAGCATTGGACATATCCTTTTCAGTCACCGTGTCTCCGTATGGAGACGTGACATTCTTCGTCGTTTTCCTCGTGAAAACGAAAAGAGTTCATGCTGCAGAGCGGTGCGGCTGATGTTCGAAACGTACGGAAGTGAAAGGTAGCACCATGTGATGTGGAATGGAGGAACCACAGTCATAAAGATCATTTCAAAATGTACGCCACCAAGTTTTTATGGGAGCTCCGGTCTGTTGCCGTCCTAAGTTTACTTTTACTGCGGCGTAATCTTTTATAAAGGCTAAAAACACGTATTTCATATGCAGAAGTTGTAAAATGCCTCAGGATATGTAGTATTTTTATGGAGAAAGCACGATTGAGTAATGGTGTCTCAGTATGAGGACGCGACGCCATTTGCGTAGTCTGTACTCTAGAGGGACTGAACTTTTTTTTATTACCTCTAGACACTTGACACTGCTAAACTTCCAAGTATGAAATTTTTCTGCAGTGAATGTAATAATTCGTGACTGAAAGGGTTAACGACGTTTTAACTTTCATTTTTTCTCTCTATTTATTCGTTTCTATCTGCCTTGCTTCTTTTTTGGTTACCTTGGCTGTTTCGGGTGCTCCACCATTCTTTCCGTATTCCATCGTTAGCCTTCTAGTCTTCCTTAACCACTGCGTGTCCACGGTTTTCTAGTATAGGTACCTAGAAGTGCGGTTCCGCCATTCCACATCACATGGTGCTACCTTTCACTTCCGTAGGTATCGAACATCAGCCGCACCACTCTGCAGCATGATCTCCTTTCGTTTTCACGAGAAAAACGACGAAGAAAGTCGTGTCTCCATATGGAGACACGGTGACTGGAAGGGTTATAGATGTACAGGGCTGAGAATTTGGGCATGAGAAAGAAAATTTCTCGAGTACTTCCTAGGGAAATGCTTGGCTTTTTGAGGCAAGAGCAGGTTGCTTGCGAATAAGAGCTTTTTGGGGAAGTATTGACAAAATGATGGGGTATGCTTGGTGTGTGGAAAAGAAACAGAAACTATGCGGCGCACTGACTTAGAATGGGAGGCAATCCATTCAAATCTACACGACGGAAATATTCGGCTTCAAGAAGGACTAGGATTTAAGGGTAGCACAAAGGAAGTTAACTTTAAGGCTGTCGATGCAGCGAAAAGAATAGAATAGAATGCTGGTGGACAAAAAGGAGAGAGGGGAATATTGCTTAGGACAGTTATCACCTGTACCAGGAATAAAAAGTATCAGGTGCCTGCCCTTAGCAACGGTAGTGTTAAAGCCAGAGTATAAAACTTAGGTATATTAGTCCTTTTTGGGAAAATGACACGTCATCACCCCACTACAAAGGGGAAACCAATAGCAATCATCAATCATCATCGTCATCATCACCCACCGCACAATTTCGGAGAGCCCTCACGGCACCACGGCGAAGTGCCCTTCCCTCAGAATTTCGCGACACTCTCCTCCTTACAGCATACTGCCCCTCTCCCCCACCGTACGCTTTCGGAGAGTGCTCGCGCCGCCACGGCGAACCGCCATCCCCTCAATTTCGCGACACTCTCCTCCTTTGCTTTTTTTCACTATTCGGTCTTGGCATCATTCACTCGGTTACGCTGGCGATGCGCCTCAGCCCAGAGACGGCCGCCATAGGGCTGAGCCCTAAAACACCTGAAATCTCGTTAACGCCTCGCTCTAGAGAGCTTCGTTCTTCAAAGGCGAGAGTTTTACATCAAAGCTGTATACCTCTTCCCCACAGCGGTTCCAACTCCGTTGACAAAAACACCAAGGCGCCAAGAATACACTGTCACACTGAATACTTCTCCCCTCGACAGGTTTCACGTTGGGGGAGATGGCCTGGTATTTTGAAGGGGCTGCCCCTTGTAGCCCGTCTGGGCTGAGCCGCGTCGCCATCGTCGTGACCGAGCGAACGATGGGAAGACAAACGAGGGAAAGAGGGCAAAGGAGGAGAGAGTCGCAAAATTGGGAGGGGAGGGCGCTCCGCCGTGGTGGCGCGAACCAGCGCTCTCCGAAATTTTGAGGCGGATAAGAGGAGGGGGCAGTATGTTGTGCCGGCACGAGGTGCTTGACAGTGAGGCACTTGGTCTAAACAGGGGGTTGGCGTGCGCGTGACTATGATGTGCGTTCGCTTAAGACTTCGCTTCGCTTCGTGGTCCCTACCTGAGACGAGCTTTCCGCTGACGACGCAGAGGCTCATCGTCGCTGCCATCGAGAGAACCCACGAGTGAGGGCTGCCTCAGCGCACTGATTGTGCGCCCAAATATCGCATTATGGAGTATCGTAATCGCCAACCAATTTTTTGTCCTAAACTTCATCCAGGATCACTCATCATCATCGTCAGAGAAAGTTGGCATTTGTGCAGTGCGTATTGGCGTACAGCGGCCTCATTGAAGACAGTAAAGCTGGTCTTTAAAAGTCTATATCCTTTAAAAGAAATGCAGCATGCTATTTTGTAGCTGACGAGAGAACTTAGAAAGCAGCAAACGCAAGGAAGAAAAGCGTTAGGTGTTTCGTGTCATTCGCTTATATATAATGGGTAATGGCCCGTGAGCAGTGTCCTAGCCATGATTTTTTTTTTGGGGGGGGAGGGATGGGGCGGGAGAGAGGAGAGGTCGCTCATCATAGAGAGGAGGAAGGAGTTAGGAAGGCAAGGCTTCTTGATCGCTGTTTTTTAGAGAAGCTTGAAAGAACTGACTCCAACTTGCGACGTGTGCATGCTAAAACGCTACATCAATGCCACCTAAAGAGCATAGATGACGCTGATAGTAACCAGAGTTCACGTTTGCACTTGTATGGGTAGGTCACGGGTGATTCGTTCGGTCGAAGAGCAGCCAACTATGCGGGCACCCGCGCTCGTGAGCGTAATCGGGCGCGTCCTTGTAAGTGGTGTACGCACCCCGAAGTTCGTCAGGAGAAACTGGAGGATATGCATTGCGTGTTTAGCATCAGGATTAGTTTGTTTACCGTTTCCTTTAAGAAAGGGACGAATAGTATTTCTGCGTAGCTAGGTAGTACAGTACGAAGTGATTTGAAGGTTATCGTGCGAGCATCGACCGGCCAAGCGTGGCAGGAGCCAGTGGTTTACTTCGGAACCATTTAAATCAGGGATGCGCATTTTACTCCCTGTTGTTGGCTGTTCCGTGCTACAAGAATATTCCCCCCACCAACCTCCGGCCTTTCAGGTTGAAGCTTCACATTTGTTCGTATCAAATACAGACTTGGTTGCTTTTTATCTACGTCGACGGTAAATAAAGTGGGAGGGAGAATGTGCTGAAGCTGGTGTTTTGTCTCCTTCGTTTTAGCGAATCGCGCGGCCGCTATAGCCTTCAGATCGAAATCGGGTTCGTTTGCGACTCATTCGTATAATGTGGCAGTGAAGCAAGCAAACAAACGTGCACCTTCGCCTTTAAAGGAGCATGCAGAGAACATACAAGTTTGTTTTATTCGAAAGATTTAGTATTTTATAGGTACCTAAGCGATTGTTTGCCAGCAAACAATGCTTTATTCACTGAGGAATTAAATATTTTCCGTGACACAATTTCAATTATCCCGCTAAATTCGGTTTTCGTGACGGCGCTAGTAGCGTATTAAAGGCAGGGCCTTAAAACTAAACATAGCCTGCTCACCAGGCCTCATACCATCTCACAGGCGCCCATTAGGTCACGGCCGGACTGAAAGATCGGCGAGCGCGCACTTTCATGAAAGTGCGCGCCCGCCGCTCCTTAAGCCCGGCCGTGATTTGGTTATCTTGTTTATCGCTTATTTTCCCAGATGGCGCTGCAGTACTGCCGAAGTGCCACTGTTCGCACTTGGCTTCTGGCCGGACTTCTACAGCTGCCGTATTTTTATAACGGTTAATACTAATCGTTTCCTAAAACTTGAGACATGAGTTGGCAAACATAGTCACGTAAGCGACAGTGCCGCTTGTGTGTGTTGGTCAGTGTTGTTGCAGACAACTCAAGCGCGTCCGCCGGCTGTGTTAGCGGTGTCAGCTGGCAAAGTGCCGCAATAAGCGCGTTCATGTTTACGTGTTCGTTTATAACTAAAAATGTTCACCCCACAATTCTTACTAGTATAAAAGTAATTTGCCTACATTTAGTCGCAAATAGCTCGTTCAGCGAGCTTATAACCCCGCGTCATTTGCGCTTGCTTTTGCCGGCCTCAGCCAATCGCACAGCAGAGCTTATGACATCATAGATTCTGTTGCGGGAAATGAGGTAGTGGGTCGCATGGCCATTCTGTTTTAAATGCAGAGCATTTCAGTAACTCACGATGTCACCCGCGTTGGCGTCCGTAGTCCGCACGCTCACTGCGCATGCGCGTCGAGTCGAGGCGATAGCGAACACTCACGCGAGGGGCATTGGATTGGATTCGAACACTCTCTCGCGAGGGGCATTGGATTGGATTCGATTGGATTGGATTGGCTTGGCTTGGCTTGGCTTGGCTTGACTTGGATTGGATTGGATTCGGATTGGATCGGATTGGATTAAAGTGGATTGTGTTGGATTGTGTTGCGTCATAGCCGCGGCACGTTGCGTCATAGCCGCGGCAGACGCGCTGGGGCTGGCGCATGTGCAGTACTCTCTCTTCCGCGGTTTCCTCTCCGCGCGCGCTGCGCATATAACCGGTGTGCCGTTCTCCGGCGAAGCAACATCCGCTCTTGGCTCAAACACCTAGAGTCCACGCCGCTTTACAAGTACGCCGACGTCGTCGAC
This sequence comes from Haemaphysalis longicornis, assembly GCF_048455015.1. Lineage (NCBI taxonomy): Eukaryota > Metazoa > Arthropoda > Arachnida > Ixodida > Ixodidae > Haemaphysalis > Haemaphysalis longicornis. The sequence goes on from NW_027526361.1 coordinate 149,286,967, forward strand.
TGGGACCGGCTTACGCAGTCCCCTCAACGTATATAAGCGGCGGGGCGCGCGTTCGGAATTCAGTCAAGGGCGTCTTTGCTTGGCTTTCGCTTGACGTGACGCTTTGCTTGACTCGAGTAGATGCGACGCATTTACTCGAGTTCCCCCTGTGGGAAGATGCGGGCGGCTTTTGTTCCTAATTATGTAGCTTATTTCAGCGAAGTTTACGTTAAACCTGGCCTCAGTATTATTCCAACGACGCAATTCTTCGAATGAACCATAGTTGTGTTTTGTATGCGTGTTTTGTGTTTTGTCTGAGTTAAAGGAACTGTGAAACACTTCCGAGACACGCTTTCACCTTTTTCTTTGCGACTGTTAGCACTGCGAAGGCTACAGTTATCGCCATCACTGAGCAGCACTGCGTGATGTGCTCGTCACCGCCGATACGCTGTCTGTTCCTGCGTTGCTTTTATGGCTTTATTTTTAAAGGGATATCGAATGCGTTCATTGCTGCAAGTAAAGGAAAACTGGCCGATACCCGCTACATCGGTATAATTACGTAATTCCAGCGGTCGAATAGCGCAACACCGGTGGCCTGGACGTGGCATGGCCATCACGTCGTTGCCGTCATAGTCGCATGAGGCCGGGTGGTGCCGGCGTCATAGCGATTGGTATAGTTGAGGGGACGGCGGCGTCGTCCCCTCAAAGCTGCGCCGTGCGCCGTGCGGGGGCCTGGTGGCTACTACTGAGGTAGCCCATCCAGCAGGAGGCAGCCCATAATTGTGAACCATCGCTTTAGCAGGAGACACAGGGACGATCTTGGAACGTTTCTGTGCTCGAGCCTTTGAAGCCCAGGCTGAGCAGTTGTAGAGTCTAGACGCGGTTGCGCAACCGACACACGTGGGTCGCCATGCGCAGGTTGGAATTGCGACTAAGCCAAAATTTTCCGAGGTGAAGTCTGCAGTCGCCACAAGCGTGGCTCGGGTGGCGTAGTCGATGGCCTGTTCGCGTCATTTGGCTTGGTCGTCCGGTATATTTCAGAGAACGTGCACCTCTCGTGCTGCTTCATTTTCCTGTACTTTGCGCTGCTATCTGCGCATGCTCCTGCCGGACTTAAATTGTTTTACCACACAGTATACGGCATTCTCGTGCTGGCTTTTCTTGGCTATTCTCTGCTCCCATTTCTCATTTGCGGACTTCCAAGATTCGTACAGTTTCTGGCGGCCGATTTAAATCTGACATCTTCCTTTTCTTCTTGGCCCGTTAGTTCCCTCGGATATCGTCACCTCAAACTCCTGTGGGGAACTCCGCAGGAATCATGAGGATGTTCTTCTCTACGTTTGTAACTGCCACCAGTCATTGCGTGAAACTTGCATCTCTTGCTAGGGCACCGTATTCTAAATAAATGCATCGGTTTCAGGCACATTACTCGGAAAACGCCTCCGAAGCTCATTTCAACAAGTGTTAGTCCGTATGGTTATATTGGCCAATAACGTAGTTCCAGAGAAAGGTACTGTAGAAGAAGTGACAACTGGGCTAATTGGTAATGCATATGGGACATCTTGAAGGTAGCGCACTTAAACACGGACACTAGCGAAAGAAACGACAAACCACAGCGCTGACTCACAACTGATTTTTATTAGAACAGACACACACTTTAATACTACAACCCAAACCCATGTGACCAGACATCATACATACGTCACAATCCAGCGTATCATTTCTAAAACATGACAGGCATGAAACAGACTGTGTGGATGAAGGCGCGTGATATATAGTCTGTTTCATGCCTGTCATGCTTTAGAAATGATACGCTGGATTGTGACGTATGTATGATGTCTGGTCACATGGGTTCGGGTTGTAGTATTTAAGTGTGTGTCTGTTCTAATAAAAATCAGTAGTGAGTCAGCGCTGTGGTTTGTCGTTTCTTTCGCTAGTGTCCGTGTTTAAGTGCGCTACCTTCAAGATGTCCCATTTACAGAGAAAGCACGCATTAAATCCGCATAAACAACTCCTTTATACTACTGCTTCCATAAATACCCGTATTTAGCGAAATAGCTCTCATTGTTCAGGCGCACAGATTATTTCAGCTGTCTCGGTGGGTGCTTGGCGAAGATTACAATTTACAGTTAGCAAGGAGCAGCACACAAGAGACCCCGCAATAACAGAAAAGGTCTAAGTCGTATTTAGTCTCGGCCGCCTTGCTTCAGAGTGGCGAAGCAAGCACAGTTCTTTATCACACCTCTGTTACCACTCCCGAAATTGATAAGCTTGCCCCTATCTTGCTTTCCTCTGAAGGACCTTGAAAATCAAGAAAGAAAAAAATATAAGTTAAAAAATGTTCAAAACAATGTCGAGCCCTACGTCCCCGTTTAAAGCACTGGAGACGAGGCCATTACCGATTGACCGCAACTGGTTCCTGGTTAAAATGTTTAAGAACAAGGGCATGGGTTTGGTGTCTGCTTAGAGTTACAGATGGCCGGCCGGATGAATGAGGTCGAAGGAACTCAGCACATAAAATATCCTTTATCTAATGGCGCATAAAAAGCGTGGTAGGATAAATCCGAATTAACGAACATTTGCAAGCTATTTTTTCAAAAAATAAATTTTCCAATCCCTGGATTCTTTCTCTAGCATTTTATTAAGCAGTTTCTTTGTCATATTTGAGGGGAGAATTTACGTTTGCGTATTGTTGGGTTGGGTGTTCTTTTCCCAGCAAACATTCAGTTACAGAGCCTGCTGATGCCACAGTTTTTTATTGTAGAGGTTCACATTTCTCTCCCCCCCCCCTGTCAGCAAGATTGTATCCACTGTACCAGGCAAGGTTTTTGGTCATACACTGTTAATTAGGAAATGTCAATTTTTCAGACAGGAATTGTTAATAAGGTACATGCGAAAATGATAGTAGGTGAGCCTGCATCTGCATATGGTGATACGACGTACTATCAGCGTCAAATGAAACGCCAACACAAAAATATGGATCACAACGTGGAAAATTGAAAAATACTGTTCTTAGAGTTCTCATAATGGCTTGATATTGGTATGTTTGGAAATCCAATTTTACTAACTTTGTTTTTGTAACTAAGCCACGCGTCATTTTGGTTTCCATGGAAAGAAATCGCGCGATTGTGCGTTCAAGTTGATATTTTCGTGTTCGCGTTCCATTTGACGCCGATGGTACGTCTCTGTGTCAGTGACAAAAAAAAACGTACTCCTGATCACCTTGGAAGGGCTAGAATAGAGCGAAAATAAACCACCACCCTGTCACTCTTGTCCCGCGCCATAGTGATCCGACTCCTCCTTCAGTTCTTCAGTCCTATTAATATCATGTATGACTATTGCTTCCTTAACGTAGTATTATAGAGTTTTTAATTGACAACGAAGCCCTACTGCTTAGAAGAGCGCGCAGAAGAGCGCCCGTTTCCATCACGGGAACGAGCTCACCTGCGCATCGCTTTTTGTTCGCAGCGAATCTTCGGGGCGGCATCCGACGGGTGACAGCCAGCTTCGCGCACGCCCCACCGGCCATGTCCCTCTGCAGGAACACGTACCTCATCGTCAAGCGTCGGCTGTGCCTGCAGACGATCTGGCGGCACCCATTTTTCTTGGCCGCCGAGATTTCCTTCGTGCTGGTTTCCTTCGGATTCGTACTCAAATATGACCATGTGGACCCTGCGAACGTGCAGAAGTTGAACAAGGACCAGAACGTAACTCCTGCCATCGAAGATCCCAGGATCGACAAACGTTTTGGAGACCGTCGCCGGATGCTTATTGTGTACGGCCCCAACAGTAGCTACTCCAACGAGCTTGTCACCTCGATGGCAAACCAATTCCTGTATAACCGATACGGTGAGTTCCGTTTTCGTCGTGAGAAGAAAAATACCCCTCCAAGGGATACTCAATGTGAAAACAAGGATTGGAGATGCAGTGTAGATTGCCCTAGGTGGGTAAGGTAACAAACTGGTTTCCGAAAAAAAACTTTTATGGTAGCAAAACCGAACCAATTAAAGTGTCACGTTAATATGGACGTGCTAAGGAGAAGAAAATGAGAGAGCACCTTTGCCCATTTATTCAGATTATTTCGGGTAATAGCATTCATTCCCTTGCTGTATTATCTTCTATCTTGATGTTGTTAAGAAGTGTATATATGAGAAAATATGAAATTTTGCAACCGACCATTGTGTTCTCGTCATAAAACTTTCACGAGTAGTGTGTTTATACCGCCGAGAGGGTTGACACAACTAATCTCATCAAATGGAATCCACCACTTTCATCATAACTATCATCATCAGCAGCAGCAACATCATTTTGTTTACTCAAGGACGGGGTGCTCTCCTAGAGATCTCCAGCCACGTTTATTGAGTGATAGCTAAGTCTACAGCCTCCTCCAAAACTTCCGTAACTCATCTCTCCATCGAGACTTCGGCCGAGCCCTAATGCGTTTATGGCCTATTGCCAGCCACTCCATTGAACAGATGTTCAACCTTTCGCACGTCGTGCGAATTACGTGACCTGCCCTTCCTCATGGTTCCCACTTAAGTTGTACTAGCGTGACTTCCATACCAGTTTTCTCCATACGAGAATATTGGCATCCAAACTGAAACATGGGAGAAATTGGGAAAGCTCAAAAAAGCTTTAAATCTAACGCATAGATCCACTCAAATTGTATATTGTGCACTCATGAACAACTTTACCGGCACCTGTGCACTGTTTTTATTGGAAGTAAAGGAAGAACGTTACAGAGCGTTCTGCGGTTTATTTTTTTCGTCCCGCATTCTTGCCTGACATAAGGGAAAGCAATCGCTCAAGGTTGCTTTCGTCATGGTGTGAATGTGGTTGGACCGATAAGCCCCGCAAGAGGAAGACACAAATCACAACTGACTGGGCTGCAGTACAAACCACTTAAAAAAAAACAGTCGTAAAATTTTGCGATCTGGCACTTTTCTCAGTTCGTTAGCGCAATCACACTTGGCAAGACTACATTTTCATCTTAGGAGGATAACATAAAGCTGAGTTTTTCAGTACTCTTTTATACTGTTTGTGCATTGCTGCTGATGGGCTAATGTTAGTTGCTTTACAACTGAGAGTGACATTTACTTACGATAAGTGCTGAGATGAAACTACACATGGTATTGTAGCACTTCGAGAAGGCCGGCGATTTCCTTCATTCAGTGTGGTTCCCTGAAAATCCTACTTGCTGAACTTGTGTGTCACAGAACTGCTCTCGTAGAAGCCATGTTTTGATTGCAGACAAGAACTCTTATTGAACAACAGCCTACGGGGCAAAAAAATAACGAAGAACTAAGAGTGGTGACACGGACAAAGCCCTGTTCGTGTAATCGTTCTTCGTTCTTTGTCTTTTTTTTTTTTCGCGCTGTCAGCGTTTGCTGAATGGAGTATCATGCAGCCCAAGCTTTCACGCTCGGAATTTTTAATTACAACTCCACGGGGAACGGAGGGGCCATGAAAAGGGAATAAATTTACCCGTATTTATAAAGCCGTTTTAGCAGCCCCTTATCAAACCCTTTCTTTCGGATTAGTTTAGGTCAACTGGGCATTACAGCAATCTTCTGTAATTGCCGCCTTTACGTAGAAGCTCATGTATTTGTACTACGTGGTCGTTCCGAAATGTTTGCAATTCCCCGTGAATCACTCATGCCAAGTAAATGGATGTTGGCCTACAAATGGAGTCGTCTAACCAGCCAATCGCAGTATCTTTACAAACTCTCTACATTAGATTCAGAGGTGCCGAGCATTCTCGAGAAAGTTGACTTTGCAACATAGGGTATTTTATGGGCGGATGCCGGAGCTATCTGAATTATAGTGCAAATTTAAAGCGCAAAGAAATTAGACAGGAGACGAACGAGGCAAGGACATGCGCTTGTCCTTGTCTCGTTCGTCTTCTGTCTAAATTTCTTGCGCTTTAGATTTGCACTATGGATTACTAACTAGCTCGAACCCACACGTTGTTAAGCTATCTAAATTAGACTCAGAGGCACAGAGCATTGTCGCGAAAGTTGACTTTGCAACCGGGCACATGTTTCTACGGACACAACGCACGAATAAAGCTTCTTGGCGGGACATACATGTAAAGCTTCGACTTGACAGTCCTCATGTCTTAGTTGTGCTAGGCTGACAGCAGAAAAGGAAGATACTGGAGAAACGGGATCTTTCCGGAAGGGGTAGCATCTGAGACTACAAAACCGAATGCTGCAATTCCGAGGAGTCGCACCGAAAAACATATGCAGTTAAACCTGGATTTAACCAAGTTCTCTGTAACGAATTCCTGGATTTAAAAAAAGCTTTGCAATTCCCTATTGCCAGCCCCGTTGAAACCCATGTGTTTGCGACTTTTATATCACGAAGGCGTTGCGACAGGTAACTTTGAAGTAATGAATTCCCTACGCTGATGAGCCATCGTGTCGAGCACTTTTTCAGAAAAATATGCTGGAGAAATGCACTAATTTAACGAACTTCAACCGCACCGCAAACTACTAAGTGTTTCTAGTGTGAGGCCAGTATTCGGGATGTGCTAGGCCTGCTTGTGAGCGTGTAGTAGCATGTGTCCACTGCCATCTGTGGTGTCCGTCCGTCGGTGATGAGGTCTGCTGCCAGAAAGCGAAAAGTTTTGTTTTTTGAAAGCAAGCAGGTTTAAATGCTGTCTCCGCCGGCCAATAATAAGAACCTCGGCGCCCGATAAAGTATTCCAGCTAGCACCCTGTCAATAGTTCTGAGTGCGGCAAACAGCATCAAGATCACGAAAATGCGCCATTTCCGCATAAATTTGGTTCTTGAAACGGGCAGACAAAAGATTAAAAAAGTAAGTCAAAGAATCTCCGATGCAGCAGCATAAATATGATGAAATAAAGGGAAATATTTAGAATAGTTTTTTTTACAAATGCCCTTAAGAAGTTCTGGCTGGAACGAACCCTTTGCAGTGTTTTCGTGCCTGTAATGAGCGAAACGTTAAAAAAACTCTCACCGAAATTTCTAATTATTATTCCGCGCGAACGGCCTGTGCCAGTGTTTCTTGTACGGCGTCTTAATACAGACGCGAGAAATTTTAAATTAGGAGCCAGCGCACTCTGTAAATGTGGATGAGTGGCGGAGATGCATAACGATCACATGTTCAGAGAAAGTACTCATGATCGAATGGTCGGAGAAACTTATGGTCAGATAAAGTACGTGTTTTTTTTTTCGCATTGTTTGTTACTTACCATGGCTTCGTGTTTACCTGAAGAAAATTTAGAGGTCTACAGTTTCGTCTAGGCAGACTAACATGAAGCTGTGCGTTTCCCTCTCGTAGGAGTACATTAATCGACAGCTGAGGGGAATTTCACTACTCTAGCATTTTAGTGGGAACGACTAAATAAAAAAGTAAATAAAATTTGTCGAGGTAATTAAGCTGTCTTCGCGGGCAATTGCCATAAGATTGCTTTTGAGAAAGTTTGAAAAGAACATTCGCGAACGGTTTGGCTTTCCCGCAAGGTTTCCGGAATAACAGAATAATTTTTTTTCTGAGATTATGTAGGCTACCACGCAATTTAATGCGTGGTACCCTACACTATGCTGCCTAGTACTCATACTGTTTTAACACGCCAGATAAGTAGCAGGGGTAAATGAAACGCTTTCTCGGTGCTTTCTGGCTATTCAGCGTGCTCGAGACCACGTCTCGAACTCCCTCTGTAACCTAAGCGAATACCGTATTTTCGCGTGTATAACCCGCACAAAACACGGGAAAATTTCAATGGCTAAGTAGGGGTGCGGGTAATACGCGGGATTTTTTCTTCAGTGGAGCTTCACGGCAATGCGCGTTGTGCCGTGAAGATGACTTTGTGTGGAAGAGTGAGGACTGCGGCTCAAGTGATTGCTCTAGCGAAAGCAGTGACACTGAGTGAATTGTGACTTTCACCTTGCAGTCAGTGTATTCTACTTGCTAAGTATACGCTTTTTATACATAGTGGTGATGTGTTGCTTGAGCAATAGCTTTGGTGCCGCATTTCCTGAATCGAATGTGCGGGCAATACGCAAGAATTTTTTTTTCTGTTCAGGCAGGCTGAAAGTGGGCTGTGGATTATATGCAGGGGCGGGTTATATGTGCGAAAATACGGTATCTCTATGCGTGCTATGATTGTGCTTTAAAAACTCGTAGGCTGTTTAGAACGGTGTATGGACACCCGGCGCTTTCAACAGTCACGAAAAATAGTGGGAGCCAGCCGCGGTGGCTCAGCGTCTAAGGCGTCCTGCGGATGAGTGCACGGACGCGGGTTAGATCCCTGCCGCTGTGCCTGCATTTGTAGTGGAGGCAAAAAGAGGAAATTCCAGCACCCCAATATTTTTCCGGTGAATAAAGATGGCTAGGTGGTCAACATTTTTCAGTTTCGGGAAACGACGTGTAGCTTCGGCGGGTTTAAACTAGCCACAAAGACAAAATACAAGTTTGTTTTATTCGAAGGATTTCATGTTTTATAGTGTCCCCAGAGTTTGTCCGGATGAAAACGATGTTTTATTCACTGAGAAATTATTCAATTTACGTTAAAATTTTGATTTTCCCGCTAAACCGTGTGTTTTCGTGGTCTGCAAAGGAACCGACCGCTCTGTGGTCGATTGGAAAGCCTTGTTCACTGTTAGTGAACGTAGAATGGCGCCACCATACCGTTGCGAGCCGTTTTCTGCCTCTGGTTTGTTTTTGACCATATTTGAACATGGCTTGCTTTGCTAAGGGAGAAAATAATCGTTCGTGATACAGACTGCTCGCTCGACACTCGCTCGACAAATATGGTCACGTAAGACACTGTTGCTTGCGTCAATCGGCCAGTGTCTTCTAAAACTACCCCAAAGCCCCGCAGTTCTGTGCAGCTACACCAAGCATAGTTTGCGCAGTACCAAAAGTCATACGCATCGGTACTTCTGTGTTTACGTGTGCTTTCATAACTTCCACTGTTGGTCCCACCATTCTTACTGCTTTAAAAAGAATTTCGCCTAAATTAAAACTCAAATAGCCCGTTGGGCAAGCTTATCAGCTCTGCCTACTTTGCATTTGCTTTTGCCGGCCTCCGCCAATCGCAGAGCTGACTGGCATGACATCATAGGTTCTGTTGCGGGAAATGAGCGAGTGGGTTGCGTGGCCTTTCCCTTTTTTCCTAATTATACCGCTTATTTGAGCGAAGTTTACTTTAACTGTGGTGTCAGTATGATTCTAATCTGGTATTCTTTGTAACGAACCAAACTGGTGTTTTGTCTTCATGGCTAATTTAACTCCAAAGTTATCAAGAATCGACGGAGTCAAGCTCTCCTCATCCGCCTTCCCCCTCAGAAAGACTTATTGCGTTGTCGGTCGGAAACCAGAGAAACACACGGAATTCCAGCTCTGTACACGTTTACTAAAAATAAGGCTTCGGCTCAGCAGCAGCATTGCGCTAAGGCAGCACTCACTCGTGGGTTATCTCGACGGCAGCGATGCTGAGCCTCTGAGTCGGCGGCTCGAAGCGCGTCTCAGGGAGAGACTGCGAAGTGTCTTAAGCGAACGCACATCATAGTCACGCGCATGCACCCCCCCCCTCGCCCAGTTCTTTGCCAAGCGTCGCGCCCTCGAGCGCGTCGGGCGGCCACAGCAAACTTCCCCCTGCTTACCCTCACTGCATATTTCGGACAGCGCTTGCTCGCGCCGCCACGGCGAACCGCCCTCCCCTCCTCATTTTTCGACACTCTGCTCCTTTGCTTTCTTTAATTGTTCGCTGTTAGGTGCGAAATACCTTAGGACCGCACAATGTCCGTCCGGGTCCGTGCAAATAGCATTTACAATCGCCAAAAATCACAGAGGCACCGGCAGGATTCGAGCCTTTGCCTGGTCGACAAAACAGAGTTAGTGTCAGTCATCTTACTCATCGGGCTACGAGCGTGATTGAGTACCCGAGAGTCAAACGGCTTACTCACTCGCCTGTAACGGTGCGTAGTACCTTAGGACCTCCCAATGTGCGTCCGCGTCCATCCATGCGCACACCACCGTCAAGCGAAAATCAAGCGAAACCCGATATGAGCCGTGAGTTGCAGTTTTATTTTGGGAAAAAAATCCCGCCATCTCCACGAAGTGAAGGATGATGAGTGGGACGAAGCTCCAATGCTTATCTGTAAAACCGTGCAACATTCGCCCACCCATCATATAAAGACTCGACACGTTGTTTTAGGGGTGATTTTATATAGACTTATATACACGATAGACTTATAGACTTATAGACTTATATACAAGGACTTGAAAAATTACAGGCCGATCAGCTTACTGTCAGTCGTCTACAAGGTATTTACCAAGGTAGTCCCTAACCGAATCTCTGCAACCTTAGATTTCAGTCAACCTAAAGAACAAGCAGGGTTCCGTAAAGGTTATTCAACAATGGACCATATTCACACGATCAATCAGGTGATAGAGAAGTGCGGTGAGTATACTGAACCCCTACATATAGCCTTCATAGATTATGAGAAAGCATTTGACTCGGTCGAAACGCTAGCAGTCATTCAGGCATTACGGAACCAGGGGGTAGATGAGCATTATATAAGAATACTAGAGGATATCTACAATGGGTCTACAGCTACCATCATCCTCCATAGGGAGAGCAGCAAAATACCTATAAGGAAGGGTGTCAGACAAGGAGACAAAATCTCTCCAATGTTATTCACAGCATGCTTACAAGAAGTATTCAGAACGTTGGATTGGGAACAGGTGGGAGTAAGGGTTAGTGGAGAATACCTCAGTAACCTTAGATTTGCTGATGACGTTGCCTTGCTAAGTAACTCGGGGGACGAATTGCAAAGCATGCTTTCCGCACTCGGCGAACACAGTAGAACCGTGGGACTGAAAATTAATATGCAGAAAACTAAAGTAATGATCAATAACCTCGGGACAGCACAGCAGTTTGAGATAGGTGGCGAGGCAGTGGACGTGGTAAGCGAATATATCTACTTAGGCCAAGTTGTGACCCCAGATCCCAACCATGAGGCAGAGATAATTAGAAGGATCAGAATGGGGTGGGGTGCATATGGCAGACATTCTCAGATAATGAATAGCAGCCTACCATTGTCGCTGAAGAAGAAAGTGTATGACAGCTGCATCTTACCGGTACTCACCTACGGGGCAGAAACTTGGAGGCTCACTAAGAGGGTTCAACTAAAATTGAGAACGACTCAGCGGGCAATGGAGCAGAAAATGATAGGTGTGACATTAAGGGACAAGAAGAGAGCGGAGTGGGTCAGGGAGCAAACTGGTGTTAAAGACATATATGTAGAAATTAAGAAGAAGAAATGGACGTGGGCAGGGCATGTAATGCGAAGGCAAGATAACCGCGGGCCATTAAGGGTAACAGAGTGGATCCCTAGAGAAGGCAAGCGTTGCAGGGGGCGGCAGAAAGTTAGATGGGCAGATGAGATCAAGAAGTTTGCGGGGATAAATTGGTCACTGTTGGCACAGGACTGAGATAATTGGAGAATCATGGGAGATGCCTTTGCCCTGCAGTGGGCGTAGATAGGCTGGTGGTGATGGTGGTGGTGGTGATATACACGAAGTTTATTGTTTACTTTTCTATGCAATTATCCCGCGCCCGCCACTATTCGAGGTTCTTTTGCCGCCGCTTGCGTGCCGCCTCTGCGTCGCGGGCTCTCACTTCGGGATCCACTTGTCGAGGAGCCCACATTGATTCGGCTGCGCGAGCCCTCGCCGCTGCTGCCGCCTCCGGATCGATGCTGGCTTGGGATTGCTGCCGATGCTGGCGTCTTTCTTCGGCCTCGCGAGCTCTCACCGCAGGTGTCTAGCCGGCAGGCCCGCATTGCAGCCGCGTCGCGAGCTCTCCGCGGCGCTGCTAGAGTGTACTAGAAGTTTTAGAGTGGACCGAGCGGCGGCCTCTCCCATTGCTCCGCCGGGTCGACTTTCACGCAGAAAATAAAACCGGTATAGCGGCGGCGCTGCTGTCGCCGACAACTGAACAGCCGACGCTCCCCGGCACCTGCGCGCGGCAAGATTTGCTTTGCTCGCTTCGGTGTTTTGCGCTTGCTCTGCTGATTTAGTTTGAATTATGAGGTTTAACGCGCCCGTGCTACACAGGCGATGAGGCAAGCGGTAGTGGAGGGCTCCGGATTAATTTTGACCATTTGGAGATCTTTAGCATGCGCCGAAATCTCGAAGACACGAGCGCTTTTTGCTTTTATCCTCCATCGCAAGAGCGGCTGCCGCGGCCGGGAATCAAACCCGCACCTTTGGTCAGCTAAATCTACTTTGGTGATTTAGAAAGTAGACGCAGACCGTTATGACTCCGCTTGATCAAACTTTAAACTAGTACGACCCAACATTTATCTAACCCACCCCCCCCCCCCAAATACTTTCTCATGTTTTGATGCGTATTCTGAGAACGTTGTTAATCTACAGTAATCTCTCGTTAACTCAAAGTCGTAAAATTAGCTGAAAATTTCGAGATAAACGCGGAGTTTCGAGTTAAGTCAAATATAGGAAATTTGTGGCTATGTCCCTAGAAAGCAGCAAGCGCTTTTAACAGAAGCGCTATTGCACAGGGGAGATTTCGTTATAAAGGCAAAATAATTCGTAGGAAAAAGAAACTTTTATTATTGCAGAAGAAAGAACTGTTTTGTGCTCGGCTGTGTCGCGTTCGCATCTGCATACCAGAAAAGCCTACTCGAGCTTCTCAATGCATCGTATGAATTGGTGGTCGCCACCGCTACATTCTACCTTGCTACGAAGCAGACGCAGCATCTATGTTGTATCGGCCGTTGTTGTATGTTGTATCTGCCGTTGTAGTCACTTCTGGGGGCTCCTCCTCCTCCGCATGATCAGCTGCGTCGTCCACAGCTTTCTCAATGATGTACGCGCCAGACAGCATTCCGGTAACGGGGACGCGTAGTCCGCGTAATTAAACTTGCATTTCACGGCCGCGTTCGGTGCGTAGTGGGAGCAAGCATTCGAACGGGGCCCTTATCAGCTGCCTGTAGCGGACTTTGCCTTGTGTCCTCTCTGCCAGTATTTCAATATATCCGTGGTCCTCCGAAAAAAAAAACGTTTCGAGATAAAGCGGGCAAATGCGTATGGCCTATGGGAGGTAAACACACGGTAAGAAAAAGTTTCGAGAATATATTCTGAGATAGCATGAGTTCGAGTTAACGAGGGATTAATTTGACGGACAGGCACCAGGAATGTTTTCCCTTGCCCTTCTTGACTCTGCGCGTGAAGCAAAAGCGGCGGGGCGCACATTCTATAGGCTGAAAAAAGTTTGCTGTTTTTTTACGTTCCTATTTGGAACGAAAATATTAAGAGCCTTCTTATGAGATACCCCTAACGTTGGTGCTTGTACTGTCATTAGTGGGCTTTCTTATTTTATTAACGTACTATGTCGCAGGCACTTGGTCAGTAAGTGTGTTCTGAAAACGAAGTGCCAAAATAAGTCTGCAGGACCAACTACTGCTTCCTGCATGCCAGGGGAAGATGCCGCTGTATTTACTACCCCAGACTTGTAATTTTGGGGGACTTCTGAATCCTTCCGTGCATTTTTAAAGTTTATTAGCGATCTCTAGGACATTTTTACCGGTTGCTTCAGCGAAAAGGAGCTCCACCATGACAGCGTTATGGATGTGCTGCAGCCCTTATTCACAACAAACACCTTAACGGCGTTGGTTGCGACCAGCACAGCGAGACCTTGACAGCTTTGATTTGGTTGGTTTTGTATACATTGTGACACGGATTCATTTCTATATAAAATGTTTAAACAAGTTTCGTGATTACATGCGAAGGCGAGAGCAACACCTTAAACTTAGCCGTCGCTAATGATTGCAGGCGAGTTATGAAAATGCGTTGGCCAAAAATGTCAATATAAATCTCCCTGTTAGCGTCATTCCCAAACCGTTACCTGTGTAGACCGTGTGCATGATTTCCCGCGTAACATTTTATATGCTGGGCTATTGAAAATGAAAACACAATGTGTATTTTGTTCTAGTACCGTTTATTTGAACCACTATGTTAGCTTTCTTGACTTTGTGTATGATTTCCCGTGTTATATTTCATTTTTGTCGCGGTCAATATATTTTCTGATCTATGCTTTGCTTTGGTTTTATGTGCGTGTAATTATACTCTCAACATACGTGTGAATTAAATTTGTGTTAATTTGATTGAAATCCTTTCTTGACCGAATCAGGTGAAAGGTGGTGCGATTAATAGAATGTTGTGGGCATAGTTCTGTGAAAGACGGTGATTGGAACAACTGAGATAACCGCTGGGCTAGCCCTTTTTTATTTAAAAAGATATCTCCCTTGCGCGTGTAATTTTCTGTTCGGACAGGCGACAGCATTAACACCACGGTGACCCCTAATTATCACAAGCGGGCCACTGCTTAAATAACAACTCACGCAATAAAAAAACAAACACAACCTATGATATTAACCCACATAACTGCAGTCGGAGCGTAAAGTGCGTGACAATAAATAAGAAATTCTTCTGAAAAGCCATCATCCCAGTCCTCATATTTTTTCATGTCATTTGTGTCGACCAATTATGTCCATCAAGCAGCACAATAAGGACACACTCATCAAGCAATCATGAACTGGTTCATATCAGGCAATTTCGCGCAAAATAAATTTTGATGGGAAGTTGGAATAGCGAAAATGCCGATGCTAATACTTTATTTACAATCCGCTAAGAATGTTGTGCTCAATTAAGAAAAATCCGTAATTTTTTCGTTGTTGTCGAGCGGGAAAGGCAAAACTAACGCAAAATGAGCTGCAGCGTCTATTATTCCTTTCGTTACCCACAGTCCACTATACCTACAGTATATTGAAGCAATTGGATGTCCCGCAGAACAAATTTCGAGCGCTCCGCGCGTAAAGAAGCAGCGTTTCCTGGCCCGACTGGGCGCGCGGCCGTACGCGCGGCCTCCCGCCGCTTTCAGTTGTTGTTGACTACAGCGCCGCCGCTATTTTCTGCGCGAAACGAGCACCTCTCCGGGCGGCCGGTCGGGCCACTCTAAAACTTCTAGTACACTCTAGCGCTGCCTTCGTTTCCGGGGTGTTCATGATGAGTAGCTTGTGATGCGCGGCCTTGAGCGGCGGCGCGCCATCTAGCGGGCAACCTATGAACTATTGCACTGCTGCGTCTCTAGCGGTCGCCTCGAGAACTAGTGGACTCGGCGACGGCGCGACGAGGGAGTTGCCCCGAGCATGGAGGAAGAAAAATGTTAGGAGGGAGCATGACGTCAGGCGGCCCAGCTTCGGCAAGCCAACCTCCTCTGAAGCTGCTTTCTCCTCTCCTCGGGCTCCTCCCGCGCAATGCATTGTGGAAAATCCACCACGCTCAGGCCCGCGGTAGCATTTAGTGGCTCCGGCTGGCTGCCGGTCTGCCGGTGGAGATGGAGGCGAGCGCCGTCGCCGAAGGCGCCGTACAAGATTGTTCGCCAGCGTTGCGCTCCAAGCTTCGTATCGTGGAAGTACTGCCGCTGTCGCTATTCAAAGCAAGGCGAGACTTCGATCGCATTCTTACGAAGCACCCTCACGAGCTGCAAGCCGAATTTCACTTCTGACGTTGGATCGCTCGAACGCGCCGCCGTAAACATTCACAAGCATGGAGCGGCCTACAGCTGCGCGGTGTTTGCCAGGTGTGCTGTGACGATTGCGTTTGGCATTCTGCTGAGTTATCGCGCGTAATGAGTGTCGTGTTGGCGGGGAGGTGGTGAGACTAGCTTTGGTTTCGCTCGCGCGCGCTTTTGCATACGTTCGCCTTTTCGATGCTCCGGCGTGATACGTTTTTATCTACTGAAAACAAAGTGTTCAGAACCCTTATGTTGGGTGTGACCACCTCGCGTCGCAAGCAGTACGCCGGCTGTTTGTCCGCTGAGGACCGCTCGATCGGTGCGATACGTATATGAAAAAACAAAAACAAAAAACGAATGCTAGATTACGATGGGAGGGACCTTGCTGAATTGTGGACTAACTGCGCCTTGCCAATAAATGGTTAAAGAAGTGGTTGAAATGGTTGATCTTTTCAACTTTGCCTGAGCGGCAAAGTTGAAAAGATCATTTCTACTTCTGCACGCGGCGGCGGCACACAACTCTCCGACTGCGGCGTGAACTTCGACGGGTCGGAAAGCTCAGTAAACAAAGATGTTTTCTGCCTCTCCCGTCCGACCACTTTGCCCGCACGATCGGGCCGCTGCGCGTTTCGGGTTGCAGGCAGAGCTGCGCGCAACGACTCGTCGCCGAAACTCGAATACGCGGACGGCCCGGAAACCAAACGGATAGACGCACGCACGCAGCGTCGGCGAAGGGCCACATGAGGCGCAAAGAACTACCGCTTGCCTGTCACGTGAATAGAACACCTCCCATCAGTCTTTCCTTTTTATTTTTCATGACTAGGCTTCACGATTGTCACGTGACGCTCCCTCCTAAACTTTTCTTTCCTCCATGGCCCCGAGCAACAGGAGCTCCGCCCCTGAAATCAAGGGGCAACTCACGGCTCAAATCGAATGACGGTCGGTGGGCAAATCGGAACTCACTAGTGGCGCAACTTGGATGGCATTGCGAGTCCCCGCACTCCGTACCGTCGCCATTGTGCACGGAGTTGAGGTGCTGCCATTTATTTCTTTCACTCTTCGGTCCGGACCACCGTTCCCTCGGTTACGCCGAGAACCGGGTCAGCGCAGAGAAGCCCGCCAAACAGCTGCGCCCTAAAAAATGCCGCCGCATTTCCAGAACTCAAGACACTACAGGGCCAGGTGAAGCAACGCAACTTTCAACAAAACAAAACCGATTTTATGCTCAGCGTACGTGAGCACGTTCACATTTACATGCAAAATCCGAAGGTTCTCCATTGCGGGTTTCCGAAGTCATTGCAGTCAATAATCAACCAATGCATGTGATGATTTCAACTTTATTTGCTTAGATAGAAAAGGATGCATGACTTAAATGCCCTGTTTATTATTATTTTGGGCACTATTCAGTGCCGGACTACGAGGACAGCATCAATCACGTTTCCCTGTGCATGCTGCTGGGGTAGGTTTACAGTTGCGACAGAAATTGAAGGTATATTTTTGTTTTAGCTTACGCCCGATGTGTCGCCATAAACTCCTTCTCGCAGTTGACTCATCATTCTGGGAGTACCATGCTGTGGACACGCCAGACGAAGTTGTTGAGGCGTGCCGCGACGAGGTCCGCGGTGAACACGAGCCGCACTCGGCAAGTGATCTCCTCTGCGTCCAGTTCTGGAACCAAGATGTGAGCCATCGCCTGGAGAGCAATATGTTGTGGCGTCGACCAGCTTCTTCTGTGTACACTGGTCCAGTCAACAGCGCGGAGGCTTCAGCTGATAACACAAGCCTCTCCTACACTCTGGTTTATCACTTGCGTCTAGATATGCTTCCCCTTAAGGATGCTCCGTTGGACGCCGTTTCGTATCTCCGGTACTATGGTGACGACAGAGCTAGAAGCCGTGCCTACTTCAGGGCGCCCCGTCATTTGGTCGGTAAGCGCCCCGCTTTACGGCCCTTCTTAAAACCTATGGTCCCTCAGCAGGAGTCTGTATTTTGATTACCAGAAGAGTTGCACACGTTTACGGGGAACCACCTATTGTACGCGCAACTTAACTCGGGTAGCCTAAAACGCTTGCTTGTGACGTTGTTAATCGCTCTTACAGCAATCTGGTGTTATCGCACATACATCGGTCGCTACATACCGCTTTTGTAATGAATGTACAGTCCTGGACAAGTGAATTACGAACGAAACAATTTGAACCAGAACACGCAAAATTGAAAAAATAGCGTTCGTTCCGGCCCAATAATTTCACGCCATTGGTATATTCGGAAGGCCATATTTTCCAACTTCGTTTTTATAACTAAGCCTCGCGTCATTTTCGCTTGTCTACTATAATTCCTGTTTTCTGGTTCGCGTTTCATTTTTACATGACCGTACTCATGAAAACCACGTGGCGAGCACCTTTACTCTCGCATAAACTACGGCGTAATTACGAAGTTACAACGGCACGTGTCTACAACAAAACCTAGGGTACGGTACGGTACAACAACTTTATTGATAGTGCCGGCACACGGTTGACGCCCTGATCTTGTTAGGGTACTTCGCCGCGACGCGGCCTTGACGTCGTCTAGGTCGATGTCGCCTCTACTTTGTTTTCAGCCCCGCTGCTTCCTTGGGTCGACTTCCCCTGCCTCGGGTCTGGGGCGGTTGCCTTCCCTCAGCTTCGCTGGGTCATCCTCATCATCACCAGCCTGTCTACGCCCACTGCAGGGCAAAGGCCTCTCCCATTATTCTCCAATTACCCCGGTCCTGTGCTAACTGCGACCAATTTATCCCCGCAAACTTCTTGATCTCATCTGCCCATCTAAATTTCTGCCGCCCCCTGCAGCGCTTGCCTTCTCTAGGGATCCACTCTGTTACTCTTAATGACCAACGGTTATTTTGCCTTCGCATTACATGCCCTGCACACGTCCATTCCGTCTTCTAAATTTCTACTAATATCGCCTTAACATGCGTTTGTTCCCTGACCCACTCCGCTCTCTTCTTGTCCCTTTATGTTAGACCTATCATCTTTCGTTCCACTGCGCGCTGAGTTGTCCTCAATTTAAGTTTAACCCTTTTATTGAGTCGCTGGGTCGCTGCTTTTCAAGTGCGGCCGAGAGCTGCTGGACGGCCTGGGTCTGGGTCTCCCTGTAGTAGCTCTAGGTCGCTGCTTCTAGCAGCGCAGGATCGCCTTCTTCGTTGCCGCTTCGTGTGAATTTTTGCTGCAGTCCCATAGGATCTGCGCCGTCGTGGCTCTCTCCTTCCGGCATGTGCGGAATAGGTCACTCGTGTATACGTCCGGGCACACGTGCTTCAATAGGGCTGGGGTGGGTAGCGTCCCCGTCAGGAGTTGCCCATACCGCACTGCTTCCTCCCTGGTCAGGACCGGGTGGGGAAGTAGCATCGTTCTTCTCCCGTGTCTGTACCACTTCGGTATCTTGTTGTATGTGTTCTTGTTGCCTGTGGTCTCCCACCACCACGTTGGATCGGCGGCGGCGATTGCCGCAGCGCGGTTGGTGAGTCCTCGCGCCACTGAGTTCGTCGTCTCGATGGGGTTTGCGTACCCTCTTTCCGATAAGTTTTCGCCATGTGTGCTGGGAACCATTTGATCACCACGCGGCGGCTGTCGATTTTTGTCGCTCTGTATCCCCGCGGCTTCGCCGCTCACTCTTCATAGCCGGCCTAGCCGGCCGCGGCAGACGTAGCGGCCGCACCCCTCGGCCGCTCGGTTAGGCTTAGCCGGGGTTTGCCAGTGCCGCAGGAATAAAGTCCTGTAATTGCTTAACATGGACGTACCGCTTGGTCAAATCTGGTACCTGGAGCTATGACCCGTACCTTCACGGACACATGGGTACAAATTATATCGCGTGAACTGTTAATTAGCATTGCGAAAATTGGCATAGAAGCCGGCGCCGATGTGAGTACGTCCGCTCCTTCGGCGATCGCAGCGCCCTCACCCCAACATCTAAAGGCAAACAAAGAAGGATCGGTTAGTATGAAAAAAAGATGTGCGGATGCTCATTGTACCAAGGCCAATTCACTCTTTAGGAAATTATAAGCAGTAGGAACATGGGATACTGTTTCTAGCATGCCGCAAAGATTTACTGAATGGTGGCTTTTCTTAAAAAAAAATTTCCCCGCATTTCCCCGAGGGGAAGAATGCGAAAGTGCGAATGCACGAGTTGAATTTGCGCGGTTCGGTAATGTTCGCGAAAGAGAGATCACACACACACACACAACTACAAAGAAAGAAAGATGCATTTATTCACAGACACCTATTTGTGTTGTCGTTGTACTTGATTGCTAGAACGGATCTCAGCTTTGAAATTTCGTGTCAGTACTCCTTTAAGCGGGTGCATTAGCCCTTCTCACGACTGATTCCTGGCCAATCCCCCACGTGGGTTATGCCATGCACAGATACCTATTTGTGTTGTCGTTGTACTTGATTGCTAGAGCGGATCTCAGCTTTGAAATTTCGTGACAGTACTCCTTTAAGCGGGTGCATTAGCCCTTCTCACGCCCCATTCCTGGCCAATCCCCCACGTGGGTATGTGCCATGTCAGCGGCCAGGCAGCGCGCGCCCATCTCCTCCCGTTGCCAAGGAAGACGAGGAGATTCCTGGCCAATCCCCCACGTGGGTATGTGCCATGTCAGCGGCCAGGCAGCGCGCGCCCATCTCCCCCCGTTGCCAAGGAAGACGACGAGCGCGCGCACCCGCAGCTGTTGCTATGTGGACGGACGGCGGTCGCCGGAATTCAGGGTCGCTTATAAAGTGCATTCGCACTTAGTATTTCAACCGTAGAGCCGATTCAGGTAATTACAAACACGGAGACCTTTGTCCAGAGTGTAATGGGTTGAAGCTGTCCCTAATTTAGGTATCTATACCACGATGACGTGAATATCACTCGTCATGGAGTCATGTTGCTTATACAGCGGCCAGTGGTGGAGAAAGGATAAAATTCAGGCATGAATACATTCTTTAAGGCCACAAGAAATCCTTACTTGTGTAAACAATATAATTGGCTAAAATTCGGACGTTTGCGTCCCTACCGTAACATCCACATTCCTAATTTTGAAACTTGAATCATTGTAGCGAATTGGATAACGATTCCACATCCCCCCAAGCTGGTGTGGTGTGTACACGTTTTTTAGGTCAAAAAAGGGTGGGCAATCACACAAATTGTTGTGGTACCAGCGGCTCTCAAGCTGTGATTGCACCAGCTGAATGGGCAGTAGGCGAATAACGTCTTCCGAATGTAATTTCCTTCTGAAATGCGGGATATCAAATAACATTGGACAAATTACTGTTAGGAATAAGGGACATGGCGTTACTTCAAATGCCCGAGACCGGTGCATTTTGCTGCGAATTTTTGCGAAGTATCCTCAGTGATGGATCATTATAAATAAACTGTACCTGGGGAATCTAGCGCAAGATGCAGATCACATGCACGTTTTTTTGTCCTCCCTAGTCATTTTGGTGAATAAACGAGTGTTTTAAATTCTGGTATCAGTTTTTACAACTACGCAGGCATCGCTCACGACCGTTCATATTTGCAGACAAGCTCCTAGCGGCGCAGGAAATCATCGACGGCACGCATCTCAAGCTGCAATCAAAAGATCGGTCCATTGAATACAAGGTGTGTATGGGGTATGCACTCGTAGTGCGCATTCACAGCGGTATTGTGGTATGCGCAAAGACTGGCGCCATCTGCCAAGTCAAACAAAGCGGCCAGATGTTGATTGTGGCTATGGACCGTTAGAGACAACGGCTGGTCTAGCGGCCGAAGGCGCTTAGAGGACTCTATTATTTCGGTTATTACGGGTGGTGTCGATGTTTGACCTGCCATCATGTCAGTTGTAAATCCCGTAAACAGACCGAGCGAGAGGTGATTCATACCAACGAGCGATGTCGGTGCTGCACGTTTTTTCAACATTGGGGGTCCACCACAGCGAGAGTTTCGAATGGAGGACAGAAAGGTGTTCGACGTAGTGAGAGAGAGAGAGAGAGAGAAATACCTTTATTTGCCTATAAGTTCAGAGCTTGGGTTCTATCTACCGCTTAACCAGAAGATCTTGTTTCCTGGCGGCGTCATCGGCCATCTGTAAAAGCCGTAGCTGCGTTGAGGGGTGGGAGCTGCGCAGCAGGGTTGATTGTATTGATTGTAATTGTTTGATCAGGGTTGATCAGGATTGATTGTAATTGTTTCCAATTGCTTTTCTATAACCGACAAATCAGGTTTTTATGGGGAACACCTATTTTCCTTAATGTGGTGTAGCATCCGAAAGTTGAGTACGGTACACTAATATAAAAATGGTTTCATGCCAGCGACGAGTAAATGTATGAGGACGTTTTTAATGGCAACCTTCATCAATTATCACAAAGTTTATGTTGAACCCGGGCGAGGCGCACGAAACGTCAGAAACGTGCTGTACACAGGCCACATTACAGAAAAAATGGGGTGTTTGTTCCTTTCCGAAAAATATACCACTCACTGTTTTTACGCTGTCAGTCTATGGAATCTGTATACAGCTCAACTGACGCAACGAGTATAGTTAAAATGCGGTTATAGCACATGACAGATTTGTTGCATAGCTCTAGAAAAAGAGTAATTATGAATATTTAAGAACTACATACCGTTAGAACAAACATATCTCACCCTAGCTGAAAGAGGCGCTTATCTCTCTTTGACAACGGTGTGCAGACGCAAGTCCAACTTTGATCATTCATTGTTAACTCTCGTGCTCTGTTGCTTCCACTCGTTGATAATGGCTCTGCTCATGACTCCAGTTTCATCAAAAGGACTATAACATTTTTTTTTGTTCGAGAAAACCCATCTTGACAGCCTCACAAATATTTTCAACGTAGAAGTACCAATCCAAATAGTTGATTTCATGTAGCCGTTTTAGGTACAAAGGCGCCCGACGTTACGCTTACTCTGCAGCAAACCACGCGAATGCTGCTTGCATTATTGAACCCCGTCATTTCATATACCAAACTGTTCGTGCACCAAGTGAACTCACAGGTTCCTGCGACGTTTCCTCCGGGAACAGCTGTGCTTCATGTGTTCATGAAAGTCAAGTTGCAGTGTGTAGCGACTACCAGTGTTCAAAGTTCAGAATATAGCCAGTAGTGGCCTATAGGGACGGTGTAATTCACGGCGTCTCGATTATGCGTTCCTAGGCGGCCTGTTTTCTGCGGAAGAATGGGCCATTCGTGGCACAATTCTTAATGTTTTAAAACGGAGTTAGTTAATGTCGCAACAGAAATTGTACCAGAATGCCACCATTACCTAGAGAAAAAAAACATACACTCGTGCTGGTGTCACGTTTGTACCCGGGTCTCCAGAGGAGGAAGTTAATCCGTTACCACTGGCCTAACACGGCACGTGCGCCGAGGGGGAACAGGTGTTTGTCTGGTGCTTGTCAATTGTTGAATATTGAATGACGCTTGATTACTAATAATTAAGAGTAACTTTATCTTAGTGAGTGAGAGTGCGGATTTAGTAAGTTGGTCATAATGCGGTATGCGATGGAATAGGATAGATTGAGGTGAATAAGATCTATAATGACCGACGAGTGATGGATAATAATTAGCATGAAAGGACAAAGCTAGATTAAGGATAATTATAATCGATATAGGTAAATTAGGTCGGACTAAAGCAGATTAACATGACGGATTAAGATAGATTAAGAACATAAGTGGGTCAGCATAAATTAGGAATACATAGGGTGGAATATAGTTAATACGGCCAATAAAAATGGAGCACGGTTGACTACACTAAGGTACGATGTATCAAAATGTTTGATCGGTTATTCGATTTAACGTCCCGACGCTACTCAAGCGATGAGGCGCGCCGTAATAGAGGGATCCAGATTATTTTGACCACTTGGGGATGTTTACGTGCCCCGAAATCTCGAACCCACGGGCGTTTTCGCTTCTCGCCTCCATCACAAAAGCGGCCGCCCCAGTGGGGAATCGACCCTGCTTCGATGTATTTAAACGGGAATAATGGGAACTACGTGATTACGGTGGGTAAAGTAGGTTATCAAGAATTAAGGTGGCCTGAGAACGGTAAAATGGCATGGCTGCAGTAGGAACGGTGGACGTGTATATAAAACATACCAATCCAACAGAACGCCGGGCTTTCGCCATTAAAAAGCACGGAAACAGCCCGAAGTCTGCTGCCAATTTTTTGTTGAATTCAATTGTTGCAATTCCGGCACCGAGCTTTGCACCCTCCCTAACAGATGTTGTACCGCAAAATGCCCATGATTCCACCGTTTCTGGACGTCAATGCGTACCGAAACGGTCTCTTCTACGCTCTTTCCATCGCCTTCTGCCTGCCTCTCATCTTCAGGATTGGCGACGTCAACAAAGAAATGAGCTCGAGACTCATGGTAAGCGTTCTCAAACTACGGCCGATCATTCAATCGCCTGCGCTAGCATTTGTACTGGGCGCCACTGTGCCCTTACTTTTTTTAAGTAACGTGCCTTAGAAAACCCAGAGATATTATAGTGTTAAAGCATACCGAGGTATCGCTGACGATACGGTTCCCGATCCTACTACACAAGCGCAGAGGAGAAAAAAATTACCCCACCTTCCCGCGAGGGGAACCCTGTGGAGATGCGACGCATCTTGGGGGTTCACTTGGTGTTTCCGTTGGGTTGATTCTCTAATTGCGTGAAACGTGTGAGGAACGCGTATGATGTACTCTTTATTTAACACGTGGCGTAACGTTAACGATGACGGCCTTGTGGTCGCTGAAGTGTACGGGTAGTGGATGGTGAAGTAACGGGACCACCGTGCACTTTGCAGCGAGGATCAAGTCTATGCACGTGCTTGAAATCGGAACGCCGGTGCTAGAACGACCGCGGCTATGACGCAACGTGGCGCAGCTATGACGCAACACAATCCAACACAATCCACTTTACTCCAGTCCAATCCAAATCCAATCCAATCCAATCCAATCCAAGCCAAGCCAAGCCAAGCCAATCGAATCCAATCCAATGCCCCTCGCGAGAGAGTGTTCGCTATCGGAGAGGAGAGGGGGTGAGCGGCGGAGAGCGCAGATCGTGCGGCGAGGAGAATGGATGAGGGGTGTGGACGGACAACAACAACGCCGTAGGGAGGGACAAGGCGAGTGAATGAGATGCTGTCGCATCTAAAATTGTTGTGCACATGCGCAGGTGTACCGGGTACCTTACCGGGATCGGTTCTCCGCTCTGCTATAACTCTCTATTACAGAGTTTAACGATTCCGTGCTCTCCGTACCTTCCGTGCTTACCGTAAGTACCGGCACCCGGCTGCGCCTGCGGAACCCACCCTAACGAATGCGCGGTCGTTGCGAGGGCCGGCTCGCGGAACTAATCCACCTAGTCGGAACGAATATGCAAGTACCCAGTCGGGTCCCGGTCAACACGGTACGCACGGAAGACACTGGGCATTCCGAATGCTAAAACTCTCTATTGTTCCCAGATAGCGTCCACCACCGGCCTCTGGGAAACTTTGAATGCGTTCAGCAGCTCGAATCTCTCTCCGCCACGGCCAGAATAACTTTTAAATGGGTGTTGTTGTTGGTGTTGAACACGTTTATTTCACATTTTGAAGCCAATTTAAGGCGGCTGTGAAAGAAAAAAAAAGATAGAGAAAAAAGAGGTAAACGTTTCGTCGTTTGATCACTGGCTTCGGTCGCGACGGGCTGTGGTTCTGGCAGTGTGTGCGAGCCGGGAACCGGTGGCAGGAGCTTCTGCATCATCCATAAACTGGTTTAGCGACCGCCAAAGTTCGTTGGCGACCGCTGCAGTTGTACACGGGGGTGGTGCAGCCCAGCTCTGAAGGGAGTTCGGCCTTGTCTCACTCGGGAGTGAGGCCAGGGCCCGAGCTCTGGGAGCCTAGTACAGCGGGCAGAACCACAGGAGGTGTTTCAGGTCAGCCCGGGTTCCACATGGGCTGCACATTCCAGTGTTGGATTGGTCGAGGGAACGGCTGCTTTCCTTGCTTCGGAAGCGCTGCAAAAGGTAGGGGGCAAGGAGGGTGCCAGTCTGTACCCGCCGGAGCGTAACTTGCTGCCAGCGGGTAGCAGCCTTGCGAGGAAGTGGAGGGATATTAAGTGGATTGCACGCACTGCGTAGAAAGCTGCGTCGGTGCTTCTTGGCAAAAGAAACCGTTATTGCGGGATCTAGCCACTGATTGTGCGTCTCCACGTAGTCGGCTAACCGGCTGGAAAATCGCTCGGGTGGTTTGGAATGCGCGGATTGAAGTAAAGCGCGCGCTAGTCGGTGGGCCTGGTCATTTCCTGGTATTACGGAGTGTCCTGGGATCCAGTGTACGTGAAAGTCGTGTCCCAGAGCACGGAGGTAGCTAACGTGGACGCGAAGTTTCTTGACAACGACGGTAGTAGTGCGAGTGTTTTGGCAGGCACGATAGGCTTCCTGCGAGTCCGTGTAGACGCGGTA
This sequence comes from Haemaphysalis longicornis, assembly GCF_048455015.1. Classification (NCBI taxonomy): domain Eukaryota; kingdom Metazoa; phylum Arthropoda; class Arachnida; order Ixodida; family Ixodidae; genus Haemaphysalis; species Haemaphysalis longicornis. Next base: position 149,312,954 of record NW_027526361.1, read on the forward strand.
GTGATGGGGGCAATCTTCCCCCGTTTGATGTTGAGCCAAAGTGACGTGCTCGGCAAAATCTACAATGGCGCACAGTTCTGCAAGGGAGCTGCTGACGGCTTCACGGGTGAGGTGGAGTTTGTTTCCTCGCGTTGTTGCATCATGGCTTGTCCATGCCGTGGTGAACATTGGCTGCTGCTCCTGCTCACCGATTGCTGCATCTACATAGATGACATGGGTCTTGCGAGTAAGATCGTTGCCATGGATGAGTTGCCTTGCTTGGGTCCCGTGTCTTCTTGCGAAAGCTTTTCTCCTTGCCGTTTGTTCTTGTCCCATGTTCTGGGGTAGCGGCTTGGAGTCTACGATGTCGATGTGCTACCAGGGGGGAGATATTTCTGGGAGTGGCGGTAATGTAGAGATTTCAAAACCAACTTTTTTCAGAGTGAATCTGCCTGCTTTGGTGGACTTTAATCGCGCAATATGCGTGAGTTCATGAGTAGACATTAGGTCCGCTATATCGCTCAACGCGCTGCAGCTTTTGAGAGTCGGAAGGGACGTATATTTCGGAAGCCCGGTTATCACCCTCCTGGCTTCATTATTTAGGCGCTCAAGAAGGCTTAGCTGCGTGCGCGTGATCGGATGGAACGGTGCTCAGTATATGATACGGGAGTGTACAAATGCACGTACAAAATGTCGCAGTTCATTCTCTTTGAATCCTCTGGTGCGGCTGGCGATCCTGCGTAGGACTTGGATGACTTGTTTAGTGACACGAACTGTCCGGCCAAACCAGGTGGATGCTATGCACTGCTCGTCGATAAACATCCCGAGTATACGTATGGAGCGTTTTCTAAGGATAGGCCTTTCCCCAATTGTGAGGTAGACGCTAGCCTTGTCCTCATCCTTGGATGGGGTTTTCCTGCCACCGTGGATGACCACAAACTCTGTCTTCTCGGGTGCCAGCGTTACCCATATCTGCTGTGTGTAGCTTTCGACAGTATCCAGGGCCGCTTGTAGTGCCTGCTCTTGTGCACCTAAAGAACCTTGTTTGGTCCAGAGCGTCACATCGTCTGCGTATATTGCATGTTCGACGTTTTCGATGTTGGTCTTCCAGGAAGCGCCGCCAGTGCTACATTGAATAACGTAGGAGCGATGACAGAGCGTTGAGGGACTCCTACCCGGTTGTAATGAAAGCGACTGAGGGAACTTCCAACTTTGACCTGGAAAGTTCGATCCCGAAGGAAGGCGGCAATGAAATTGTGCATGTATCCATTGATTCCAAGATATCTTACGGCTTGCATGATCGAGGTGTGAGGAAGGCCATAAAAGGCTTTCCTAATGTCAACACCTACGACCATACGGGGACATGTAGACAACGGGTCAAGAACGCCTTCTTTGAGGCGTAACATGATATCTTGCGTCGTCAGACCGGAGCGGAACTCGTATTGTGTGGGAGCAAGAAGGCTACGCTCCTCCAGCCACCATACAAGGCGAGCGTTAACCATGCTCTCCAAAAGCTTAAACAAGCATGACGTAAGGGATACCGGTCGCAAGTTCCCCAGGCAGTTAGGTTCTTTGCCTGACTTCGGTATTGGTTTTACAATTGAGTGCCGCCAGTCATCGGTAATGGAGCCTTCTTGCCAGACGCAATTAAATTCCGCAAGGAGAGTCACCTTGCATTCTTCTTTGAGGTTCTTGATGTGCAATCCAGTGATACCATCTGCGCGTGCCGCGCCATGCGTGTTAATTCTGCGTAGGGCATCTTCGAGCTCTGCCATTGTGAAAGGTTGGTTAAGTTCGTCCTCCGCAGCTGGAGTGTCGTCCTTCTCGTAGGTTAGGGAGTTGTGACTCGGTGCTTGTGGAAATAAGACCTCAGCCGCTTTCTCTGCAAACGCTTCAGAGCCAATGCCTTCTTTGAGAGCCACGCGGGCTGCCCCATCTGCAGTCCTACGTTGCCCCAGAAGTGACCTAAGTATGCCCCAAGCTCGACAAGAGCTTATTGAACCGTTGATTTTTTCGCACATTCGAGCCCACTCTATAGACGCCAGTTCAGCGGTGTACTGCTCGATTTCTCTTTGGACTGCTTTCAGTTTCGCTTTTAGTGTTTTAGGACGCCCCCTGGCTCGGAAGGTAGACTGTATTTGTAGTCTTCTGTTCCATAAATGAAGAAGGTGTCGATCGGGATCGGGATCGTCAAAAGAGACGCTAAGTGTTTTGGTGGATTGGCGTTTGGCATTAACCATGGCTTCTTTAAGCGCATCTATGCTCTGTATGGAGTCACATTCCCTCAGGAGTGCTCTATATTTGTCCCAACGAGTGACCTTGCATTCCCTTTTAAGCCTGTTAGACCCTCGCGTGGACGTGCTATCTTTCTTCACAGTTATTGCTATGGGGAGATGATCACTACCCAGCGGATCCTCAAGAAGGCTCCATCGAAATTGACTTGGTCGCGAGGCCCACGTCAGGTCCGGAGTAGTGTCAGCTTGGCTTCGGTCCTCTCCAAGTCTAGTATGAGCTTGTGGTAAATTCAGAAGCGTGAGTCCGTAGTGGTCGAGATCGCCTAGAATGCGCCTTCCGCGGGGGCTACACTTGGTGTAGTTCCAGGCTATGTGCTGGGCATTAAAATCGCCGCAAACAAGCACTTCGTCACTAGGGTAGACTTTCTTAAATGGGTGTTTCTTAAGCCCTATTAGCACCACGCCTAATGCGAGTGTAGAAGTGTCCTTCAAATTATTGTGTGATACGACGCTTCTCAACGCGAACCCTATCCGTGTGAGGATTCCTGTTCGCCTTTAGAATACGCAAAATACTGGACTGCTCTCCACCACTTTCACGCAACATCAATCGATCCCCGCGTACTAACTTGGCGGGTAACTACGTAGTATTCCTTATTTGTTCTAACGACTGGCTACTACCTTATGATTTGACAACTCCGTGAGGGCGCTATGGGCCTGATAAAAGAAGCAGAGTATTCATGTAAAGGATTTTGCGTGTGCTACAACCATTCACACGTATAAAAAAATTAAAAACCGTTCCACTCAATGTGAAAGCTGTCGGAAGTGCAGAGCAGTGATTCGCCATAATCGGCTGCTCCGCCGTCATCCCCTCACTGCTGCCACTCAATGCATTTCAAATTTCCCACCTTCGCAGTGCTCGCGCACGCCCTGCCTGAAACTGCACCAGCGGGAGTTCTCTTCTTTTCGTTCTTGCTTTAATTTCATCTGCTGCAGCTGTATTGCGTCATCTCGAATGCGTAATTTTTTATGCGTGGCTGGAGCCTTTCTGCGGCATTTCGAACGCGCGTTTTCTCGTGCACGGCTGGAGCCTTTATACGGCATTTCGAAATCACCATGTTTTTATTGCGGGGACGCATTTTTGCTTACTATTGTAAAATCCTACCCAACGAGCGTTCCTAAATAAACGAACGCGTGGCTACCGGCTATATACACGGGAGAGTTTGTTTTTAGTCCTTTGTTTCCATGTTAAACTGGTTTCTTCTAAACTTTATATACACAGATTGTTCCTGAACTTTACCTGCAGTTTTTTTTAGCTTAACAATGGGGAGATGTATGACAAGCACCAGCGGTTCAGGAGGTTAGAACCAATATTACAGTTTAAACCGCGTGGTTTTCGAAGCCTCAGCGTGACCCCCTGACGACGGTACATCAGGCTGTACATGTGTCCGTTATCTCGCTGCACCGCATGATTCCTGCAGTCGTATCGATTGTAAGCCAGCTACGACGACAAGGCGAGCGAGTAAAGTGTTCTGCACTTAAAATATTCACCAGTTACATGGACGTAACAGACGCTGTGATCCAAATCCCGGTTATACTACGAATATTTTGCAAAGGAGTTCAGATTTTGTAATCTGTTCATTATGCCACATTTGCGCTTCGAGTGCTGAAGAAACGAGGGCTCCCGTGTAAGTGGGCGAATAGAAAACTCTCGGCAGACGTTTGATGCGCTCTTCATAGGCACAAGTGCCGTAGTCAGCACTCGCTCCTTCACACTCATGGTGTACATCAAGCACGCGCCTACAACACTCACGACATGACGTGTGCGATTCTTCTGTACTGCTGTTGCAAATCGTCAACGCGATGGAGAAGTTGGTTATCGTTGAATCTGTAGGCTTACTGTAACACTGCACGTACCATAGCAAGGAAGCCACGCCCGGCTGTTCTAGTAAAATAGAAAAGATTCAATGACTGTTCAGCGCTCGGTTATTTCTTCAACTCCACCCGGTACTGCTTGAACCGCCTGCGAGGCGTTGGGGAGGCAAAGCATATTTAGGTCCTCGTTTCCTGGGCAAATGCGCTGTAAATAGCACTACCACAAGCGAGCCGACGGATTCACGACGAACATGCACCACAGAGGTAAGAAGCGGTGGAAACAACTGCGAAATTATGTCGCTCGCTCAGCAAACGCTGATTGGTTGTTACCAGACCGCCCACGAAAAGGAGAGTGTCCCCGTACTCACGGTCATGCAATTATCAACACGCATTCAAATAGGAACAAAGGAGCGTGTGGCTATGAGCACATGCTCGGCATCCTGGCGGCGGGCCGCGTAATCCCAGTAGGAATAAGGTACGTGATTTGTGCTGTGAACTTTGACATTGAAATGCTTTAATCGGCGTGGAGCAGTTCGGTTTGTCCCACAACCGCAGCTGCACCTATTCACACTGTCGCTATTAAAACATCGGTGCAATGGGAGAAATCAGCGAACGTTATTGTGATTTTAGTTTTTCACTAGTTACGTAGCTCCCGATAGACGAATGCTTTCGAGAGTGTTTGCAAGTAGCCCAGCGCAAGCGACGCTGCTCTGTTGCCTGTCTTCGATAAGTTAAACAATTGCAGCGTGAACAGGCGCGAAGTTCGGCTTTGGCCCCACAAAAATGCTGCTTACAGAGCGAAGATTTTCCTATGCAAATGCTGAATACAAAATCTCGTAGATTATTGCCGTTGTGCATACGTGGCCGAAACATCTTCAGGGCGTGCTACATGTACTAGAACCGAATAGCACCGTTGTTCTTTATGGAATGTATCTTGGAAGTACTTTGCTATGCTGCACTATTCCTAATAAACTACTTTCTTTCGCTATAACGCTGGTTCTAATTATTACCCTGACGAACTGCTCGGAGGTACAGCTTTGCCTAGTTTGTCTGCCCATTCAAATGACCCAAAGAAAGCACTTTTAAAACATTAAAGTTGCCTGCTTACAGTTTAAACAAATGTTTACTCGGATAGCATTTTTAAAGAATAGGGAGCTCATATCATAGTTGCTGCGGCCGAGCGTAAAGTATTTACTTCAATCGTGGTCCCTACGTGCACAACTTCAGTCGAAGGTTGGCTAATCGACCAGATCTAGGGAAAGTCCCCAAGGTGGAGTAAATTTCTGCAAAGAAAAATGTGACATCCGCATCATGTCAGCACCAAAAGAGGGACCATTTTTGACGGACCGTTGTATTTCACCTTTGAAACGCGTGCTCTTCTGGTTCCGAGTAGTCGTTCTCAAAAATGAGGACCGTCAAACGGGAAACCGGGTGCCGCGAGCCATGTAGATCGGATTCGGTGGATAGTGCGGACACACCCACCCTTTCCGGTGACAAATCTTTTGCAAAGCAGTTCTAGGCTGTGAATGAGAGGCTTAATATCCTCGTGTCCACTGTGGAGCGGCTCGCAACAAAACTGGAAGACTTGTTGTCGCTCAAGACTGCAGTAGTAGAAATACAGGAATCCATCGAACATCTGTCCGCGAAGTATGACACAGTAGTTGCTACGATGAGTATTAAAAAGGCAGACATCGCCGTACTCAATGCACAAGCACCGTCAGTAGCTACTATAGTGGACGACCACGCAGAATCTTTGGATTGGTTGACCACCGAAATTATTCAGTTAGAACAGTACACCCATCGATGCAAATGAGAAATTCATGGTCTCGCTTTCCAGCCAAAAGAAAACTTGTCTTCTTTTGTGTGCGAGCTAGCTCTGTATCTTTACCTGAATACCTTCAGTACAACTGATATCGCAGCTGTTCACCGTCTGCCTAGTGGTGCTAGCAAAATACCGCCCATCTTTGTACAAGTGCACAAAGTTAGCACAAAACAACAGTAGATCTGCGCGCGCACAAACCTTCCTGAGCTAGCGGAAGAGCATACGTTCCTTCGCCTTTACACCAACGAGAACCTGACTAGTGCTAATAAAACGCTCTACCGCTTGGCTTGGCTTAACGGTAAAGAAGAAGGTTCCAAGTTTGTGTGGACTAGGTTCGGCGGGGTGCTCGCTAGGAAAGAGGAAGGTCGCCCCACCGTTCATATCGATTCGAAAGCGGACCTTGACTTCATCGTGTAAAACTGGATAAAGACCACTTCCTAGTTTTAAATCCTTTTCTGCAGTCAAAGAGCTTTTTAGGTGCGATAGTAGATCGGTTCAACTTTCCCACATCAATATTCAAAGCATTAGAGAATACTGGGAACAGTTCTTGGCTTTAACTTCATCGTATAGGACTTTCTATAATGTAATTTTGTTCAGCGAGATAAATGTTCCTTCAGACACCCTTTGCAGCTACACACTTCCTGGTTATCATCTTTATTCTTACTTATACCCCATTGGAAAAAGGGAGGCATAGCTGTCTTTATCAAAAACATGTGGTTGATTGCAGGAATAATTTTTCTTTCACTCCATCTGAAATGGTCTCATTGCGGTTATGTTCCCCATTAATATCTCTTATGTTTATAGCGGTGGACCGCCCACCCTGCTGTAATGGGCGCACATTTCTGCAACAACTTAATGTGGCCATTTCGTCCCTGTTGTCTGGTGACAACACATGTATGACAGGTGATATAAACATTGACACATTCCGCCCCCACTAACTGGGGACTGTTTCGATGTAATGTCCAAATGGGGTCTAGAGAGTGCAATTTCCAAAGCTACCCGTGAAGTATTTTTGTGCAGTAATCTAGTGCCTTCTTGCTTAGACCACATCAACGTACGCGTTCACGATTTTCGAACCCTCTCTGCTGTATCAAAACTAAACTTGTGGTCCATTATTTCCTTGTCTGCTCTTTCTCACCGCAGTCTTCACATGTGCGCAGAGTCGTGAGCAGAGCTACATAAGTCATTGATCCGAGGGCACTTGATAGGGGAATCGCTCAGTAGGACTGGCACAACTTTATATGTATAACATCTCCCACTAACATGTACGAAATGCTCGTAACCTTGCTCGATGAATTCAAGAAAACTGCGACCCGAATAGTTGATGTCAGGCAAACAAACGCTAATGATAAATGGAGGGCAAAAGAAATCTTTGTCTCCATTAAAGAAAAAGATACATTTGAGGCTCAAGCAAACGTGCCCCACAAAATGCATTTCCCAGGGCAACCTTTAAACAAAGTCGAGATAAGGTAAATGCAATGATGCGTCTAGCTAAACGCCACCACATATGGAATAAGTTTGAAGATGCGCGCTTCGATTATAGGAAAACTTGGTCCCTAATTAACGGCATGAGAGGTTCTAATGTAAAATCTAGGAAGGACGAATACTTTTTGCCCCAGTTGTCTGGTGATACGTAGACTGAATATTGCCAATGGTTTCAACGACTTTTTTCGCGGGTCACGGGTGTTGCCAGAGCAACCTCCGGAATTTGTACGTTGCAGAATAGCGTTGCTGTTTCGGCTTATCTGCACCTCTCAGTGAAGGCGACCTTAACCTATTTTATTTACGCTGAAAGCCAAAAGGTCACCTGGACATGATGGTATTTCAATACGTGTGTTGCGCAGAAACTTTGACCACAATAACACTCTTCTTCTTTCCGTATTAAACCATATCATTTAGAGAGGCATCAATCCCATACAGTTGAATAAGGCAATAGTTTTTCTTTTGTTTAGGTCAGGTTCTCAAAATGAAGTTGAAACTTATAGACCTAACTCCGTTTTCTTTTTACAATTCAGATACTGGAGAAACACATTTTAAATTTTACGACCAGTTTTTTATCGACCTATGATGTTTTCTCCTCATCTCAGTATGGATTTATTGGAGGCAGGGGTACTAACATTTTGCTCGAGGATTTTTCTGGTTTATTAAACTATACTTTTGATCATAACCAGATTGCATGTGGATTATATCTTGATGTCAATAAAGCCTTCGATAGCGTGTGTCATACCCTCCTGTTCACCAAACTACAAAGACTAGGTTTTCGGGGCAACTTTCTACCTCTGCTTGAAAACTTCTTGACAGGACTCAGGGTGTTCGCATTGGTAAATTTTCAAGTAATGTTTGTTTTATTAAGTCAGGTGTACCGCCAGGGTCTATAATGAGTCCACTGCTGTTTAACGTTTAGATGAACGACCTCGCCTCTGCTGAATCGTCTTCAATTTTCAATACGCCTGTGACACCGTTCTTGTTTCTTAAGCTTCTCATTACTCTGACGCCATAAAGTCGCTTCAAGTTGCTACAATGGAAACTATGAATTGGTTTACAACGAATTCCAATGATGTTAATACCAAAAACAACACCGCTAATTTGCATTCATAATCCGTTGAAAAAAGTTGACTTAACGCAATGTTATTTCTACACTCAGCGGCCTGCTCTGCTTGTTCTTGTATTCCTGTAAATTATGTGTCCACTGGAAAGTATTTAAGTTTGTATTTCGATAGCGACCTTTCTTGGGATTCCCACCTAGCTTATGTGTTTAAAAAAATTCATGCTGTGTCATCTTCGTTGTACAAATTAAGAACATTTATCCATTTTTGCTGCGAAAACTCATTGTACGTTCTCTTTGTTATGGTGTGCTTATGTACGGTATTACAGTACTGTGCTTCACGTTGGTACGGTCAGGGTGCTTTACGTTGGATAGAGCGAGTCAATTCCAATTTGCGTTTTTTGCTGCGTACTATTGCATATGATTTGTGTATTGAGAAAGATAACAATATATTTAAAACCATGATGTTCCCCGATTTTATCTCACTCCTAAACGAAACTGTTACTTTAAAAAATTTTGGTTTAATACATTCAAAACTTTTTACACTCCTGCTCGGTCCCTGAGACCGAAGCAACGTTACGCAATTCCTCGTTGTTCCACAAGGTACAGAAAAAGAGCACGCCTATGTTATGCGCCAGCTATATTTAACACTTTGCCATCTGTCTGTCTTGCGCATGCTTCGAAATATAAAGTGAAAAAGGCTTTTAAGGCGCATGCGTTAGACCTTTCCACAGATTTTTTGAATACCGCACGGTTATCTGTTCTTCGTTGGTACTCTCTGTTATATATATAGTTTTACAATAATCCTTTTCGCCTTCCAGGCTCAGCCAGACAAGCCCGTTGCGGCTGAGGTAGGCCTGATTGTGCGAATGACTTGTGTTTGAGTAATAATTATTATTATTATTATTATTATTATTATGATTATTATTATTATTATTTTAATACTCGACCCCTTTTCTCTGCACTTCGTCGGTAGGGTGTAGACGCCTATGGGCTCGCAGCCGTAGAATATCTATGAAACATTGTCGCCTGCTGCAGTGCACCGCTCAAAAGCAGGAGGGGCGACGCAACATGAGGAAGAGCCAAGCCAGCGGAACCCGCATCACCAGCGGACGTAAAGTTGCCAACCACGAAGAAAACCAGGAGACGGCGAAAGCCAGAACTAGGAGGTGCGACTGCGACTGAGAAGCTAGTGCGATCGGGTACCAGCGGGCTACCCCAACAGCAGCTGAAGAAGAACGTGGATCGCATTGCGCTTCCAGAATAGTTGGCGCCTCGTCAGTATGTACAAGGCACGAGGCGAAGGAGCTGCTGACGAAAGGAGAGGAGCTGAATAATCTGTACACCTCCTATATTAGGATACAAAGACTGGGGAAACAGCAGACCTGGTGGTCTTCACTAGGTTTAAGTGGGTCTTTCTGAGGTGTGCCCCTTTTGTAAGCGAGAGAAAAAAAGCGAAGCTTTCTCGACGCAAAGATGAGGTAAATCAAAGTGCACACTAAAGTCCAATATGCAAACTGCAAAAGTCCGAAGTCGAATCCACTTCACCTCAGCCAATCTTCTAAGCGAACGTCCACGCTACGAAGCCATTGAGGCCCAGTTCCCCGAATGTGATTACAGGTCAGTCGGAAGAAGCTGGTTTCATAACACGGGGGACCCAAGTTGGACTACTGAAAGCTTTTTTTCTTTCAAATTGGCTGCACATGCTTCTGTACCCCGCCGCTGCGAACGTCATGTCCCTTGGGCCTTTCGGATCATCTGGTGGTTGGGCTTCAGGTTCTCCGAGTAAAGGTTCCGGGTTCGATTCCAGGAAAGTCAGTAACCGCATTTTTTAGGCGCGCATTTTCAGCACCTGATCGTAGGCTCCTTTCCTCCTCGACACTTTCTCTGACACTTCTGGGCCTAGCATTTTCAAATCTATACTCTTCGCTAATGATGATAGTTTCCTGTTAACGATCCGCACGCACGGACGTTAAGGTCAAACAGCTCCGAGGTGAAAAGGACGGTGAGGGGAAAGTTCTCGCTTCTGATCGCGCGCCGCGCCACGGACCGCGGTAACCTCTCGTCGAGAAAAGACAGAGGACAGCACCAGAACCACACGCAGCAATCGGTGCGAACGTACAGCTATTTTTATGGACGTTTCCCGCCTGTAAAGTGGCCCTACGTCGGAGAGGAGCTAAGCCTAACATGTATCTAGGTCTTGCGGGGCAGACTGAGATGGTGGCCAGTTCAGCCCTCACCCAACTTCGCCAGCGACCAACAGTGAAGCCCATCAAAGCAAGACACCTGACCTGAAAAAACAAAAAACATCCAAGCAAGACAACCGCTCAACTGAATCAGCTCAAGGGGAATACCAAAATTCGGGCACCGAGACAAACTTGCAAGAACATGTGGCCCAGAACTAAAAGACCTGCCTCATGGAGCACCAAGAGCCTGGGAACCTGGACGGCGATGCTGGCTCGGTGCAAGCGATCAGTGGCAGACGAAGGAAACGGAGTTAAAAGGTGGTGGCTGCGTCGCCGCGCGACACTAAAATACCGGAAACGCAATTACCACAGGTAGAGGACACCCTATGAGCCCACCGCTATTATTAACAGACCACGCATGCGGTGTCTCCAAGTTTCCAAAAGTAGAATACAGTATATGACGTCATCAATAACGCAGGCAACAGCAATGGCGTGACATCTTAATTGAAGTTTACGCGGTGTAAAACATTTCTTCAAACAAAACACGCGTAAAAGCCGTGTTCTCACACTAACATTTGGGACGTCTATTGTCTTCCAGTGGTTATTTGTTCTATGTTTCAATCTTAACAGCGAAGCTTTTGAGGCAATCGTTTGTGTATGGCGTCCGCAGTAAAAAATACCAAGAAAATTCCGAGCGCTCGTGCACGAGTGCCTCGAGCGCACCTACGCTAAGCGAAGCATACCCACTTATGAAGGTTCGCCAATATTGGCCAAAAGAACTCCGGCCTTTGCCCCGTGCCTCTAGCGCGCGTTCGTCAAGCCAAGTATACCCATTTACGGAGATTGGTCAACATTGGCCATAAAAAACGTGGCAACACTTTCTCGAAATGAGAATGACACGTCATAGCGTTCCCTTGGACGCGTGGCTCGCGCCGAAAAAAAAACGCGCGCAGGGTCGTGAAGCAAAGAGTACCCAGTTAGGGAGATGGCCAACATTGCCTGTCACCCCCCACGACCAAAGAAAAAAAATTCCCTCGCACTTCCCCGAGGGGGAGAGTGTGTAAGTGCGAATGCACGGTTGTTGATTGCGCGATTACGGTGGATATCGTGATCTTGGAGTGGAGAGGAGGCGCCCAACACCCGCAGTCACTGAGCGGAGAGAGGAGGAGGAGAGTAGCGCCCGCCGTTACGGCGAGGGCTACACGAGCGCCCTCACGCGTCGGAATGCGGAGCGCCCGCTACGCGAGCCAGAGCTCTCCCGCCCGAAGTGGAGAGGAGGCGCCCAACACCCGCAGTCACTGAGCGGAGAGAGGAGGAGGAGAGTAGCGCGCGCCCATCTCCCCTCGTTGCTAGGGAAGACGAGGAGGAAGACGAGGAGCGCGCGAACCCGCAGCTGTTGCTATGCGGACGACGGCGGCGGACGATTCAGCCTCGCTTAAGAAGTGCATTCGCACATAAAACTCCATCGTTCGCCGTATCGTGGGAACACTTGTTCGGAAGGGTAAAGACACGTCCTCGTATACGCCCCTATTCATTCATCCTGGTGCTGAGCGCATGCGCTCTGTACCATAGAAGAGCCGCGACTTCAATGTCGAAGCTGATTTACGTGATCCAGAACACGTGATAATGTACATGTTGCACCTGCGGCGCCTAGATTGAGTGTGTGCGTTCCGCACGTTCGTACGTGGAAGAAGACCCACTCCCCGGGTCGGACACGATAACAAAGGTGCAGGAAGGGTCGTTGCGGCAGGCAAGAAGCAAGTCGACTGCAATTGTGTTCTTTAACCGTCGTGATGGTCGTTGAGATTGCAACCAGCTTCATTGCCTTAAAGTCTTACTAGTTTGTGTGAGCTTTCTGCATTTTTTACTGCAAAGCAGTATAAGTTCAACGCCCTAGGTTTCAATCCGGCGTCATCGATTTTCTCCGTACCGCTCCGGGGCTCCTCCGCACCACCACTGACATATTTTACTTGAAAGAAGTACATGTCTAACTCCCCGCTTCTCCCCCCCTCTTCCCCCCCCCCCCCCCCCCCACCAGTTTTCATTCCGGTGTCATCGATTTACTCGGCGCGGCTCTGGGGCTCCTCCTCACTACCGCTGACACCTGTTTCACACTATTTTCGCCTCGCCTCCACTGATGCCCCTTTGGCAAGTTGCGCCGTCAGCAGCTAACGGTACTAGTGTGGTTATCAGACTATTACGAAAAATAAAAGCGCGGATGCGAGTAAAAAATGCACTGACGATTACTACACTCCCTAATAGGAAGTTTGTGCGCAAAGTGAGCTGCAGTCTTCTCGGTCACAGCGCATTTCTGCGGCATCAAAGAAAGTGTTCGCGTCATAAGCGAACGCAAGGCGGCATGCGCTACTCTACTGCTACCTCGCAGTGAGCCGCCGCCGCCGGCCAGCATGTTGCAAATCGTGTTTGAACCTCCCGCGCAAATGTCACCTGGTTCGGATTAGCCCCGCATAAGGGAGCAGCGACAATTTGTTGCACATCGTGTTTTGTACCTCCCTAGCAAACGTCACGTGGTTTGGATTAGCGGAGAATGGAACAGCGTCTGGGGAAAGTGTCAGGGGCAGGGCGCTCCTGGTGGCGACGCATGAGATATGCGTGAGGGAAAGGCCGTGAGAGAGATGACGCCGTACGCGCACGTGTCCTACTACACTTCACCCTTCGCTAGACACATCTCTGCGTTTGTTTTTCTTTCGTCGCTGCCGCGTTCGCTTACTCGGCTACGCGGACATCAACAGGCACCGCTCCCGCAAAGTCCAGGTTATGGCTTTCAAATCGCTCCCCCTAAAACGACCGAAACCTGCCGTCGCCGTTTCCGCTCAAATTCCACTTCGTGAAGTAGCTACGAATCTCTCGCTGTAGAATAGAAACTTCCAAAGTTGGAACGCCGTCTTTAACCCAAATTTCTTTTTCTCGCTTGAAAGGCCTAGCGACACTTTCGCCTGTGCCACACGCCTAACTATGCGCCGTCACCGGTTGCCGGTTTATACGTGCACGGTTTGCAGGTAGAAAAAGTGGGGCGTGAACGCACAGCTAGGATTCATGCCGCTACCGATGAAATGCCGGTTGTGCTTGTGGGAGATTTACATGTCAAAATTAACATGCCTCAATTTGGTTAGTCGGCTGTCCTCCTTAATCCAGTGGTTCGGGTTTGGGTTGATGTGTTGCACAGATATCTTACAGAAACAAAGATGCATACGAGGGGGAAGGAAAACGGACAGTCACATGTTTTACGCGAGAATAGCGCTCAAAGGCCTTCCAGTTTTAAATCGTTATCGGACGGATGCATGCTGTTCGTTTGGAGGAAGAGCAAGAATTGAAGCGTTGGCCCGAACACAAGGGCGAATAGGCGCAAAAACAAAGGAAAGCTGCTTGCCCCGCCATTGGCACCTGAAGTTCAGCTCGTCGAATAGCGGCGAATTCCACCGGGTGAACAGCAACGTGCCCTCTTGGAACGCAGGCGTGAACCTTTTTCAGAGGGCTTTCAGAGGATATTTTTGATCGCTTCTGTCACTTCTAAGCACGCGCATATGACCGGTTGCCGGTTTATGCGTGCGCAGGTTTGTAGTGGAGAATAGTGGCTGGAGGAAGGCGTGGCGTGCACGCGCAGATATAGGTATCATTCCCGTACTGTCCTTTGTGCGGGTGTAAGGTTTAAACGCGGACGTTAAACTGCCCAATGGGGACTGTCCGGAGTTCCTAGAGGTAGAGCGGATTGGGTTTGTGTGTTAGGTGTTCGGAGTCGCTAAGCCATATCGTGATCTATCCACTGTTACAAATCGGCCAGCACCGCCGTACTTTCCCGCATCATTCCTCGGCTGTGTGGTGAAGCCACTGCGTGCGCCTTTGACCCATCAAGCGCCAGCATGTTCATTCAAGTTTCGACAAGCCGGACCAGACGCCTCGCTTTCAACGCGTTTCAAACTTCGACGGTTGCCGGCCCGGCGAGGCACGTCTCAACGCGTTTCAAGGACACAGAGGCCCCGTCGACTCCCCTCTCTCGGACTCAACGTGCGCCCAGGCTACCGACTGTCACGAACTCTGGAAAGGGCGTTGTGTGTGTCTGTGACGTTCGTGGCGTGTTGCCGCTTGTTGGCGTTTTGACCGTTACGGCTTTTGGGTATAAATAGAAGCCGCCCAAGCGCTGTAATTCATTCCTGTTTGAGCAGCGAATCGATGCTGTCGCTCTGCTCGAGTCCTGTATTGTAACTTCGCCCGTCGGGGCATGGTTCTTTGGTTTCGACTCACCTCTCGCTATGAAGTAAACAGTTACGTTGGCCTATCAGCTCTGGACCTCTTCCTGGCTGCGGCTCGGCCCGCCCGGTTGCAACACGATGTAAAAAATGGCATGTCACGAAGTTCGGCTGGCTCAGACGTAAAATGACGTCATTCTTGAAAGTTGTTGTGACAGTTGCGGCAACAGTCTGAACCTGGCCTTACACAAACAGTAAGATGCTCACGACGAGGGGGAAACATGCAGTTCCACGTTTATCTGTAAGAACAAAGCTTAGATCGGTCAGAGCTTCATTCAGCTAATTGGCTAGGAAGTATGCTCCATCGCAAATTAAGATAATCGTGCTTTGTTTCGTGCACTCCGTCGACTGCAGGTCATCCTTTGCAGGTCATCCTTCTTCACAGACTGGAATGGCGCTAATTTTTGTTTTATGTTTTAAAATATTTCTGAGGCTTGCTGCATTCTCGGGTCTTGTGGATTACGGAATCTGGCCCGTATAAGTCGACAGCGGAGACAGATTTTGAGAATACCACAGATTTAGTTGAATCCTTCTGATGCATTATTTTTGTCTTCCACGGCACCCCGTACACCATTGAAGTATTAGTGGTAGTACGAATGCTGAAGCCTGAATACAGAAGTACTTTTAATGGGGTTAAAGTGTATGAACGTGGTGGTGATGCTTGGCGCAGGTTTCATGGACGCCTAACGTATTGTTTTAGGCGTATAAGGCGACAGAAGATTTGTGGTTCCGTCCGTATCGGCTTGAAATTTCCTGACGAGTAAAGACTTTCTGCTTTTACTTTCACACCATATGTTGGGGCAGCGCATTTTCATCCCGGGGCACTACTTCACCGGCTCGGCAAAAGCTACCGCGTTCCGGGAATAACACGAACGTTCCAGCGCTCTCTCATGAAGCCCGCTCACCACGAAAGGCGTCCACCGTGAGTACAGCCACGGAAACTTCAGTGAGGGAAGGTGAGAACCGAGACAAAATTCCTGGGCACCTAAGTCGATCCAGGGGTTCGGTGGGGGAAATCTAACCGAACTCAAAGCTTTCTTTCCTGCGACACCGTGCTTCGGTCTCTTTCCCAGGATTTCGCCATTTAGCTTTATAGGCCGCGTTCACCGTCCTAAGAATTTCGCAGCGTGAGCTACACTGGCCGAGGTTGAACAGTTTCAAGTGGCTCCTGTAGGGCTGTGCAGCGCATGCGCGAGGAGCAGTGAGGTCACACAGCGCACAGAGCGTTGCTCGCTGCCTGGCGTCTCTGACACACCCCACCCGCCCAGCTTCTTCGCCGAACTCCGTTCCGTACGTGGCGGCCCGGTACACTTGATGATAATGCGAGGGGTGGCCGGGTGTGTAACCCATGGCTCGTGCGTCGGAGCAACACCGGCGTGCGCACCTGTGGAACCAGCTTATCTCTGGGGCGATTGGTTACGCTGCGCCGGAGCCGCTTGATAAAGATGTCAGATAATGCGGATACCGCGTGTGTGTCATTGAAGCAGCAGTAAAAATGATCAAGCTAATCCTAGACAACCAGGAAAGCTAAGAATCATCAAGTGAACCTTAGCTTACGCTGCGTATATACTGGCAAATCCGAGCTAAGCCACAGCTAATATTTTTTTCTAATTATTTCTTTCTGGCAGTGCCGGTTCGTTTCAGTTGAGGCCTAAGATAGCGCTACCAGGTTTCTCGCTCACGGCCATTGCCGTCGCCGACGCGCAGATGTTCGTGCAGACAGGGCGCTTAGCGCCACGCGTTATAAGAACTATGCGGGTGTTTTGATGCATTTTTTTGACAATTGCATAATAACTTTTCATAATCAGCATTCTGAAGGCAGCAACATGAGGCATGCGAGAAAAGTCACTGATTAAAATGTCGAACATCGTCTGAGGACACTAAATTTGTATATTACTCGAGGAGAGGAAGCACTGAACGACATGGAGCTAGAACGGACGATTGGGCGAGTTTGTATATATTCATAGTAACAGCGCGAACAACACTAAACGAAAAGAAGAGGACGCAAACAGCGCTCCATTTCTGCCCTTTTCTTTTCGTTTCTTGTTTGCGCTGTTATTATGAAAATTGTGGACATGGCTGTTCGAGGTATTTTACGGATGATAACTTTCTTGTCGAAGGAAAAGTACGAATACATGAAGGCACATGCAATTGTTTTAGTCTCTGTACCCTTCGATTATTTTATAAAGTGGGTTGGGCCCACAGAGTGGGCCTGAGCTGTGGTCGATCGGGTTGTTTACTGAATAATGTTGGCTATCCCAGATTCAGCGCTGGCTCGCTCTCGTATTTACATTTGTTTATCTGACTCGCTTTTTTCTTGCAGGAACAGCAGCGCCTCATGGGTCTCTCCGGCTTGCAGTTCTGGCTGGGGCACTTCATTTCTGCGCTAACAGTTGGCGTGGTGGAAGGCGGCTTGGTTCTTTGCGTTGTGTACTTCAGTACGAAAGACTTCCCCGCCCCCCAAGAAACAACTACGTACCCCTATGTGAAAAGTGCCTTAGACTACTACGGCCACCACAATCTTGAGCCGCCCGCGTTTATAAATCAGATGAGTGAACTGTTGGCAGCTCGCGGTATTCCTTACCCAGACTACGATTACAAAGGAAATGAAGAAAAGGAAGAAGAAGAAAAGAAAGAAAAAGAAGAAAAGAAAGAAAAAGAAGAAAAAGCCCACCTCGAGCGTGTTAACCGTGATTTTCTGGATGTGCCATACATGGACCACGTGGATCTGTCTCTCGTAGTGGCCGCCCTCTTCACATTCCACGTCTCCCACGCGCTGCTAGGCCTCCTCGTCGCCTGCCTGATGCCTTTAGGTAAGAGCATAAGTTCGGATGGCGGGGCGTCCCATATCAATGATTTCCCTCGTGATGATTTTCTAGTGGTAAATACGAAAATCAGTTAAGACATTACATTAAATATATATTTTCCATTTGATTATTGTTGCTGGTGCGCCCGTTGGCTTTATTTTATGGGCCCTAAAACCGTCTGCAGGCTTTAATTTTATGCAGCATCATAAAATAATGACGGCATTATTTTTCAAGCTATGGAAAGCAGGTGGACGGGCACACTTTTTGCCTGCTGTGAGGTAAAATGTCTGATAGTGTGTATCATCATACGGTTTCACAGGAAACGTTTAACATGAATGGCATTCTAGGCAAAATATGATGGTTTTGTCAGTTAGAGCTTCCAAGCGAAAGATGGGCTTCTAGATCGTTCTTCGTCAGTAATACCTTCGTTATATAAGGCTTGTGTTGTTGCACCGATTTTCGGGTTTACCCTTTATGTAGCCCATTTGAGCTCACGGCGAATGCAACATTGTAACAAAGTATGATGAGGTAACAGCGTGTATTTGCAAGAAGTATATGCTGGCGGTAAAGCCAAACCACTAAGATCTCATGGTGGTGTTAAGATTAACCACAAGTTATGCCCATAGACGTCTGTCTGTGCGCGTTTCCTGAAGTACGTTTTTTAAATGCGAATGCATTTCTTAGTCGAGCCATGTCAGGCGCCGTGCGGCGTCCACGCGCCCGCAGGTGTTATCTCTCCGCTCTCACCCCCTCTCCCATAGCAACAGCTGCGAGCGCGCGCGCTCCTCCTCTCCCCTAGCAACCGGAGCAGGTGGTGCGGGCGGATCAGCTGCGAGTGAGTGGAGAGGAGGAGCGCGCTCGGGCGTGTGAGGGCGCTCGCATCGCGGGAGCTCGCCGGAGCTCCTGCGTGTGTGGGAGAGTGTAGGCGAGGGTAGGCGCGGTGCTTCGGTGCTTCTCCTCTCGACGCTCGCCCCACTCTCTGCCGGCAACGGTACCTCGAGCAAGAAGTGTAATACAATCCAGTTCGAGCATTACACAATTCCGCGCACTCTCGCGCAAAAGAAATGCATTCGCATTTCCTCACGATTCCCTTCGGGGAGGTGGGGTGAATTTTTCATGCGGCTCCAAAATTGCGAATATTTTGTTTGCTGGTATGACAACAATTCAGGGAGAGCATTTATAAAAACTCGGGTATCTTCACACTAGTGGGGCAAAAACGGGCCGAAAAGCGAAGCTGGCCTTCCCAGTTAGCTTATTCTTGGATTGGATAAGTCTATGCATGAAGACTCGGCCAAGGTTTTTGCGTAGTGATGCTTTGAATCGGTCTCAGATTTTCTGCGTGGTGTCTTCGTTAGCCCCCCCCCCCCTTTCCTCTCCCAAATAGCAATTAACACTAGATAGTTAAGATATATACAATATGCGCGTGCCCACTGTCTTTGCGGTGAACCTCCAATTGCATCGCAGGGCGCACTGGGACGAGTCTGCTGAATCGTTTTAAATTCGTCGGTGGCCACCCTTAGGCTTGTGTGGGCTGGTTTGTAGGCGCTAATTCAGCAATTTATAAACGTTGTCTTTTCTCAATCTTTTTACTCCTTTTATTTTGCCCTTAACCTTCTCTTTGCACCGTCACATCTGCAGTACTTATCGCAAGAAACCATAGAGTGAGCCACACCGCGCCCCCTTTACAAACCGTGTTTGTACCAGCTGTATTGGGTATCCCACGACGCGTTTTGAAAGCTGTGCTTGTACAAGTTTTATCGCGCCTTGGATAGGTGGCGGCACAGGTCCAGCCCTAGCGCGCCGAGGCTAGGGTGGCGCCGGTGCTGCCGATGGCGTCATCGCTCGAGAGTGTTTCTGCGCACTTTTGGCGGCCCAACCACGAGCTTTGCACTTTGCATTTCACATTTTGCATTTTAACAGCATCGCTGGTAAAATGTAAAATGTCGCCAAAGTACACCCGTAATCAGGCAACGTTTTTAGATTAGGTCAGTTGGCAAAGAGCGCGGCCTTCAAAGCACAGCGGCGCAAGCCGGGTCTGTCGCCGACCAGGTGGTGCGCTGCGATAGTGTTCAGATCGGTCTCGGCGCGTCGTCTGGTACTCTTTGATTGGAAAGGCGCGGGTGAACGACCACCCCATACCGTTAATGTTATTCTTTGACATGCGAAATCCAACTTCGCTCTACTCTTACGCTTTAGTGACAAGAGCTTTACATTTTTATCGACATTATGACGAGAAACAAGCTGTACTTAGGAAAAAAAAAGGCAAGGCAAACACTCCACAGTCGGCTTGTCTTCGCCTGCTTCCCGTTCCATATATTTATTTTCCCCCAGTACGGGATCTCTTATAGCTCAATAATGTTTAAAGCATATCCGAACGCATCTTACGCTGCTGACACTGCGGGGAAGCCTACAATAGTCAGCCATCTACTTGGAATCAAGAAAAGACGCCTTGAAATTTTTATTTATGCTGTGGAAGCAATTGCAGTAGGCACGTTTTTACTACAACATATTTACAACCCCAACAAAAGTGATCAAGTGAGCCGATTGGAAACCAAGTGTTGACGTGCGCGCTCAGCACGCGCTCAGCAAATTCTTGGTATTTTAAGTGCGGACACGAAAAATTGCGATTTGTTAAACAGCTTCGCTGTTAACGAAGAAAATTGAACGAATTATTAAACCAATGTTTTTTTTTTATTTCTTTGACAGGTATAAATGTGGTTTCTTAAAGAAATGAACGTTTTTCTGGGATGAGAATGTTTGTCGTACTGCTATTCTTTTCTGTTGGTTTGTTAATCTGATGGACTATCTGTTAGAGTCACATAAACTTTCAATTACCTTCTTGTAGCCCTGATATGCCGATTTTTTAAAGCGTTTAGCCTTCATTTAACCTCTTGTAGTCCTGATATACCGATTTTTTAAAGCGTTTAGCGTTCATTTATCTTCTTGTAGCCCTGATGTGCCGATTTTTAAAGCTTTTAGCCTGGTAGTTTTTCCGTTGAGCCATCGCTTATGCTATCTTCTGCGTTGATTTTTCCTGCTCGTTTCTTTTTGCAATCTACAGATAGGCAACACTTCTCAGTTTTGACTAGTCAGATTGATTTCTAAGAGGTTTACCGCGCCGACATTTCACAGGCGATGAGGCGCGCCGTGGTGGAGGGCTCCGGATTAATTTTGACCACGTAGGGGATCTTTAACATGCGCTGAAATCTCGAACACACGGGTGTTTTCGCTTTCCTCCTCTATCAGAATAGCGGCCCGGAATCCAACCCGAGTCCTTGCGTCGAGCAGCACTGCGCCTTAGCCACCGCGCCGGCTAGGGATCTGATCTGACAGCACCGCGAATATGTTGTGCCACACACACTGTATGCCTTACGGCAGTTGTTGCGGATGAAACGTCTGGAAACAGGTAACATTTGTTCCAATGGCTGATCTTGGAACAAATGGGATGATCTTTAAGGGATGATGCTACATTCTTCCGCCTTGCCTGCTGGGGCTTAGTATTCCCATTTTTATCGCTGTAGCTACACGGCGGGACAAGCAAACCTCTTGAATTAACTTCAACCGACAAGTTTTGCCCGACTACTGCAGCCTTCTCAATCACACCCAGAATCTTCGAGCTTGTAGAAGATAACCTGGGTAGGCGAAGCCTTCACATTCTACGATTGAAATGTCGGACATTTGCTGAATTCCTGCATAACCGCGAACCACAGCTCAGTTCCCAACGTACGTGCTGACTTCGGCGCTTTCTCACCACTCATATCGCCACTTACGCCAGTTTCATCGCGCAAAGGCACATCATTTTGGCAGGACGCAACATAGGTGGGAACCACTGTCATCCGTTTGGGTGGTTTTCGGCATGACTTTGACGTCTTTGGTGCCGACAGATGCTCAGGTATGTCAGGGAAAATACGGGGCGCCGCGCCGTCCCTCCGAGTCCACCTGCCTTACCGTATCCTTACAGTTTGACCGTTCATGACGTGTTCGTAACAGTTGACGATGTCTGAAGGCTCACAATGAATGTCACAAACGCATGTTTATGGCGTAACTTTGAAGTTTTTCCGCGGAATCGCGCTTTCCCACGCCTTCAATCCGTCAGGACCCTTCGGCGCTTTGAAGAAATGCCGCTGCACCGACTTTGCCGCTTCCGAAGCATACCCCGAACGGCAGCCCGGCGCGCAGCACGTCAAAAAACCGCACCGACACTTCAGAGATACACTAAATTATGTATGCACGACGACAGCACAGAGCTAATACGTAAATACAGACGTGACGAAAAGGCGAGCACCAACAGCACAACGAAAACACATGGCCGGAGTGAGCCTCACTCCCCAAACTAGATCTCAACGCAACGCCAGCGCCACCTCTCGGAAGGGCGACAAAATGGTGCCACCTCTCGAGGCGCAGTTTGCAAACTGACCTAATCTAAAAACGTTGTAATCAGGTTACGAAATTGCCATGTGCCACATTATAGTAAAATATGTTCCCAAGATATGGAGGTATTTCTTGCGTCTGTCACTGACTGTGACAATGAAAAATGTCGGCAGATATCAGTGGCCTAAAGATGTCGAATTGAGACTTCAGTCCTGCAGCCTTACCTCTATGCAGTGCGAAGCAATCTTCACGTATGTGGGTAAGACAGCTTCAATTAAGGCTTCTTCTTTTCATGTGGAATCTTTGCAGTGAAGTAAGGATGAACAATGGATTCAATTTCAAAGAAACTCATTATCGCCATCGTTGTCAACAACATCCCATGCGGGGTCATTGGAGGGCGAAATACTCGGCCACAAAATGTTTGCCTAGTACTACATCCGGGTGGTCCTACCCTTCAGTGCCTCCATTTGTGTTTATGGGAGCTTCCTTAGTACGATTGTGCCTGCAGCCTTACTGGTATCCGATGCTGTTATTCTTACTGCACGAGCCCTAGCATCAAACCTTGGTATATTTTGTCTGGCGGTTTTGTACTGCATTTTCAAGTTATACCTGGACAGGTGGAACGCCAATCCAAGTGGGCACCGCACCGTTGGGCAGGACAATACGTTGCACTCGGTACTCCTCACGCAGCTTATAGCGAACGAGCATTCCTCGGTCAATTACGACAGAAAGAAGTTTTGGCAGTCAAGAAAACCTCGTAAAGCAAAGGGGAGAATGTGGCAGGTCACTGAAACAAAAATAATTTCGAAAGACAGAAACAAAATAAAGGAAAAATGCCCACCGGGTGTATGTCTTCCATATATATATATGTATATATATATAAATATATATAGATATATATATATATGTGTGTGTGTGTGTGTGTGCTTCTGATTTTATTTATGATATTGTCACGCAGCCAAAGACGACGCCGTTGTCTTCAAAGAAAACAAGTTTATTGGAGCGAACTTGTACTCCCCTAACAACTCAAAGAATACATGAGCGGCGAGACAGCAGTCGAGAAAATGACGTGCGTACAGAGGTCGGCGAACTCACTCATAAGTCCACTCACTCAGACTCATTTGGACTCAAACTCACCTGTGAGTTTGAGTTTGAGTGAGCGCGAGGCTAGTGTGGCATGGTGAGTTTGAGCTTGAGTGAGGTTGAGCCGAATGAGCCCGACTGAGTTTGAGTCCGATTGAGTTTGTGTACGTCAGAGACCTAGTCAATTCTGAGTCCATTTTGATTTCTGAGTACATTTTGAGTTTGAGTCCATTTTGAGTTGTGAGTACATTTTGAGTTTTAGTCCATTTTGAGTTTGAGTACATTTTTAATATGAGTCCATTTTGAGTTCTGAGTATATTTTGAGTTCGAGTCAATTTTGAGTTCTGAGTACACTTTGAGTTTGAGTACATTTTGAGTTTGAGTGCATATTGAGTTTTGTGTACATTTTGAGTTCTGAGTACATATGAGTTTTGAGTCCATTTTGAGTTTGAGTACATATCAGTAGCCTAGGAGGCAGCTATGGTTGGCTGTTAAGTTTCATACGTCGCTGTGGGCTCGGAATTCAGGTTACCTGCGGGTACGGCACCATTCACGATCCGCGTGATCGGTTGGGAGGGAGGGGGTGTCTGGTTTTTTTTTTTACTTTCTTGTTGAATTTTCATGACCTTAAGCACTTGCTGTATACCAAGTTTTCGCGGCTGGCGCGTGAGTTATAATTGACTGGTGAGGTCATAAAAACGGTTGTCTTAACTTTTCCTCCTGATGGATCCACTAAGAGGGTGGGAAAGGGTGGTGGCAAAGCACACTGCGGCGCTTACTTGCTTGTTGTTCGCCTGCTACTGTTAACGGCTTGATATATTAGGCGTCACAAAAGAAGAGGTGAGAGCAGGGGGGAAAGGGGGGCGGGGGCTGTCCCTTCTGCTGTTTCAACTGAATTAGCAGAATTGACTTGGAACGCCCCTTTAGACAGAATAATGACCGGATTAGATTGGGTGAAATTTCAAACTGATGACGCTAAGGCGTGTAAGGCATCAAATGAAAGGTTCGATTAACGGAATCACGCGGGGTAAATAAACATGCTTTGTGATTGTAGTCATCAGGCAGTCATAATGAGTGGGCATCATCATCATCACCAGCCTATCTATGCCCACTGCAGGGCAAAGGCCTCTCCCATTATTCTCCAATTATCTCGGTCCTGTGCCAACTGTGACCAATTTATCCCCGCAAACTTCTTGATCTCATCTGTCCATCTAACTTTCTACCGCCCCCTGCAGCGCTTGCCTTCTCTAGGGATCCACTCTGTTACTCTTAATGACCAGCGGTTATCTTGCCTTCGCACTACCTGCCCTGCACACGTCCATTTCTTCTTCTTAATTTCTACTAATATGTCTTTAAGACCAGTTTGCTCCCTGACCCACTCCGCTCTCTTCTTGTCCCTTAATGTTACACCCATCATTTTCCGCTCCATTGCCCGCTGAGTCGTTCTCAATTTAAGTTGAACCCTCTTAGTGAGCCTCCAAGTTTCTGCCCCGTAGGTGAGTACCGGTAAGATGCAGCTGTCATACACTTCCTTCTTCAGCGACAATGGTAGGCTGCTATTCATTATCTCAGAATGTCGGCCATATGCACCCCACCCCATTCTGATCCTTCTAATTATCTCTGCCTCACGGTTGGGATCTGGGGTCACAGCTTGGCCTAAGTAGATATATTCGCTTACCACTTCCACTGCCTCGCCACCTATATCAAACTGCTGTGCTGTCCCGAGGTTATTGATAATTACTTTAGTTTTCTGCATATTAATTTTCAGGCCCGCGGTTCTACTCTGTTCGCCCAGTGCGGAAAGCATGCTTTGCAATTCGTCCCCGAGTTACTTAGCAAGGCAACGTCATCAGCAAATCTGAGGTTACTGAGGTATTCTCCATTAACCCTTACTCCCACCTGTTCCCAATCCAACGTTCTGAATACTTCTGGTAAGCATGCTATGAATAACATTGGAGAGATTGTAGCTCCTTGTCTGACACCCTTCCTTATACGTATTTTACTGCTCTCCTTATGGAGGATGATGGTAGCTGTAGACCGATTGTAGATATCCTCTAGTATTCTTACATAATGCTTATCTATCCCCTGGTTCCGTAATGCCTCAATGACTGCTAGGGTTTCGACCGAGTCAAATGCTTTCTCGTAATCTATGAAGGCTATATATAGGGGTTCAGTATACTTTTCTCGTAATCTATGAAGGCTATATATAGGGGTTCAGTATACTCAGCGCACTTTTCTATCACCTGATTGATCGTGTGAATATGGTCCATTGTTGAATAACCTTTACGGAACCCTTCTTGTTCTTTGGGTTGACTGAAATCTAAGGTTGCAGAGATTCGGTTAGCGATTACCTTGGTAAATACCTTGCAGACGACTGACAGTAAGCTGATCGGCCTATAATTTTTCAACTCCTTCATGTCGCCTTTCTTATCGATTAGGATGATGTTCGCGTTCTTCCAAGATTCCGGTACCATTGCGGTCATTAGGCATTCCGTATACAGGTTTGCCGGTTTTTCAAGTACAATTTCTCCGCCATCCTTCAAGAGGTCTGCTGTTATCTGATCCTCACCAGGCGCTTTACCCCCTTTCATTTCTTTCAAAGCCTTCCTTACTTCTTCGGTCGTTACTGGTGGGATGTCTATCTCCTCTTAGCTACTGTCTCGTTCGGCATTATCCTGTATGTCCCGGCTACTGTACAGATCCCTATAGAACTCCTCGACCACTGTGACTATTTTGTCCCTATTTGTGATGACATTGCCATGCTTATCCTTCAGTGCATACATCTGATTTTTCCCCACGCCAAGACGTCTCTTCACTGCTTTCAGGCTACCCCCGTTCTTTACAGCGTATTCGATCCTCTCCATATTATACTTCCGTATGTCAGCTGTCTTGCGCTTATTGATTAACTTCGAGAGGTCGGCTAGTTCTATTCTGTCAGCTGCGGTAGAGATTCTCATGGTTAGCCGTTTCCTGATTAGATCTTTCGCCTCCTGTGAAGGTTTACCAGTATCCTGTCTAGCCATAGTGCCCCCTACGTTTACTGCACACTCCGTGATAATGCGTGTAAGGTTGTCGCTGGCTTCCTGTGTCGTAAGCTCGGCTTCCTCGTTAAGGGCGGAATATCGGTTCTGCAGCGCGATTCTGATTTATTCTACTTTACGTCTTATTCTTAGCTCATTTATCGGCTTCTTTCGTACTAGCTTGTTGCGGTCCCTGCTCAAATCTAGCCTAATTCGAGATCTTACCACGTGGTGGTCACTACACCTTACCCTTCCGAGCACTTCCACATCCTGCACGACGCCAGGGTTATCGCATAATATGAAGCCTATTTCATTTTTGTGCTCCCCATTCGGGCCTCTCCAGGTCCACTTCCGACTCTCCCGTTTACAGAAGAAGGTATTCATTATGCGCAGGTTATTCCGTTCTGCAAACTCAACTAGTAGGTCCCCCCTGCTATTTCTACAACCCAGACCATAGTTCCCAGCTGCCTTGTCTCCAGCCTGATTCTTGCCTACTTTAGCATTGAAGTCCCCCATAGCTACGGTATACTGTGTTTTTACTTTAGCCATTACCGATTCCACATCTTCATAGACGCGTTCCACTACTTGGTCGTCGTGGCTGGATGTGGGCGCGTAGCCCTGCACCACCTTGAGCTTGTGCCTCTTGTTGAGCCTAATTACAAGACCTGCTGCCCTTTCGATAATGCTATAGTATTCGTCTATTTCATTTTTTTTTATTTCCTTAAGGACCCCACTGGGGGGTATTACATAAGGGGTGGATATACAGAAAAATACACATTTGAACGCATTAGTTCTATGAACACAGGTGACTACTGACATTTGCTATGAAATTTAATGGGCAGGTGGTTGAAACAATGGAGCAGGGAAGGTCGTTCCAATCTTTGGCTGCACGGGGAAAAAAAGAAGCGGAAAAGGTGACAGTTCTGGTACGATAACGGACACTTGAAGTGGATGGCCGGTGCGGTGTGAAATGTATGTCGGGGGAAGGATGTAGGGGGCTACATTTAGTGAAGAATGAAAAATTTTGTGAAAGAGGGAAAGGGTGGCGATACGGCGGCGGACAGAAAGTGGTGATAAGCCAGATTGTGCTTTCAAGGATGAAACGCTAATGTTGTACGAGTACAGGGAATGAATAAATCGGGCGGCACGATTTTGGACAGATTCAAGATCATTTATGAGATATGTTTGGGGCGGGTTCCATATGGCGGAGGCATATACATGTTTTGATCTGATGAGGGACTGGTAAGCGAGCAACTTTACGTGAGGGGGCGCATGGCGTAGGTGACGTTTTAGGAAGCCAAGTGTTTTGTTTGCGGATGAAATGACGTTAGTAATATGCGCATTCCAAGTAAGATCGCAAGACAATGTGACACGTAGATATTTGTAGGATGATTGTGACTGTACAGTGACGTTCGCGATGTGATATGAAAAAAGAAAGGGATTTTTACGGCGGGTAAAGGAAACAAGTTTACATTTGTTCGGGTTAAGAGATAGAAGCCATTTATCGCACCATTCTTGGATGTGGTTAAGGTCTTGCTGGAGGACCACTTGGTCGTGAGCGTTAGTTACTGTTTGATAGATTACGCAGTCATCCGCAAACATGCGGATTTTGCAAGATACGCTGAGGGGTAAGTCGTTAATGTATATTAGGAATAGAGGGGGGGCAAGAACCGAACCTTGAGGTACACCTGATGTTACTTTGAGACACTCTGAAGATTTGTTATTGACATGCACGAATTGAGAACGGTTAGTTAGAAACGCTTCGATCCACTTTAGTACATCTGTGTTTAAGTTTAACTGGGATAATTTTAGCATAAGTCTTTGGTGGGGAACTGTGTCAAATGCCTTTGCGTAATCTAGAAAGATAGCGTCAGTTTGTAAGTTGTTGTCAAGGTTAGCATGCAGGTCGTGAAGAAAGATTGCTAGTTGTGTTTCGCAAGAGAATCCTTTCCGAAAACCATGTTGGCTAGGATGAAAGAAGTTGTTAGAGTCTAGAAAGTTTACAATCTGAGAGTAGATGACATGTTGCCAGCTATGCTTTTATTGACTAGAGGTCCCACTCCCAGCTCTCTTCTGTCCTCTAGACCCCGGTAACATAGGACGTGTCCATTTCTCAGCACCGTAAAGGCTTCGCCTGCCCTCCAAACCTCGCTAAGCCCTATTACATCCCATTTAATGCCCTCTAATTCCTCGAACAACACCTCGAGACTCGCTTCGCTAGATAAGGTTCGCGCCTTAAACTTGCCAGGTTCAGATTCCATTGGCGGCCTGTCCGGACCCAGGGATTCTTAGCACCCTCTGCTGCGTCACAGGTCTGACTGCCGCCGTGGTCAGTTGCTTCGCAGCCGCTGGGGACTGAGGGCCGAGGGTTAATTGGCGTATTCATGGGAGGTTGTGGCCGTTACTACACCAGGGTGGCCAATCCTGCTCTGGTAAGGGAGTGCATTACCGGCAATGGTCGCCGGGGTCAGGCCGCACCCCAAGCCCCTTTGTGCAATTCCATCAATACGCGGATTTTTTTTTAATCCGGTGGGAATTGTCCGGCACCGGGATTCGAGCCACGGTCCTCCTGCACGCGAGGCGGGTGTTCTGCCTCTACGCCATCGCTGCATTATCCTGCAATGAGAGGTACGTTGGGTTAAAATTCAAAATGACCCTGCGAGGGCATCTGGGGAATCAAATTCAAGGTCTGGATGTGGGGAATCATTCGGGACAAAATGAGTTATGGTTATATAATGACGTAGTCATGGTTAGTCATAGATTCGGTTAAAATTAAAGTTAATTGCGCTAGGGCATGTGGCGTATCAAATTAAAGGTCTCAATGAGGGTAATCCCGTGCTTCCTGATTATTATCATGACATACTCAAGGTGGGTCATAAATTAGGTTAAAATTCAAGATGACACCACTGGGTGTGCAGGGCATCAAATTGAAGGTTCCGATGAGGGAAATCACGTGGGACAAAAATTCGGTATGGCTATATCATGAGATAGTCATGGTTAGTCATTGATTGGTTTAACATTTAAATTGATTCCGCTAGTATGTGATGGGTATCAAATGAATGGTCTTGATGAGCGGAATCACGTGGGAGAAACACAAAAATGCTTCCTGGCTATAACCATGAGATAGTCATGGCGAGTCTTATATTGGGTTAAAATTCCAAGTGACCCCTAGGGCGTGTAGGGCATCAAATTTACGGTGTTGACGAGAGGAGTGACGTGGTACAAATAAAAAAGGCTTCGTGGTTCTAATGATGAGATAGACATTATGAGTTATAGATTGGGTGAGGCCGCTAAAGCATGTGGGGTGTCAAATTGAAGGTTTCAGTTTGGGCAATCACGTCGGACATTTAAATAATGCGCCCTGGTTACAGCCATGAGAGTCATGGTTAGTTTGACTGGTATGAATTCCATATGATCCTGCTAGGGTGTGTGCGGTATAAATTAAAGGTCTCGTCGAGGTGGATCACGTGGAACAAATATAAAAATGCTTTCTGATTACAGTTATGAGGATATAGCAAATGGTATCTTTCTTTATTGCTGGGTAGGGTTTAACCAAAATTCCCTGCCAACCGGTAAGGCAGTTGTGCTATATACATGTGAGGGCTTGTCCAGAAATGTCCATCAATGCGGTATATAGTAATAAACATATTGGCGTCTATTTGCTGAATCATCGAGGCAGGATGGCATGGGGTAAGAACAAAAGCCATGCCAAGCTCTCGCACGTAAATCAGCAGGCTCAAAAACTATCCGCTAATAGCTTCCATTCAAACGTTACTTCCTCCATTTCCCCGTGTCCCAACAAACAAGCAAATCCTTCGGCACACATGGTGTTGTGGAAATTGTGGACGACGATAGGTAACAGGGGGCATCAGAGCTCACCAGAAAGGCGAATTTCACATTTGTTTATGAATAAGCCTTGCGACCGCGTTTCGTGTCCGCAATTTCCTTCCCACAGTGTACGAACGTGCACTCGAATCCAGAATTGGCCAATTACATATGAGACAATACCTCCTTGCTGTAGTGTAGGAGATAGAGAGGCAACACAGCCACCAAGACATAAAAAGACATTGCGACAGAAGGAAAACACTTCAGAAAAATAAACAACCGCAGTTTGTCGGTGCGTTCGAACTGATTTTATTACAATCAGAAATCAGCTCAAGATACCAAAACCAGCACATGATGACAATGTAAAGGAAAAGAACTACTCGGGCTCTGCAGTTCTCCAACGAATACATCTTAAACACAATGCAAAAACAGATGATTGACGCAACACACACACACACACACACACACACACACACACACACACACACACACACACACACACACACACGCACGCACGCACGCACGCGCGCGCGCACGCACGCACGCACGCACGCACGCACGCACGCGCACGGGAACGCGCACACGCACACACGCACACACGCGCACGCACGCGCACGCGCACGCACGCACACGTGCACCCCCTCGCACACGCACACACACACACAAACACACACGCACACACACACACGCACACGAGCACGCGCACGCAAACGCAAACGAACACGTCCTCGCACGCACGCACGCGCACACGCACAGACGCACACGCGCACGCGCACACGCACACACGCACACGCACACACGCACACACGCACACGCACACGCAAACGCACACGCACACGCGTGCATGCTGGAAATTAACAGCTGGGTACGGAGGCGGTAATTGCTTACAACGATAGCGTGGTGCTGAGCCAAGCTACGAGAGCTCATCTCACCTAGCAAATTCTAATAAAAACTAATACAAGTGCCTCAGCAAACAACGAGGCACTTTTGTGTTTGCCCCACGTAATTTCCCTCCTCGAGACCCTCAATTTGATGCCCGACATTCTTTAGCGCCACATCTCTCTGAATTTTAACGCAATCTGCGACCATCCATGACACCCGTGTTACACGGTTGGCTATTTTTGATATTTTTTCTTCTTATTCTTTTTTTTTAGTTTTTTAACATTTAGTTTGATCAATTGTCTACATTTACGCTTTATAATTATTACAGGTTGAATTTCCTAGACATCTGCATTTTTGTGTAAATTCAGGGCGTTACACGATCCTGGTGGGGGTAGGGAGAGGGGGTAGTCGGCAAAGAATGCTACGCATTAAAAAAAACAAAGGCATATCCATGAACGCCTCGCGCTTCAGAGACTCGCGAGGACAGTTCGCTTTGACGCAAGGCGTTTTTTCACGATGCAGAGCAAGAATGCACGGAACCGTAACCCTAAACTGCTTCGACATAAATGAACGGAGCAGTGAGCGCGCATCCCCTCGCCCAATCTTGCTTCTTTCGACCTAAGGAACCAGCACACCATCGAGTCTGGACCGCCTCTGTCATAAGCACGAACACGGGGCCTACATCAAGAGTTTGGTATCCAATATATGTGTACAATTGCTTGCAACCAGCGCTAGTCATCATGGGCAGCACGTTTGGATGTATTAAATCTGCAACAAAAATTGTTTCCGATCTCACAGGAGCTACGGTGTCATGTCGTGCCGAATGCAAGAGTTTGAGCTCACGAATTTGCACGCGTAATATTTTTACCACGTGTGAGTTTGACAACAGTGAATGCTAATGAAATCAGAGTCCATCTGAGCAACAGTAAATTCTTAGCAAGAGAGAGTTGTGAGGCCATTTGAGTTCTGAATTCATTTTGAGTTCTCAGCCCCTTTCGAGTTTTGAGTTCATTTTGAGTTTTGAGTACATTTAAAGTTTTGAGTCCATTTTGAGTTTGAGTCCATTTTGAGTTCTGAGTACATTTTGAGTTTGAGTCCATTTTGAGTTGTGAGTACATTTGAGTTTGAGTCCATTTTGAGTTCTGAGTACATTTTAAGTTTGAGTGCATTTTGAGTTCTGAGTACATTTTGAGTTTGAGTCCATTTTGAGTTCTGAGTACATTTTGAGTTCTGATTACATTTTGAGTTTGAGTCCGTTTTGAGTTTTGAGTACATTTTGCGTTTGAGTCCATTTTGAGTTCTGAGTACATTTTGTGTTTGAGTACATTTTGAGTTTGAGTACATATTGAGTTTTGAGTACATTTTGAGTTCTGAGTATATAAGAGTATTTAGTGCATTTTGAGTTTGAGTACATTTTGAGTTCTGAGTACATATTGAGTTTTGAGTCCGAGTGAGTTCTGAGTTTTGCCCTAAATGTGAGTTTGAGTTTGAGTGAGCGCAGATGCGCTGCTAAGCATTGAGTCTGAGTTTGAGTGAGTCGTGATTCGAAAAAAAAAATTGGGAGTGAGTTTGGGTGAGCCGCGCCAACTTTGCCGAGGTATGCGTGTGTAGGCGAGCGTCGAGTGTCGAATACCCCGGCGCCTGTTCTGCAGGCTTTTTATCTTTCAAAAGGGTGAACTGAAGGGCTTGTTGGTACATCATATCATATCATATCTTTCGGCGCGCCTGGTTCTAGAACCGTCGATTCACATCTAGAACATTGTAGATCCAAGAAGATTATTCTAGGTTGATCGCGTTAGTTAGGAACGCTCTCCCTATCAGAAGAGATAACACACCCGGCCCAAAAAGAATGGAGCACGCGCTTCCCTTGGCACAGAGATAACACAGACTGGGGAAGCCGCGCAGTACACCTAAAACACAAATACATAAACCCAATGCACGGTTTCCGGCATTACCCCCCTCTAAGAGTGAATCGACCCGATGCTAAAATAAAATGACAGTCTGAACAAACAACAACAATAACAACAAAAAAGTCCATCATCTGGCGCTGTAAGGTTTGAGGCGAACCGCGCGGGCGACATCCGGTCGTGCGTCGTCGTGATGTGCCGGAGTCAGCATCGGGGATCACCTCGTAGGTAAGTGGGCCAACCCGTCGTAGAATTTGGTATGGTACGAAATACCGCCGCAGAAGCTTCTCACTGAGTCCGCGTCGTCGGATGGGAGTCCCAACCCACACACGATCCCCTGGGTGGTACTCGGCGTTTCGGCGTCGGAAATTGTAGCCTCCGGCATCCACCAGCTGCTGGTCCGTTATACGAACTCGAGCGAGATGGTGGGCCTCCTCCGCACGTTGAAGGTATCCTTGGACGTCGGCGTTGAGGTCGTCGTCTTCTACGTGCCGAAGCATGGCGTCGAGCATCGTAGTCGGCCGTCTTCCGTAGACAAGCTCGAACGGTGTCATCTGCGTAGTTGCCTGGGTCGCCGTGTTGTAAGCAAACGTGACATACGGGAGGACTTCGTCCCAAGTCTTCTGCTCAACTTCGACGTACGTAAACAGCATATCAGCGATGGTCTTGTTTAGACGTTCCGTAAG
Source organism: Haemaphysalis longicornis (assembly GCF_048455015.1). Lineage (NCBI taxonomy): Eukaryota > Metazoa > Arthropoda > Arachnida > Ixodida > Ixodidae > Haemaphysalis > Haemaphysalis longicornis. Next base: position 149,346,441 of record NW_027526361.1, read on the forward strand.
TCCGTTCGTTTGGGGGTGGTACGCCGACGTTCTTCGGTGATCCGTGTTGCTGTAGCGTAGGATTCCTTGCATAAGCTCCGCAGTGAATGCCGTTCCGTTTGGACGAACACCTTGCGAGGTGTTCGTCCAAAGTTTGGGCGAATACAACAACGTGGTCGAGGTATACGAGGCAAGTGTGCCACTTCAGGCCAGCTAGCACCAGTGTCCAGTACTCTTTGAATCGTTGCTGGCGCCGTGCACAGCCCAAAATGCATCACCTTGAAATCGTATAGGCCGTCCAGGGTTATAAATTCAGTATTCTCTCGGTCTCTCTCGTCCAGTTCAATTTGCCAATAGCCGGTCTTGAGATCCATCGATGAGAAGTACTTCGCATGGCAGAGGTGATCGAGGGCGTCGTCGATTCGTGGCAGGGGATACACGTCCTTTTTGGTAATTTTGTTCAGTCGCCGGTAGTAAACACAGAATCTTAATGTGCCTTCTTCAGGGGCTGCATGTCGCAGCACAACTTGGTTTATGAAGACCTTTCCGACTTCTTGTGCAGTCCCCTCGGAAAAGCGGCGGTCCCTGCGTATCGCGTCAAGTACTCTGCCGCTACGACAATCCACTTGTTCTGTGATCGTGATGTAGGCAACGGGCCCAGAAGGTCCATTCCAATCTGTTGGAAGGGTCTCGATTGGACGGTGATCGGCTGAAGAAGTCCCGCGGTTCTCGTCGGCGGCGTTTTTCGTCGCTGGCAGTCATGTAAGCTGCGGGCGTAGTGGGTGACGTCAGATGTAAGGCGGGGACAGTAGTACCTCGCCTTGATTTTTCTAATAGTGCACGCTGTGCCGAGATGTCCGGAAGACGGGTCGTCGTCGAACGCTTCCAAAATTTAGTCACGAAAGTCCGCGGGGATGACAAGAAGGTAATTGGTTCATGTTCCGGGGCTGAAATTCTTCCTCACAAGGATGGAGTTTCTCAGGGTAAATGCTGATAAGTTGCGTTTGAAGGTCCTAGGAACGGCGACGTTGCATCCCTCGAGGTAGTCGAATATTACGCGTAATTGGGGTATCGGCACGCTTCTGGGCGGCTAGATCGCTCTCTGTCATGATTCCGAAGAACCCACTGTCATCAGAATCTTGTGGTGGTGGGTCGACGGGGGCGTGGGACAGGCAGTCAGCGTCGGAGTGTTTCCTGCCGGATTTGTAGACGACTGTAACGTCGAACTCCTGCAGACGCAAGCTCCACCGTCCAAGACGGCCAGAGGGGTCCTTCAACTTGGCGAGCCAACACAGCGCATTCTGGTCTGTCACAACCTTTAATGGTCTCCCAAACACGTGTGGGCGAAATTTTGAAACCGCTCAGGCACTCTTTCTCAGAGCAGAGTAGTTTTTCTCCTCGTTCGACAGACCACGGCTGGCATAGGCGATTACCTTTTCGCAACCGCTTTGCTTTTGGACGAGCATAGCACCCAAGCCAATATCACTGGCGTCCGTGTGCATTTCCGTTTCGGCATTTTCGTCGAAATGAGCGAGCACGGGCGGGCTTTGCAAGCATTTTTGCAGCTCGCAGAATGCTTTTTCTTGATCTTTTTCCTAGGTGAAAGAAGTGCTGTCTTTAGTCAAGTTGTGAGTGGCTCTGCAGTGCGTGCCAAGTTTGCGACGAAGCGCTGGTAGTAAGCGTACAGTCCGAGAAATCTTCGCACGCCCTTCTTGTCTTTCGGCCTTGGGAAGTGCGCAATCGCTGAAGTTTTTGCCGGGTCAGGTAGGACTGCCGCGGCGTTGACGACGTGGCCCAAGAACTTGAGTTCCTCGTACGCGAAACGGCACTTTTCAGGCTTCGGCGTTAACCCCAACGTAAGAATGGCCTCGAGTACAGACTCCAACCTTGCGAGGTGTTCGTCCAATGTTCGGGCGAATACCACAACGTCGTTGAGGTATAGGCGGCAAGTGTGCCACTTCAGGCCAGCTAGCACAGTGTCCATGACTCTTTGAAACGTTGCTGGCGCCGTGCACAGCCCAAAAGGCATAACCTTGAAATCGTATAGGCCCTCCGGGGTTATAAATTCAGTCTTCGCTTGGTCTCTCTCGTCCAGTTCAATTTGCCAGTAGCCGGTCTTGAGATCCATCGATGAGAAGTACTTCGCATGGCAGAGGTGGTCGAGAGCGTCGTCGATTCATGGCAGGGGGTACACGTCCTTTTTTTAGATTTTTTTCAGTTCCTGGTGGTCAACAGAGAACCTTAATGTGCTGTCTTTTTTCTGAAGGAGTACGACCGGCGCAGACCAGGGGCTTTTCGATGGCTATATATTGTCGTCGCTGAGCATATACTCGACTTGAGTCCGGATGGCTTCCCGCTCGTGTGAAGAGGCGCGGTACGGTGACTGTAGGGTAGGCAGGGCTCCATCTTCGGTTATAATTCGGTGCTTCGCTAGGGGTGTCTGCCGTAATTTTGAGTTTGACGAAAAACACTCGCTGTAGCGATGCAGCAAATTCAGTAATCTGTCCCGATTTTCTTGCGACAGCGCCGGGTTCACGGCGAAAGTATGCGGCAGCTTGGAAGCTTCTGCGGGCGCGTGTTCGATTTTGGCGACCGCGATCAATTGACTGGCTTGTTGCGTTACTTCGAGGAACACAATTGCAGTGCCCTTGTTTAGGTGCTGGTACTCCTCGGTGAAATTGGTGACCAAAACGTGGGATTTACATTGCTTAAAGGGCGCAATGCCTTTTGCGACGGAGACACCGCGGTCGAGAAGCAACCTTCGATCACTCTCAACGATAGCGTCAATGTCAGGAGCAGCATCCTCACAGTAGACGACGATAATCAAGCTTGCGCGGGTTGGCAGCTTGACGTGATCGTTGGCGATCCTTACAGCAGCATGGTGATCGGGGTTCGGTGGCGGCGTCGTGGAGTGATCAGAAAAAAAAGTTATCGACTTGGTCTGCAGATCAATTATTCCCCCGTTGTCTATCAAAAAGTCCATTCCGATAATTACGTCTCGGGAGAAGTTAGGTAAAATGACGAACGCAGCAGTGTACGTTTTAGCCTCTATGGTTACGAGTGATGTGCACGTTCCACTTGGCGTTACGAGAGCGCCTCCTGCTGTGCGTATATGCGGACCGTCCCATCTTGTCGTAACTTTTTTCAGTTTAGGCGCGAATGGCCCGCTCATTACTGAGACGTCGGCTCCCGTGTCGACGAGGGCGACTACGTCGAAGCCGTCGATAGACACCTTGCCGTCGGACGGCGCCTTCCTCGAGTTCCGGGTGCATCGCGGAGTCGCATCTTGGCTTGCGCGTGTTGACGGTCTGGCACTGTGTGTCCTCGTTGTCGTCGTCTTCTCAGAAGCAGTCTCGGGCATGTCTGGTATGCGTCGCGCCGTGTAGCTGTCATCGTGTTCGGGAGTCTCGTCAGGGTTAGGTCAGGTAGTCGGAATGAGAGCATGTCGCTAATCACGGTCTTCGGCGCATCGTTGCTTCGTTGGAGGGTTTCCGGTTTTTCGCTGTAGAGCAACTTCACCTCCAGAAGTTGCTGCTTTTAGTTTCCCGCGCATGGGCTGGAGGACCTTCCACGTGCGAAGTCAGGATTACTTCAACTGCTGGGCGATCGGTATGAGTAGGGTGACGGCGAACGGTTAAAGCGCGCGTGACCTCGGTTGGCGGTGGACAGGTAATCCTTGATTTCAGTAGGACGCTGGCTGGGCCGGGGGCGTGGTGCGTCGACGAAGAATTCTCACAAACAGCCTCTTAAAGGGGTGCGAGGGTAGATGTGGTCAGCCTCTCCGCAGTGGTAGCACAGCGGACAATTATCTTGCGTTCGCCACACGTCGGTCTTCCTTGATCGGGGGTTTGCACCGCAGGTGGTCGGGCCCGCGACAGGGGACGACGGTACGGAGCCTCGGGAGGATAGGGGGCAGGCGGGCGAGGTCGACGTACAGCAGCCGCGTAGGCCATGGCTTGCGGCTCGCGGGGTTCTTCTGGCGTCGTTGAAGTTCCCAGCGCTAGCTGCACTTCTTCCCTAATCACGTCGGTAAGGGAAGAGACTTGGGGTTGCGGCGGCGTTTGGAGAAGTTTCCGCAGCTCATCTCTCATTATTGCGCGGATTGTCCGCGCTAACAAAGTTGCGATCATACTGCTTAGCACGCATTTCGAGGGCCTTCTCAATTGCGCTGGCTGCGGTCATAAATTTGGAGACGGTTTTGGGTGGATTGCGGACAAGTCCAGCAAACAGTTGCTCCTTCACACCGCGCATCAAGAAGCGTAACTTTCCTTCTGCCATGCAATGGTCAGCACGCCTGAAAAGCCTTTTCATCTCCTCGGCGAACACAACAATGCTTTCGTTAGGTTGTTGTGTCCGCGTCTGCAGCAATACTTCGGTCCGCTCTCTCCGCAGAACCACGGTGAATGTCGTTAACAATTGTGTTCTGAAATCGTTCCAAGGCTCTAGAGAGCTCTCGTGGTTTTCGAACCAGATCCGTGCTGAGTCCTCAAGGTAGAGGAACACTTGCATCAGTGTCTCCGCGTCGTCCCATCGGTTAAACAGCGTGACCCGTTCAACCTGCTCCAACCAGTATTTGGGGTCCTCGAAGGTGACACATGAAATGATGGGGGCTCCCTTGGTTTCTGAAGGACGAGGGCACGATTGGAAGCGCTGGTCATTGTGCCTATGTTGATCATGGTGGTTTTCACGACGTCTTCTTTCTTCACTTTATCCGGAGCAGTTCAAACTGGCTGAAGACCTTGCTGTCGGTGGCTGACACGACTTGGGCTTGCTTGTCTGCTTGGAGAGGTTTTAGGGTTCATGTACCCCGAACATCCACCAGATGTCCCGAAGCCAAAGACTACGCAGTTGTCTTCATAGAAAACAAGTTTATTGGAGCGAGTTTGTGCTCCCCTAACAACTTGTGCTCCCCTAACAAATGACATGCGTAGGCGAGCGTAGACAGTCGAATACCCCGGCGTCTGCTCTGCAGGCTTATCTTTCGGCGCGCGTGGTTCTCGAACCGTCGATTCGCATCCAGGACATTGTAGATCCCAGAAGGTTATTCTAGGCTGTTCACGTTAGTTCGGAACGTTCTCCCTATCACAAGAGATAACACATGCGGCACAGAAAGAAATAATGGAACACGCGCTTCCCTTGGCACAGAGATAACACAGACCGGCGCCACTGGGCAGTAAAGCAAAACATAAATAAACAAACCCAATGCACGGTTTGCGGCAATATTCAACATATCGTCAGGAGGTTCCTCGAACAACCGTTTTATCGCGGTTTTTAAAAAAGATAAAACAACAGTTTTATCTTGCCCGGGGAGGCTCCCGGCAGCCGCATAGCAACATCCCTTATCTCTTTTTTACGAAAATGGGTGACAGAGTAGATGAGAACCTGATTTGTAAGTCCTGCGCGACTTTTTCGATCGAATTAATGATTTCATCAGACGTTTCCACGACTGAAACATCATTACTGCGATTATGTAAATAAACTCTTGCGCTTGCGCAAGAAACCAAAGAGAGCACGCCTGTTTTTTGTGTCAGAAAGCGCCGAAAAACAATGCGAATGATGCAGTTGCTTAGCCGTAGCGATTGTTCGTCGGAAAATATCCGAATAGTATCTAAACTTTGGCCAGTTATCAGGACTCTGATTACGAATAAACTTATTCCATGCTCCTTTCCTACGCCGATTATCTCCAGAACAGTCCTGATCCCACCAGGGCCTTATACCTTCTCTCTTGGCAGAAGCAACGATGAATTCAGACATCTTTAGTGAGTTTTTCAATGCCGCTGTTACATTGATAGTCCTATTTTCCTTAGACCCATTCGGGAGCGATATGATAGCTGAATGCAATTTTTTCATAACTTCATAATGTACGAGCATCCGCAATACCCGTTCCCGTGTACTTGGGGAGACAGCTACATGGAAAACTACCGGAGTGTGGTCGCTATTTGTCGAGCAATCAACAGTACTCCACGAAGAGACTGAAACGCCCTTTGCAAATGTTAAGTCCAAGACAGATCCCTTTCGGCTCTGGACAAATGTCGCTCTACCCGTGTTGTAACAAATAAGCATATTGGTGGACGTCCAGTCTAACAATCACCAGCCACAGGTATCTGTTTTAAAACCCCAACTGACGTGATGTGAGTTGAAGCCACCGGCGAGCACGAGGTTTCTCTTAGTCGACAAAAGAGCAAGATCTAGGGGACCTGTGGTAGTCACCCCGTTAGGGAAACAAGCATTAACTAAAGAAAAAGAAACACATCCAGGGAGGCACATATGAATGCCCAGCAGTTCGCAGTCCGGTGACAAGGACTGAACATACAGCTTGGCTTTGTTGCAAAATTTCGATGATACCAGAATCAATAATCCACCTCCTCGGATCGCCCCAGCTAATCTAAACGCGTTTAATTTCGGAAGAGGCAAGACAGCTTGGACAGCCAAGATTTTCGGAGGAGAATAATATAAGGAGATTAGCAGTTAATGAGACATTTAGGATCTGTGACAGCCGAATTATGGAACGACTATTCCATTGAAGAACCCGGGGGGAGATTAGGTGGAGTGAATAGTAGCCATGGCTACCTGTAAGATGCTTTCTTTATGCGTAGTTTCATTTTGGACCTTTTTAGCTTTTTTGGATTTCGATAATGTTGGCGAAGTGGATTGTTGCGAAATCAGTGAAGTTGCGCGTTTACTTGTCCAAGCAGCCGGTAGCACTAGTTCCATTTCAAGCTCACAATCTGGACGAAGAACTGGGGAGGAAGACTGATCCTGTGGAACCACAGGAGCTGAAGGAGCCGGAACCTGGTGTGTTGAGGCGGTCATCAGAGCCGGGCTGATAGCCTCGTTGGAAGTAGCCATCCGGAGGGAGCTTATCGATAGAAGATTCCTCGCGAAGGTCTCCCCTCGAACCGCTGAATCGTTGGACGTTTGACACCTGTTAGTCGTGGACAAAGGATGCGAGCAGGCCTGCTCCTGGGAAACCGACACAGGCAAAGACAGCACTTGCACAATCTCTTGTGTCTGAGCAGACAAAAGGTTCGAAACCTGTTCCGTCACCGACAAGACCATTTGTCCCGAAACCTCAGGCAATACCTCTTTCAGTGCCAGCTCTATTGCTTTGGCAAGAGAAGCCTCATTGGTTGGGGTGTGGCGTGCGGTAGTACCAGCATACCTGGTAGGCATCGCGTGGCCGCGAGCGTTGCGTCCAATCCGAAGTACTGTGTTGGTATTAAGCCTCGTTGGGAAGAGGTACAGGAAACCGGATGTCACTTTCACCAAAGATGTCACGTCACAACTGGCGCAAACCCAGTACAGCGGTAACTCAGACTTCGTCTACCTTCTCTTCATTCCCTTGGTCATTGACCAGCGTCTTTCCACCGGAGCACATACCCAGATATAAAGATTGGCCACATGGATATGCGGTTGGCTCCGTGTAAGTTTATTTTATAAACGTTTATTTTGCCACAGGGCATATATATGGGGTATGGGTTGATGGTGATTAGATGAAAATGAAAATGTTCCCTTCGTGGATGAAGTCAAGGAGTAAACGATGAGGGGGCCCATGTATCCATGCGGCGTATGCGGAGGCGCCGTCTAAGAGGCGGCCTGTCGCTGCAAGGTGTCCAATCTCGTCAGCCTCAAGGCGAGGCAGGACCACAGCAACTGGGGAAGATCGGCGATCGCGTCGCTGTGGTGACAAACTGGGCAACCAGGGTATGTAAAGGAACCTCGGTATTGACGCCAGTGGCGGGTCACTGTGGGAGTTAAGGCCACCCCCACCCGAATCTTCCTGAGCGCAACCTCCTCGGCACGGGTAAGACCCAAGGGGAGTGTGGCAGCACATGGTAGAATGAGAGCACCCGTGCGGCGCCGGAGGTGTTCTTTTCTCGTCACCAGGAGAGTGGCATTATCCAGCTCTAGCGGGGAAGTCGGAGATGGAACGGATGCTGCCAGTCGGGCTGCTACGTCTGCCTTGCAGTCGTCTGTGAGTGGGTCACGGGGAACCCATTCAATCAGAATCTTGTGAGCGATTCCGGCCGCAAAGTGGTGAATATTCTGAGCCAGCATAGGGCAACGACTAACTAACCGGGAAGGTGGTCAAAGCTTGTGGCATATCTATATATATATATATATATTTTCGGCCACGCCGCGGTTTTCCCTCTTTTCGTTCATCTCCTAGCCCAACGCGAGAGTGACTCCTCATTATGCCTCGCTTCTGGGGGACACCTGCAAGAACATCCATGCGGGCGTCTAGTATTACGATGTTCTTCACCGCACTATCGCTCTGGGGCGGGGCCGTCTGATTTCCTGCGTTCTTTTTGCACCGTTTTTTTTATCATTCTGCTGAAGAATCCTGCGCTCCGCTCACGGCTAGAAAAGCTGATTGAAGGAATGGGATGGGATTCTGTACTTCCACACCACGCCACAAGTTCACGCAAAAAAAAAATGACAAGCCTGTCGCCGCGCATTCGCGTATTGGTATACCACATGTATTGGTACATACATGTACAATACAATACAATACAATACCACATGTATTGGTACATATGGAATTCTAAAATGTGTGAGCGAATCACTGGCGAAATGTTTCATACTCAGCTCGTACAAGCGTTCCGAAACGACGTCCGTTGATACATTGGTTAATTGGCCACTGGTTCGCGCCAGTGACGAGCTTGGTCGTGTTGTGGTGACGCATTGCATGAGCGTACACAGGGAGTTGCATTGTATTCCGTCACCCCGATTGGTTTTAGTAATTTATAACGGTAACCAAAATTCGCGCATCTCCACTAAGTCAATCATGGGGAGCGGGCGAAGCACTGGGGATTGTTCTTATCGTAAATCACCCGTGGCATTGCCCATTCGCGCATGTAAATGAGTGACAACGCGTGTGTACAGTATATACAAATCCAATCCAATCCAGTCTGGTACAATTCAATTTATTCCAATTTATTCCCATTCAATCCAATCCAATGCTTCTCGCGCATGCGCAACACTGCGTACACGGACGCCAAGCCCCTGACAAAGCGAGCTCCTGAGGTGCTTAGCCCCTAAAAATCCGCAGAAGGGTTTCACGGCGTGGCGCGGGCACTGTTTTTAGAGTCCGTCATGCATTCCATCGGCCCCTCCCTCCACCGTTAATTTCCAGGGATCTTCAACGCAACTTCCTCCTTACCTAATACACCTTCCGTACCTCATTTTCTGTTCTTAACTGAGCTATTTTCTAAAATCGTTGCTGGTAGCACACGAATATGCAGGTTTCAACTCCGGGAAACGAATTTTCCCCAACACGAAGCGCCGAAGCATCGTAGGCAATATACGGATGGCAAATGCGCTAGTTTTGAGTTGCATGGGCTTCCTGTACCTTACTATGTTTACTTTAACAAGTAACAGAAGTAACGGCAGTAACGGAACAGAGCCGCATTCATTACGGCCCGGATGTTGTCGGGGCGCAGTTTCCGCTTATCGATAAATTCCCGAGGACCGTACGGGCTATCGGTATTGTTGGCGTCTTCAGTCAGCGAGCCTGTCACATCACGCGAACTTGCGATCGGCCGACGTGTTGTGTCGCCGTCGTGGGACAAGGCGGTCGGGCAACTCGGGAGTCAGCGGCGGCGTCGTGTCGTGGTCGTGTCGACCTCGCCAACTCACCATAACCAGAAGCGTGGTAATGGAATAAAGAAGATATAGACGAACACAATAGCCTTAAAAGGGCTGCAGAAAGCACTAACTAACCAGCGGTGCCACCGCGACCCGTCGATGCTTAGTAAACAATCCGAAATACCGGAGCCAAGCGGGCACCGCCACGTGTACCGGAAAGGCTGATTTAGTATGGCTGCCTGTTGCCTCCCCAAGACCACAAGCAAGACCGCAAGACCCACTCCTCTCTCTCTCTCTCTCTCTCTGAGTAACCGCTGCTGCACGAGGGACAGTTACTGACGAGACTCTGCAGCGCGTTCTCCTGCACGTGGGATCATTTGCGGGGCACATGAAGCACAGGGTACAAGAAAGGCAAGAGCTCGTGCAATGACTCTGCCAAAGCTCTACGCTCGTGACGTCAACACGCGTGTACGTATTGAACGGAGGTTGCGCCTTACGGGTGATGTCGTTGTCTTTTCTTACCCGGTTTGTTTGTCATCACTCCGATATTTTATGCAGATATTAAGCCAGAAAAAATCGCGCAAACAACCTGTGTCACTTTCAAAGTACTCGCAGTAGCGTGATCTTTGCGCCGCGTGGAAGAACAGCCGGCTAGTGTGATGTATATGATACCCAGAGGCAACTTTCGTGTCGCTTCGAAGTTGTACCAGAGTATTCTAGGCTTCTCACTAGCACCTCCCTTTGTGGAAAATTCTGTAGGGTAGCTACCGCAGTCCCTCCATTAGCTGCTCCTTATTGAGAAGCATTGGTATGTAGGCCAATCCACGGGTGTATCTGTGGCAATAATAAGGAACGAGATAGCCACGCTACTCCACGTGACGCTACTTTCCCGAGCGACAGTGTGGATTATATGATGTAACACTGCACTTAATCTCCAGTCCAAAACGACCATAAAATTTTGCGAGCACTTGCAAATGGCCATGATCTACGACCAGAACACCACACTTAGTAACAGAAAGTTGCACGTTTGGGAGCTCACGTGCTGATATTTGCCTTGGTGTCGTCACAAAACACCGTTGCAGGTCACTGGGCTGTCCTACTCGGATTTGGAGTGTTTCTGGCTCTACCATCTTACGACCGTGCAAGCTTCAATTTCTTTGAGCCGACCCCGCTGACTGGCTACCTGATAGAAGACAGAATAACTAAGCTTCGTCGGTGCATCTACCCTAATGCGGGCTTGGATACCCTGATCAAGATAATCGGCATTTTCTCCGACTTTGAACGTGAGTGAAAAATACCGCCGTAGGCCAACTCCAAGAAAAAGACCGGGCTTCTCTTACCTACGCAGGAAAACGTTTGAAATGGGCATGAAGGAAATAAAATGGAAGTTTCTATTCAGTAGAGAAGCAAGGTTACCGGCCTTGTTTCAGTATATACTTTGCAGAACGCCAGATTTATTATTAGGTAAATCCACTAGCAAATGCTAAACAAGGTCATAGTGACATCAGAGTACGGAAAACTCGTCATGTGGAGCCTCCTATAGTTAAAAATAACCGGAATTGTCGATTTCCTAGTCAAAAATTGTCCCTGTTAGCAGTGTCGCCTCATAAAACATAACCGTCTCGGCGGCGCAGTGCCTAAGTTATTGTGTTACTGAACATAAAGACGCAGGTTCCACCATGGCCATGGAGGATGCCTTTCAGTGGGAGGTGAAAAGCGAAAACACCCGAGTGTCATGATTCCGGCGACCGGTTAAAATTCAAAGGTGGTCGCAATCAACAGGGAACCCTCCACTACAGCTCGCCTCCTAACCCAGTCATAGCTTCGACAGAGTTACAAATCCGCCTTCCCCCCCCCCCCCCCTCCCGAACAAGAAAACTTTAATAACAAGCGTATCGGCTAGTTATGCTGCAGGCGTCTTGGAAATAGGATAGCCCTCTGGTGTCTCTCAAAATCAAGCGCTCGAAATATTTCCATAATAAGCCAGCATTGTTATATAGTAGCCTTCAAAGTAGAGTGTTTTAAAGTTACTTAAGGATACATACATATAAACCCGGTTCTCACTTGCTTCCCAGCACAACACAAGGGCGCCCCAAAACCATCATTTTTTACTTTACGTCAGCACGAGAAATTGGGTACGTGCTTGCAATTAGGTCGGCCGTAAAAATCCGAAGGCGTGGAATTCATCTTGCATTCCAAACATTGGCGCGGTACTTGCAGGTATTTAGCGGTGGTGCATTCGTAGAGTATAAAGGAGAAATGTACGTCTGAATCCTTGTAAAACGTCTCTAAATCCATTATGTATGCACTACTAAGAGAGTACGAAACATGGCATTCGTTATCATTTGATGTGACGGCGATCCCTCTTACAATTTGCTTAGTGGCACAGCCTTCAGACCAAGTATCAAGTAAAAGTAGACAGAAAAGTAGAGATCAAGTAAAAGTAGACACACACTTTTATAGAGTTTATGGAAGGATGATGCACCCGCGAGACTCAGTTGATGATACCACAAAGGAGCACATTAACAGACGGGTGACTTATAGATAAAAGGCCATGAATGGTGTGGCCCCTCCCTGAACCATTGTAGTAACAGGTAAAATTTCGTAGGCTATGAGAACTTTTACCCAAGCGGAAATAACACATGTCATTACAAAGTGATACCTTTTCCAAACCTGATCGCCCTGGTGCAGTGGATGGCGGCTGGAGCGTGATTGAGCGGCACGCGCTGGGATGCGACAACGTGACCATCGTGGAAGTGTGGGCAGTCATGGGGGCTACAGCGCTGGTAGCCATTGTCCTGCTCTGGTACTTGTCCCAGGTGCTTCCGTGGTCATCAGCCAGTCCTCAGAACCCGCTGTTCCCGTTGTTGGTGAGCATGTCCTTGTTAAATAACCGCTGCGCTAAATGCGATGGGGGGTGATTCGCTACGAAGAGAAAGACAGTTCGGTACAAAGAAGGAAAAGGTTTTTTGTAGCGCATTGTCCGCCATGAATCGTCCCCAACAAAGACACAGTGGAGTTTTTACTGCCAAGCAGTGTGTGCATAAAGAAAAAGTAGCTTTTTTTCCTTCCATGAGTATGTGTCTCAACCTCCCGCCACCTCCCCCAGTTTTCATTCCGGTGAAGGCAATTTACTCGGCGCCGCTCCGGGTCTCCTCCTTGCCACCGCCGACTCCTCTTTCACAACGGTTATCATAAAGGTCACACCCCTCGCAACCACCGATGCTTCTTTCACAAGTTCCCTAGCCGACTGATAGCGGCCGCAGGGCCGTTATCGGATGGTTGCGGATAATCAGCAGTAGCGCGAAAGAGTTTAAAATGCCCGAAGCAGCCGCCACCGCCACCGCCGCCGCCGAGAATGTACCCGCGGCCGTTGCCGCCATACAGTTTCTTAGTATATACAGTTGTGCCTACTCGGAACAGTTCTGCCTACTATTCTGTAGACCAAGCTGGCCGCTAACAACAATGTTAATATTTTGCGGGAAACTTATTAGAGACCCCTATTTTGCTAATTTTGCCGTTATTTCAAATACGTTGCTTGAAGAGCTTGGAGATGTTTTTGAGCGCGCCTATGAAAATGTCGCTTTCGTAGCGAACCGGTGCACCGACTGCCAGCTACAGTTTAGCAAAACTTCTTCTTGAGCGAGTGTCTTCAGACTTGACGAAAGAGCAAAATGTGGCGTGAACAGTCGTGGGCGAAGTCATGATATCGGTGGCCGCTGGTGCCCGTATCTTGTGTATCTTGCGTTCGCCGAAGCACGTTTGGTTCTGTTTTATTGTCGTCAGCTACAACTTTACCGGTGATGCATATTAACCGCTCAGTCATACCAGAGTGCGTGAATGCCTTTCTGGTTATGAAAATTCGCCGTCACGCTATGGGAGAGCTTCGTACGCTGCCGCGCCACGGCGCTGGTGTTGATCGGAGGGCAGCCCGGGCCGTGGTCAGAGCGCATTTGGCAGAGAACGGACCACGGATTAAGATAAAGCAGATGCTCGCCGCCTTATCAGCAGTGCGCTTTCGCTTTACGTGTCGTGGGCCGCTCAAATGGACTTATTTTGTGAGTGGCGAAAAAATTTCGTGCGAAAGGGGCATTCTGCTAGTGCGTTCCTGCCTGCCGGTCTGGCGACAGAGCAGCGGCGGCCGCCCCATGCCCTCCGATCTCCGGTGGCGCCCCTCGCGGTTGCCTCTGTCCCCGTACGAAACTTGGCCGGGAGTTTCATGACCAGAGAAGCATTTAAGGACTCTGGTCATACGTTCCTTCAACTCCGGCATGACCAACGTTAATTAGAATCACTCACTGCCTGCACTTTCAGAAAGCACACCGTTTCCAGGGCTCACGGGTACTACGGAACAGGGAGCATATCGGCTACCTTGCAGCTCGTAGACGTGTTATTGTATGGAGAAGAAAGATAATTAAAAAACCGCTTAATGAACCAGTTTTCATTCCAAGCCCAATCCGGAAGCGGTGGTCTTTCGAATTCGCCCTTACCTACCAGCTGCGGGACCCTGTCAGTTGAAATGAACTTGCCTCGTTGGAACACCGGCGAGAGCACATATTTTTTTTATCTTGAAAGCCATTCAGAGCGACGTTTTCGCATCGGCAGCCCTCCTTGACCACCTCATCATAGTTCTTCTGGCGGAAGAATAATGATAGATCTTAGTCTGGCCGCATATAAAGTCTTTCTGCCTTCGCCGGTGTCTTTAACGCCTAATACTGCGCCCATGCGCGGTTGTCGGTTTAGGCGTCAATAGTGTTACATTTTTTGCGCGGGACATTAGGGCAATATTGAGAATAAAGAAGAGAACGATGCAGGGGTCGACAGAAAGAAAGACAAGGAAGCAGATGATCGGAAACGATGGGCCTTCATAGCGATGAAATGTAAATAGGGTTATTCTTTCCGTTGGTGTGGCTTGAACTCATTTCTTCCACAGCTAATTGTGCCGCGGCTTGAAAAGCTAACGGCACAAAGGGACAGAGAAAGGGGAATCGCTCGGAGATTGTGCAGCGATACAAAGGCAACGTTAAGCTTCACCGTCAGAACCACAGATATGTGTGATATGTTGAAGAATTGTGTGTGCGACATACGAAGAAATGAAGTTGTGCTAAGGCGTTTAAATGATGCAATTGAACTGGTTATGGACAACGACTGCCTGAATGAGGAATTCAAAGCAAACATGGAGTATGAAGACCAGATAATTCGCATATTGAGCCGATTGTACCACCGGTTAAAAGAAAAGGCGGACACCAGGGAACATTGCAAGGTCATGAAGACATTGAATGCACCCAAAAACTTCAAGGAGTTTTTTGCAGTGACTAGGGGGTGCTACGAACACACTGATGTTCAGGACGCTGCTGAAGGAGTTCACTCACCAGAAACTTCTCGCCCACCCCATTTTCTCTCACAACCAAAAGGGTCACTTTCCTTTGCCACAATGGACATCCAAACGGAAGATGCCTTGCCTTCCATTTCACCTGAAGAGACTTCGGAGCAGACCGGAAGCAACATAGTCGGCTCCTCAAGGATGGTAACATCTTCACAAATCCTATATAGCAAATGTCCCGGGGGTGTAAACACAAGTGATTGTTCTGCGAAAGTAGAACGGAGAGAAGGGACATTTGGAGTGGACGGTCAAAGAGTCCACAACGATACCGAAACTGCCATTACCCATAATGGACGACGCAGGTGTATGGGGAGCAATGATGCATCAGGCATGAAGAATAGGATTGCCAAATCAGTAAGCTCGAGGAAGGAGCGGAAGTCGCTTCAGAAATCTTTTCAGGCCAATAAAGAATTTTTATCAATATTTAATACCGTGGAAGATATGCTGCGAATTCCATCCTGGATACGTCAACGGCAGCGGTACTCTCGGAGTGTGCCCAAAAGACGAGCCCTACTGGCAGCCTGGACATCTGATTGACTTAGCGGCATATGTAGTGTTCGCGGAGCGCGAGAAACGTACAACCGACACGTTTGGCGTTCGGTATGAGAGTGCCTTTATTTTTCGGTTCCCCTCCCCGGGTCACGCCCTCGTAAATCCTTCGTCGAGCGGGCCAAGCCGCCGGCTGCGCGCCGTCGGCTCAGGTTTCCCTTCAGTCTCGGCATAAACACACAGCACAGTATCGACAGGAACGCAGTTATTGTGCTTTATGGTCAATGCCTGTACAGTCTATTCCCTGACGGACCAACGTTCGGAGGGCCTGTGATTTGCTGTATTGGAGATTGGCTACCTTCGTCTTTCTGAGGGGCCGGGAGGATGTTGCATTTTGTGCGCGGGACATTAGGGCAATAATGAGAATAAAGAAGAGGACAATGCAGGGGCCGACAGAAAGAAAGAGGAGGAAGAAGAAGATGTTTGGAAACGATGTGCATTCATAGCGATGTAATGTAATTAGAGTTATCCTTTCCTTTTCTGTGGCTTGGACGCCTTTCTTCCACACATGGCGTGCATGGCAACGGCTCTGCTGCCGCCGCTGCCACCTCAAGTTCCAGCGGCTCTAGTAGCTGCGAATCGCTCCTGGATGAACACCAACTGGCCCGCTCAGAATGCCGACGGGGGCCAATATCACTTGTTCAGCTTAAAGCGAATCTTTAAACAGAACTTAAACAGAATCTTTCACTTCTAAATAACCGCTCATGACCGGTTGCCGGTTTATGCGTGCCCGGGTTGGGAGCGGAGGGAGGGTGGGCATGTGCAGGTAGATGTTTTCTGCCTTATTGATGACATGTTCGTTGCGTTGACCTGAGGTTTAAAACGTCACTGTCAAACAGCCTAATGCGACCGGTCCCGTGTCCTCAGTGGTAGAGTGGATTATGTTGGTGTGTTACACAAACAGTAACATGCCTACGACGCTAGAGGGAAAGAGACAGCTCTACGTAAAGATCGGGTATTTCCCAATTTCATTCAGAGAATTGACGAGGAAGCATGCTCAGCGCGTAAATTACAAACCGACGATCTTTCTTTTGTGCTCTCCGTGGAGGGCGTGCAGCTTTGCAGCTCATCCGTTTTCACAGAGTTGAATAGAACTAATTTTTTTCAAACGGTTGGTGTGCTAAAGTTGGTGCTTCGAGCAGCCTAGCACTAAATAGCGCGCTCCTCCGATGTCTGAAGAGAGATGAGGCATGGACGTGTAGGTGGTGTGAAGCTTTAGGACATTCCAGTTCGCTCTCAATGACCGGAGCGTATCTGTTTCGTTGCTGTTTCTTGTACACAAATAACATAAGCGGGGAGCTATTCCAGGAGGCCCGAGTGCTGCCTACTTCCGAGTAGGGTGTGAGAAAGTAGTTATAGTGGAGCGTCCTATACATATGGCGCGAAACGGGCGCAATCACTCAAGGCACGCTTGACATATTCAGGCCGCTTAATCTTGGATAGTACGGCTTGTCAAAACATCCGCATGCAGCGCCGTATGAAATGGAGCTGCAGTATTCACGCCATAGCACAAAGTTGATAAGCCTACTACTCTTTCAAAACTCTTCGGGCAAATTGAGGACCATTGCTGTTCTTTCTGCTGTAAATATATGAATTCCCAAATTCTATGGTCTCGATCGAGACTAGCAGTATCGAAAATTAAAAAAACTGAAACAAGAATGGCACGGATGTTTACAACGCTCGATGCAGGGCGGTTTGTTTTTCTCGCTTTTCTGTTCTTCCACTGAATTATGTTTTCTACGTGCCATGAGGGTAGCCCTATGGCAGCTCTGCGCAAGCACAAACCAAATAAGCAAATGAGTTCACTGTACCGAAGGGAACTCGCCGTTCTTCCGACACCCAAATACGGCATTTGTTTGCAGTTTCATTGAGTACGCACGTAGGCCGTTTATCTAAAATTGGACAAATTCAGCGTGTCAACAAAATATTTGAGCTTTGGCGAGTGCGTTTTAGGCTTCGGAGGCGTGTCATTTGTTATCGACTGTGTTTTCACGGTGTATAAGGAAGGCTCCCGTCGGAAAATATTGTCTTCACTGCTTCTTCGACTCGGACTAGAGAGAAATCTAGTGGGGACTGACCACCCCCGCGACTGTGGCACCATTGGCTTTGTTTGTTTGGTGCTACGTCGTTGTTGCTGCTAGCGTGCATCAAGTGAAGGCAAATTCTTGGCTACGACGTTCCTCATCGTCAAAGTCGACCCCATGTTTGGGTGACGCTTCAGTCGCTATAGTGCGCCCACGAATGTGCTGGATGTGTTTGATTGACACGCAACGTCGCAGGAAACTCTGGAATGGTTTTGCACGGTCTGTTTTTCTTCATGACGTTCGTGGTGGCCGCCCCTGCAGCGTGCTTCATTGTTCATTGTCGCCGTAGCAGGAATATTTCTATTCCTAAATGTCTTTTTCTTAAAGTTAAAAAGAATTTCGAGCCAATTTTTGTCCCTAAAAAAGTACGCTGCATTGGTTGTGGAGTCATCTGATGGCTGAACATCGTTGGCGATGACTTCGAGGCGGCTTTCGCTAATGACCGTCGAGGTGTAACTATTGTGCGCGCTGCGGTTTACGTGACGTGCAGTTCCACAAAAGCGTTGGTAGCAGCAGCACCATCGACCTCCACTTGTCGAGAGCCCGCCGGTGTCTGCGCAATGTGATATCTAGAGACGTGTTTCCATTATCTGAAATTTTTCAAGGTGGTTTACCTGACACGGCTGCCGCAGGTAAAAACACGAGGCTATTCGTCTACAGCCGGAGGGTGCGCTTTAGTTACCGTCTGCACGGATAACAGTTTGGAACGAGGCTTTGAATGACCATTCGTTTTATTTATCGTCATCGCGGGAGACTGTTTCATCTGAGGCGTTGCGTGTCGCCGCTTTGTTTTGTTAGCGTTACTGGCAGGATAGCTATATAAGTATACAATCAACGGCGCGTATCTATTACCAGAAGGCGATCTCTACACATTTCAACGGGTATTGCTGGGCGTCAGCGTCGCCTGGCTGAAATCTTAGCATGGAAAGCGAAGGAGAAGAAGATATGAGACCTAACGAAACCACGTGACGCGAGAGAGCGTAACCGGGAGTGGTAAGGGGGCGAATAGGAGGGGAAAGTCAGGGGATTCGACTCGATAAAAAAACCGACTGTAGAGATTTTTGACGAACAGCGGTTAAGAGCAAAATAAAGTAAAACAAACAAATCTGCAAATCCCACAGATTTTAACAAAGCCAAACACGCCCTTACGAAGACAGCTTCAAACTCGCAAGATCGCTTCATGAGCTCGCCAAAATATCTGCAAGAGTTTAGTTCTGTTCCTAATCCTGCTACAGTGAATTCCTTTTTTTTTCAATAAAGAATAAACTTACCGCAGAATGTCTTGTTTATAGCGCGTCTAAACCCGCTGTGCAAATTGCTGTACGTGAAGCTGCGGCTCCACAGGGGCCATCAAACACCTTGTTACGTACACGAAGTAATTTAAGACGAAAGCCTTAAGTGCGCCTTCTAGTGTTACGAAAAGACGAAGAAGGCCGCAGCGGGGCATGCAGCTGTGGGCCTGACGATCACAGACGACGAAGTTGCGTGTGGGGCGAGCAGCCCGGGCGAAGGCCCTTGTCCGGGCCCGGGCGAACGGCTGTCTTGTAAATAATGTAAATACATCATCCTTTCGGGTAAATAGACCGCTTCAATATCAATTATGGTTCGCATCATCTGTTCGACCGCCACGTAGCACTATGAGAAAGCACCATTATGGTTGTGCTTTTTGCTGTCCCGTTTCGAAAATGGCCGACGTTAGAAAGAGTGCATAAACAAACAACTCCCGTGTGATCCAGTGAATTCAAACCATGGTGTCCTCATTACCAGCCCCGCGCATTACCAACTGCGCTATCCCAACACTGCAAGAACGGAAGAACAAAAGTTTTTTTTGTTGTTGCTGTTGCTTTTTTCGCATCACATGCCCACTTCCGGCACTGGCCGGAAATTGCGAGCTTTGAGGAGCACATGTGCCCGGTTTGCAAAATTTATAAAACTGTGAATTGGAGAAGTACAAGTTGTCGATTAGTGCGTACCGCGTGACACCGTAATGTGATGTGACGGGAGTTGGACAATAGCCTGCCAGCACCGCAAAACTCCGATTCTAAGGAGGCTGTGGCGTGTGCCGGTCTGCTTGTTGACGTAGTACCCGCGGTAAGACAAAGAAATGAAAGAGAACTGACGCAAAAATGGTGTACCAGAAAAAATCTGGTCGAAGAAATTCGTGCCAAAAGACAACGACACGAAAGCGGGGAAATGCGCGAACACAATGTATGCGTCAGTTAATTGTTAATAGGTATCGCCACGCCTTCCCTTCAAAACACATAGGCAAACTTAAAGGGACCCTGCAACACTTTCTTAAACATTTTTCGGAATCTTAAATGCTTGCAGAACGTTGTCAACCAATACATCAAGTTTTTTATAGCAGAGAGTAGCAAAGTACCTCAGTCAACAATTTCTGATCTATGCCCATTCGATAACTTAGAAGCCTGTTCACAAAATTCTCTTTTCATGTCTTGGCTTTCTTCAACTCCGGAATTACGTCATTACAGCGGTGTAGCAGCTGTTGGTTGGCTTTCCTTCAGTTGCAGCAATGAATACATTCGGCTGCCACATTGAAAGGGAAGCCACAAAAGCAAAGCATAAACGGCAGGCGTATCTAATGCGACCAGCTAACCACGCAGTGCCGCTCAGTGCTGGAGATAATTCTAGCTTTCGCAGTGGTTTCAGACACGAAGAAAAAAGTGAAAGCGTTGATTGGAGGTGTTGTAGAGGTTCCTTTAAGTGGCGCCGAGAACATTTTGTACAGGAAATCGGACTGAGGGATTTGATATTCTAATACCGAGCAGCAATTACGTTTGTGTTGGCCCTCTTTGCTCCTCGCCATATTTACGTAATGGCAATGCCTGGCACGGACTGCAGAAACTGATTCTAAGACTGAAAAATTCCAAACAAGAAGCTCATATAACATCTGACATAAAAAGTAACTTAACTTTGCAGTGAAATACCAAGTCGCAATAAAGTAAAGTTGTTGTATTTGCTTTCTCCTTGGAGCCACCAGTGCAACCGTGGAGTGAGAGAACGCAATGAACATAGTCTCTACGCCCTAGCCACGCCTCCTTGGAACATGCGGCTCTCGACTGGTTTTGTCCCTTAATAATCAAATTGCATGAATCGCAATTTTTAAACCTCTTTACCCCCGCCTCCAAATATTACCATGACGGTTCATGACGGTTCATGCCGAGCTGATCTCAAACTCACTCCTGCAGAATAGCACCCATGATCAGTTTTTTTTTTCTTTTTTGGTGTATTCTGCTACTTACCCTACTTAGTTTATTTGGAGGTTTTGGGGGCTAGGGTTGAAACACCAGCGCCACATTCGAGAGGCCTTGACCCGGCGTTTTTGTTCAAGCTTCCTGCGTCGACGTCTTTGCTAAATTATCCCCAGTGAAAAAGAAAAATACTGCAATCGTCATTCCCGGCAGCATTTTCTGGTAATGGTTGAAAACTCTAGTACCAACTTAGGCTATTCGGTTCTTCCACAATTGCAAATGTATCACATGCTCACGAGAAGCCAATGCACACCGTTGACAGTTATGTAGCTAACCTTGCTAGCAACGATATTTCCGCGAACCATGTCTTCTGTTATGTTTAGTTATGTCTGGTTTTCATCGACTGACTATGATGTTATTGCTGAAAGCGAAGCGCGTTTACGTCTTCTTCTTTAGTATTCCGCGAAGGCTAGCTTATTTTTTAGGGAGAGTGCATCGCCCTAAAAAAATACACGCCGATGGCTCACTGTCAGTCGTAATCGCTAACAGAATTTCTGCCGTCTTAGATTTCAGTCAACCTAAAGAACAAGCAGGGTTCCGTAAAGGCTGTTCAACAATAGACCATATGCCACGTGATAGAGAAGGGCAAAGAGTATACTGAATCCATATATATAACCTTCATAGATTATGAGAAAGCATTTGACTCGGTCCAAACCTCAGCAGTCATTCAGGCATTACGGAACCAGGGTGTAGGCGAGCATTATGTAAGAATACTAGAGAATACTTACAATGGGTACCAGCTACCATCATCCTTCATAAGGAGAGCTGTAAAATACCTATAAGGAAGGGCTTCAGACAAGGAGACACAATCTCTCCAATGTTATTCACAGAATGTTTACAAGAAGTATTCAGAACAATGAATTGGGAACAGGTGGGAGTAAGGTTTATTGGAGAATACCTCAGTAACCTCAGATTTTCTGATGAAGTTGCCTTACTTTTAATTCGGGGGACGAATTACAAAGCATGCTTACTGCACTGGACAAACGGAGTAGAACCGTGGGCCTGAAAATTAATATGCAGAAAACTAAGGTAATGATCAATCACCTCGGGACAACACAGCGGTTTGAGATAGGTGGCGAGGCAGTGGATGTGGTAGGTGAATATATCTACTTAAGCCAAGTTGTGACCCCGGATCCCAAGCATGAGGCAGAGATAATTAGAAGGATATAATTTAGTGGAGTGCATTGGCAAGGAATTCTCAGATAATGAATGGCAGTATACCATTGTCCCTGAAGAAGAAAGTGTATGACAGCTGTATCGTACCGGTACGCACCTACGGGGCAGAAACTTGGAGGCTCACTAAGAGGGTTCAACTTAAATTGAGATGACTCAGTGAGCAATGGAACGGAAGATGATAGGTGCCACATTAAGGGACATGAAGAGGGCGGACTGGGTCAGGGAACAAACGCGCGTTAAGGACATATTAGTAAAAATTATGAAGCAGAAATAAACGGGGGCAGGGCATGTAATGCGAAGGCAGAATTACGGTTGGTCATTAAGGGTAACAGATTGAGTGCCTAGAGAAGGCAAGCGTAGTAGGGGGCGGCAGAAAGTTAGATGGGCAGATGAGATCAAGAAGTTTGCGGGGATAAATTAATCCCAGTTAGAACAAGACCGGTGCAATTGGAGAATAATGGGAGAGTCCTTTGCCCTGCAGTGGGCGTAGATAGGCTTGTGATGATGCGATGTTGCTGATCGCCCGGTCGTGACTGTACTGGAATGTTCTTCCGTATTGTCACCCTAATTTAAAAATTCGAGAAAACAAATACTGAGAAATATAAAAGTGCCCAGGGAAAACGTCCCGCAATTCCATTCACCAACAATTTACTCTGCGTTTCGCTTTATTCGCCGGTTCTTCGCCGCTATTGATTGCTTTTTGTAGCGCAGCACCACTTGTTTATTTAAATAAAGATAGTGTATCCTTCTTGGTTACGTGACAATATTCACACCTAAAAATCAATTGATGTGTACGGAAACAAAAACTAAGCCTGGTATTTTCGTAGCGCCAGGCAATGTCAGCACATAACACAAACACTGCAACTGCTCACAAATATTTAACCTTGAGACTACACGAACACAACGCAAACAGAAACACCTGCGATATATTTTCTCTAATTTAGGAATATTTATTGGCTATAGGGGTTTGTGGATCAGTTCAGCGGTCATGTATCGCGGGTGAAAATTTGCCGAAAAGAAAAGAGAATTTATAGTTTGCTAGTTTGCTTGTTTTTTTTTTCGCCTTCAATGCCATCATTTTGCCTGCTGATACTGAAGATGGTTGTTGAAACCACCAAATGAGACCCTACAATGGGTAGCTATGAACAGTTTATTTATTTATCAATTTTTCTGACGCTCTACGAGAGAAAGAAATCGAGAAATTTGCGCGTAAAGTGGTAGACACGGCCGAATGACCATTATATTTCTGCTTTGTCAAACCACCTCAACTGGAAACGTATCTACAGTGCAATATAAAGACATAACAGATGTGTTCCTTGGAAAACGAACCAGTGTTCTCACAAATAAAATTTGCAACATCTAACTCGGAGGATGATGGCGTGGGTGCGGACTACGGGTACTCGAAATGACATCGAAGTTCTTCCCCGAGTGACATCCGATTTGCGCCCCGACCTTCATTCCATTTGAGCCATGAGTTGCACCTTGATTATTGCCTAATGAAAATACAACTCACGGCTCATATCGAATTTCGCTTGATTTTCGCTTGATGGTGGTGTGCGCACGGATGGACGCGGACGGACATAGGGAGTTCCTAAGGTACTCCGCCCCGTTACAGGCAAGGGAGTAAGCCGTTTGACTACGGCTACCAACTCACGCTCGTAGCCCAATGGGTAAGACGACCGACACCAACTCTGTCTGGTCTACCAGACACAGGCTCGAATCCTGCCGATACCTGTGTGATTTATGGCGAATGTAAACGCTATGCGCACAGCCGCGGACTGACAGTTTTCGGACATCAGGTACTCCCCACCTAAAATAAAATAAATAACCGAGGTAAAGATATTCATCTCAAGTGATCAGTGTTCATGTGCGGCTGCTGTTGACAGGGCGTTGAACTACGGTCGTTAAAAGTGTTTTCTAAGGTTCACGCACCGACATCCCTGATACCTGCAATTCCGCTACGCACCTGCTCACCACGAGTGGAAAACGTAATGCTGGCACGCCGTCTGAGAGGTGGACAGCGGAAGCTGGCCTCGTCATTACAAAACCTTAAGTCCAACGCTGCAGTAATAGTGGAGCCTACACATCACCGTACTTTCTTCGTACAGACTGCATCACACGATGCAACTGCGTAAAACTAAATATTAATTGGCTGTAACAAAAATAAAACGCGGCGAAAACCTTAAAATGGTTATAATGGTGACATTTGAAGGGTAGTAGACCAAAAAAACATTTAACGTAGCCGTTCAAAAATCACTTCAGCCGTCTTACGGCACCTATTCAAGTACTGCCAACGCATGTAAGGAGCATTAGGAAACTCTGCGCCATTCGGGCCGGCTCAAAAAAAGTGCAAATTATAACCCAAAATTTATTAGGTGGCCCGTCCCTCAGAACGCTCGTCTATTTGACCTGTAGGAACCTTTTACAAAGACAGAATAATGATTGTGTCTGTAGAGAAAAGTGAGATAGACGGCGGGTCTTCCGTGGCCCCTTGCACACTTTCTCCTTTATTGCTTACTTACTGGAGGACAACGCAAGAAGCTCATACTTTCCGAGCATAATCAACCAACGAAGTTGGAGGTTCCGAGAAAGCGAACCTTCAGCCATTGGCCTAATAAATGTTTTGCCTGTGATGCACCCCTCGCGGCAGTTGGCGGTTCTATCAGCGACAGACAATTATCCGGCCCAAGTTAAAAGCTCACTGATTGATCAGACGATTTAACGCGTCCAAGCTGCACCCGGGATATGATACGGGCCTTAGTAGAGCACTGTGGATTCATTTTGACCACCAGGGGATTTTTAACATGCACATTAATGTCGACATAAGGGCGCTTTCGCTTTTCGTCTCCTCAGACAAGCAGCGACCGCGGCCATGATCGAACCAGCATCTTTGGGCGCTGTAGCACAACTCGTTAGCCTACAGTTTTTGTTTTTAAATATAACTAGCAGTATTTTTAACATCATAGAACATATCTGCTTGCACCCGTCTGGTAGAGGGAATCGCTGGGACGTCGAAAAGGAGAGACATAAAGAAGTTTGGATTTATTATAGATGCAAATTCAATTGGTTTGTATTTCAAAAAATATATATGGAAACTCAGGTACATCTAGTGACAGCAGTGTCCTCGAAGGCTGGGGCGATTTATGTGAGTGTTCTTATGTATCCTTCTACTTCTTTGAAAACTGCTCGCCGCGTACAATTTCCGTTCTCTATCTCGAACAGCCTTGGTACTGGATTCCATGGCGGGTAACATTGAACAAGGATACTACAAGGGCTCCGCTCGACGACAAACGCTTCGAGAAGCCACCAGACAAACCCATCGTCATTAAATGCCGACAACTGAAAAAGGTGGGTCACCCCAGACAAACAGCGCCTGTAAACAATGTGCTTGCTTTAACCGATTATAATCCTTGTTGCGTGTCCCAGTGTAAAATCTTGCAAAAAGGGTGAAACTACGATACAGCCCTTCTTAATATTAAATTTTTAAAACCCGTACCTCGGTTAAAGGTACTTAAGAACACAAACAGCATTGATGTCTGTTCCTTGCACAGGGGCAGGACATACGGACGATGTTAGAGGGTAGTTGGTGACGATACCCTTTCGTTACAATAGAAAGAATTCTTGAACTTTCAGACAGGCGTGTCATTGTACTGTGCACAACACTTACAGGCAAATGTGACTCCTGAGAAGAGGAATGTACCTTACCATTTTTCTGCTCAATAACCTTCCGGTGTCATCCACACCCCTAGTTGAGAACGTTTGTTTTTTCTTGCGTGATTCAGAACATGCCCGCAATTCATGTGCTTGTCACCGCCTTGTTAGTCGAAAGTCAGTCGTGAGCGACGGTGTAATGCAAGTGCACTTGCAGGGGAACATTTTTATGCTCCTCCACAAATGCGGGTGTCCTCTTTGGCAAAGTGATGCTAAGGAAACTCGCTGCTCGTCGTAATTTCTCTACCTCTTTTTACAGCTTTGTAAAATCACTGTCCACAACAATATTAAAGCAGAGAACGTGCTGCACAAGAACTCCTACCGTTTATGCTACTAGGTGCTCAACTTGTTATCGGTCTCGATCCAGAGGGCTAAACAGAAAACAGACGCAGCAAATTTTATCATTTCAAGCAAAATATTGATGCGGTGACACCTCTGTCAAAAATCGCAGGAGTGGCAACTAAATATTAGGGTACGGATGAAGAATTACATATTTTGCGTTGCAGTTTCACCTCGGATTGTGTTGCGACTAATTTCCCCCCTGTGAACTGTCGGGACGCTGACTCATCGAGGACATTTTACAGTGGCACAAAGATAATGACCGAGGAATGTCAATGTCAGATCTAAAATCTTTGTATTTGTGAACATTGGCGCCTACCTAAAGCGGCAGTAGTCATTTCTGTTCAAACTGCATGTCAAGCTGTCCTATGCGAAGTAAGGGGGACGCCGTACATTGTATTTTTTTGTTTTTATGGCAACGTGTATATAAGTATATCTGCGTATGACCAAATTAAGGTAAAATACATTCGATGGGTTCCATAGTCTGTTTTTTTTTCGAATTTGCGCAGTATTTTGGGAACTTTGCCGCACTTAATGGCGTCGACATGACTATCCACGAAGACCAGGTCACCGTTCTGCTCGGACACAACGGTGCTGGAAAGACGACGCTGTTTAACATACTCACGGGTGAGAAGCTAATCAGGGTTTGTCATTTTTGCGCCTTTTTTGTTTGGAGTGACCAAGCATCGCTCAGTACGGCCATCATCAAAAGTTTGATATACGAAAACAATTTGGCCTGATGGGTAGCGCAGCAGTTTGTGGCGTTGTTTATTAAACACACTAAAATATGGTTTTTGTAATTCAAAAAAGTACGTCGTACAATGAAAATGATGTAAAGTGAGTTTTCGTTTAAAATACTCCTAGACAATAAATTCGCCGCGTCCTATGTAGAAAAAGGGGGTATGTTTTTTCTTCCTCCGAAAATACTTGTCATGTTACGGGGGGAATTCACATCCGACGAGAAAGAAACACAGCTATAAAGTATGTCAATGGTTATTCTATTACTTCGGAAATTGACAGCCAAATTTCCTCTACAAGAGGTAACTTTCATTCGATATCACGTGCTACCGGGCATAAGGTTGTGATTAAAGTTGTAGATAAGATTGCGTCGATTTAGTGAAGATTTTATACCGTGCATCACTAATTTTTTTATCCACTGCTGGTCATCGTTCCACAAATAGTTTGATTCTGCAGTCCTGCTTCACTCACCCCTGGTTCATCAGGCTAATATTTGGTTCGTACACAAATACGTAATCAATGGCGTCGCATTTGTGTTGATAACGGGACCAACTTTTACGTAGCATACGTAGACAGAGCCACACTAAGGATGCCGCGGAGAATTCTTTTTCCAGCAGCGGTCACACTTGTTACGAAGATGACAGACTACAGAAGTTTATCTGCCCATCTCCTCACGACACTAACTTAAGAGTATCTTTGTGCCACCAGCATCGCCTTTCGGATCTCATCTTGTCACTATACCTTCTTCGTTTAAGCTGTTTGTTTAAAAGACTCCACCTCACGACGGAGGCAAAAGGGTAATCAGTTGTTGGTGCACGAAAACTGACATTTCAGAAATATCCCATTTCATTGCATAGTGACTGAAACAACAACGAAAATACAATGTAGACCAACTGAACTTTCAAATTGTGCTTGGAAAGGAAGCTGCGAAATCATTTACTTTTTTGCTAGACCCACATTTGTTTTTGTGATCCATTTCTTTGCAAAATAGCCACTTCAGCCTCTTCTACAATGCTGAAAAATCTTGGCCTCCAGCCTTCCGCGCTGAAGTAACTTATTGGGCGCCGACGGTGCGAATATATTATACTGCCTGATTGACATGTTCGTACAAAGGTTAAAAGAACTTTCATTAAATGTCATGGCTGAGTGTAAGTGAAGAAATAAAATCCCCGCCCATCTGCACTGGCGTGAAACCTGAGTCGGGCAAAGCATGAAGTGTATAAGAGTATTCTGGGCACTCAGGCGTTTTTTCCACGGACATAAAATCGTTGGGGTGGAGATATAAATCCTTGCTGTAAGTTTTATATCCTTGAAGCAGGAGGCGTTCTAGTGCGAGGCGTTCGAAAACAAATATCCGGGTGTGTTTCTTTAGTGCGTGTTTTTTCCCAATGAGATGAAACGTTCTAGCTCAAGGAGTTGAAAAAGTAGTTTTCCGGCACATTCTTTAATTACGCGTTTCGTTCTAGCGCGAGGCGCTGGAAAACGGGTGTTCCGGTGTTTTACTACCATGATTACATGATGCTACGACGACATGAGACGCCGACAGCACAAGCCTCTAAGCCGCGTAGCCTCTAATAATAATATATCAGAAGTCTATAGCAGCTACCTTATATGAGTATCACGATTGAAGTACTCGTGCAATAAACGAGAAGGATGCGTAAAACCAACAAAATTGGTTTGTTCGCTCGGAAGCGGTGCTTCCGAGCAAATTAGTTTGATTTATTGGTGTTTTTCTTTCGTTGTTACATCGAACGAATAATTTGAATGTAATAATGCGCCTCCTCTAATCTAAGAAAGGGTGCAAATACGTCATTACGTGCAACAGCCTCTCAAAAAGTGTAAATGAGACGTTCCGACGGTATAAACCAACAATAAGTAGACTGGTGGTCTTATGAAGGCCTAACTCAACACCTTGGTCTTACGTTGCTCGTCAGCAAGACCAACAATACGTAGATTGTTGTCATTATGAAGGTCTTACGTCAGGCTTTGGTCCGGTGTCAGTTTTTCGGAGGGCTAACGATACGTCGAATAAAGCATTTTTAACCTTCGATTGCTTTCTTTGGACGTATTTGATAACTGTAGGGCTGCTTCTCTGTCCAGGACTGTACACGAGGAGTGGAGGGTCTCTCACAGTGGGCGGTTGGGACGTGCGCACCGATGCTGCCCGCGGCATGGTGGGCTACTGTCCACAGGTGGACGTTTTCTTTGATGACCTCACGGTGGAGGAGCACCTCGTCTACTACGCAGGCGTGAGTTTTGAGTTTGAGTTTGTGGGTTATTTATTTCAGGGCCCAAAAATGCTGTCAAAGGGTCCCAAATGGTGAATGCTTACATAGCGGTGTTAAAAAACGACTGTCTTCATTATTAACTTGGGGCGTTTACAATAGGATAGTAATAATCGCATGAGTAACAGCTTAAAGTATATCTTTAATGCTCAACTGACGTGTTCTTCCTCCTTCGTCGCGTAAACTCCTTATACAGATTACCAAGCATATGTATCAGCCCCGCAGCCATATAATCAAGTAGAGTAAACGAGCACAGAAGTAATAATACAGTATTTTCATGAATATCTATAGGAAGATTTAGGAAAAACAAGAAAAAATATGTAGAAGGAACATATTGCGAAGTATAGTAATCTGATTCTTGTTAACTGGGAGCATAACCCTATTTGTCAGTTTAGCAATGGTCTACGGATTAAGACGAACAGCATTTGGCCTATTTTATTTAGCACAAACTGTATCACGAAAACCTCTGTTGTTAAAAGTGGTTATGTTTTGCTCGCGGTTCTTTTTGAAAAGTATCAACGATGAAATAACAGCCCCAGAATGAACACAAGATAAAAAAAAATACTACCCACCGAGGTGGCTAAGTGGCTAAGGCATAGGTGTGCTGAGAACGAGGACGCGGGTTCGAATCTGAGCCATGGCGGCCGCTTTTCAGATGGAGGCAAAAAGAGAAAACATCCGCGTGTTCGAGATTTCGGCGCACGTTAAGGATCCCCAGGTGGTCAAATTTATTCCAAACCCCTCCACTACGCCCCGCCTGATCAGCTGTGTAGCGTCGGTGCGTTAAACCT
Source organism: Haemaphysalis longicornis (assembly GCF_048455015.1). Lineage (NCBI taxonomy): Eukaryota > Metazoa > Arthropoda > Arachnida > Ixodida > Ixodidae > Haemaphysalis > Haemaphysalis longicornis. The sequence goes on from NW_027526361.1 coordinate 149,376,333, forward strand.
CATAATCAGTTAATCAATCAATTATTCGATCAGAAAAAAACACTGCCGTGCAGCCTGTGTCTTAATAACGTAAAACACCCAAATAAAACCCTATACAGGACAAATATGCGCTTTTATTTTTACTCGTGTAGCTAAAACAATCGGCATTTGGCCTTTACGAAATGCCGTCGCCCTAATAATAATAATAAATAATAATAATAAATCAAAAAGCAGCAGCGGTCGCAATATTTGTGTATATACTTTGTCAGCATTTAAAAGGCTTGTAATTTTACGGTGCTTGAAAGTACGAGAAACGTCTTGCGATAATCAAAACTGTCCTAACCGTCTGAACTTCCTAAACAGCGGACCAGTAACGCACATAACCGGTTAATAAAATTGACGATTTGAATAAATCAACTAACCGTATGCTTAAAGACAACGATAGGAAAACGCGGAGCTTTAGTCCTTGAGTGTGTCCTTTGATCATTCAGTTTAATCGTCTGCTTGTCTTGCATTGAGCACTGGTTGGGCGGGTTCAATGCGGGTATACGCACTGAAGCTTCGTTTTTTTATTATTGTGGTTAAACAGAGAGGTAGTTGATATGTTTGAAGTAGAGTGGGAGAATGAAGACACTTTCATTATACTAGCGGTATGACATTATTTGGATCACTTAAGAACGAACGTATTTAGGTTTCCACAGTATTGATTTTTGATCGCTGTGGTAGACACTCGGAGGTTTGGCCATAGTGACTCTACATGGTCATTCAGCAGCGACGCTTGGTTCTCGTACCATAGTCTACCACACACTTCGCATGGTGTTTCAAAGTCATATGCGAAACATTCTCTCTTGAATTTACTTGTGGCTGCTGCAAAGGTGTCCTTCGGGTCCCCCTTCGTCGACGATGATGACGATGACGATGCTGTATTCGAGCTGGTGTTAGGTTTCGCATCAACCGGTGGTTCACCATTTCGTCATGAATAAAGGAGCTGCCGGAGCCGATTATCCCGCTTGATAATGAGCTTAGCGCCTTAGCCACTCAGAGGCCGCGGCGGGTCGAGCAACCTTTAAGGATAAACCTAAAACAAATGTGCGGTAACAGTAAGCTACTGGAAGCTGTACTGAATCTGCTTATACTGAAGCCATCTTCTTTTTTTATTTTCAGCTAAGAGGCGTCCCCGATCGCGTCACGCAGGCCCAACGCCAGATGAAATCGCTCAAACTCACGGACAAAGCGGACAATTTTCCTGGTCAGCTGTCGGGTGGATACCAAAGGAAGCTCAGCGTAGCTATCGCTCTTGTATCATCCCCAAAGGTACGGCGGCTACGGCGCCACTTCTTTCGTTCATGATTCGAAGCTCAACAAAAAACAACACGGGCGAAGAAACACAGTAGACAATGCAACTACCATCGTCTCGTCTACTGGGTTTCTTTGTTCGTGTCTTTTGTTGCGCTTCAAATCATGGAAACTGTCCACCAATTAGCCCAGAAAGAAGTTCTTTTCTTGCGCTCACTTGGGTTTATATGTTTCTTCGTATGGTTCAACCCACACGTAAATTCGGTTCCTCAAATGGAAGCTGCCCGTTGGTAGTAAAAAGGTAGTAGATACCTCGGGAATGATTTATGCCACCTGGGTAAGTTAGAAGTGATTTGAAATATCGACCCAAGGCCTTTTTTGTCGCACCCATAAGAAAAAGTGCTTCCTTTTTTTAGGAGCGGACTCCTGTAGTGGAGCCATTAGCATAGTGCCGTAGCCTTTGAACTAGTATCTTTATAGATGCATAACAGGCTCTATGACATCAGGAATATAAAATTATTCCCGAAGACTCGTGCTTACAACGATTCCTTTGCAAATAAGATTTTCACACTCTGAACGTTTCGCTTTCTTCATTTTACCACGAGACTGAAAGATTGGCGAGGTCGTCCCGCTGCATAAATCAGGAAACAGACATTCACCTCTAAACTACAGGCCAATTTCACTGACAAGCATTCCCTGCAAAATTATGGAGCACGTCCTGTATTCGGACATTGTAATTTTCTTGAGTTTAATTCTTTTTTCAATCCAACACAACATGAATTTAGGCGTTCTTTCTTTCGAAACACAGTTACTTCACTTTACTCGCTCGCTCCATACCTATCTTGATAGCAATTCTTTGGTTGACTGTATTTTCCTGGATTTTGCCAAGGGCTTTGATAAGGTGAACCACGTTTTACTAATGACTAAACTTGCCGCCATCAACCTCGATCCCCAGTTACTGTTATGGTTAGAACATTTTCTTAACAACCGTTTTCAATATGTCACACTAAATGGTTTCGACTCCCAACTTAATGAGGTAACATCTGGTGTGCCTCAATGTTCAGTTCTAAGTCCCTTACTCTTTTTAATATATATTAATTATCTATCTAACCATGTGTCTTCTTCAATGCATCTATACGCAGACGATTACGTCATTTACCGTCAAATCAAGAGTGACGATGACAATCGCGAATTGCAGTCTGACTTGAACAAAATTGTGACATGGTGTCAAACATAGAAAATGGTGCTTAACCCCCTAAAATGCAAGGTTATTCGTATTTCTCGGCGTGACGTATGTTCAGCTTTTTACACACTAACTGATGTGCCACAGAAAACGTGTCATCCTATCGTTATCTCGGCGTCACCTTATCATCAGACCTAACCGGGAAATTGCACATTGACTCCGTCAAATCAAAAGCTAATCGCATGCTGGGCTATTTACGACGAAATTTCAGCCAAGCTCCTGTCTCCCTAAAGTTAACACTTCACCGAACTTTAACACGCTCGAAACTAGAATACGGTGCATCTATTTGGGATCCGAGCCAAGCTAACTTAATTCAGCCTCTAGAGCTAGTGCAAAACAACGCAGTGCGTTGTATATTGTCGAACTATCAACGAGCAGCCAGCGTTACATCAATCAAGTACAGTTTATTTTTGCCTCTCCTGACCCTGCGCAGAAGATATTTTCGTCTTTGCCTGTTCCACAAAGTATACAATCATAACTTGCTGCGCAGCTTGCTTATACCGCCACCATTCTATCGTTCGTCCCGTATTGATGACATGCATAAAGTTGGAATGACTCATTGTCAAACCAACACATTTTTTCACTCATTCCTACCATGCACATCAAATGATTAGAACCGCCTTCCTGCAGATTTAGCATCCATAACAGATCACACACTTTTTCGACGCTCGTTATATGCGTATTTGGTTCCAGATGACCAATCGTAATTTATTTCTTCTAGTTTTGGCGCACAGTTGCCCTTGTATCTGCATTTATCTTTTATTTTGTACACTTTGTTCAGCATATACCACTGTTTTGCCACCTTTCGTTCCTATTTTCTCTTTCTTCCTTTGCGATGTGCATATATTTTGCTTTATGCCATTCTGATGTGAATATATTTGATTTTACCCATTGTTTTTGATTATGGTATTTATGTCGCGACCACATATAGTTAGCCAATTTAAGAGATTTTGTGTAATTTGCCGCATCTTTCCTTTTTTGTGTGTACTTTGCAAACCACTCCTCTCTACAATGCTTCGGCGACTGAGAGTAAGTGAAATAAATAAATAAATAAATAAATAAATAAATAAATAAATAAATAAATAAATAAATAAATAAATAAATAAATAAATAAATAAATAAATAAAACCATAAATAAATAAATAAATAAATAATTAAAAATAAATACAATTTTAACACAAAGAAAACATCATACACTGACAACAATAGTTAAAGGAGCCATGAAGACAAAATACAAGTTTTGTTTATTAGAAAGACTGCTTAGTTCCGTTAACAATGATACCAATATCATCGCAATCTTCGCACAAATAACGGAGATATTAAAGAAAACGTTTGAAGCAGTCGCGACCCCCTAGCCAATTTCCCGCAACTTTTCTATGACGTCACGGAACCTTGTTTGTGCGATTGGCGGCCGCCTAGGAGACCTGTCGCGACGACACATGACTGGACGTCTGTAATGGGGCCTCTAGTTCCATTTGACCGCATCACTTGAATGCTAACGTGCAGTTAACGCACTGAAAATTATGTTTTATTGTTGGCCCGTATGGCGTCATTCTTGCTCATAACACGTCACTGTGGCGCAAAATTTGAAAGTTTTTAAATACTTCTTGCTTTTTTTTTCGTTAAAAAAACATATTTTGTGGCTCTAATGGAGCTGAGTGAGATACTGAATCCTCGTTCTTTCAAATTAAACCAAGTTGTATTTTCTCTTCATGGCTCCTTTAAGGGCACGTTAAAAAGCCTTAAGTTTGAAAACAACGCTTTAGTTGGTGAACAACGCTTCGCGAGCCCAAATTCATTGTAATGGCATTTCAAAGAGTGCCTCGTTAGAATCATACTGCCACCACTTTTAACGGAAACTTCGCTCAAATAAGTTGTATAATTAGGAGAAAAGGGAAAGGCCATGCATCCCCTTCGCTCTTTTCCCGCAACAAAACCTATGATGTCATACCAGCCAGCTCTGCGATGGCGGGGGCCGGCAAAAGCAAACGCAAATTAGGCAGATCTTATCGGCTTGCCGAACGGGCTATTTGCGCTTAACTTTAGGTCCCATTCTTTTTAAAGCCGTAAGAATGATTGGACCTACAGGGTAAGTTACGAAAGCATACGTAAACATAGAAGTACCGATGCGTACTGCTGTTGGTACTGCGCGAACTACGCTTGGTTCAGCTGCACAGGACAACGGAACTTTCGGGTAGTTTTAGATGACACTTAACGATTGACGCAAGCAACGGTGTATTACTTGACCATATTTGTCGAGCGAGCACTCTGTTTCACGAAAGGATTATTTTTTCTTTGGACAAAAAATCCAAGTTCAAATAGGGTCGAAAACAAACCAGAGGCAGACAACTGATCGCCATGTTATGGTGGCGCCATTTAGGTTCACTTACGCTAAACAAGGCTTTCCATTATGCTGCAGAGCGGTCAGTTCCAATGATATCATATTTGCAGACGACGAAAACACACAATTGAGCTGGTAAATCAAACTTTTTGACCTAAATTGAATAATTTTTAGTGAATAAAACATCGTTTGCATCCGGACAAGTGCTGGGGACACAACAAAACACGAAATGTTTCGAATAAAAGAAACTTGTATTTTGTGTTCATGGCCCCTCTAAGCTAGAGTTCCACCCATGCCTGGCGTCGCTCAAAACACGGAGTAGCAAAGCGGAGATGAGAAAAAAGCTGGGCCAAGTACGGTGAGCAGATGTGCCGCGGAGGCAAGGAGTCGTCAAGCAGGTGTGGGGAGTGCGAGTCACGGCACAGACCTTCGGGTACGGAGGGGTGCGTCGGGGATTGGCAGCGCCTAGTAATCACGTAGGCGGTGACGTGCACGTTTCTTCTAGTCGAGAGAGACGCGGTGTGCACTCTGCGGCATCAGTGGCCGATCTACCGAGAAGATTGATGGACCCAGCAAAAGCCAAGTTCAAGCTAGTAAAGGCCACCAGCTCCGCTGTTTCCGCAGTCTTGGTATCTCAATTTCGAAGCTGGCCCATTTTTTTTCTACTGCGAAGCTTCTGGTGCGCAAAGGTTTGCAGACGCATGGCAGCTGTTTCTTGGCTCCCATCCATGTTACCCACAGCAACTTCGACGCCGTTTTTTTCACTCGGAGAACCATGTTATGCTTTAACATTATGAACCTCCATGCACCCTCAAGCACGGCTTTTCCAAGCCATCGACTGCACTGATTTGAAGTTCCGGAGAAGTCCGGTGTTCACACCCAAAGCACTCCGCACGGCTCTCATAGCAGATTTAATGGGCACAATACTGTTTAATGGGCACAACTGGTTCATCAATAAACAATGACCTGATTTCAGAGAGTATACAAACGAAACTCCTAATTGATAACACTCATTTAGCACAGTCGGTCCCCAAACAAAACGATATCCGCCGTTACATGCAAAAATATGAATGTTTGGAATGGAAAGGTGGAATGAAAACATACTTTAGGCAGTTTTGCGCTGTAAGACAACCAGGAGAGCTGAACTAAATCTTTACAGTTCTGTGAAACATTCATTAATTAGAATACTCTAAGAAACCATCCCTCAATATGATATGAATATATTTACTGCGGTGCCTCTCTGCGCAGAGTTAATAAGAAGCAGAGCTGCTCGTGGCCTCTGTACAAAAACGGTTGGCTGATTATTTGCCTTTTACCACAAATGTACTGGTTACGACTTCTTCCCTCCTTTTATTAGCTGTTGATTCTCGATGAGCCGACGTCAGGCATGGACCCCGAGATGAGGCAGAGCTTCTGGAAGATCGTCCACAGCTTGCGAGGCAAGGTGACCGTGCTCCTCTCAACGCACGACATGGAAGAAGCGGACGCCGTTGGGGACAGGATCATAGTCATGCACAGGGGCCGGGTCATCTGCAGCGGATCGACCAGCTTTCTCAAGGACGCGTGCGGTGAGCTTTTGCATGCAAAGCGTGTTTCATGTAGCACTGTGTCGTTGTCAGGTTATTAAGAATAATAATTACGAGAGAGGAACTTTGGAAGCGAGACTTTTGTATAACCCGAAACCCAAATCAAAAAGCACAGAACGGACAAAGATGCATTACAGAATAATAGGGAGCAATAGAAAGCTAGAGAACAATGCAGAAACTAGCGAGAAAGCGGCAGAGCAAACAGGGAATACTTCAATCAAACGGGAAACAGTCAAAGCCCGTGAATGAATGGCGAGGACACCGTAATGGTTCACTGCGGGAACGGGGTTCTCCTACCTCACGTCCCAGAGGTGAAGTAATTGTGTTGCGTTGTTGAAAGCCCCAGGTGATTTGTCGCAGTCTCAGTGGTAGAGCGTGGCGAGCAAAGCTCTCTTGGGTCGTCGCTGTCTCCAACCGACGTCCCGCAACCCGACAGGCTTGCAAAAATGTCCTGGAGGTTGCAGTTGTGCAGGACGTCTTGTGGCACGGCACGGGTCCGGTAGCCCGAGTCCCGCGCATCCCAGTCACGCTCCACACTTCTGACTCTCTCGGTGTTCTTCACGGGATCCCTTCTCTGGGGCCGGCCGCTGTCGCTGGCCGCTTCCGGGTGGCCCGCGGCAGTCGCAAGCTCGTGCTCTGCCTCGAACGCTCGCCGCCGTATCCGGGGAACTGACCTTGGCACCGGGTGCCTTGCGCCTCCTTCGTCGTCTTTTAACGGAGCCTCGTTTGTGTGGTTGCGATTTCTTCGCATGAAAGTTTTAATGTTGGGGCATACAGCTTGTTCTCGCAGCAAAGGAAGTAATCTTTTGGCAATGTGGAGATGTCGAACTCCCTGTACCAAGCAGTTTACGACACATCCTACGCCAACTTAAAAACAGAGGAGCTTTCTTATGGGATTTAAGTTACTGAAATTTTAATTGTTGTTATGAGAAGTCAACATTCTACGTACTCTTGGGTTCCCACTTGGAGGGAGCCCGGAATGCACATGACTTCAGCTACAACCAGGGCATCCTAACGCGCTAAATCACGTCTTACCGTTTGCTATTTTTTCGCTCGAACGATAGGCTGGCTTTTTTAATATGCAGTGTCTGCCGTTACCTAGATTTGTTCAGGCAGATCGGCATTAGTGAAATTAGTTAAATGTGTGTTTTCCGAAATCAATTTCAGTTGGAAGTAGCGCTTGTCCGTGTCACTATCCGTGGGGCTTTATTCTATTTTTTCACGCTGTGAACGTTTGCTGGTTGGGGTAGAAGGGATATCGTGAAAACAAATACCTCAACAGTTTTTCTGAAATTGGGCACATTAAGATGCCTAAATGTTAGCCAAATGTTTTGCTGAACTCTTTTTCAATGCAAGAGAGTCCCCCGAAAATTGTCGTTGATCCTTCTTTAATAGGAATGGATAGTACACAAAAGTGAAAGGTGCCTTCACCGGAGCAGTTGAATGTTAAAGGAACCCCCTTCATGGGCGAAGGGATCGCGCCTGACCCCGCCAGACGAAGTGACGCCGACACGCAATAAAAAAACAAACAAACAAAAAATAACCGGTTTATTCCGGGACAACCAAACCAAAAATGGCATTCCCAGAAACAGCAGCTTGAAACACAACGGTCATGAGAAAAACGCCAGCCCGGTGGGTGCCTCAATTCACGCGTGTCCCCCGTACACGAAGGCGTTGGCATCAAGACGCCAACTGTCGGCACTCATTAGCCTCATGACGCGCGACTTGGCTTCGCCTCTCCTACACGCCAGCACCATCTGAATGATTCATAGGGAAGGATATAAGGCGCGTTTTTAGAAATTCCTCACGTATCTGCTCATATAGCGCAGTCGGTAGAGCGTCACGTACCTCCCGTTCAGGCGAAAGTGCTCGAGATGCACGGGATTGAATTTGGGCGCCGCATTTTCAGTTGCACTTTTTCTGGCGACGTCACTTTCGTGACCGAAATGACGTGACTGTAATATTGGTGTACCCTGGCATAAAACACTTTTGTGTTAAATTCCGTTTTTTTCTCCTATTTTATATTTCATCTTCAGGGGTGGGCTACAAGCTGACCCTCGGAAAAGCTGCGGCCGGTTTTAACCTCGCCTACACTCTAGCCCTTGTGCGCAATACGGTGCCACTCGCAACGGTAGAGATGGAGCGGGACAACGACGTGACGTTTGCCCTTCACACCTTCAACTGCGATGGCTTCGAAGGCCTGTTCCGGCAGTTGGAATATGGAGCCGCTAGAATGGGCATCACAGCCATAAGCGTGACGGTTGCTACCATGAAGGATGCCTACGTGAGGTGAGTGGAGGTTTTATAACACCTCAGCTGTATTTGTGCCACGAAGAAACTTTACGTGTTCTTATGATCGCGAGGCTTTATGGAACTTCATACAGCCCCTCTACACTCAAATAAAAAATCTATAATAAAACTGTGGAAAAATTTTTTGAAAAACAAAAAATAAGAAAAATATTTTTTAAAAAATGTCGGAACATGGCAAAAGGTTTCCCGCATGGCATTTCCACAATAATGCAGAGTTCGCGAAGCTTTCACCTGTAATCTTAATAACAGCATAAATTGAGATTATTGGTCGAACGAAATTTTGAAACACTGAAAACATACGAAAAATATAAACAAATTACAGAAAATTGCGAACCGTGACCGCCCAGAATTTTTACAATAGTGTAGATTTCGCGACAGTTCGAAATGTAAGCGTTATAACAGCGTAAATTGATATAATTAGTCAGTCGAATTTTTAAAATAAAAAACAAGAAAATATAGAAAAAGTACGGAAAACTACCAACCGTACAACGCCCTGCATTCCCACAGTAATGCAGATTTTGCGGACGTTGCACGTGTAATCGCTTTGTTAGCGTAAATGAAGGTAATTAGTTGAAAAAAAAATTGAAACAATAAAAATAAAAGAAACATAAAAATATCTTAAAATGGCAAACCGTGTAGCGCCTTGCATTTACAAAATAATGCAGATTTCGCTGAATTTCCAAATGCTACCGTTATAATTGAGATAAGTAGTAGAATAAAAATTTAGAAAAACTAGAAGTAAGAGAAATTAAAAGGAATACTAAAAATGGCAAGCGCCATAACGCCCTGCACTCCCCGAATATGGCCGATTTCCCGATGTTTGAGCCTGTAATCGTTGTAATAGCCTACACGAAGAATATTGGTCAAACAAAATTTTCAGAAACTAAAAACCTAAAAAATTACGGAAAGTGGGGAAGCTTGTGATGCCCTGTATTTCCACAATAATGCAGATTTCGCGAAGGGTAATTGTTATAATAGCGTAAATGGAGACAATGGGTCGGACGGGATTTGAAAAATCTGAAAGCGTGGCTGTAAACAACTTTCATTAAAAACAAAAGGCAGAAGAATTCGACCCATTACTAGACAATTCTCTAAATTTCTGCAAATTTTTTTTTTTCTAGGGAAATTTTCAATAAGCGACTTGAATGTGCGATGTATATATAAAAGCTCTGCAGTAGAGCCTCTAATGATGATGCTGACCTGAATTACGTTCACATATTTATGGGTAGGCCACAGGGGATTCGTTTGGCTGAAGAGCTTGATGCTAAACACTATTCAGGAAAGCCCACCTTAACGAGGTCTGAAGAAGATGACCTGAATTCACGTTCGCAGTTGAATGGGTAGCCGGAACGTGTATGCTAACGGCCACACCATAAAGGGTGCTTGAAGAAGCCTCGATGATGATAATATGACCTGAATTCACGTTCGCAGGTCTAAGGGTGGGCCGCGGGTGAATACATTTGGGAAAAAAACATTAAAGCCGTTCCACGCAATGTGAAAGCTGTCTGAAATGAAGAGCAGTGATTCGCCAGAATGGGCTCTAATACCGTTATCCGCTCTCTGCTACCAGCCAATTCAATTAAAATTTTCTGCATACGCAGTGCTCGCGGGCCCTCTGCCTGAAACTGCGCCAAGGGGAGTTCTGTTCTTTTTGTACTTGCTTTTCCTCACGCATGTTTCGACATTTTACTGTCACTTTTTTTCGCTTACCATTGCAAACACTAACCAAACGAGAATTCCTAACTAAATGAGCGCGGGCGCTGCCGGTTCATCACGTATATGTCGCATCAAATGCACCAACAGTTTTCCTTGCGCTAAACAACTAGGAGATACATGACAAGCGCGAGCTGTTCACGCGTTTCGAACGCTTATGAGTCATGACTGTATAAACCGCCTGGATTTCCAAGCCTCTGGGGTACGCCGCTACGACGGAACACCGTGGTTCTCTACTTGGGTCCAGCCAGCGAGCTACGACGATAAAGCGAGCACTAAAGCGCCCTGCGCTTTAAAGCTGGCGCTTATACACCACACGTTCGTGAGCGTTATCGTGAGTGAGCTCTTCAGCGTCGCGTGGGCACCAAACTTAGTCAGTAGGAAGTGGAGGCTGATTGATTGATTGATTGATTGATTGATTGTAGGGTTTAACGCGCCGACGCAACGCAGGCGATGAGGCGCGCCGTAGTGGAGGGCTCCGGATTAATTTTGACCACCTGGGGATCTTTAACGTGCGCCGAAATCTCGTACACACGGGCGTTTTTGCTTTTCGCCTCCATCAGAAAAGCGGCCACCGCGGCCGGGAATCGAACCCGCGACCTCGTGCTCAGCAGCGCAACGCCTTAGCCACTGAGCCACCGCGGCGGGTTAGGAAGTGGAGGCTACAAGCGACAAAGGCCGCAGTCATCGCTATGCATTGCGCGTTTAGAATCACGCTTGGCGTGTTGCAACTGTGTTTAGAAACAGCACAAATGATTTTTAAAACAACGTTTTACAAATCTAGCTGCTCTACGTTTTGTCATCGCCAGCAATTTGATCCTAATTTTACGGAAGCTGCGCCGCAGCCTTGGCAACGCATCGCGTTACCCGCAAATCCGAGCTCTGCCGCCACTGCGTGTGCTAGCCTCTGGTGATGCCGGCGGCTGGCGCGCGTGCTCTCCGCAGCTCGGTCGCCGTCTCATCACGTGAGATGTCGCGCACCTGGCTAAGAGGAGCGACCCTGTCGCCTTTTCAGTGCGAATTTTGGCATAGATGAGAGCGAGCCGGGGCCGGCGTTGAGCAGGAGCGTCAGGGTTTGAGTTGTCGTCGGCAAGTGGAGTCTGACCACCTAGTAGATATCACCTGGTGAGCTGCCCGACCTGCTCCATTAAGTGTATTTATTCAAGCCTAATCCCAGTTGTGTCTCGCCACCAACCTAGGCGCCGCCGTCATAGCTGGCGTAACGACGACTGTATACCTAGGTGTAATAAGAAGGTTAAATCAAAGGTTAACCGATGAAACCAACACTTAACTCGGCTAAACCAAGCTTTGCACATCTAGGGTTGGATGAGATAAGCCACAGCCATTTTTCAGTTTTACGGGCTGCCAGGGGAAGATGCGATGTGCTGCAGGTTCTCAATTAGACGATGTAGGCCTGTCCCATCTGGGCATTGATTGCCCTTTTTATACCCCGGTTTCTTCTCGCCTTTGTCTTACTGATCTGAGCGTGTTGTGAGCACGTCGGTTTGAGTTCCCGAGAAACATTATGAGAAGAAAGATTATGCAAATATGAGGCGGAAATTCAATAGATAAGTGATATTTGCAGTGGTCTTTAAAAAATGGCTGCAATTCACGCTGTAAAGGTGGTTGGAAATCAAAGCTTCAAACGACACCCACAACAATTGTACATGCGACGTCACTTGAATTCACGCACGTGGCTCTACAAAGAGCGAAACCAGATATTCTCCCACCGTTACCAAGAATTTGCGGGGGTGACCTCCCGAACGCAGCAGTAGCGTCGGCCACGGTCGGGCTAGAGGGGCCCGGACGTATGTCGGGAGAAGGAAAACGGAGACGAGCGTCTTTCGAAGGGTGAGATAACGGAACCCAGCCATAGTGATGTGCTATCTTGGGGCTACACCACCTCGGGACACAAGCGCAGACACCGAAACAATTCGGCATGTGAGCTTAGTGATTCCCATTTATACCGATTTAAACTAGTTAGTTTAGTAAGGTTGAGAATTCCGAGAAAGCTGAGGGAACTTATATAAACGCTATTTATTAGAACCATTTGCTAGTTGCGGGTTTTGCAATACCTGTTAAAACGCAACCCAGTCGGAAATCACCAATTTAGAAAACGGAGTCCCCTTTGTGGCAAGCAGTGCGCAAACGCTAGTGTTTCTCTAGCGGCCAGATGTCTGTATGTGGTCTATACATTCTGTTTTTGCGCCCTGCAAACCCATCCTTAACGGAGGTTTGCCGTACGACCACTTATTACTGCTGGGTTCGGGTTAACGTAGTGGAGCTGTCGAACAAGCTAATCAAACCGTGCAAAGGCACCGCGCAATGGATGCGAAGCTGTGCCAAAAGAGACCCAAAACAACCATCGCTAAAGCAGACGACAAAGCCGTGCCGGCGCCGCGGGTGCCGCCGAGCAGGCACTTCCGCGCGGGTAACGCTGGGTAAATTCGCTGCGCCATTTCTAGTGAACATCTTTTATCAGACTTTGCACATCTGAAAACTGTTCAGCAAAAGTGGTACATTGAGAATTCGATAAATACGTTACTGATGTTGGAGTTGTTGTTTTGGCTAAAATATAGGAGTATATGATGTTGGCTAAAATATAGGAGTATATGATGTTTGGGTGAACAATTAAAAAGTGCCAAAAACGCTAGTGTAACCAAAAACTGAACTCAAGGCGGAACCCCTAGTCGACGAGTAACAAAACCTCCCAAAGGGTAATATGAGCAGAGAAAAAGCGGAAAAATTGATAAGTCAGCAAACCTTCATTTAGTCATGGGAGGGGAGGATACACGAAGGGCAGAGCGGAAAGCGAAGTGGAAGAGACTGTAGAAGCAGTTATGTAGCAGGGCCGGCACCAGACTACCGCCTTTCGATGATATTTGAAACGAAGCGGGAAGACACGAGGCCGACTTTTTGTGTGCGAAATTTCTGATATTGATATAAGATGGGCTTTCTCCGATGGGAGCACTCACTGCTATAAATGTCTTATTCCGATCATCAATGACACCGTTGTTGATTTTAAATTGGTTTGAATGGAGCGATTTCTCGGTTTGCATATTGAGCGTTGTGTCAGAGTCATCTTTTTGTTAAAGTGCATACTGCGTCGGGTAAAAAAGCTTGCTTTTGCCACGGGATTCTTAGCGCTGGTGTTGCGTAAGAATGTTTGTCGCTTGCGTAACTATTATTTGAACCGTGGCTGGGATTTAAGGCGAAAGCTCTACGTTTCTACTGTGCGATAAACTGTCGTCGTTGTCGTTGCAATTTTACGGTCAATAAAAAGACCACTGCTATACAAAGCAAACACAAAGGACACTGTGACCAATACAATTTCAACCAGGGTCTTCGCACGTTGCCTAACATCGAACAAAAATAGTTGTTGCTGTTCTTTAACAGCAGAGCACTGGAGGGGCTCGGCTTGTCGTCGTAGCTCGCCGGCCACCTCAGTCAGACGACGACACGCACACAAACAGAGGCTTCGGAAAGACGCCCGCTTGCCCCTCGGTTCAGCCTTCCGACCAATAGTTTATGGGATACTTGTACAAGAGGTTTATATATGCAGAACCGTTCGAAACTACTGGAACCACAGGCACTTGCTATACATGACCGGCTATTTACTGCGCAGAAAACTGCGGGAACATGTGAGGCGAAATATGTGTACTTGAACGGCATTCCTTACCTTCATTTATTAAAAATGCTTGTTGGGTTCCTTTTGACGATAGTAATCGAAAAAAAAAGTGGCCACCGAAAGAAAAACCACACGTTTAATATGACGCATAGAGGCTTCAGCACGAAAGCAAGGACAAAAAGAACCGTACTACCGCTCGGGATGCTCCAGGCAGAACAACAAACTAGACATAACGACAAGGATGTGGGGTATGCAAGCAGATGGCGCGCCAGCACTGCGGAGGTGGGAACAATACAGTGCATTAGAAAAACTGTGGTCGAATAGTCAAGAGAGAAATGAGATATAGAGGGGAATAACGTGGGGTTGGTAGCAAAGAGCGGAGAATGGGTTACGTGCCAGAATACGGCAGACGACCTTAGTGTTTCGACGAGATTTGCAGTGAAGCAAGCAAATACGCGGCCAACAGAGGCCTCACAAAGATCATCGCTTCCTCTGGCAGACTGTAAACCTCGCGTTACAAAACCGACGTTAATCCCATGGCGCAACAGGGGCACACTGTTCTAATCCTTTCAGGGTCACGGACTTGCATATACGTCCTCTGCAAACACCTTCAAAATGGTCAATAACGTATATCCACGTCATCGCTTGTATGTTTAAAAGTGGCGCCGTTTTAGCCAACGTCCCTTGCTTGCATGCGCTGCCACACTGCGGAAATACGTCAAAATATTTTCTTGAGCCAATGGCTCTTCTTTTTTACTATTTGCTTCAGCGGCGCGCCTGCTATTGCTTGCGCATCCGGTAACCAGGGGCGCGCTGGTTATCGCCCACCAGGCGCCCGGACGCCTCTCGTTTCTTTCGCCTGCCACAGACCACGGGCGCCTGCGAAACTGATGAGGCTCTTTTCTCCTTTTTTGTAATTTATAAGAGCGGTGGGCCGTCTATCGCTCCCTCATTCGGCCACGCGCCCGCGCGCAGCGGCTGGATTCGGTATCGTCCTCCTGGCGCTGCCCGCTTTTTGGCCGGTGAAACTGATGTCTATCTGATTTCGATTCTCTCAAAAGGGGCCGGCTTGTTGTTCTCTCGTTTTAAATGCAGAGCATTTCTTTAACTCACTATGTCACCCGTTCTTGGCGTCCGTAGTTGTCCGCATCGCCGCTCGCCTCGACATGCCCGGCTCAGACGTTTCGCTATCGGTGCGATAAACATTCGATAGCGCGCCCAGGCACGTTTCAAGGACACTCTCTCCCCTCTCTCGGACTCAACGTGCACCGAGGCTGCCATTTTTACTGCTGACGAGCGCTCTCTCGTCAGCAGTTGCCACAAGTGCAACAACAATAACGTAACGCAAACTACTTAACGTCGTGCGCCCCAGGAAATGCTTGGCATTTGATCGTGCCCCTCGCGAGGGGGATGTTTCACTGCGTCTCCATGCGAACAGTTTGCCACGCTTTAGTTTCAGTTCCGTATCTCCCCGCCGCGGCCGTGGAGAGAAGGCGGCTGGCCGCGACTCTCGCCACCGCGGCGCTGCGGTCGCGAGTTGCGCTAGGAAAGCGAGCGTCGTCTGCTAGCGGGGAGCGGATGCGCGTTCCGCTTTTTTATTTAGACTTTTTCTTGTGTTACTCGCGAATATACCACATGTATGTAACGACACAAACGATGTGTTGTCATTTTATGGTCACCAAAAAAATTACGATATTTTTGCTCGAAATACATCCATCCGAATAATTTAAATCAGCGTTATCGGAAAATCGACCCTGGGGGGTCGCATTTGGCGAAAAAAGTCGAACCTCAAAGCACTAGAAGCAAAGTTTTGATGGTCATCTCCGCTTTGATCCGTTGCCACAAAAGATGCCGTTGCTAAGTCGCAAATGCCTACACGATATAGAAGATAAGAAAGAAGTTATGAAATGAGAGATCTGTTACCTCATAATAAAGGTACCCTGCAAAACTTTTGATAAACGCTTTCACTCTTACCTTCGCGCCTGGAAGCAGTACGAATACTACAGTTATCACCAGCACGAAGCGGCACTGCGTGATTGACTGGTCGTACGAGATACGCATTCCGTTTCTGCTTTGTTTTTGTGGCTTTATTTTAAATGCATAGCATTTTAGTAACTCACAATGTCACGCGGCGTTGGCGTGCCTTGTCGTAGTCCGCATGCGCGCCTTGTCGTAGTCCGCAGCCAGGAAGAAATAACAGTTTCCGGCGCCCGGTTTCGAACCCATGACGCCGCGGGCGGAACGCAAGGTGCCCGGCGCACTACCGACCGAGCCACGAAACCGACACAGTTTTCGATGCACCGAAAGCGCCTTATATCCTTCACTCATTTCTCGTTTGTTTCGAAAGCGCCACAAGTTGTCCCGCGCCTCCAAAAGATGGCGACACGGGTCCCGCGATCGAGAGATACGACTTGCCGGCGCACCCCCTCGGAAATGCTGTGCATTTGATCGTGCCCCTCGCGAGGGGGATGTCTTTTTAAAGTTGCTATCGAAAGCGTTCATTGCTGGAGCTGAAGGAAAACGGGCCAACCGCCGCTGAATGGCCTCAGTTACGTAATTCGCACCGTCGAATCACGTCAAGACCGGGAAAGAGAGAGAAATCTTTTGCGCGAGTTTCCAAATTATCTGATGGGCACAGAGGAATAATTTTTGTCTCAAGTACCTTGCGACCCCATAATCTAAGTACTGAGTTTGTTGGGTGACTACGTTCTGCGAGCTTTTAAAATTTCAAAAAAAGTTAGAAAGTGCTGCAAGGTCCCTTTATTGAAAATACAAAGTAATGTATGTAGAAGTTTTCAGGGGCTAGGATGGGACCCTCTCTTGACTACTTTACTTATCCAGGCCAGGCTGTTATTGAAACTAGTGAAGAGAGGACGCAACAGCCCCCCTCGCAAATCTTTGCTTCGAACTTGAGAGCTTTCACATTGAGTGTACCTGCTTTAGTTTTCTTCGTGAAAGAAACCCACTCAGGAGATTGGCCACGAATAGAGAGCAAATAGGGTATGATCGGTGGCTTCCCAAAATTCCAAGAACTACCAATTGGAAACATAGAAGTTGTGAAATATTGCCTGCCTCGTGCTGTAGCAAAAAGAACGAAATCAAATAAGTACATGCAAAGTGGGAATATCGAGAAAATTGCTGGTCAAAGTCGCGCCAAATGACAAACACTGTGCGAGAGGACAAATACACACAAATACAGTGTAATACTAAACAATTTGTCAATATGTTATTCCAGGCTTCCTTTTTTAAAGCACGTAAGGAGTGTTAAGTGCCCGGTGGAACATTTTATTAAGATTCGATATTCCGGCTTTGCATTTGCTTAGTTCTCCCGTGACCTGTCTGCTTTCGGGTCGTCGTCTCTTCTGCTCTTGCGCGCTTTCTTTTCCCGTCATTGTTTTAGGGCCTTTTTCGATCGACTAGTCTGTATGTATTGCCTTCGGGCACTATTGGCTGCGGATAGGTGTGGGCCCCACTGTTAACGCTTCGGTACGTAACATATAGTGTTCAAAATAAAATTTGCCATGGCCTAATAATACTCCTAAGCCTACGTCATCATCATCATCATTTATTGTACCCTTAAAGGCCCCTTGCGGGGTATTACATAAGGGGGGGGGGCGAAATAATAGTACACACATAGCAAGAATTCAGACAGTAATACAGGAACAATTCCGACATACATTCGTGTAAAGAAAGTGAAGACGTACAGGCATGAAAAGAATAAAAGGGGGGGGGGGCAAAACAATAGCACACACATAGCAAGAATTAAGACAGTAAAACATAAACAATTCCGACATACATTCGTGTAAAGAAAGGGAAGACGAACAGGCATGAAAAAAGAAATGAAAAGAGAGAAGGGGGCGGGAGAGATATATGAAGCGATGCGAGAGCTGTGGGCGCACGTCATGTAGCGCTGCAGTTTTTTAACGTGGCATACATTCTTATTTCTTCCCTCGGGTCTGAACACATGGGGTTACAGTTTCACGATAAAAAAATAGTATCCCTCAATGTGAAACCTGCCGGAAGTGCAGAGCAGTGATCGTCGCTACAACCCTTAAGGATCTGCTCCTCTCTGTCTCGCTCCCCTTTTGGTGAAATGAACACAGGTTTGTTCACTCCAACTGCAATACCCCGCCATCAAGTGCTAGCCCGCCTTCTCCTGGGGCAGCTCGCATCGCTTTCTTTAACATTTCTATCTCGTTCTGCCTGCAACAGTTTGAGCGATGCAAGTCACGAATGGAACTTAAGCTTAAGCAGCTCGGCTGTTAAACCAAACCTGTCACCTCTAGCTGTCCCACGCTGGACGGAAAACAAAGCGTAAAAAAGACACACGCCCAAAACATAAAGAAGGCGCCCGAATCCCGAAACTGAGTAATTCCATTCAATCGAAGAAACTTCATTTGCACCCAGTCGAAAAAGACGAAAGAAAAAATTTTTCTAGTTTCGTCGTATTTTCGCGTATCGTACTGTCGTCTTGTCGTATTCTTGTCGTCTCGGGATTCCGGTGGTGTGTCGTGTTTCGTATTCCTGTCTTGACTTTGATGTTTCGTCATCCCGAATTCCTGTCTTTTCGTTATCCTGATGTTCTATCAGTAGTTGCACGCGGTTTGATTGTTATTGCCTATTGTGAAGAGTAACGTAAATGGCAGTGCTGTTGTGACTACAGAAATTGAGAAAATTGAGAATTGTCGTTGAGAAAGTTGGCTTTGCGTGACTACAGAAATGTGTATTCTAACAAAATATGGGTGCGTCGTAAAAACAGGACTCATGTTGTTACAACAAACCTTTTTGTCGTACGACACTATTCCTTGTTTAGTTTTTGCGGCATTCCTGTTGTGGTTTTAGACTGGGGGGAGCAGAAAAAGGGGGGGACGAGGTGCCCGAAAGACCAGCGGCAGCAACGTGGCCGGTGCGCGGAAAGATTGTCATTGTTCGAAAGAAAACTCCAAAACAAAGATTTCTGTGACTACGAAGTTTGCGAGAAAACTGTATAGCTCTCTTTCCTAGCTGTGCGACTGCATTTGAGGTTGCTGTCGAGTTTTTCCTTTTGAGGAAAAATTTCGGGGCTTTCCCTAGATAATGGGGGATTCCGAGAAAGGGGTTTTGTAACACCATTCTCATTTGGCGACATTTCCCCTGAAGCACACAGATACGCGATCAGCCACTACGCCTGATTTTTCTGCTTCTTCTATATCCTTTGCTGATTATCGTAAACATTTATGTTTAGCAGCTAAGAGTTTATTTAAATACATTGCTGTTTAAAACGACACATTTCAAATGAATATTCAAATTCTTTTCGCTCTGACGTCCCTTCGACGTCTGACGTCGAAACTGTACCTTATTCATGTGGGGCTCCGCGCCTGAGAGCACAAAAAGATCCGGGAATGCAATGCATTCGCGGCACCAAAGTCACGAAACTGCCGGCCGGTTCATGCTTGAGGTGCCTAGAGAGTGCGGCTTAGGGCGCGCAATATTTTGACAATTCACCAGCAACCCGCATACAAGCATTCTGCCATCTAGTAAGAAGAAGGGGCCGTTTCTGCCCTTATTACTGCAAAGTCGTATATGTGTACCCCCCCCAGCCCCCCAGTTTCCATTCCGCCGTCATCGATTTACTCGGCGCCGCTCCGGGGCTCCTCCTCACTCCCGCTGACACCTCTTTCACAACTATTTTCCCCCTCGACTCCACCGATGCCCCTTTGGCAAGCTGCACAGTCGGCAGCTAACGGCGGTAGTGCGGTGATCAGATGTTTGTGAAAAATTACCAGAAGCACGGATGGGCGGAGAAAATGGCCCTACGGCTACTGCACTCCATAACATGAAATTTCTGCGCAGGGCGAGTTGCAGCCTTCTCGGTCACGGCGCATTTCGGCTGCGTCTCAGGAAGTGTTCGCGTGATCAGCGAACCTGCTGCGGCGCCCGCTACTCTGCAGCTACCTCGCAGTGCGCCGCCGCCACCGCCCAGCATGTCGCAAATCGTGTTTGAACCTCCCGCGCAAATGTCACGTGGTTCTGATTAGCCCCGCTCAAGGGAACAGCCAACATGTTGCTGCATATCGTGTTTGAACCAACCGCGCAAACGTCACGCGGTTTGGATTAGCGGAGAACGGAACAGCGTCTGGGGAAAGTGTCAGGGAGAGGGCGTTCCTTGGTGGCGGCACATGAAACGGGGGGGAAAGGCCACTGGATGACGCCGTAGCCGCGCGTGTCGTAATGTACTTCACCCTTCGCTAGGCACTCCTCTCCGTTTCTTTCTTTTGCCGCTGCCGCCTTCGCTCACGCGGTTGCGCGGATATAAACAGACGCTGCTCTCGCGATGCTCAGGTAATGGCTGCCAATGGGCTGCCCCCTACAACGACCAAAACCCGCTTTCACCGTTTCCACTCAAATTCACTTCGCCAAGTAGCTGCGGATCCCTCCCGCCAGAAGAGAAAGTTCTCCGGTTGGAACGCCGTCTTGAGCCCATATTTCTTTTTCAGCTTGGAAGGCAGTTCATTTTCGCCGGTGTCTTTCACGCCTAAGTATGCGCAATCACTGGTTGCCGGTTTATGCATGCACGGTTCGAGGGTAGGAAAAGGGGGCGTGCACGCACAGCTAGGCTTCATGCCGCTACCGATGAAATGCCGGTTGTGCTGGTGGGAGATTTAGATGTTGCAATTACATGGCTCACTGCTGTTAGTCGGTCGTCCTCCTCAATCGAGTGGTTCCGGTGTGGGTTGATCTGTTACACAGACATCTTACACACAAAGTAAGATGCGTACGAGGGGAAAGGAAAATAGAGAGCCAGATGTTATTACGCGAGAACAGAGCTCAAAGGCTTCCAGGTTTTAAATCGTTATGGGATGGATACATTCCGTTCGTTTGGAGGAAGAAGAGCAAGAATCGAAGCGTTGGCCCAAATACAGGCGCGAAAGGGTGCAAAAACAACGGAAACCTGCTGGCGCCGCCGTTATCCCTCATGTTTAGCTCGTCGAGTTGCGGCGCATCCTTGCCGGATTAACAGCAAATTGCCCGCTTAAAACGCCGGCGTGAGCCAATATCACTTCCTCAGAGGGCTTTCAGTTTCAGGGGATGTTTCCGACGGCGTCTGTCACTTCTAAGCGCGTGCACATGACCGGTTGCCGGTTTATACGTGTGCAGGTCCGTAGTTGAGAATAGTGGGAGGGAGGAGGGAAGGCGTGCACGCGCAGCTATAGGTTACATGCCCGCACTGATTGATGGCATTTCCGTTGTAATGGTGCGAGGCTTAAACACTGACCTTAAATGGCCCAATGAGACCTTTACGGAGTCATTAGGGGTAGAGCGGATTCTGTTTGTGTGTTAGCTTATGTTGATATCACCGACGCAAAACCCGTATCGTTAAATATGGACGTAAAATAATGCCATGTCACGCAGTTTATTTGGCTGAAACGTGAAATGACGTCATAATTAAAGTTATTATGACAATTGCGGCAACAGTCTGAACCCAGCCTTATACAAATACTAAGATGGTTACGACGTGGGAGGGACACAGACAGTTCAATGTTTATCTGCAAGAACAAAGCTTGGATCCGTCAGAAGTTCATTCAGGAAATGTGCTCCGTCACAAGTTATGATAAACATGTTTTGTTTCGTGCTCGCCATGGACGGCGTCCAGCTTTGCAGGTCACCGTTCTCCACAGAGTGGAAGGGCATTAATTTTTATATTTAAATGATGTTAGCTAAGTTTTTGCTGCATGGAATGATCTCAGTCTCATCGGCTACTCTTTCAGGATACATACAGAGTGGGCATCAGAGGTGACCCAGAAGAAACTCGCAGCGAAAGAAGCAGCGAAAGCAAGTACGTGGAATTTGGTGTGCACGTCGATGTCGATGGAAGACTCGTGGATAAAACTGGTCTTAACTGACGTCGTCATGGAGACTACTCGAATATTTCAATAATACAAGAGTCTCCCCACCTCCTTCTTGCATTTGTTTGGATACTGAGTCTATTAGCAGTTCAAGAACGCGTACTGATTACCACGTATCTGTCGAAGGGGAAAGAGGCCGACGAGATAGTGGAATTGTTCCTAGTTCTTAGCAGTTTCATTTCACAATACGTAAGACTTTCTTCATCATTACTGCCAGCAAAGTTTAAAAAATCGTGTTATATATCTTCTGCAACGCTTTTTGTCAACGTTCCGTGGCCTTAGTTTGCGCCAGTTTTATTATTAGTGGTTAAGAATGACTTCCCCAAAACTCCTTTCGTAGATCCCGGCAGGAAATCTTTGAATACCTTTGATGTCATATATTAGACCATACATTTCCAGTGTACTATGGTGATTTACAATATGCTTAGAAGCAGTCAGTTTTGCTATTTTTCCGTGCGTGCATATATGACAAAATGTAAACCCGCCCACCATAAAGTTGAAGGACGTGAGCTCTCCCAATGAAGGGCGCAACAATACCGACACGCAGTACTAAGAACAATAAACGAGTACCGGGACTATTTGTGTAATGGCTACCAGGGTAGGCGATGCAGGCCATCATTTTTGTACAGCACACCAGGCTTGTGTATGCCAATTTTGCCGAGGTTATGATATGCACTCGTAGTAATGCTTTCTTATGTCCAGATATATCCTTGCTCTTTTTGCGTGCGAACTTGTTGTCTTGGTTTCGGATGTTATACGCAAGTTATGGTGCCTTACAAGTCGTGATGCTTTATGATACCTTCATTGCAGCTGCACAGAGCACGACACCTTCCAGTCTGTCACCCGACTGTTGCACGCAGTTCGTGGCTCTGCTCGGCAAGCGCTGCGCCTACCTCAGTCGCACGAAGATGCTCTTTCTCACCGGTTGGCTCCTGCCGGTGGCCGTTGCTGTTCTTACCGGCATAGCCCTGGAGCGACAACAGGAGTACCATGTCAGTAATACCACTATGGTGCGCATTCCCATTGGCGCGCAAGCCCTTTATGGGCCAGGCGTCCATGCTTTCATGCGACAAGTGGACCCTACCAATTTCTCAGTGAACTACGAGGCGCTCCTGGAGAGCAAAAACATATCAGTCGACCAACTCGTCGACCCTGAAACGGAGCTGCTGGAGATGTTGAAGGAAAACTTCTTGGTGTACGGGCCGCGGTACGCGATGGGAGGAGTGTTTAACGACACA
Organism: Haemaphysalis longicornis; assembly: GCF_048455015.1. Classification (NCBI taxonomy): domain Eukaryota; kingdom Metazoa; phylum Arthropoda; class Arachnida; order Ixodida; family Ixodidae; genus Haemaphysalis; species Haemaphysalis longicornis. Next base: position 149,399,553 of record NW_027526361.1, read on the forward strand.
GAGTAAGTGAAATGTGTCTCCTCCATATTACAGATTTTTTTTAATTGACGACAGATCTGCGCAGGTATTTGTGGCGTTAGTATTGCATGCAAAAAACTGCCGACGCTTTTACTGCGCCGGAGTACGTCTGAAAAGTGATCGCGCATGCCTGCTGGCAAGCCCCTAGCTCCCTGTGTCGCTCTCCTCCTTTCCTTCGTTATTTCCCAGGTTTTCGCCCATGCGTAGAACGCATTTTTGTGTATAATGCGTTCGTTTATTAAGATACAGCCAGTTGCTAGTCTGCACCATGCCTGTATAGTCGTCTTATTTTGTGCTCGCTTTCTGCGCAGTTCTTCCTTGTCAATATACAAAATACCTGCAAGTTTTCTTTATCATATTCCAAAAAACGTTACATGATTATTTGGCGCAAAAAAAAACTTAACATTCGCTACACAACACTGCGCGAAAAAAATAAAACTAGCTAGCGAGGAAAATAAAACGCTATAATGTGCTACCCTGACGCAGAATGGAAGCCTGGTACAACCCGATCAGCCTGTTCAGCATTCCTGTCGTTAATAACTTGGCACACACGGCTCTGCTGCGCACGTACTCCGGGAAGCCGCGCTCGACCATAACCACCGACGTGGCCCTGTACGTGTTTTCGGAGGAAGATTTAGCTGAGAAAAACCTTGGCTTGGTTTATCCTTCAGTCCTCAATGATCAGACCGAGCAGCGACTGCGGCAGCTGCAGCGATTCGTGCTCCAGAACTGGCTGTACTGGGGATGCATCGTGACCATCAGCGTGGGCATGACTCTGTCCTCCTTCGTCGTCTTCCCGGCCGCAGAGGCGCACAATGGCGCCCGGGGCCTGCAGCTCATGACCGGCGTTCCAGGTTGCATGTACCTCATGGCGCACTTTCTCTTCGACCTTGTCTTCTACCTTGTTCCTATGGGAGCCATATACGGAACAATAATCTACCTGCAGCAGTTGGCCTTGCAGACGACGTGTAAGCCTCGGCATGTGTGCTGTGAAAAGCGTTTACTCTACACGCGGCTTGTTTGTTTGAGATAGTGCACGGGGTCACGGGAGGCCGGTGGACAATTTTCTGGTGTTTTAGTTAGTTTGTACGTACATTATTGGTCCGGCTTGCCGGATTTCCAGTGGAAAAGCCTATAAAAAATGAACGCACGTGCAAAAGGGTGGAAGGAAAAAGCCCTATACAGACTGGCCATTTAGAGACACCTCAGTTTTGTTCAGTGATTGCTGTAGTAAAGAAATCAGTTCAGTGCAACGCACTTTTTGACGTGGCATTTGGTTATTGCGATGAGCATTTCATTAAATAATAGCCTCTGCAAGGAGGGAAGCGTTATATTACCTGAGACCCATCACAATGAATAAGTGTATAGGCTTTGTGCTGTGTTCAAAGACGAGGGTTTAATGAACGGCCGCGGCGGCCGCTTTTCTGATGGATGCCAAAAGAAAAGCGCCCGTCTGTGAAAATTATGGCTCACGTTGAAGAACTTCGGGTGGTTAAAAAAATATTCCAAAGCCCTCCACTACTGCGCGGGCACTAGACAAGGTGTAGCTACAGCACGTAAAGCATTTTAACTTGGATAAATTAAACCCTGCTCTACTCAGCCTCAAATCTTCTGAAACAGCGGAGATTCTTTCTATCGTGTACGCTCGAACGTAAACGGGCGCTCGCCCGAGACCGGTGCCACCTTCGACGCGCACGTTCCACTATTTGCGCAAGGAAATCGAGAGCTAAACCTCAGCGGCGCGAGGCCTTCTCCTATCTCTATCCCCTGGAGGCTGGAAGAGCAATCGTCTCCTACGAGAGCAGCGGGCCCTCTATCGGTGCCTCTGGCAACCTCCAGTGAGGCAGTTCCCAGGGGCACCGGTAAAGGCCGCCGGCGGGTCTTGGATCGGGCTCCAATTCTTGCCTGACGCAGGACCGACAGCAGGTGGGCGGAAAGGCTTAACCTACGCCAGCCCTGCTAATAAAATAATAGCATGAATAGCGGCGGCTGCAAGAGGGGCACTAGATGACGTATAAGCGAATATAGACGAACTCTAATGCTTCATAAGAATACGAAGTTCCGTATTGGCGAGCCGGAAGAAAAGGAGATACCACCTTACCAAAATGATTTACAGTATATGGCACGGCAGTATTTGCAAAGCTCAGTTGGCGAAGTTCACGAATAGAAATGAAAAGGGCATGTTTGAGCCACTCGATATGTTCATGCGACGTCGTACTGTGCAAGTGATTAGGCGACAAACTCGCAACGGTTCCTCAGGAAACGGAGCAGAAATATTGGTTTTATGATTAAAACATATGCGTGACAGTTGAAATCAATGGTAAAAAGACAGGAACAAACCCTTCCTTCATCCCAGGCAATAAAAGGCTAGAAGAGTTTGGTGAGTGTACCTATCTCGAACTGGTTGTGAGTCCTTATCTAACTCACGTGGTGCAAGGCAGATTTGAAATCTTTTGGCATGCAAGGTACTCAAAAAGCACTGTGAAAATGCACATAAATATACTGATTCTATTGAAAAGAAAGTAGCATAGTCACTGTATTAGGAGGAAAAAGGTAATAAAACCCGTTATAAATTGTTAAGTGCTCAATGTTAACGTTTTGGCTACCAGATATTCAGTCAAACCCGTTTATAGCGAACTGAAATATGCACTGCGATTAGTTCGATATATCCAATAGTTTGATATAGCCGAACCCGCTTATAACGAACCTATTTTACGAGTGCGCAATCCGTGGGAGCCACCCACCACCCTCCCAACTCCGCCATCCCCGCATGCAGAAACGAACACAGTAAATTAGCCATTACCATACACCAAATAATCCATTTATTGCAAATAATAAAGCTACTTTCCGCCTTAGCTGCCTACTTTGCAAAAAAGCGGTGATTTTTGTTTTCACTTTCATTTTTGCGGCTTCAACTAGCATAGCATTCTCTACACGAAACATTGTTTGTACCAGTTCGAGTCCGCGTCCTCCAAAATCTAAAAAAGCATTGGCGGAGCACATCGACTGCTGAAAGCGCTTCATTGTAAGCGTCGGACGGCTTTCACTCGCGACATCATCGCTGGCGAGCTCTTCCTACAGTTCACCGATGCTGCTGTCTTGGTCCGGACTCGCGGAATTTGCGGGTTCCATCGTGAGTCCCGCGCGTCGGAAACAGTTACGGAAAGTGTCGGGCATCACGTCACTCCGTGCGAGGCGCAATGTCTCAGTCGCGGCTCTTGCTCCGTGGTCGTGGCCAATCCACATCTCAATCGCCGCTTCGAGACCATGCATTTCGGCAGCCATTCTAGGCGCGCAGAGTTCGATATATCGGATGTGAACTTCGTTATAAGGAATATTGTCCCCATGTATTTCTGTAACTGAAATATTTTTGTTTGATATATAGCATAATTCGCTCTATCCGGGTTTGTTATAGCCGGGTTTGACTGTAGTGTTGGCCTAACGAAACAGAGAAGGCAAATATTCTCAAAATGCGGCTCTCGACGCTGGCCACGGAGCTCCCGTGCATTGGCTGCAGATCCCGGTGTTTGTATTAAGCCTGTGCTGCTGTTTGTATGAGGAGCCAGTATATGCAGAAGCCTGAATAGGCATTCCCTTATTGCGTAAGCACAGGTGCATCGGACCTGTTGATTGTTTTCGTTTGCGATAGCAGTGCTCGGTGAGTGGGCTTGACCCCATGCGTTTCTTCTTCAAAATGCTTTGATACTGCTGAAGGCTTCTTCCTCCTTCCTCTAAAATTATTCACTTCTACCAAGCGCTAACATCGGGATTTACTAGGTTCACTGAAACCTTAGCTCAGTCGAAGATGCCATTAAGAAGAATGATAAAATTACCGTGTAGATATCCCGTTTCGAAGACGTTGTAGGTCACTTCAAGAGAAAAAACGTAGTAGCGCTCGACTTGTGAGGTAGAGAACGGACGATTAGTGGGCCTACGGGGCACTGGACATGATACAGGTAGACCAGAACCATGGCAATACTGGTAGCACTGTGGATGGATGCGATAAGAAAACTTGGATACAATGAATATATTGGGAGGGCTCAGGACGGAAGCGAATGGGGAGAGTTGTATCCTTTGCGGAACAAAATAGGCTGCTACTGATGATGTCGGATAATATTTATGCTTATCGAAGGGATTTGTAAACTGACTACTACGAATGGATTTCCCCGAAACTTCGTAACACATTCATAGGCGATTGCGCGACAGTAGGGCAAGTACGGGAATGGAACTGCTGTCAGTAGTGCTACGTCCATGGTGAACGTTACCACGCTAGCACCAAACTCTCAACCAAGCTTCTGCCGGAGGTTGCAAAGCATTTATTTCAGAATTGACAAGTGATATCATCTGACTAACCATACAGAAAATAGAGAACCAGTTTTCCGGGTGCTCCCTTGGTCACTCAGCGGAAGCGCAGCTCCTCCAACACCAGGAATTACAACGGGAAGTAATGGTAGCAGTAATAAACTAATTACAGAACCATATTAAAGCACCCGTTTTAAGAGCATAGCCGTTTAGGCCAAGCTTTGTCTGTCTGCAGCACCAAAAATGCTCCTATCCTCAAAAAAAAATGTTTAGGATGGTGCCGGGAACTGAACCAAGGACCGGTATACCAAGAACCTTTCGACCACTCCAAAAGCCGTAGGCTACGGGTTAGCAGCGGCGGGGTGCAATAACATGTGCAGCCACTTGGAAAGAAAAAAACGCTTCCCGAGGTCGGAATCAAACCTCGGTCCTTTGTGTTGACGTAGGCGTCTGCCGGATTGAGGTATCACATTCCGGGCGCACAGCATTTCCTGTGGGTTCGTAGCATGAGCCTTGGCTTAGGCTTTGGCCCCAGGTTCTAGCAAGTGCCAACGTGGTACATTTTGAGAGAGATGTGAAAATCTTCTGACGAAGCAATCTGGTCTTGTCTGGATTGAAGGACTTTAAGCGGCAAGTTCGGAAATAAATGGAAGATGCAACAGCCGGGTCTCCGGCTAAGAGAGAGGGGCGGCCAGGTTTCCTGTTTCTTCATCCTTTTACCAGTAGTGCAAGCGGGGCCAGTATTTTTACGTCATGAGTGGGGGATGTCCCTAGTTTGGTATTCCATGGGCCCGGGGCGTCTGTCTCCCCTTTGCACAAGCCAGACTGGCCCTCAAGCTCCGGGCTGGAGATTTGGGCCTCCCCTTGCCCCTCGCTTTATTTGGACAATGGGCAGTACGTTGGTGCCCGCGCACTGCAAAATATTGTGTTATAGGGTGGCCCGCACGAAGCAGTACTTGCATTTCAAGTCGTACCTTGTTGGGTACATCGTAGGCAATGAGGTTCCATGCAGGAACGCGGTTGTTTATAGTTTCCTGTACAGGATCACTTGCCCTCTATTTATTTTGCGGTTCGGTGATGGACACCTCCTCCTGTTCAATTGCTAGTGCTCCGTAATCAGTATTCCAATACTTTCTGGGCATTGCAATCAGGGCGCGGTCGGCCGGTGTGGACGCCCGGAGAGCGGGTTCTCGTGCCAAGGCGTGCGCCGCCGCGTACCCCGCAAGAGATTAGTCCTTGCGTCAAGATGATGCAGATTTCTGGTGGGTGCCCGATCTTACGGAGGATATTAAACGCTTCCATCAACAGGCGCCCCTTCTCAGAGTTACCGCAGTCTCACTGAGGGGGAGTATGTACGAGACGACACGCTCCCAGCAAACGTAGCCACCAGCGCAATCTCTTCCCGTCAGTCCGTGTCGGCCGTCTTTATAGTCGCCGCAAACAAATCTTTCCAATCTCGGTTGACAACCCTAACCACATGCCTTTTCTTCTCGGTTGCATAGCCACATCCATGAACCTGGCATCTTGGTACTTGCCGTACGCCCTCTCAAAAACCTCCCCTGTACGAACACCTCGTCCCCTGTAGTATTCTAGAGAACTCATCAAGGTCGCAGCTATACCACGAAATGAGCGATAAACGTGATCTCGATTGGTTCTCTCAGGAGTGGCGGGATCCCTTTCTTTTCGCCCTCCGATTCTATTGTGTCAGCGTAGTTACGCCTCCTCATGGTGGCCCCTCGCCTTCCCCGGTGAGTTTTAGGTCTCCCTTACCTCCCCGCCCCCGCGTGCTCCTCTTAAGAGTTGCCGAGTTCCTGCGGGAGCAGTGTCTCAGTCAATGACGTCAACGGAAAACACAAAGCGCGTTTATACGTTATCCGGATGAGCTCACGGAGCATTTTGTTCTCACTATTCTTCAGCCCCAAATAGGTCGTGCCGGACATCGTCCTAGTTTCTAAAGTCTGCGCCAGCGTCAGGGTGGCCTGATCCTTCAGTCCATCCCTTTTACTTGCAACCCTCGTCCCCAGACGACTGACCTTTGTAATTGTTTGGTGCTGCTTCTTGATTGTTGCTGACCTAATGATGTTGGCTATAGGTAAATTGGGTCATTTAAATTTTTGTCAAGGAGATGCCAACAATTGGTCGCATTCTTGCCAGAGTGATGTCCTTTCCAGGGACACATGTTTCTACTGAAATTTTTGTTTCTAAGTGATCCCATCAACCCGCAAGAACGACCATGTCCTCCTCAAAATTCCTATCGATAATACGTACAATGACCTTCTGTCCCACTACACCCTTACCCGCCGGGTCTACCCCCTTCCACACCACTTCCTTGCCAACCAGAAAGCCATAATCTACCGTCACCTTCAGACCGGTACCTTTTACAATCATGTCATCCTCACCACATCGCACCCACTATCGACCCCCGTAAATGCCAACATTGTGACACCCCACTCACCACACTCCACCTAGCCTACTCCTATCCCCACTAACCTAACCCCCCCCCCCCGTTCCTCACCCCGGAGCAGTAGGCGACTGAGCTGACCAGCCCGGACCCGGCCAGCCAGAGGGCCTTGGTTTCTGGGGCTATTGAGTCAGCCCGGTAAAGAGGCATGCCGGACTATGGACTATTGAACACCACGTTTTCCTTTTCAATTTTGCTTCAATAAACGTTTACTACCACTAAGTGCATATGCCTTCATAGATTATGAGAAAGCATTTGACTCGGTCGAAACCTTCAGGCATTACGGAACCATGGGGTAGATGAGCATTATGTAAGAATACTAGAGGATATCTACAATGGGTCTACAGCTACCATCATCCTCCATAAGGAGAGCAGTAAAATACCTATAAGGAAGGGTGTCAGACAAGGAGACACAATCTCTCCAATGTTATTCACAGCATGCTTACAAGAAGTATTCAGAACGTTGGATTGGGAGCAGGTGGGAGTAAGGGTTAATGGAGAATACCTCAGTAACCTCAGATTTGCTGATGACGTTGCCTTGCTAAGTAACTCGGGGGACGAATTGCAAAGCATGCTTTCCGCACTGGGCGAACAGGGTAGAACCGTGGGCCTGAAAATTAATATGCAGAAAACTAAAGTAATGATCAATAACCTCGGGACAGCACAGCAGTTTGAGATAGGTGGCGAGGCAGTGGAAGTGGTAAGCGAATATATCTACTTAGGCCAAGTTGTGACCCCAGACCCCAACCATGAGGCAGAGATAATTAGAAGGATCAGAATGGGGTGGGGTGCATATGGCAGACATTCTCAGATAATGAATGGCAGCCTACCATTGACGCTGAAGAAGAAAGTGTATGACAGCTGCATCTTACCGGTACTCACCTATGGGGCAGAAACTTGGAGGCTCACTAAGAGGGTTCAACTTAAATTGAGAACGACTCAGCGGGCAATGGAGCGGAAAATGATAGGTGTAACATTAAGGGACAAGAAGAGAGCGGAGTGGGTCAGGGAGCAAACTGGCGTTGAAGACATATTAGTAGAAATTAAGAAGAAGAAATGGACGTGGGCAGGGCATGTAATGCGAAGGCAAGATAACCGCTGGTTATTAAGAGTAACAGACTGGATCCCTAGAGAAGGCAAGCGTTGCAGGGGACGGCAGAAAGTTAGATGGGCAGATGAGATCAAGAAGTTTGCGGGGATACATTGGTCACAGTTGGCACAGGACCGAGGTAATTGGAGAATAATGGGAGAGGCCTTTGCCCTGCAGTGGGCGTAGATAGGCTGGTGATGATGATGATGATGAAGTGCATATGTATTCTCCTCTCTCTTTCAGTGTCTTTAGTGACTATCGTGTTCACATTCGCTCCTATTGGGATACTTCTGCCATACCTTGTCACAGACCGCATCGAATCGGAAAGCACCGCGCACTCCGTAATTGTTGGGGTGTTCGCCATAGGAGGTGAGTGCAGAAAAACCTTTTGTAGGAGCTGCACTGGCATTTTTCTTTATAACCGCAGTGCTTTTTTTGTGAACGAACGCAAAGTTTACAAACAACAGTTCGCGAGCGTAACCTATAAAGCAAAAGTTAATCCATGTTAGTTTTGTAGGTCACAAGATATTGTTAGCTGCCTAATTGAGACAGTCCCATATGGGGAGTGGAAAAGCAATGGAAGAAGTTTATTGGGTTTTCCTTATTGAACCTGACAAAAAACAAAACAAAATTGGCGCCAACCCAACCTGTGAATGTGGTTGGAAAGCAAAGCTGTAACGGGCACCCACAAACATCACTCATGGGACTCACTCACGAAGCTCTGCATATAGTGAATCCAGAGAGAAGTGAACTGCACTTAACCACACGCTTTATTACTTCGAAGAGATATTCCTGGTAATGTTAAATTAATGCATGATGCATGAACGGTGCTTGGTTGAATTGTATTGGTGTAGCACATGAGTGCAAAATGTTTTAAAAACCCGGTGTTAGACGATCTCAATTCTCTGTCTCTGCCGTGGTGGGCGGAGGCGACGAGATAGGCGGCAGAGATGAAGCGGGAGCAGAAGTAGGAGGAGGAGGAAATAGTTCTATTAATATTTCTGGACCGCCCAGAGTGGGGCCCAGGGGAGTGGTTCCTTCTTTAATGTCGCCTATATTCAGTCCGCGCCGCATGTGCTCTGTCCACCAGCTGAAGCTGGGTAGGCAGAGAGGGGATGGACAGCAGCATCTCCAATGGCTCTTGTTCGGTAGTTGACGGAAAATGAGGAGGGTGCTCAGGGCTACAGTCGCACAGCCCAATTATCTGGCAGAGTGTTCCTACTTTTGAGCAAAATTTACATTCATCGTCGTAGTGATTTGGGTGCATTAAGTGAAGACGCGTAGGGTGTGGGAAGTAGCCGGATTGTATGAGCCGTAGGGTAGTTTGTTGATCTATGCAAAGGTCAGGGTAAGGCGAAAGTAGTGTCTCTCTCAGAAGGCGATAATGCTGTGTTGTGTCCTTGAACGAGACAAGCGGGTTACTGTCCTCGTGCAGCTCCGTAGCACGGGGAGTAAAAGTGCATGCTTGGTGGGCGTATTCGTTGCCCTTCATGAAAGCCTGAGCGGGTTTCCAGATGAGCTGAAAGCAACCATGTGGGGAGTTGGTTTTTAAGTACACGCAGTGCAGGTCGGGACACCAATCCCGACTGGTAATTCTGGTAGGCTTGTTTGGAATCGGTTACTACCTTACGTACTCCTGGTTGAGCAAGTGCCAAGGCGATGGCTGCCTCTTCTGCTGCCGTCATGCCCTCGGTATTGAGTGCAACACAAGCAAGGAGGTTGGTTATGGAGGTAGCCACGATGATGACGTACTAGTGCTGTCGATGTTGGGAGGCGTCTGTGTAGACAGCTTCATGATCCCCACCGAGGATGGGTTTTAGCGCTTGAGCCCGTCCTTGTCGGCTACCCCCGTCGTGTGAGGGGTTGATATTTTTAAGCAAAGGGAGAATCGTTAATTTTTGTCGACAAGAGTCCGGGAGTACATCAAGGGGAGTTACATTCTGTGCTGGGGATCAAGGGGTAGTTGAATGTGTTCTTTATGTGTCATTTGGTGTGACGGCGGGCGACAAGGAGCTGTGATTTTTTACGTGAGCACTGGAGGTCACAGGCTTTAGGACGTGGGTGAACTAGAAGTGAGAGGCCTTCAGTTGGTGTGAGCGTCCTTCAACTTTTGTAATTTCTATCACACCCGCAAGGCGCGCGCAGAGCCTCTAGACGTGCCGTGGGCGGAGCGCACGTCGGCGCGAGAGGTCGCATGACGCTATCAGCGAGAATGCAGGGGATAAACCCTTAGATGAGCTCGGTGAATGCACCACCTGCCTTCCCCGTCCCCGCGTGGGCTCGTAGCTAAATCGGTATTAAATAAAAAAAAAGGGGGGGGGGGTGCTCGTAGCTAAATCGGTAAGACGACGGGCTCTCGCTGTGGTACTCTATTAGTTACAGGTTTGATTCCTGGCGACGCCAGTAAATTCTTTTATTTGTTCGCGGTAGTTTTCTGTTGACACCAACGGTCGCGAAAAAACCCTTGGTGGGTAGAGGTAAAAAGCTTTGCTTTAAAAGTAGTTTTATGATTCCGTCCTAACCAATACTATCGAGCTGTTTCCGCATTTCGGAACACAATGGGTGTTCCTAACGATTCTCCAATTATCTATCACTCATTGATTTTTCCAATTAGCTTTTGCTAACGTATGTTACTTATACAAATGAAGAAACCCAATGTTTAGGATTTCGGCCTGCGACGCTGACAATAGGGCCACTTTTAGATGCAGAGCATCTTATAGCGGGGGCCTGTCTTGCGTCGACGGCCGTGCGGCGTCCGTCCGCGCTGCTCCTCCGACAGCTGCTCGATAACGCGCGCTCACACCCTCCTCTCCCCTTCCCCTCTTCATGCCATCTGTGCGCTGGAGCGCGCTCCTCCTCCCCTCCGAAGCTCCGCCCACGCCAGCTGTGATAAGCGCGCATGCGCGCGCCCTCTCTCATCCTCCTCTCCACTCCAGCTGCTAGCGCGCGCTCGCACCTCCTCTCCCCTCCTCCTCTTCGCGTCGTCTTCGGGTTGGCGCGCTTCTCCCTCCGGGTGCGCGCTCTCTCTCATGCTCCTCTCCACGGGAGTTGCTTTATAAGCCCATGCGTGCGCCGGTCGCTCAGTTCTTCATCGTTCTTCGGTTTGATGTACGTAGCGATGCGCTGAAATGGACGCCAACGAATCGTAACAACACCCCACAACGTAATACCGTAATTAACAACGCAATTAACGCCGGTATAGCAACAAAGATGCTCTGCATCCTCACGATCCCCCTCGGGGAGGTGCGGGTAATTTTTTTTATTTACAAATGACACTCCTGACGAGACTAGAAGCCCTAACATGTTTACGTCTAGCCAAACTGCTGGTTCAAACGACTTCAAATTTTATGAGCACGCCATGATTATAGGGTTGTAGCTCAATCTTGCTAAAAATTTTAGAAATTACACCACGCAGAGAGAGAAAAGAGGATGAATCGTTTTTAGATATTTTTATCACACGCCATTTGAGATATTGAACTAGTTTTTGTTGAGATAAGTAGCTTACTCAGGTACCCAAGCAATGTTCTATAAGATATCTTTACTACACGCACTTCATACAGGCAATCGGGATTTCAGGTAAACGGTGTATTTTTACATATTCCTCCATAACCACACAGCCGGTTGATATATCCAATTCGTTTTTGCTTGCAAATGGTGCCAATGCAGTTGCAGGACAATAGATTTCAGGATTGTGACATAATATGCGGATAAAAAGGTAGCGAGATTACTTAATTTACCTTTCTCCGGATGCCGAATTCGGTTGAATTTTCTTGCGTTCGCATAGCGCTTGCCATCGGTTGCCACTTTCTGCAACCCCCCCCCCCCTCCCCCCCCCGGGCCCCCGTGGGAGCCCGTGTCATTTATCATCAAACTGTGACCGCTGAGCATCGTTTATACCTGCGTACATAACACTTCTTATGGGTAGGAATACCTTTCTTCAGCCCTTCTGCCTCCTTCGTATGTTCCCAACGCAAGTTCTGTTTACAACCCGGCACTCCTCCTCATATCATATTAGCGTGCAAGTAAAAGCCCACTCGCCCCCCTCTTCCATCCCACCTTCCCACCCCTTTGCTGTGGGAGAATCTGGTGACTAGCCGCGATCTGGATGTCCAGACACTTTTGGCCCCTAGAGCGAAGGCTGCCTGCTCATCACATGAGTGCTTGGAATAGGGAACCGCTCCCACTTCACCGTCACAATAAAACACTTTTCACTCACTCACTCACGTACTGGAGTGCACCATCTTGGTGCAATTTGTTTAACGAGAGTTGCCGTAAAACTACGATCTCCATACGTTTCCGGTTACCACGACACGCCTCCAGTTAGAAACCATGTGTTGACAGCAGGCAAGAGTTATTGTGTACCACTTGACGATGATCTAGCCATTATGAAAGACATCAAGAAGTTTGCGGTCTCAGCCCATAATGTAGACAAACAAGCCCAAGCACTTGCCCATGTCGTCGTAACGTGTTCTTAACTGGACAGCTCCGCACGATGATTTGTGTATAGTTTAAGAGCTCTGCAATAACCCATCAAAAATTAGCTACCATTATTGGTCGCCGCGTTGCGCACTTGGGCTTCGGGAAACAGTTGATGGGGCGTTGGCTCCTTTTATCAAGCCGTTACCGCCAGCCGTGCCAACACCTGTTACCTCCCCATTATATTTTTATGTCAAACGGCGAGCATTCTTATCGTAGGCACCAGTGACAGTTGAACTGTACAGCCAGTGACACTGCATTTGTGCCGTCTGTTATTGCGGTTTCGATTCCGCACTCGAACTATCCAACTTCGCGCGACGACCGTCTTGCTGACACCACCGCACTTCCCGGTCGGTCTGCTACTATTTTGGTATTTGTGCTCACTTCTACTGTTGCCGCTGGCGGCGCTGACAATACGAAAGACGTGGCTACAACGCCTATAAAAGGGATGACAATCGTCCTAGCTACGGCCCTGGTTCGCGATCCCTTGCGGCACCCATACATTTTTTGTCGTCTATCCCGCACCAACAAGCTTTCTGACGACATTCTCAAGAAGGACGCGGGCGATCGCCACCACCAAATGAACTCGCCCTGTGACTACTTCGCTACGTGTCTCATGAACCGAAGCAGCTGGATAAAAATTCGGCCTTGCAGGTTTCCGGTTGAGAAATGCATCTTCGGAGAGTACTAAAATTGCTCCAGTGCATCGCCTTATTATGTTTTAGGTGTGGGTTTGAGTTGTCTGTGTAGACGCTTTGTTCGACAAAAAGCAAGCATTTCAATTTTTATGCATTTCAGCTGTACAGAAGGTAGCAGCTCAATAGGTGGGTAACGGGTAACCACGGAACCGTATACAAGTCGCCGCCTACGGCGACCACTACGACGCTGACCGGGGAAGCTAACCTTGACAGCTGTATCTTCGCCGGCGCCCCCCGAGTGCCTCTTTTCGGACCCGCCCCCCCTTTCCCGACGGCCAGCTAGCGTTATCCTGGGTTACAATCAATATAGTGGTGTTTAAACCCAAAAATCTGCAGCCCCCTAAAACTCTGGGGCAAGAAGTGAGGAGAACTTCGCCTTAAAAGTGAATTTTCTTCTCTCGTATCGAGAGAAGAAAATCAAAATATATAACTGAAGATGATAACCGAAAGAAAGCTGGTGTGTAAAAAGGTTTATTCTAAGTTCAGAGGACCAGAACGAAAGCGCTTGGAAAGCAACCAGAACAAGAAACGGGGTAGTGTAATATGTTATGCATCGTCATTAGTCCAGGTAACAATAAGTTTAATGATTCTAGTCATTTGCGTCCGTACAGATCTAGTTTGGAAATTTTGTGGCCCTCGCCAAATCTACTTCTTTACCCTGGCAATATTTGTGCCTTTGGCTACATTCCTCCTTACAACTTGCCCCCGGCTAAAGCGAGGAGCCGTCTTGTCTATAAGGGATTTGATATTCTCTAAACAAGTGCGTACCAAATGACGGCAGGTCGAAACTTCTGAACTGCTGGAGGCAGGTAATTTCTACGGGAACGAGACAGGTTGGCGTAGACAGCTTAGTTGAAGACCTGTGATAATAGCCGCAATGTCGTCGCTGTGGAACCAGAGTCAGTTTACTGTTACGCCGTCTAGATCTTGTAGGACATCGATCCCGGCCACACCATCCTCACGGTCAACGCGACGCATCCAGTCTATATAGGGCAAGTCACACATGTTCCATTGTAGGTTAGCACCGATAAGTGGGTGCTCCCATCATGAACAGTAGGCACGGAGAATGCAACAGAAGACATCAGCCTCGGTGAAGCAATCGGAAGGCCTAAAAATTACATATGTTCCAGCAAACGTATGATACGACACTCGCACGGGTAAAACAGACTGGGGGTGAATGTTCACATCTTCACGGGGAACACGTTTCCCAAAGAAATTTTGAGCGCTGTTTTAAAAAGGTGGTTAGAAGAGCGGAAACTGTTCCACTTATGCAGAAGCGCAATCAGAATCTGCTCTATCTTGTGAAAGGATACGTCGGGATAATAGGATAATAAGACGTCGGTAAAGGATAATACGTCGGTGGAGCATAAATGGCGGACAATAAAGCTAATAATTTACAGCATTCCTGGATAATGACGGAAGCAGTGAACGTACCTAAGTAAACAATACACAGTCCAGTGGCAGTGCGTAGTAATAATCCATCGTACGGCGTCGTACATTTTTTGAACCATGGGCATAGGTTTACGTCAATTATAAACTGTGGCTACATTGCCAACAGGTGTCAGAAGAGAATCAAAAGGTACAAACTCTTTTATCTACTATGGCAAGAAAGTTTGTCCTGATGGTGCATGAACAATCCAAAATCCTAAGCCTAAATATTTGGCCTCGTGTCTTCTTGCTGTACAGCCCCTGAAAGACGATAGCCGTCGGCCGCCCGTTCGACGTTACCCGTTCGCGGCTCTCCGCTAAGAGCCCTCCCGCTCGACCCCTCCCGCTTTGTTATTCTCGCGATAAATTCAACGGAAATTTAATAAACACGGTTCGATAATACCTCCTTCGCACTGCTGGCGCACTATCAGCAGGGCCGGCGCGCAGGTTTTTGTTATCTTTTGTTTCTTATTCCGCCGAGAATAACACAATCGGAAGTTTTGTTCTTTGTTTCTGGATTTTACTGCTCGGGATCTGGAGCCCTTCTGTGCATCATTGCTTACCGTGACTACTGGGAAAGTTTTGACATTTGGCCTCGAATGGGCTTGAGTTTTTTTGTTTTCGTTTCTGGCTCTAAATGATGGGGAAATGCAAAGTTTGCACCAGCAACTTCAATAGTTTGGAAGGGTTCACCATTTATAAACATCTTAATTTCATCTTGTCGCCCGCAGGCCGTGTCGACGGACAGAGAGGCAGACAGAAGGCCAGACCAAAATTTTTGCGTTTCAGTAACCCAAGAAAGATTATCGCCTTTACAGTGAGGGCAAGTGTCAAAACGTCAAAACTTTAAATATAATGTTACCTCTTGCACACACACTCACATAGAAACAAAACACTGTGATTACAGGCGCCTTAACGGTTCAAATATCCCTTCAAGCGGATCACGTGTACGTGCTGTACCAACGATGTTCTAGTAATTTTTTTTAAATTATGAATCCCACAAATAGGTGAGAACAAACAGCAAGTGAATATTCAGCTTTCCTGTGGTTACGATTCGGCCATCACACAGTGGTTTGAAATATTTCTCTGCGCGGACAATCCCGACCCTCCGGTATCTCAAGGCCACGAGACCTTTCTTATTTTTGGCGAAGTAGCGACGCGTGGTCGGTGGTGCTTGCTTTGACGCTCCGATACCGCATGAAGCGCTTGCTTGACCTTGGATCATAACAAAGGTCAGAAAGACGCTGCCAGGCGTTTGCGGGATTTGTTTTTTTTTATTTTTCATTTGGAAACCACTTTTCTGTTCTTGCTCAAATTTTACCCAAAGGTTTCATTTTCTGATCTATTTTGTTCATAGCAGGAACGCCGATAACACTAACCACTTTACTAAAAGAGAATAAAAATGAACTAGATATTTGCCTGTGGGAGAGCTGGTAGCAATATTGAAAAAAGACCCCCTTAACAGGGCGGCTCAACCTGGGTTATATAAAACGAAGTGTGTGATACGGGAGGGCGAAGGGAGGGCGAAGGCTAGGGAAGCAGCAACTCAAACATTTCGTTTCCTCCAATGACGGAGAGTTGCCTTTGAGTTATTTTCCAGGTGTTTGTGCGATGATAATTGCTCTCAAAGTTACGGGACCACTGGTTTGACGACAAGAAACCGGCAGTCTCAATGCTATATGTACAAAGTGTAGTTGTCTGGGTCTTGTTTGAACCCTAAAGGGCCTGTAGAGAATTCCGTATCAGGGTACCCTTCCCCAAACTGTGTTCATATTCACGTCGTCCAGTTCAGAAATGTGTCGTTGCTTCTTGAATAGCATGTGCTACTGTAGGAGTGCGCTCATTGCAAAAGTAAAACATTATTTCTAATCGCTACAATTCCGAGCATGCCAGTCTTTGGTAATTATTGCTGCACTAGCGAGTGCTTCCTTTGCTAACAAGAGGTTGCAAAGAGGGTGACCTCCAATTTAGTTTTAGCCGGTGCAATTTTTGCGCTGCCTTTCATACCCTGGCTTTCATAACGTTCATAACTTCGTTAACAGCCCGTTCCAAAAATCATAAAACATCAACCTTTTCACGCTCCTTCCCGTGCTAACAGTTGGAGTGCACTGTTCAGGCCCAATAGCACATGTAAACCGCGGCTAAGGTTAGATGCATAGGATTTTCTCACATTTAACTTTAATACATTCCTCAGATTGGTGTTATCTCCAATACACATGTCTTCCGCCTGATTTTTCTGCGTGCATCGTTTCGTGTGCCTGTTTCTATTTAAAGTTCGTATTTGTTACGTTGCTCATTATGTGGAGTTTTGTTCAATATTTCCATGAGTGTACGTAGGATTGACACACATCATTGCTCAGTTAAGACACGTTTGGGCTTTCTTTGTGAAAATTTGTCTTAAGAGTGATTATATAGTTCCTATACACGGTTTACTGCAACTGTTACGTTGTCCTGCATTTTTGGTAGTTGTCCATTGATGCACGTGGTCAGCAGCCTAGTGACCACCTTAGGCTTCCTGGGAAATAATAGGATTCTGTTTTATTTACGGGCTGATTTATACATTTTAAACCGAGGGAACACCTTCACCTCACAGGTCCAGCGGCCTTTCTCCTGTTCATACTGCTCGCCATTACAACGCGCAGCGCGGGCCCGCGGGTCCCCTTGCTGTTCATCCCACCGTTCGCACTTGGAGCCGCAACGATACGAGCCATTAACCTGGAATTGGAAGCAGAAATGTGTGAGCTGATGCGCCTGCAAGAAAGCCGGGACACGAAAATAAACACGCAGTTCTGCAAAGAAATCAGCCCCTTCGGTTCTGGAATTATCCACTGCTGCAAGAGTAAGAAATCCGCTTGCTAAGAAGTCAATGATGTGTGGGCCAGGAGAACGTGTATCACAAGAGGGAAAGTTTATCTGAAGGACAATTTTAACTTCACTGAATATTTACGGATTTATGGGCCAGAGCTACAGCTGGGTATTAGGCGCGCTGTAGCGGTGATCTACGAATTACCATATGCCCCATTCGGATCTATAACGTGAACTATAACCCCCCATTTACGGCGTACTTGCCATCGTGGTTAATTTTTAAGTGTAAGCATTGCGAGCTCGTACACGCTAACGCTGTCAAGAAGGCCCGTTCCCATGTCCCAGTCTTTTTCGATCTCAGTGTAATGGTTTCAAGCTTGCCACGTATCCCAAGGACCACCTTGATAACCAGCCTACTTCGATCGTTCTGGAGAAAAAACTCCTGAGCAATCATGACAGGAAACTTCAGTAAACTCAGGCGTTCACGCAGTAAGTAATCCGCTTAGAAAGATTGTTAGCTACTTGTGTTTTCTCTCCCCAACAATCTTGGCGACATGTGTGCGAGAGAGACCGGCCGTGGTGAGGTGAGAACGAGGATGTCATCAGCTCCTTCTGGGTATGGCGGCGGCCTCAGTGTTGTTTGAGTAGACACAGAAACAGACCCAAATAAACGAGGCTGTAAATAATTACTTAATCAGCGATCGACAATTCAATGTGCCCTGATATCATTACTCGGCTGTTATTCACCCATAGCAGCAAGAAACGGAAAACTAAAATTTCGTGTCATTACTCCAAAGCTGAACATTTATTATGAAGAGCGAACTTGTTGGACTGACCCCAGATTATAACTTTTTAACTTCTGGGTGATTGCACCTGAGAAAATGGAACAACGTCAGATATAACATAAACAAGAAACTTGCTGTCTAAACTGTTGCGGTAGTCTGTGATCGCAAACTCCGTAGTTGAAAACCAGGTTGCATCGCCACGCTCATCACTGCCTCCTCGATGTATATTGCCCCGATGATCCGCTAACAAAGAGAAGCTTCCAAGGTTTCTTCAGTGATTACAATACCGCTATTGAAATTGCCTCTCTGTCTTGAGCCAATAAAGGTGCGAGCAATTCAACTTTTTTCAAATCATAATATGACAGACGCCTACCCCCGTAAACCAATTCGCCTTAATTCAATGCGTAATTCTTCACTTGAAACAACGTCTCATTCACTACGTGATATTCAGAAGAAAAGTGATCGCAGTTTGAAATAAAGAACTATTTGAAGGCGCATTTGTGCCGCGTATTTTGCGCTCTTCCTTACTCTGTCCTTGCATCAAATTACAGTGCTCTTGATTGATCCGAAAGAGAGAGGAGAGTGGGACGTGACAACGCCCTTCTCCTTCAACTGGTACAGCATATTGCTCGACCTGGCCATCATGCTCGTTTTGGCCATTCCGGTTTTCTGCTGTGTGATCAGCAAGCTCGAGAGCGCATACGGCGGTGAACCCAAGGTTCGCGACCTTCACACGAACGTGCTGGATGACGACGTCGACCAGGAGAAGGAGCTGGTAAATCAGCTATGCCGCAGGAAAAAGTTTCCCGAGCACGTCATGCTCGTGCGAAACCTGCACAAGTTCTATGGGGATTTCTACGCGGTACGTGGCGTATACCTGGCGCTGCGCCCCGGCGAATGCTTCGGGCTTGTTGGAATCAACGGTGCTGGGAAGACCACCACGTTCCAGATGCTGGCTGGCCTTGAGGAGATGACAGATGGCAATGCTTACATGGAGTCGCTGATCCTTTCGAAGCAGCCCCGCAAGGTGAGTCTGCCTTGATACTAGTATGACTGCATTAAAAAGCTACCATGATTTCGGGTGCCAGTTTTAGTTATCTTCAAAAGGTACAAACATGTCGTAAATGTACAATTTTGGAGGTTGATAAAACAGTAGTGGATCGTATTTGCCCACCATGTAGCCTATATCGGCTATTTTTGTATTAAAGCTGCTCGGCATATGGAAACAGGCAGCTTTTTGAAAGGCCATGCGTAGTGACCACGTATTTTCTATCTGGCAAGACGGTGCGCAATGTTATGCCGTATGCTCTTGTATTTTTGGCAAAAACGCATTAGTGTGTCGATTCTGCACAGACCAGTTAGCATAGAAGTGCGGGCTAATGCCCGAAATAGAACACTCTTTCTTCGCCTCTGCTGTGGCACAAAGGTTGTTACCAGTAACCATCCATGCCAGCCCACTGTTGCCAATATTCGCCCATGGTAAGCGGCTCAGTCAGAAGGAGAAGGGCTTTCCTGCGTCCTCTTACTAGAAGCCTGTCAAATCGGCAAACATGTATAGCTAATCTGATAGCAATGCTCTTTACGAAATGAGCAGCCAGCTGATTTAAAGTTAAACTGTGACGCTAAACATGGGATTGTCAGGCATTGTATATTTAGCGAATCCATCACTTCTGAGCTTAGTTCTCTTCTGCCTCATTGTTTCATGTGCGGTGCTCTTGTTTTCAGGTGAACTCACGAAACAAACATTGAGGAACTAGCACAACGAAGTACACGTTCATGTAGCGCAATAGTTATGAAAGTACTGTTCGTACCAGTATTACTATTCGTACTAGAAATACATACAAAAGTACTGTTTGTTCGTTTACTGATGAAGCAGATCAGGGCCTTTTGGGGACCGCATTTTTAACTGCATAAAGTCAGAGACACTTGATGGAACACATTTCTACAAAAACCAACACCAATCACCGATTGTTTCAAACGAATTACAGATTTGAGTCCGACTAAGCAAACTCGAAAATTATTTGCAACGTTTGTACTAAACTTCCTGGAATTCGGAGAAAGTCCAAGTGGACGCAAGTCGGAATTTCCGTCCCTTCTGCCTTGACCGCACATGCTATTGTGTACATAGCTGATTCTATGTGGAACAACTGGACAAACAAATATTGTTAGCGTACTAGTGGGAGTTGGGCCGCGTCGAGAAACGTATTAGTGCGTCGATTCTCCACTGACCAGTTCTCATCTTGGCAATGTTCGCTTGTAGCTGATTTTGAATGCTTGCCGATAATTCCGTGTCAAGGAAGCCGAGCCAGGATATTGGCTTGTAGAATAGCACCGCTATCATGCAGGTATCATAGGCCTCTCATACCAACATTCTTAATGGGGCATTTTACTGAGAGGTATGTTGAAGCATTCAGCTCTTTCATGTCAAGTCAGCTTTGAGAGACCTCTTCAAACCGCCAACATTTCCCTCGCTCACAAAGCCAGGAAAACCTCCCGTCAAAACACGTTCAAGTTCAGTAGCAGCATGGTTTAAGCGACATCAAACAAATTTTGCTGTTTATGACGTAAACGCCGAAAGTCTCATACTGTGTACTGCCTAATGATTCTTAAGTGTGTTGCATACTCAGCTTTAGACATTTGTAAAGAGAGGCTTAACAAATAGCCTGCAAACGGAAATAAAGTGCAAAATTGAGCAAACCACGTTTGAAGAAAGAATCCGTGCACAAGCAGTGCGTTGTGTAATGTCGTGCTAATTTCACCCTTATAATGTGTAAAATTCCGCTACAGATTGCATATCGCAAGCGAAGGGGTATCAACACATTATTTTTAGATGAAATTAAAAAATAGCGAGGTTTTAGGAGACCTCTACCTATATTTTTCACAATATGCACGGAATTTTTAGTGTACTGGAAACGTAAAGAGACAATGAGACAAGTTGATTTTAAGTCGCCTATGCCGCCGAGGATCGAGTTTTAACATCTTCGAATTTATTCCCAGTGGCAGTCGTTCATCGGGTACTGCCCTCAGAGCGACGCTCTCTTGGGTAAGCTGAATGCGTACGAGACGCTGCGCTTGTTCGGCCGACTACGGGGCGTTCCAAGCACGGAGCTCGGTCCGATGATCGAGCAGCTCATCAAAGTGGTTGACCTGGAAGAGCAAGCCAGCAAGCTTTGCGAGCACTACAGGTGATCACGCCTCTGAGTGACGATGGCGATATCCAGTCGGCAATGAGGGGGGGAGGCGGGTTCTTGGGCGATTGCCAAATAGTATTTTGTAATAAAGGCGCAATAATGCCCACGTGTGCGGAAGAATATGACGTATATACCGAGGTAAATCGAATCTTAATTATCAACAGCTCACCTCATGGCAACGTGTTACGTGGAACCGTAAAGCCCATTATACAGTTCTTTAATTTGACACAGTGCAAGAATGACTAGCAATGGAATCGTACGAGAACAGACTAATTTCAATGCGCCCGTCAGTTTGGTGGAGCTAAACTATCGTTTCAAAAAAAGCAATACGATTTGTTCATCTGGATACAAATTACAAAAAACAAATTACTGAATGTTTCGCTGTACTCGGGTGACAGCGCAATGATTGTTGTTTTTCCATTTAGGTGACTATTGCGCAAGGATCTTGGAATTCTTACGTCTCCCAAAACGGCACCTCAAGAAATGTTTAGTGACTTATATACGCCACCATTCCATTCTTAAATGCTGCAGAAAAGAAAAAAGTACAGCGTGTCTGTGTTTGCATTAACGAATATTGAGCGCATAAAAACTTGGTAAAGCACCCGCCCGGTGGAGGGGATCCTTAGTCCGGCATCCCCTGGCTCTGGCTGGCTAGCATTCTAAGCCTTTTTGCAGAGTACTCCCACAGTCTGGACCCTGTAAACCCCCTTTTATTTTCACAAAAATGCACATTTGGCGGAAGTAACACACCTAATCGTTATATGGCGTAATCAAAATAACTGGCCAGACAAGATTTTCAAAAACGAAAAATAAATAATTGGAAAAATATTATTCCCAACATCATCAGCCTACTCATCCCCACCGCAGGATGAAGCCCTCTCCCTTTAACCTCCAATTTCTGTTGTCCTCCGCTGATCGAGTTCGCAGTGACCTCTGAATTTGCTTAGTTCATCCCTCCATCGGAATAATGGCCTTCCCCTTCTTCTAGACCCTACTTTTGGTATCCACTCTGATAAAAAAAAAACAGTCCGCAAAATAAGTTCAAAGTACGTCTCAAAATAGCGCGAATTAGTGAACCTTAGAACGCCCTGCACTTCCCCAGAAATGCATATTTTGTGGAAGTAAAGTATTCAGTCGTTTCAGTAAGCCATATGGAGATAACTGGTCGGCCAGAAATAAAAAAAACGAGAAGTAAAAAAATAGAAACCATACAATTTTACAAAAATATTCTAAAAAAAGAACAAACTTACGCATCTTGTATATCACCCCATAAAACAAACGACAAACAAACACACTCCGCAAAATAATGTCACAAATACAAAAAATAGCATTAATCACCAACTCTGAAGTGCGCCTGACGTTATAAAAAACCATATTTACCGAGGCAGACGCCCTTTATCACTATAAGGGTAAGACTTTACATCAATGGTTCTCATCCATGGCTGCACCGGCGAACACTCTGGTCTTGTGAAACTGATAGGGAATACCACGATTGAGCATACCTATGTTCTTGGGTGTCATTATGTTAAACAATTTGTACATAAATCTTTAAGTCTGTAAACACTTATATGGTGCCTTTAGTGGGTCCGTTTTCTTTCTTCGCATAGCTGGCGTGCAATGCGGAAGGCAGACGTTGTACGCGGAGAAACAAAACGTACATAAAATGCGGCGAAGCTACCTGTTTTTCATAGGAAGAAAGTTCTGGCCAAATCGAGAAAACAACGGGAGGGGGGAGATTTGAGGGAGGCTTTGCGGACCCCTGAAATGCTCTAGCGGACCCCATGGGAGCCGCGGACTCCCATTTGAGAACCACTCCTTCCAAGCATTGGCGAAAAGAAACAAAAGGAACATTAAAAAAATAAATTTATTTTACGTCTTTTGTTACTTGGGAAGGACAGAAATGCGCCCAGCAGGCCAACATCCATCGGGGACTGAAACAGGGATGCCCTTTGAGCCCAATACTGTTCATGCTTTACATGGCAGGGTTAGAAAAGAAACTGGAAGAAAGTCAACTAGGGTTTAGCCTAACCCATATGCTACAAGGCGAAGTGGTACAACAGCATATTCTGGGAATGTTATACGCAGACGACATTGTTCTTTTAGCTGATAACCAAGCCGATATGCAGCGGCTAATAAATATTTGCGGCCAGGAAGCCATTGACCTCGGGTTAAATTTCGGTGCAGAAAAATCAGGAATAATGGTTTTCAATGACGCTACCACCGACGTAGTGTCTGTCCAGCAAGGCGAATTACCTAGAGTCAAGGAATATAAATATTTGGGGGTGTGGATAAATGAAGGGGATAACTACTTAAATACTCACGAGGAGCAACTTAAGGTTAAGGGAAAGCGAAACGCAGCTATAATGAAGCATAGAGCTCTGTGGGGGTATAACAAATATGAAGTAGTAAGAGGAATGTGGAAAGGAGTAATGGTTCCGGGTCTCACGTTTGCGAATGCTGTACTCTGCTTAAAATCAGACGTTCTATCACGCCTTGAAGTAAACCAGAGAACGGTAGGACGTCTGGCCTTAGGCGCGCATGGAAAAACAACTAACGAAGCAGTTCAGGGAGATATGGGCTGGACGTCGTTTGAAGTTAGAGAATCTCAGAGTAAAATATGCTTTGAGATGAGGTTGAGGGCAATGGATCAACGAAGGTGGGCAGCTAAGGTTTTTAGGTACCTATACTTGAAAAGCGTGGACACGCAGTGGTTAAGAAAGACTAGAAGGATAACCATGAAATACGGAAAGAACAGTGGGGAATCCAAAACAGCCAACGTAACCAAAAAAGAGGCAAGGCAGATTGAAACGAATAAATGGAGGGAAAAAATGGAAGCCAAAACGTCGTTAGAGATGTACAGGGCTGAGAAGATGAACATCAGAAAGGAAAATTTCTACGATAATTCCCAGGGCAGTGCTTTGCTTTTTGAGGCTAGAGCAGGTTGCCTGCGAACTAAGAGTTTTGTGGGGAAGTATTCACAAAATGATGGGGTATGCGTGGTCTGCGGAAAAGAAACAGAAACTATGCGGCACATCGTGCTAGAATGTGAGGGTATCCATCCAAATCTACATGAAGGGAATATTGGGCTTTCAGAAGCACTAGGATTTAAGGGTATCACAGAGGAAGTTAACTTCAAGGCTGTCGAGGGGGGGAAAAGAAGATTAGAATGCTGGTGGACGAAAAGCAGAGAGGGGAATATTGCCTAGGACAGTTACCACCTCTAACAGAAAAAAAAGTATTTTGTGCCTAATAAGCTTTTTGTGCCTGCCCTAAGCAGCGCTAGTATTGAACCAAAAGTGTAAAACATAGGTATATTAGTCTTTTTTGGTAAGATGACATGTCATCACCCCGATACAAAGGGGAAACCAATAGAAATCATCATCATCATCGTTACTCATAGCCGTATTTGGCTGATGAGCACTCGCACTCAAGGCAAGCGTAAGAAGGGTGCGCATTAATAGACAATTCTCTGAATTTCTGCAGATTTTTGGCGCTTCCTGCTACCAAGTGATTTTTGCCTGCTAACATGTAGTGCTTCTATCCAGCATTACTCAGGATCAGTATGAAACTCGCCGCTATGGAAGCTGCACAAGGGAAACAGTTGTCGGCTATCTCATGACACCCAGACCTAATGTCGTTGTAAAGTCAGCTTTGTTTCTTATTGGCGCCGATGGAGTCCTGTGAAAAAACTAATGCATTTCCCCGTAGACTGTTTCGTCGACCAAAAAGCTCTGGTGAGATCTCTGGACCGACGGCGCGTGCATGAAACTGGACTTCCAGTGTGTCAAAACGATAACTTCAAATAACAAAAGTCATGATAAGACAATGCAAGGATCAATCGTGAAAAAGGAGTATAATAGTACTCTTAAGTGCAGCGCACTTTAAGCGCTCGCCTTGTCGTCGTTGCTCACTCGTTCGACCCAAGTATAAGAGCACCAAGGCGGCGTCCCGGGGTAACGCTGTTGTTCGCGGCGTACCCCAGAGGCTTCGAAAGCCAAGCGGTTTATTTATACATAAGCGTTTGAAACTCTTGAAACGCTGGCGCTTGTCATAAATCTTCCCGTTGTTTATCGCAAAGAAAACTGCAGGTGCATTTGAAAAAATATATATATGTAATTAACCGGCAGCGCCCGCGTTCCTTTAGTTAAGGACGCCCGTTGGGTTGGTTTTTACGATGGTAAATGCAAAATGTCGCAGTGCAACGCCGGCACGTGTGGGGAGAAAAGTACAAAGAGAACACTCTCGCTGGCGCAGTTTCAGGCAGGGAGCGCGCGCGAACACTGCGAAGGCGGGAAATTGGAATTGCATTTGGTGGTCACCGTGGGCGGAGAACGGCGCTACAGCTCATTGTGGCGAATTACTGCTCGGCACTTCCGACAGCTTTCACATTTAGTGGAACGGGTTTAATTTTTTTCACTATATAAGCCCTTGTCGGTATACATTTAGATAGGTCGTAGATATGCTTACTAAGTGCGGGAAAAATCTTCGCATGGGTTCGTTCTTCGGTTGCAATTTCGGTCTTTGACGTTTTGACGATCTGTTGGGCGCTCTTTCAGCCAAGGTTGGGTGCACTTTTAGCGAACTATTTAACGCAATTGTGACGCGTTGTAATGTGAGAAGGCTTTCGTACGTCTCTCTACTTTAGTTACGGAGGGGTGGTTAAGTTTCTCGCCTTAGTTCCTTTAAGGGCGTTGTTCGGCTGTGATTTTGTTGCAACTTCAGTTAGTGCATTTGCCTACCTCCCCACGTTCAGTAAGGTACAGCTTTCCCATTCACCACTTCTATAATAGGACTTTTCATACTGAAACAAGGGAGCACGACTAGAGAAAGGAGCAGTACGTACATCTTGTATATAGGAGGCCTGTCCGCCATACAGACATACAACAAAATTTGGTAAAGATGTCCCTGAAATAAAACGTGCAGGTGGTCGAAATTGAAAAAGCGTACCGAGCTTTAGAACGACAATCACAGTTATATTTTGCATACAGGCTACGCTTCCTTGGGACGAATCATCTGTAAAACATTTCATATCCAAATATCTATCATAGCCCCCAGATAATATATTGCTAATATTTCTTCGTGGTCAAGTTATTCATTCTTCAAACTATGTTGACTTGGATAGAACAGGCTTGTGAACGTATTTCTTCGTTTTACCAGAGATATATTTATTTATTCTCGTCCAGTACAAGATAAAATTCGCAAGGGGACGAAAGAAAGTGGCCATATGAATTTTTCTAGAGAAAATAGTTCCTTCTTGCTCCCCACATTCTTTTTTCTGCTCTTCTTGCTCGAAAAATATTTAAGAAAAAAGAAAGAAAAACAGGATACATCTTTATGTTTTTTTTAATAAGGTTTGATACCTTTGTCACATTCGTTCTGCGCGTTGTAGCACTTTCTTACAGAAAACTATATATTACGCACTTTCAGAAAGGTCAATTTTTCCGCTGCAGAGTGTGAAATGTTGAGTCGTTGCAGAAAAACCTAAAAAGAAAGTCACGGGTAACTTTGTAGCAGCATTGCAGGGCCTAATCAATCCGAGTTACACTCATTGAGTAAGGCGTATTGGCAGTAGTGTTGGTCACCTGCTCAGGACACAACCCGATACCGATGACGCTATGGAGGCATTGCGAAGAAAATAGGTATTCGCCTGTCACTTTATTTTCTTTTTATATTGCCTAATTTGTAATGGCACTAGCTTGTTTTGGCGGCTCCCCGTCACAAACACTGGTTTTTATGAAGTTTCAGCGAAGTGCGCCCAAGTGTCTGCTGAATCGAGTTTTTATTTTTTTCGTTGTTTTATGCCGCGCGACCGGAATATATTATCAATTCAAATCATTGTCGTTCTGATATGGCAGTGTCCTAAATGAACAATCCATGCTATTTTCTAACTACTGGCAGCGGAATACCGGAGAACCTCCCTGTACCTACATTATCATTGGTTACTGTACGGCAAAAATAGCTTTATCAAGCCTGAACGCATGCAAGTGACTGCTTGAAAACGTTTGTCTTAGTAAATGAGGAAGTTCTAAAAACCGGATAGGGTGAGCGAACCGAAACTACGAGGACATTCAAGCCAATATGAACAACTCTATTGATGAACCAACAAAAGTGAATAATACCTATAGCACAGCGATTTAAAATTGCACTCTTCTCTACCTTCTACCTCATCCCAGCGGTGGCCAAAAGAGGAAGCTGTGCATCGCTGTGGCCTTGATGGGTTTCCCCTCGGTGGTGTTCCTGGATGAGCCGTACGCCGGTGTGGACGTCATATCGCGGAACAACATGCGGGAAACCATGAATGAGCTCAAGGAGTCCACCAACACTTCGATTGTGCTTACCTCGCACAAGTGAGGGCTGACCTTTCCTTTTGCCTCTCAATTTCTATAAGTGCAAGTTGAGGTCGCTGTCAGTAACAATACGTCGTGAACACATCAAAACGCCTACTGAGCCATATACAAACTATACAACACGTTCATCCGTACCAAATTAATTCAACAACGTTAGCGTCACTACCACGTGCCTAGTACTTTGTGAAGACCTGGATTGTCGCACGAGTGTTTTCTGGGTGTACTGCAAATGGACTGCTTTGAAGAATGTGGTTTGAGTGTTTAGGGGTGTACAATGATCATTGTGGTTCGCGATAACAAACGAGAATAATAAAGCAGGTGCACTGAGGAATCACACCGTTATTTATTAGCTTGGTCATCAAACAATAACAATTTGGTAATTTTTGTTTGGTGGCACGAAGACACCCACCCATGCCGGCACTACAAAGACAGAAAAGTTCTCCGTAGGGCTAGAAAACAGCACAATCAGTGTCTGCGACCATTCTCACTTTCAGCCATTATAACCAGATTACCGCTTGCAGGTATCCTGGACAGACTTGTCTTGCAGTTCTTATGTACGCAAATGTACGTTGAACATCAAAATGATATATAATTTCTCACACTAAAATAAGGAAGCATTCCCAGCAGATGCCGAAGTCGAATTCGCAACACGCTTCAATCGGATTCCATATATGCGTCAACTACAGCAGCAATAACCACGTAAGGAATGAAATTCGACAATTTGTGGCTCGCGAAACGAGGGGCCCATAATATGGAACAATTTTACGCCTTACGATATGACACGCTACCACACGAACCTCTTTTTTTCAGTGCGAATGGACTTTACTCGTGATTTTAAAAACGGCAGGCTAAAAATAACACACAGATATAGAATCAATAATCTGTAAAAGGCGCAAAGGTGCAATCTCCCGCCTCCTTCCATGGTTGCAGCATGGCGGAATGCGAGCTGTCCTGCGACCGCATCGGCATAATGGTCAAGGGTCAGATGACGTGCATTGGGACATTGCAGCATTTGAAGACCAAGTTTGGCAAAGGCATCACCATACAATTTGTCGTTCCTCTGGGCTCAGAAGTCAACCCAGCGGACCTCAACAAGGCCGTCAGCGCTGCAATTCCTGGAGCGAAGCAACTGGACGCTGAACACGTGAGGGCTGTTTTAAAACAAGAAATTGAAACCTGGTCATGGCCTCTAAAAAGCTCCAACGAATGTTCGAAATAATCTCCTTTTCCTCTTATTGTACCTTGATAACATAAGACCAACATAACTAATCAGGATTGAGATGAAGCAGTTAGGCTAGCATAAATAGCCACGAAATATAAAAGCACCATATTTGTTTGAATGCTTGAATAAGGCGCTTCGCCCACATTTGCTTTTATAAGGCGCTTTTAAATAATAGTTCCGACATTGACCAGAAAGAAAAAAAGCCTCCCAGCTCACGTTAAAAAAACACAATTTTCGCCGTACATAATATGAGCAGGGTAACGACTTAACGCTGGTACGACTAGAGGCTCAAAAGATGGGCACACTTTCAAGAACGCAACACAGGAGGGAATGTCATGCTGGTTCGCAAATACATTGTTTCAGACGACTATCAGTGGGATTGGTAAAACAGTCAGTTCATGAAATGATCACCGCTATTCCTGCACCAGGAGGCACCGCCGTGTTTCATGAAGAGCACGTCGTTGATGGGGCCTTTGAAGTACTTGCGCATTCGCGGTGGCAACCCACAGATCTGCACGGAGGCGATAAAGCGGCGTTGGTAGGCGGCAAGAACTTCTACGCGAAGACAGGAGCGCAACATCCCCACTTCATTTCATTCGCGTTGCAGGAGGTTTAAGGGACAGAGCAACATGGTGAAGCTAGACGATATATATGAGCTACGCCGTAGGGTGTGGCATTTTTTTCTGTATAGACACCCTTGGGGTCCTGTACGTCCGCAGAAAAACTCGAAAACTGGGACCCATGAAAAAAATACGGTAAAATAGGGTGTATCTAACCCATTAATCTTATATTACTAACCATTTACCGGTAGTCCAACTTCAGTAGCCCCACCGCATTGAGATTCAGGAACCCTATCTGCCCCAATATATGTAAGTAGAACTCCTACGCTACGTATAGATGTCCTTGATTTTTGAAATGGAGTGGTTAAAGAATTTCACAAAACATTGGCGCAGCGTGCATTACTGGTGCAAGGATGGAGAAACAGCAGAGCTGGTGGGCCCTGTCCCTTCGTCGGAGAACCGGCTGTTGCATTATCACATTGAGTAAACGTCCACGAGGTACCCTTCAGCTGGAAATCTCCCATCGACCTCCAACAATTCCCATGTCTTGCGCCGCTAGAATCCATTCTTAGCCTCAGATTATAACACCATTAAACGCAGCAAAGAAGACGAAGCATGTAGAAGACAAGGACCGGCGCTACTTACAACTGAATGTTAATAGCATTGAACGGACATATAAATAGAAAAAATTTCCCCGCATTTCCCCGAGGGGAAGAATGTGAAAGTGCGAATGCACGAGTTGAATTTGCGCGGTTCGGTAATGTTCGCGAAAGAGAGATCACACACACACACACAACTACAAAGAAAGAAAGATGCATTTATTCACAGACACCTATTTGTGTTGTCGTTGTACTTGATTGCTAGAGCGGATCTCAGCTTTGAAATTTCGTGTCAGTACTCCTTTAAGCGGGTGCATTAGCCCTTCTCACGCCCGATTCTTGGCCAATCCCCCACGTGGGTATGTGCCATGTCAGCGGCCAGGCAGCGCGCGCCCATCTCCCCCCGTGGCCAAGGAAGACAAGGAGATTCCTGGCCAATCCCCCACGTGGGTATGTGCCGTGTCAGCGGCCAGGCAGCGCGCGCCCATCTCCCACCGTTGCCAAGGAAGACCAGGAGCGCGCGCACCCGCAGCTGTTGCTATGCGGACGGCGGCGGACGCTTCAGGCTCGCTTAAGAAGTGCATTCGCACTTAAAAATGAGAACACGCTCATAGGACACAGGCGTTCATCCCGCCACTGTCCACCCCACAACGCACCCCATCACGCATGGATGTGTCAAGAACGTCCATCTAAAAAAGGCACCTCTTTCGATGTCAAAGATAGAGACGTCGTGCTGACACAGTCGGAAGCCCGCTGTATTCCCGTGGCATCAAATATCTCACTCGTGCACTGATCAGAGTCTCGAAGTATGACCGTGCAAGCATCGTATAGAGGTTCACAGTCGTCACACTCTGCGCGTTTATTAGCCAAATTAGCCTCATTGCCTGTCTATACTTTGTTGAGATGTTCCCGTATACGTACACTTTTTGGCAACAAAAGCACACCTTGTAGACAATATCTTCTGCGCAATGCACGTACTAGTTCAGGTGATTGATGAGGCATTCACTTTTTCCCTTTCTCCCAGCGCACCTTTTGCGACAAAGTCCAGATAGCTTATCAGGGGCCGATATGACAACGTTCACGACCAATATTTAACCAGTCCTTTTAAGGCTGAGCGATATGCGATGCATATACCGGATGACCACTACTTTTTTTGCACTTTTCGGTCACCTGATCATCCTCTTGTGGATCTGTGAGCGGTTTCAGGGGCTTGCCTTGTCGTCGTAGCTCGCTGCAACGGTCGATGTCACACGACTGCCAGAATCAGGCGGTGCCACGAGATAACGGACCGAAGTAGAGTCCGGCGTTCTGTCGTAGGGCGTCCCGCAGAGGCTTCGAAAACTAAGCTGTTTAAATAGTCATAACCATTCGAAACTTGTGAAACCCTTGCGCTTGTCATATACATCTACCCGTTGTTCACCTCGTAAGCGACCTGAAAAGGGCTAAGGCATTCCTATAAAAACCACAGTGTACGGCCACGTCCACAGGGAAGGCTTCCTCGTTACTCTTAAGCAACAAAAAAAACTCAGTGACATACAGAAACACTTTTATGACTCTTGTACCCTTTAACGTGCCTCCAAGAGTCCTGAATAAGTGAGGCAAGGATTAGGCTACTCAGTGCCGGAGCAACGTAGGACCCAACACACATTCCCTTCTTATGTATGGCCACAACCTCACGCCGTGGTACGTGCGTTGAAATCGGATAGAATTATAACAAATCCAAAAACCCATAAACAGAGACACCACATTTATTAAAAAAAAAACCAGAGGAGCAAACCGCAAAATCACATCTTCAACACTCGATAGCATCAGCTCGTGAGGGAGTGTGTAGTACATGCCTTTTACATCCACTTAATGGTTTTGAACGCCTCCTACGAATTCTGAGTCGAAAACCACACCAGTTGTTTATGTGCTATCGAGTTTTCCTATCGAGATGTTTTCGAGTGTTGAAGATTCGATTTTGGGGTTTCGTCCTGTGCGTTTTTCGAATGAATGTGCAGTCAGTCTTCAAGTGTTTTGTATTCGTTTAAATCCTACGTGAGTTCCACGTAATTCAGTGGAAAGAGGGTGGTTACTACACACGAAAGGAGTATGTATTCGGCCCTGCGTTGCTCCCGCACTGAGTGGCCTCCTTATGGCTCACATCAACAGGAATTTCGAGGAAAATTTAAAGGGCACAGGAGTCAAAAACGTTTTAGGAATGTCGATGACTTTTTGGTGCTCATGAAGAGTAATGAGGAAGCCTTCCCTTTGGGGTAGTGAGTACACCGGGGATTTTCAAGGAATACCATAGCTCTTTTGAGGTCACTCATGATGTGCCTGAAACGGACGATCTGTAGTTTAGGATTTGTGTTTAAAATTATTTGTATGTATGTATGTATGTATGTATGTATGTATGTATGTATGTATGTATGTATGTATGTATGTATGTATGTATGTATGTATGTATGTATGTATGTATGTATGTATGTATGTATGTATGTATGTATGTATGTATGTATGTATTTCATTTTATTTTTATTTTTATTTTTGCAGCCTTTTTCTCCCCTTTTCTTGTGCCCCCTACGTGCTTTTAATTTAAACTTTTTGTTTTTGAATTCCAGAAAAGGCCTGTTTCAAGAATATGTCTGCTGGCGACACGTGCCATTTCCGTTGCCAAGTTATTGCTTTTCGGCGTGTGTGTTGTGCGTGTGTGTGTGTTTTTCCTTAACTTGTTACTTTCCCTTTATTTTCCACCTTTTGTTCCTTTTCTTTTGACCAGGGGCTTGCAGGTACCTTCTGATATGAACTTCTCTCACTACCTGTTCTTCTTCCGCCTTTTCTGAAAACCTTTCTGTAGGCCTAGCGGCATGGCAACAAACACCCTCTCACCCTTTCCCTACAAGAATTTCACAGAATATCCACCACACCTGACTTCCCTCTTACCGACTTCACTGCTAAGACTATACAACCTTACTTCCTCCTCAATATCTCCCCCTGCAAACTCCCATACCAATCCCGTTACTAGATTCCATTTCCTTCTCTCCGGGGGACCTACCCATATATAAATCGTGCCATCGAGGCGAAGGTTTGGCTTGGCGAAGGCGAGCCTGTTTGCTGGAACGTTGTCAACAATCTATACCGTGTTCGAAGTTTTTTCTTTCTATATGTATGTATGTATGTATGTATGTATGTATGTATGTATGTATGTATGTATGTCTGTATGTATGTATGTATGTATGTATGTATGTATGTATGTATGTATGTATGTATGTATGTATGTATGTATGTATGTATGTATGTATGTATGTAGCGAGGTTTTCCTGTCTGCCAACCCTTATTTTCTGTCTTATTTCACCGAGGCCCTCATTTCCCATTTTCTGATTCGCTACTTGCTTAGCGAGGGCCTCTGTTCTGCAAGTCTCTGTACCAAAGGTGGCTTAAGAGGGTTCAATGCTGGTCCGACCACTCTCGACATGTTGTAGACACTCAAGTCACGGCCCGGGGATTAAAAAGAAGGTCCCCTTCACCCCGAGTAGTCCGAGTGGAGCTGGCTACCACCCCCAAGTGCAGGAAACAAAAAATAGCTCAACCTAAATATCCGAGAAAGTGCCGGGGAAACAGCCCCGCCGGTAGTGTAGTGGTTATCGCACCAGACCGGTATTCTGGAGGTCGTGGGTTCGGATCCCACCCAGCGGGCATTTTTTCACTACTTTATTTCTGACTCAAAAAAAAATCTTCATCTGTTGCTATGATCCACCACAACCTCCCTTTTGCTATCCGAGGTTTTCTTGACTGCGAACTCTTATTTTCTGTAAGGTTGTCGCTGCGAACCCAGCGACAACCTTACACGCATTATCACGGAGTGTGCAGTAGAAGTAGGGGGCACTATGGCTAGACAGGATACTGGTAAACTTTCACAGGAGACGAAAGATCTAATCAGGAAACGGCAAACCATGAGAATCTCTACCGCAGCTGACACAATAGAACTAGCCGACCTCTCGAAGTTAATCAATAAGCTTAAGACAGCTGACATACGGAAGTATAATATGGAGAGGATCGAATACGCTGTAAAGAACGGAGGTAGCCTGAAAGCAGTGAAGAGGCGTCTTGGCGTGGGGGAAAATAAGATGTATGCACTTAAAGACAAGCAAGGCAATGTCATCACAAATAGGGATAAAATAGTAACAGTAGCCGAGGAGTTCTATAGGTATCTGTACAGTAGCCGGCACATACAGGATAATGCCGAACGAGAAAGTAATTCAGAGGAGATAGACATCCCACCAGTAATGACCGAAGAAGTAAAGAAGGCTCTGAAAAAAATTAAAGGGGGCAAAGCACCTGGTGAGGATCAGATAACAGCAGACCTCTTGAAGGATGGCGGAGAAATTTTACTTGAAAAACTGGCAAACCTGTATACGTAAGCCTGATGACCGCAAGTGCACCGGAAGCTTGGAAGAACGCGCACATCATCGTAATCCATAAGAAAGGTGACATGAAGGACTTCAAAAATCACAGGCCAATCAGCTTACTGTCAGTCGTCTACAAGGTACTTACCAAGGTAATCGCTAACCGATTTTCTGCAACCGTAGATTTCAGTCAACCTAAAGAACAAGCAGGGTTCCGTAAAGGCTATTGAACAATGGACCATATTTACACGATAAATCAGGTAACAGAGAAGTGCGCTGAGTATACTGAACCCCCATATATAGCCTTCATAGATTATGAGAAAGCATTTGACTCGGTCGAAACCTCAGCAGTCATTCAGGCATTACGGAACCAGGGGTAGATGACAATTACGCAAGAATACTAGAGGATATCTAGAATGGGTCCACAGCTCCCATCGCCGTCCATAAGGAGAAAAGTGAAATACCTATAAAATAAGGGCGTCAGACAAGGCGACACAATCTCTTCAATGTTATTCACAGCATGTTTACTAGAAGTATTCAGAACGTAGGATTGGGAGCAGGGGGGAAGAAGGGTTAACTCAGTAACCTAAGATTTGCTGGTGATGTTTCCTTGCTACGTAACTCCGGGGACGAATTGCAAAGCACGCTTTCCGTAGTGGATGAACAGAATAGAACCGTGGGCCTCAAAATTAATATGCAGAAAACCAAAGTAATGATCAATAACCTCAGGAGAGCACAGCGGTTTGGGATGGCGGGAGGTAGTTGAAGTGGTAAGCGAATATATCTACTTAGGTCAAGTTGTGACCCCGGATCCCAACCATGAGGCAGAGATAGAAGGATCAGAATGGGGTGGGGTGCGTATGGCAGACATTCTCAGATAATGAATAGTAGCCTATCATTGTCGCTGAAGAAGAAAGTTTATGACAGCTGCATCTTACCGGTACTCACCTACGGGGCAGAAACTTGGAGCTCACTAAGAGGGTTCAACTTAAATTAAGAACGACTCAGCGGTCAATGGAGCGGAAGAAGATAGGTGTGTAACATTAAGGGACAAGAAGAGAGCAAAGTGGGTCAGGCAGCAAACTGGTGTTAAAGACATCTTAGTAGAAATTAAGAAGAAGAAATGGACGTGAGCAGGGCATGTAATTCGAAGGCAAGATAACCGTGGGTCATTAAGGGTAACAGAGTGGATCCCTAGACAAGGCGAGCGCTGCAGGGGGTTGCAGAACGTTAGATGGGCAGATGAGATCAAGAAATGTGCGGTGATAAATTGGTCGCAGTTAGCACAGTACCGGGGTAATCGGAGGTTAATGGGAGTGGCCTTTGCCCTGCAGTGGGCGCCGATAGAGTCTACTAGAAGTTTTAGAGTGGCCGGAGCGGCGGCATCTCCCATTGTTCCGCCAGGTCGACTTTCGCGCAGAAAATAAAACCGGTATAGCGGTGGCGCTGCCGTCGTCGACCACTTAACAGCCGGCCCCCAGGCACCAGCTCCCAGCCTGCGCGCGGTAAGATTTGCGTTACTCGCTGAGGTGTTTTGCGCTTGCGCAGCTGATTTATTTTGGATTATGAGGTTTAACGAACCGGCACTACACAGGCGATGAGGCAAGCGGTAGTGGATGGCTCCCGAATAATCTTGACCTCCTGGGGATCGTTAACGTGCGCCGAAATCTCGAAGACACGGGCTTTTCAGCTTTTATCCTTCATCACAAAAGCGGCCGCCGCGGCCGGGAATCGAGCCCGCGCCTGTGGTCAGCTGATTTAGAAAATAGACGCAGAACGTCACGACTCCGCTTCAGCAAACATTCAACAGTCGAGTACGAGCCCCCCCCCCCCCCCCCCCCCAACCCCCCTTCCCGCAAAGATGCTTTCTCAATTTTTGGTGCGTATTCTAAAAACGTTGTCGGTATACAGTATTCTCTCGTTAACTCAAAGTCGTAAAGTTAGCTGAAAATTTCGAGATAAGCGCGCTCTTTCGAGTTAAGTCAAATGCAGAAAATTTATCGCCAGGTCCCTGAAATAACAGCTACTGCTGCTAACAACAGCACTATTGCACACGGGGAGATTTTGTGATAAAGGCAAAATAATTCGCAGGAAAAAGAACATTTTGTTATTGCAGAAGAAAGAACTGTCTTGTGCTCGTCTGTTTCGCGTTCGCATCTACATCCCAGAAAAGCGTACTCGAGCTTCTCTATGCATCGCATGAATTGGTGGTCGCCACCGCTACTTTCTACCTTAATTGTTACGAAGCAGACGCAGCATGTATGTTGTTTCTGCTATTGTAAGCACTTTTGGGGGCTCCTCCTCGTCCACATAATCAGCTGCGTCGTTCACAGCTATCTCAGTGATGTGCGTGCGAGACAGAATTCCGGTAACGGGGACGCGTAGTCCGCGTAAACTTGCACTTCACTACCGCGTTGGGCGTGTAGTGGAAGTAATCATTCGAACGGGGACCTTATCAGCTGACTTTAGCGGACTTTGCCTTGTGTCCTGTCTCCCAGTATTTCGAGATATCCGTGGTCCTCCGAAAAAAAACATTTCGAGATAAAGCGGGGAAATCCGTAGAGCCTATTCAAGGTAAACACACGACGAGAAAAAGTTTCGAGAAGATATTTTGAGATAGCAGAGTTCGAGTTAACGAGGGATTAATTTGACGGGCAAGCACCAGGAATGTTTTTTCTTCCCCTTCTTCACTCTGCGCATGAAGCAAAAGCAGCGGGGCGCACATTCTATATGCTCCGAAAAGTTTACTGTTTTATTACGTTTCTATTTGGAACAAAAATACCAACTGCCTTCTTCTGGGATACACCTACCGTTGATGCTTGTACTGTCGTTAGTGGGCTTTCTCATTTTATTAACCTACTATGTCACAGGCACTCGGTAAGGAAGTGTGTACTGTAAACGGAGTGCCAAGTCTGCAGGACCAACTACTGCTTCCGGCATGGCAAGGGGGTGGTGGTGAAAACATTTATTGAACTCATTTGTTGGCCGGAGAGCAGCCTCGATGAGTGGGGTCCTCAGTCCAGCACTCCAATGGCGGACGCTGTCCGGCGGGCCCGCTCGATCAGCCGTTGCTGGTCTTGCGGGGCAGTGCTGGACAGAGCAGCCTTCCAAGAGCAGAGAATGGGGATGCGTATAGGGGTGAGCCCGTCTGGTGGACGCGGACGCTCCCATACAGAGTGGTAGAGGTTGGAAGTGCGGCTCTTGCAATCCGGGCAGTTGCTGGAGGATTGTTTGGGAAAGAAGGGGTGTGTTGGGTGTAAGCTTGGGAACGTGTGTGTCTGGAGCTGCCGCCATGGCGTGGCGTGGTCGCCGGATAGGGAGTGGGGGTGGAGGTAGTGTTTTTCTTTGTGAGCGGGAGTAGGCGAGTGTGAGTGTATGTTGAGAGGTTTGTGGGATGGGATGATGGAAGCTGATGTCGTGGAGTCACCCTGGATCTGTCTATCCGCTTCCCCTGATGCCCGGTGGGCTATTTCGCGGGCGAGCGTGTGCTCATTACCAGCAAGGGAGGCATGGCCAGGGGTCCAGGCGATACGAATGAAGGGAAAGACGGCCATCATCCCAGGCCTCATATTTTTTCATGCCATTTGTGTCGACCAATTATGTCCATCAAACAGCACAATAAGGGCACAATCATAAAATAATCATGAACTGGTTCATATCCGGCAATTTCACGTAAAATACTTTTCGATTGAAAGTTGGAATAGCGAAAATGTCGCTGCAATTACTGTTTTTACAATCCGCTACGAATGCCGCACCAAAGGAAAACCCGTAATTTTTTCGTTTTTATCGAGCAGGAAATGCAAAACTAACGCAAAATGAGCTGCAGCTTTTATTTTTCCTTTCGTTACCCACAGTTCACTGTACCTACAGTATATTTAGGCAATTGGACGGCCACAAAACAAATTTCCAGCGCTCTGCGGGTAAAGTAGCAGCGTTTCCTGGCCCCACCGGGCGTGCGGCCGTGAGCGCGCCCAGCCTCGGCTTTCAATGGTGGTTGACTACAGCGCTACCGCTATTTTCTGTGCGAAACCAGTATCTCTCCGGGCGGCCGGGCGGGCGACTCTAAAACTTCTAGTACACTCTAGCACAGATAGGCTGGTGGTGATGACGGTGATGATGATATGTATATATGTATGGTAAAGATGATGATCATGATGTATGTATATATGTATGGATGGAAGGGTGTATGCACGTATGCTTGTAAGGATGCATGCACGTATGCATGTATGTATGTATGTATGCACGTATGCACGTATGCATATATGTATGCGTGTATGTATGTATATATGTGTTTATGTATGTATGTATGTATGCCTGCATGTATGTATGGTATGTATGTATGCATGTGTGTGTGTTGTACGATCCCGGTAGCCAGAAATCATTATTACCGTCAGCGTCGCCGTACACTAAGCTAGTAAGGAGAAGCATCGCCAGCAGCTGTCTCAGAAACGCGCTGAATAAATCGTGCAAACACCTCTTGAACTTCAGTTTTGACTCTCAGGTGTTGCGCAATACATTAGCAGGATATCGGGAAAGTATAATCCTGGCTTTGGCCGATTCGATTCGCACGAAGGAAAAAAAAACGCGCCAATATCCGAAAGAGGAAAATAGCCATGTGGCACAAAAGGACAAAAGGGTAGCGGTCATCTCGTATGTGCATCCCGTATATGCATAAAGTTGTGCGATATGCGATATGCATCGCATATCGCACATCCGTAAGGGGGCCATGCAGACAAAACACGTTTGGTTCATTCGAAAGCTTGCCTCGTTGGAATCCTACTGCACCACTATTAACGTAAACTCTGTTCGAATAAGCTACATAATTAGGAAAAAATGGAATTGCTATGCGACTCTTTAGGTCACTTTCCGCAATACATAGGACGTCATATGCAGAGTCGTGCGATTAGCTGAAAGCGACAAAAGCAAATGCAAGTCAGGCAGGGCTTATAAGCTGACATAACGAGCTGTTTTCGCATAAGTGTAATGTACATTCATTTTATAGGTAAGAATGGTGGGGTGAAGAAATGGGAGTTACCAAATTACACGCAAATGTGGAAGTACCAGTGCGTACTGCTCTTCGTACTGCGCGCACTGTGCTTGTTATAGCTGCACAGCATTGTCGCGCTTTGCGGATGTCTCAGCCGACATTGGCCGATTAGCGAAAGCGACATGTCGACATGTCGTATGTGACCCTATTCGTCGTGCATAACACATGTTTCGCGAAACAATTACAAGACAGGTGCAAATACGGTCAAAAGCAGCGCAAAAGCGAATAGCGGTGCGGAGCAGTATGGTTGTGTCATCCAGGAGGCCTGACGGTAAACAAGACTTCGCAGCCCGCTGCAGGCTGAAGAGCGCACTTGAAGTCCGCTTGAAACCCCGTCCACGTGGCGTTTTGTAAGACGTGACGAAACCCAAGATTTGGTGGTAGAATTAAATTTTTTACCTAAATTGATATCTTCATCAGTGATTAAAGCATCTTTTGCTACCGGAAAAGCAATGAGCTGCACAAAAAACGAAATATTTCGAATAACACAGACTTGTATTTGGTTTGCATGGCTTGTTTGTTTAAGGTCGGGCGTCAAAGTAGTCATATCGGCCCTTACTAAAATAACTAGGCTTCGCAGGAAAACGTGCCTCTTGAGAAAGGGAAAAAGAACAAATGCCTCACTCGTTACTTTCCAGAGCCAGTGCGTGCGTTCCGCGGAAGGCATCATGAAAAGTGGCCCCTTTATTACAAAGGAGCATATGTTGGCCGGACGGGGCGGTGCATGAATACTCGCTTACGGGAGCATTTGAGCAACGTACAAGACGACAAACATGATAATTTGGCGAACCATGTCAAGAGCGCGACGACTGTGAGCCTCTTTACCATGCGTGCCCCATCATATTTTAAGACGCTTATGAGCGCGTTTGAGAGAATGTTGAAGCCGCGGAAATGCAGCGGGTTACTGACTGCGTAAACACAACGCCCCTATTTTTGTCCTCGAAAGAGCTGGTGTAATAGGATGGATGTTTTTGACACATGCGTGCTGCGCAGTGGTGTGATGAACTTAAATGGTCCTGTGAGCGTGTCCTTCTTTTTTATTTATATGGGCCTTTGTCGCTATTAAAATTCTGTTGTGAGTAGCTCCGGTCCTTGTCTCCTACGTCATTCGTCTTCGTTCATGTGCTTAACGTTGTTACAAATGGGGTAACAGCTAGCTCGTTCCAATACGTTGTTTTGCTTCCAAAGTGTCTTATTTCGTCCCTCCATCGAGTAATTCGTTTTCCTGTTTTTAAACGCGTATCTGGGTGTCTTCTCTGTCACCCTGGTAGCCCACAAATTTTAATTTCACTTCATTACGGGGTCAGAGCCCGATTTCGTGCTTTCTTTACTTGAAGTATATCTTTTACTTTAGTTTGTTCTGTTATCAACAAAGCTCGTTTCCTCTGATCCACATTATTCCTTCCCTGGTCCGTTGAGATGACCTACATTTGCTATCCAGTTGTTTAGTAAGGTGCCAAGCATCCGCTCCTTGTGTCCTCACCTCACATTTTTAATACGAAAGTGTTTTATTCCGGAATTCAGAAGGATTTCTCTTACGTCATATCCGTCACGGAAGTGACGCCAGTACAACAAAGCAAGCTGGCTGTAAAGGGTGCACCCCTGCACACATTGGTTATTGCGGGAAAGCAACCTTTAGTACTAAAGAGTAGGTTGCACTTGGGGTTG
Organism: Haemaphysalis longicornis; assembly: GCF_048455015.1. Classification (NCBI taxonomy): domain Eukaryota; kingdom Metazoa; phylum Arthropoda; class Arachnida; order Ixodida; family Ixodidae; genus Haemaphysalis; species Haemaphysalis longicornis. Next base: position 149,440,638 of record NW_027526361.1, read on the forward strand.
TTGGTTTTCGCGTTTTATATTTTAACACGGAACTGTTTTATGCCTGGATACACCAAGATTTCACTGACCTCATATCCGCCTTGGAAATAGCGTCAGTACACTTTTGCCGAAGCGACCTGCCAGAAGGACGTCGCTCGCCAAGCACACCCACAAGACAGCCACCGACCCGCAAATCATGCTCAGCTGCAGAATTCGCTGCATATTTCACTTCCGTGCTTTACCGATGTCTATGACAGAGGAATCAACCGCAGGTTTTTTTCTGAACTTGCCGCTGAACGTAGCAGGCCCTGATCGTTTTGTCGCGACGCTCTAGAACCCGCGGCCAATTCCGAAGCCAACGCCCGCGCTACGAACCCAATGGAAATGTATACGCCAGGGATGCGGTGATAGCTTAATTGGACAGACGCCGTTTTCGTAACGCGAGGAACCCGGGTTCGATTCCTACAAAGCGAAGTTTTTTTTTTTTTTCTTTTCGTTTGGCTTCACATGTTTTAAATGCAGAGCATTTCTTTGCCTCGCCTGTTCCTGCGTCGGACGGTGTCAACAGTTTCGCGTCCACAGCAGGTGCGCCTCTCCTTCCCTCCTCTCTCTCAACAGCAGCTGGCGCGCGCATGCGTCGTAGTCAGCCCGTTCGCTCCGTCGCGGTCTCGGCCTAACAGGTGCGTGATAGCAGCGCGGTGGGTCGTGGAAGGGCGCGCGCTGCTTGAGCATGCGCGCTCTCCCCCCCGTACTGCTCTCCCTCTACTGCGCGCGCTGAAAATATGGCGGCTAGCGGTCGCTCGTGTTTCAGTCACTGCGTTGCTCCTTCCTTCCTTGGTTGACGCTCGTGCCCACGTTTACTCGTGTCTGCTACTCCAGCATCACGGAAGAAGCGATGGAAGCAACACTGCCTTCAATGAGTACTGAGGCCCCAATGCTCTGCATTTACTCGTGTTCCCCTCGCGGGAAGGCGCGGGAATTTTTTTTTTGTTTCCCACTGCTCCTAACCCGTAACTGTCAGGCGTTTGGTCTGGCCCAGCATTAGAGGAAAAAGTTGATTTGTCCCAGTGGTTAGGTTGCCGGTTTCATGGCGTACAGGTCCAAGGTTGGATTCACGGGACCTCTTTGACCGCATTTTTTCTTTAGGCTTCAAGGTTACTCTCTATAACGGACGGATATGTGTCGGCCAAAGCAGGTCTGCTGGTAGAACGTATTTGCTGTTAAAACGTAAATAAGTGTTTCCACTTCACACATAGCGACCACGGGCATTTGTATAAATCACATGTGATGTGCAGTTGTCTCAATACGCAAGCCATGCGTTTTCAGTGATTTCGATTAAAGATGTCTTTGAAGCGCAGTGTATTTCATACCCGTAGTGCGTGGGAAACGTGCTAAGAGAGACTATGATTTGTCACTTCTTTCTGTTTTTTCCAAAAAAATGCTCCTTTCAGAGGCTTGAATACTTCTTGGACCAGAGACCCGCCTGGAGTGCGCTCTTCGGCAGGGTGTCAGCACTACAGAAGGAATTTCAATTTGAACATATCATCGTCACGGACACCAACCTCGAAGAGCTGTTCCTCGGCTTCGCCAAGAAGGCTCGGGAAGAGGCTGAACTGGAGATTAAGGACTGACTGCCCAGTAACACAATTATGCTCATCAGCGAATATCAATTGTTGGTCCCTGATTACTCCCACTATCGCAGCGTACATTAGACATATCCAGGGGTATCGTCTTGAGGTATGTGTCGATAATTTGTTCATTTGTAGGTCCAAAAAAGCAAATTTCATGAGAATTTACCAAAAATAAACACTCTATGAAGGCCGTCGTTTTTTGAAAAGTTTCTTTCCTACAAAAACGTTCTTAATAAAGTGTAATAAAGTGAACACAACGGGTGACCTGTGCACTATTATATTCTGATTAACTGTGTACACAGCGATTATACGTCCTCTTCAATAGACCTTCAGCTGCCTAGTCTCAAACAAGAGTAACGTTTTGCAACTATTTTTTCATATTTAGTGTATCCATGAAGCAAATGTCTTTGCCTGCTTTAAGTTTCTTTGTTTGCACTGTTCCATTAACCTGAAGTGGCCCCGCTTTTGTCCGGACATCCCCTCTTCAAGTACACTTATTTTAGTTTGAGCATGATGTGCCTTCAACGTTAACCGGCTCCGCTGCCATAGAACACTTTTTTCTATTTGTAAGTTTTTCTCTTAAGCTTAGTTCCATGAGCCGGTGGGCTCTCAATGTTTTCGTTCATTTGGTTGGGTAATCGTCCGAAAAATTGAACTATTAGGTTGGTCGTGAGAAGTGCACAATTTTTTTCAACGGCAAGTTCTCGCCGAATGCCCGCATACTCGTGCGTATTTTACGCTGGATTACTTTCTTGGCTGAGAGCAACACTGAATCCAATGCGAAGTATCCAAAGTTTCCGTAGTGAACGTGGTATACAAGCCGAATTGAACTGTAGCTAGTAGGCATGTTTAAGGCAAGGCTTCTTCTATAGAGATCCATCAGACGGCACTGTTAACACTTCATTAATGCGACGTCCACCGCCGTTTCCTAACGTAAACAAAGCTAATTTAACCTTCTGAAAAATATTAGCTTGAAAAAACTAATGCCAAGCTAACCCAGAAATTTACACTTGATTGTTAAGATCTAACAAATATAAAGGAGGCAAAAGCCGGACTCGTCTAGGTGGAATCTGTTTACCACAACGGAAGACTCATAGCCATGCTCAATCCTAACCTTAGATATTCAAATATCACCGGGCGGTACTCCAGATACTGAGTTCAGACAAATGCGTTAGCCCTGACTCCAATTTTAAAAATATAACAAACTATGGCAAAGCGCTCTCTTTCCTTGACTCGTTCTTGCGTGAAGAAACCACATTGCCATCCTGACTATACTGCCCACCCACTCAACACACTATTTTGAAGCCACAGGCGTTACTATGTGTACCTAATTTATTCAGCATTGAAATAATCGACACCAAGCGACAAATCATCAACATCGCATGTGGCAGAAATGCGACACGCAAAATTAAATAACAAAACTTCCTGCGAACCGGTTTATCGATTAAGCTCAATCGGGTGCCGCAACATGGGTAACGGGTGACAGGTGTTTCAAATACAGATGGTGCGTTAGGGAAGAATTAGATCAGAGCAGTGTTGGGCAAGGCGTGAAAATTGGCGGAGCCTTTGAGCGTTTCTTGCTAAGGAAATGTCGCCGAGCAAGAAAAATCCTCAACAAAATGTCGGGAAGCCTATGGGTTGTGCACACTTGCGTGGTGCCCATGCCGTCAAACATTTGTCTGTGCAGCCATTCCAGCGCCTTCGCGTCCCCCTTGCTATAGCGTCGTTGTATGCCCGAGCACAACGCTGGCGGCCGCTACTCCCCCATGTCTGTCTGGCTGCACACTGTTTTTTTTTCCACAAAGCGTATTCGAGTGACTATATACCGGAGGCTGTGCCGGGTTAACGTTCGTCAGTTCATAGGTGTGAGAACATTCTGTGGCAAGTCAACCCAAACTTCCGTACCTGCGAGTGCAAGTTGGTCGTGCGTCAAACGCTGCAAAGAGACCGTCATAATAGCGCTGTTGTGCGACAGCTTTTGGGCAGGCAGCAGCTGCAGCAGTATTGTGTCCCACCGAGCTAAATACCATTACATCCACGCCAATTACTGTTTGCCCGAGCGTCCAACAGCCTGCCTGTGGGAAGACAGGAGTGAAGTCGTCGTCACAAATCAGCCGATTGACAGCTGCGGCGTTTTGGTATCGGATGCAGATTGTTCAGCCCTCGCCGAGTGCCTTCCCCTTCGGCCGCTCGGATACATGCCGATAGATGTGTCTAATATACCGGCTAACAATCTACTCACTTCCACGCTAACGTTTTATCCCAATCAGCGCCCGGCAGAGTGCTAGGAATTTCTTCGGCAGCATGGTCTGGCTTTTGTACAGAAAGACGTTGCCGTGGGCTTAGTGAGGTTGCAATTGTGCCAATATACGTGTTCCCAAGAAACAAGGCTGTAGCGAAGGTATTTTGTGCGCCGTGACACTTTTTTTTCGCAATCCCGGCCCCATTTACCGGTTGGTGGCGACTTCTCAAGGGCACGTAGGGTGTCCCCTCAAAATGTCACTTCGAATTTTCCTACCTGTTGACATCGAAATATTAAGTGCGAACACGCTAGGGACAGGAGAGGGAACGACTCCGCCTTTTACTTATCAACTGACGTTTATTCTCAAAGAAAAAAATTGGCGCCACTCCACGCTCTGAATGTGATGGAAAAGCAAAGCTTTAAACGACACCCACAATCATTGCCCATGCGGTGTCACTTGAATTCACGCACATGGCTCTACAGAGAGTGAAACCAGAGATTCTGCCAGCCGTTACCGGAGATTCGAGTCCCGAACGCCGCATCGTCGGCAACCGCCGTACTAGAGGGGCGGACGCCGCCGCTGTAGCCCGGCCGTGTGTCGACAGAAAGAAAACGGTGAGACAGTGGAACCTAGCCATCCTGATGTGCTAGCTCGGGGCTACACCACCGCGCGACACAAGCGCAGACACCCAAAGGATTCGGCATGTGAGATTAGTTATTCCCATTTATGCCGATTAAAACGAGTTAGTTTAGTACGTTTGAGAATTGCAAGAAAGGTGACGGAACTTTTATAGACGCCATTTAGCAGAAGCAGTGGCTCCTTTCGCCTTTTGTAATACCTCGTAAAACACCACCGAATTGGTATTCGCCAATTTAGAAAAGGGAGTCCCATTCTTGGCAAAGCCTGCCCAAATGGTAGTTTTTACCTGGCGGCAAGATGTCTGGCGGCAATGGTAGTCTTTACCTGGCGGTCTCTAACTTTTCTTTTCCAGCCCTGCAAACCAATCTTTAATGTATCTTTGCCGTACGACCACTTCATTGCGTCGGGTTCCTGTTACGCAGGAGGTGCCGTCGAACAAGTTAAGCCGTGCAAACAAAGCACGCAATGGACCCGACGCTGCGCCAAAACAGGCCCAAAACAACCGTCGTGAAAGCAGACAACAAAGTAGTACAGCCGACGCGCCCGCCGCCGAGCAGGGACCGCTGGGCCCGCTGGGTAAATTCGCCGCGCCATCTACAGTGTGCTGCATGAGTGAACCCCCACCCCCGCTACCACCTCCGCTTCGTTGGGAGTTTATAGTCCCGTACGCCGCGAAAGAATCGTTGGCAGGTAGAGGTAGAAAGATTTGCTTTAAAACACACACACCTTCTCAGAAGACATGTACTCCGCTACACATGCGCATACGAGAGAGAGAGGCCAAAACGGCGCTCACCCCGCCATCTACCCTCTTTATATAAGAAGTGTCGTTGGTTTTCATAGATACTGAGAGAGGCTTGGCTGGTAGAATCTGAGGAGGTACATAAATGTGTTTTTTTAATAAACTTGAGTTGATAGCAGGCGCCCAGTCAACTTCCCCCCCACCCCCCCTCTTGTCCATGTCCTGTTCGGGCCTACATTTCAACAATTTATGTTGACCAACTAGCCCGGCTCTCTATTTTACATGTAGACACCACGACCCTGAAGCGGGTCGTAGTGCCGCAAACGACGGTCGCCTGGGGCGGTTTTTTTTCTACGAGGTTCGGACGCATGGACTGACACGGCGGGCACGGTGATAGCTCATAGTGTTCCCAATAGAATGACCTGACAGCTAAGATTCATGCTAATACCATGTATACTAGCTGTTTCGTGTGTAGCAAGGCTTGTACGAAGCTGGACGAAGCTGGCCTGCAAACGTTTGGAAGCTTTGCAAGACTGCATCGTGAACAATGGTGTTGGATGCCCTTGCACGTCCAGTGCGAGGATGTTGCTCGGTTGAGGATATTACTGAGATTACTTTTGATAAGGTAAACAATAATTGTTCTTTGATCTGGATGATCACGTTCTGTGTTGATAAATTTGCTTAAGGCCAATAATGAGAAAGGGGCTAAGGGCGGAGTGTTTAAGGTATGCCATTACGCTAGCATACATAAGTTGTCGGAACGGGTTCCTATGATGGTAGGCGAGTGATATCAGTCGCCATTTGTCAGCGGAAACAAGCTTGTGGGGCTCTGCAATGAGAGCGGTGTCACCGTGTTTTTATTTTCAGATTGGTTTCACAGACTCTCAATGCTTGTTAAGAACGTTGCGAGCAACCTATGTAATTGGTGTTAATATTTATTTATTTGTTTATTTATTTATTTTTATTCAGTTATTTATTTATTTATTTATTTATTTATTTATTTATTTATTTATTTATTTATTTACACAGTACTGTCAATCCCCAAAGGGGATTATTACAGAAGTGAGCATATATATTCAATGTTACAGAAAAGATACGGAACTTGCTCAGCAAAGTGCCAATTATTATCGCAGTACTACAGTGCACATTCAGAGTAGTCATAATCAGAACAATACTGTAAGAAGAACAAGTATGCGTAATCAAACACTACAGACACCAGGATGCGTACAAGCATCACAGTCGATAGATTTAAATGTATTTGGGAAATTCACACAGTAATAACGCACACCAAATACATACAAGGTAAGTACGAACACTATCCCTCAAGATACACAGCCTATCACACTTTCTTCAGCAAGCTGTAGAAATTTTTCAGTGGTTGCCTGTTGAGTGGTAACAGGGCCTAATGCATCCCATTCCCGAAAGCTGCGTGGAAATAAAGAATAGGTTTTGTAATTAAATTAATACTCTTCCAATTCCAAAAAATGGCGTTGCCCTCTCGGTCTAGCGTCGCAAAAGGTCAAGAAGGAACCGGGGTTTATTATCAATGGCTTGTGAATTACCTGACATAGAAACTGCAATCACAGAAGCTGTGCGCGGCTTGAAAGCCCAGCCCAACGTAATAGTTCAGTTGGCGAGTCAGTGCGCTGTAACCTATCTGTAGTATATAAAGCGCACTGCTTTGCATTGAACCCTCCCCAGAGTTGTAATGTTGGACGCGGTGTGAAGGAACCACACAACAGTTGCATATTCCAAGAGAGGCCGCGAAAACACAACGTATGCCGGAAGTTTGGTTTCATGGGTGGAAAAATAAAGTGCCCTCTGGATAAAAAAATATTTTGTTTAATGCTTTCTTTGTGACGTGACAGACAGGCTTCGTCCAGCCACGATCGGGAAATATGGTTCCGCCTAAGTATTTATAGTGGTTTACACTCTGAATTGTCACATTGTTAAAATTGTACAAGAAATATATTTTGAAAGTTTCTTAGTAATTGGCACGCAGACTGTTTTCTCGATATTGATCTTCATTTGCCAGTCGTCGCACCACTAGGCTACCTTTTTTAACGATTTATTCAGATTCCACTGGTCTTGAGCGTGCTTTACTTGCTTATAGAGGATGCACTCTTCTAGAAAGAGTCTTATTGCAACATCTACTTGGTAAGCTAAGTCATTGATGAAAATTAAAAGCAACAAATGAGCTAATACAGAACCTCGGGGGACTCCTTAAACAACTCGAGCCAGATCGGAATGATTGTTGCCGCAGTGTACAAATTGGTGGCGATCAGTTAAAAAATTACGTATCCGATGGATTCGCAATTCTGGAAATTTTGTTGGTGATGTGGTGTTAACGAGATTTTGTGTTTTGAGTGAGGCTGGCAAGGACTTCCTGTAGTTCTTGGAGAGGGAAAGAAACGTGGAGTTAAGGATCTGGTGTGCTTGTGCTCTTTTTTCGCTAACTGAGTTAGTCAAGGAACCGACAAGAATAACGAATGGTACAGTTAACACTCTAGATCTAGTACTTATAACCATACCTGATTTTGTTTCTAACCTTGTATATCCACCATGTTTGAGCTAGCATTCTTTACTCACGTTTAGTCAAAATTTATTGCGTCCAAAAATAATACTAAGTAAACCTATCCGCAACTATAACTGTGCTAATTTCCAAGCAATTAACAACGACATATGCAGATTTTGGACGCTTTTTTAGACAGTTTGTACAATCGCACAGTGGGAACTAGCTGGAACTTGTTCACGAAAAAATGAGCTTACGAACAAATACATTCCTATTCACTTTATCTCTTCGAGCCGTAATGCTCCCTGACGTACAAGCAATCTTAAACGCTTATTTAACAAGAAAAAGCGCCTGTAAAAATCAGCAAAACTGTCTAGGAATGATGCGCATTGGGCGGCTTACAAACTGGCTAGTGATAACTATATTGTGGCGCTAAGGTCATCCACATAAAACTTCTTCGTACCGTATTATCCGCTATGCTAGTTGCTGACACTAAAACGTTTTGGAGCACCATCAGTCCTCGTGAAAATAATGGCGTTCATATAACGGACACCGATGGTGTCGCAATTCCTCCGGAGGAGTGTTCTAACACTTTTAATGAAACCTTTGTGCGTAATTTTCCTTGCACGAAAACGTTTGCATGCCACCTATCGAAACCTTTACCGACCTTGATATGTTTCCAATACTTATTGAACTAAGTTGAATTGTTAAAGCAATCAAATCACTCAAAGTTTCTTCCGCTTCTGGTTGGGACGACATCAGCCCTGAAATCTTGCAGAGCACTTGTGCATATTCATCATTCATTTTAACAAAAAATTTTCAGCAGTCACGTAACAAGTTATTTGCCTTCGGAATGGACGGTAGGGACGGTGATTCCTCTTCATAAATCAGGAAGCGAAAATTCACTCCTCAATTACCGGCACATTTAACTTACTAGCATCCCTTGTAAAATAATCGAACATATTCTTTTTCCCACCTTGATAGTTTGTTGCAATCAAATTCATTTTGCACGCGGTCACAGCATGGGTTTTGCAAACGTTACTCATGTGAAGCACAGTTGGTATCCTTCCCGCTCAAGCTTCATGCCATACTCGATCGCTCATTGATCGCCCATGCTCGATCACTGATCCGATATATTTTGACTTTTCAAAAGCATTCGACAATGTGTGCCAATAATTAGTACTATACAAGTTACATCAGCTTAACATTGGCTTGATATTTTTCCAACTAATCGGTCGCAGTTGGTTTTGATTAACAACCAAAATTTTAATAGTACATTTGTCCAATCTTCTGTGCCACAAGGTTCTATTCTCGGCCCTCTGCTTTTTCTAATATGTATTAACGATTTAAAGTCGTGATTGTCAACTGATATGAATTTATTTACCGATGATTGCGTATGGTTCCGGGAAAAAATCTGTGACGATGACTTCACCATGCACCCTTCAAAGTGACCTAAATTCTATATTGTCATGGTGCTTAAAGTTGCGCATCGAACTCCATGTTAGTAAGAGTGAATTTATGTGTGTATCTAGAAAAATTTAACACATTACCTGTTTACTACCTTGATAGCATCGCCCTAGACTTTGCGCAATCTTTTAAATATCTCGGTGTTAACATCACAGGCAATCTCACCTGGAACGTTCGCATTGAACATATTTTTAACAATGCAAATCGCATGCTGGCTTACCGTACGCGTGATCTTGCTAAGGAACCATCTTCCCTTAAACTGCTGTTGTACAAAACAATTATTCGGTCTAAATTAGAATACACCTCTTCTGTTTGGGATCCTTCTTTACACAACCTTATCAACACACTGAAAATGATGCAAAAACATTCCGCACGTTTCGTTTCGCCTAACTATAACAGAACCGTCAGCTTCTGCGTAACAACCTTTAATCCTTAGCAGTTCGACGTAAACTTTCCCGACTTTCGTTGTTTCAAAAAATATTTCAGCACCAACACCTGCATGACGAACTAATTTTGCCTCCATTTCACGCTTCTTCCCTCCTTGATCATGCTCACAAAGTCGGCATAGCATCAAGTCGAACGAACGCTTTTTTTCAGTCGTTTATTCCCCGTACGTCATTAGAATAAAATCTCCTCCCCTTGCCTACAACAACCGTTGTAAATCACACGCTTTTCGAAAATGCCATGTATGATGTGTCAGGGCACCTCCAGAGAGGGGATGCATCGAAAATTGCCGAAAAAGGAAATAAAAGGGGGAGAAACAAGGAAACGCCACTTTGAACGGCCCGCGATAAGCGCACCAATGAACGAGCGCCTCTCCGAAACCCCGAGGCATCATAGTCATATATGGCAGCGCACTGGTCAGTCAATCAGAGACCGCGCGCAGGAGGCAAGTGGCGTGATGACCATATATGGACACGAAACGGCAAGGAGAAATGAGAGTGTGCCGCGATCAAGCCGAGGGTGGTTAAAAGACGGGGGCAAAAGAAGTAGAAGGAGGCCAGAAAGCAGTAGGCGGTACGAGCACGTGAGCTTCAAGGAACGAGCCAGGGGGGCGCAGCCACGCCACCGACTATCCCTACCACGCCTGGGCGGGAGCGGGCGGACTTCGCATCGGCTGCGGCATCCTAAGCGCAGCACGAACCTGTGTTCATGGCCACAGCGACGGCAGTCGGGCGCCTGCGGCCAGCGTCTACGCTCCGCCGACCATCGCTTCGACGGCCCCCAAAGGCTACGTTCGTGCCGAGACCTACGTTCGTGCCGAGACCTACGTTCGTACCGAGACCTACCTTGCCGAGAAACGTCAGGACGCGCGGAGCCCACGCCGTTCAAGGAACCACCACGCGCATCGAATGCCGGCATAAACAGGCGGCGACGACGGCTGCCACAGAGTCGCGGTCGCGCAATGGTGCGACACGTCAGCACCGACGAGCGGGGTAGGGTGATCCAATAAGGACCAAGTGATTAGGACACAACTAGGGACTAGTTATAGAGAGTACTAGAGACATGATGATCAATTAGTAACGCCAGGAAAGGGGTCCCTGGATTGGACTATGAACTTTGTTGTAGAGACTTTTGGGTTTTGGTTTGAATTGTATGTTGGGATATTTAGTTAGGGGTTTGAGTGCAATAATTTATCAAGTGGTTTGCTTTAGGGTGTTTCCAAGCGTGCATTAAATGTGCGTTTTGTTAAACCGGTCAACGGCTTCCCTGCGTCCGTCTCTCTGAGCTGGTCAACACAACCTCATCATCCGTCACGTGACACCATAGTCATCATTGTGTAAATAATGTTTTGTTGTGTGCAGTTATGCGTGCTTGCTGCGTTTTTTATTGTTTTGCTAAATTTGGCATAAAAATGTATATTCGATATGCTTTTCCTTCGCGGTTTCTGTTTACTTTTTGTTATACTTATTAATATAACCACTCCCCTCTATAATGCCATTGGCAATGAGGGTATTACTAATAAATAAATAAATAAATAAATAAATAAATAAATAAATAAATAAATAAATAAATAATTACCTGGAGGAACGATGCAGCTCGCATGAAACACTGCAGGTGGTGAATGGCAGATGTATCTACAAGGTGATGTGAACTATGTACAAGTGGCCACGTCAGTCCCAATTAGGCTGTGTGCCACTCCTGTCGTTTTCATTATCGGGGGAAGGTGGAAGCGCTATGAGCCACCGTCTACTTCGTCGTTGCCACGTGACAGGCCTCCATTCTTTGAGGGCGACCGTTCCAGTCGAACCCGCTATGAGCCACCGTCTACTTCGTCGTAGTCACGTGACAGGCCTCAATTCCTTGAGGGCGACCGTTCCAGTCGAAGCTGAGTAAATAGGCGATTGTGGTGGTAATAAAATGTGGCATGACTTTATGACATAACCTTACTCCCAAACCTGTCTTTAAAGCACTAGTAATCAGGGTCCACGAACCACAGCCGCAGTGTCGAGCATTAAAATATTCATATTTTCGGTCATAACCGACAACACTCATGCCAACACCATTAATCGCAAAATATAGAAAAACACGCAGAGAAAGAAAGGAAGAACAACACTCAGTAGATCACGCCTCAGTCTTATTCTGATGCGGTTTTAGATAAACGATTCTCAATCTCATTAAAGCATTTCTTTAAAAAGCCCGAGAACTAGGAACGCTAGTATTATGACGGTGGAAAAAATAAATACCTCGTCTTGTTTTTATAGGCAACGTTTGCCACACACATCCCGCATTTTCATTGAACATTTTTATGTCACCAAATTAAACTGGTGTGTTCAACAAAATTCTCGCACTTCAAGAACTCTTTGTAGCGAGCAAAAAATGTTATAACCAGGCACAAATGGAGTCTCATCGGTAAACCAATTTGCAGAAATCATTTAGTTCCGGTGCGAATTTCCAGCACCCTCGCTTTCTTAAGTTTTATGGGTGTTTTTTGTCATGCAGTGAGGAGCAGAATGAAATATTTGTTTTGGGTTATTGGTAATTAGTTTGCAATCAATGCGTGAGCTAACTCGTGCTGTCACGCAATCATCGAACAAGAAGCTGCGTCCTTAAACAGTCACCGACATGGGTCCAAAAACTCGAAGACCTGGACCTCGCAAGGTTCCGGATGTAAGTCAAACCCCTTATCCACAGAATGCTCCTCGACCACCCACGGCTAACAAACGAGCCCGGAAGCTTACGCCGGCGGATGTATACTGGGATCCGCGAAACGAAAAGTAGTTCAAATCGGGCTTCATCCGATTGGAAGGTGCCACCACGGCTGAAGCTATGGTGCCAGTTTTAGAGGTTCGCCTTTCAGCCGCCGAAAACGCCAGGAGGCGCGCAAGCGTTATCCAAAGGTACCGTATTCACATTAATTGGGTGTTTTGTGAGTCTGAAATATCTCTTGAATGTTGGTTTAAAGTAGGCAGTTCATTTGAAGTGGTCATACTGCCCGTTACGTGTGAATTTTCCAGGGCACAAGAGCTCCGGAGATGCATTTATAAGTAATCATTTTCTGACCTGATTCCCTTTCTGGCTAGTGGAATTGTACAACATCAGGGCTCACCAAACATTATTCAGACTGAAAAAATAAGCTACCGAAAAACTAAGCAACCAAAAACTAAGCTACCGAAATCGCAAACCTAGCTTTCAGATGACTCGTGAACGTTTTATAGCGTACAAGAAGCGGACAGGCCTTCCATCAATTTGAGCCACTTAGCTACCAGGTGCCGTTAAAACTTCACAGCGTTGATACCAAGAATCGATGTTCTTGGGGTTGTACAAGGCGCAATTGCACCACTTTCATCGGCCGCTGATATCAGCAAGGTAATGAAAAAATAATCAATGATAACGCAATCGCCCTCCATAATAGATGGTGAGAATTTATGGCGGTTGGTATATCAGGAGAGCCAAAGGAACGAGAGCAATAATCCCGCTCTTTATTCAAGCTGAACACACGAGGGAACACACACGCAGAAGTTAGATTTCTCAAACTCGTGATAGTACAAAATATGAGTTGGCAGCGCAGTTGCAGCGGTTGAACACCACCTAATCTTCGCGCTGCATTTTTGCAGGCTGTCACCGGTGTGCCTTGATCTAGCTATGTGGATTTGTCGCCAGCATCCCCACCCAGCCCGCCACGGGACCCTTTCCTCAGCGTCCCTTGCGGTTGCGTGGCCGGCACGTGACCTCACCTGAGGAGACAAAAAGGCCCAAGATCGACAGTTTGCAGCGCATTTACGGCGGTTGAACGCCACCTAATCTTCGTGCTGCATTTTTGCAGGTTAGTTGTTCGGTACTGCATAGTCTACGTTTTGGCCTTTCCCCCGCCGCAACTGCTGCCCCATCAAATTTTTTCTATTAACCTTGATGAACTGCAAAATACGCACTAACGCTGAACTTGCACAGAAAATTGAAGAGCTTGATACTTTGGTTAGAGACCTCGCTTCAAAATTTGAGGAGAAAACACAAGACAAAGATGAAGATGTTGATGAAGTCGCTGATTTGCGGGAGAGTATAAAATTCATGAGGGAACAGTTCAACAACATGGTGAAGGAACGGGATGAGTCGGCGTCCTACAAGGCGCCCGTGGCGTCTAACAAAGAACTCATGGCTACAAATTGACCACTGGAAAAGCGTGTCGCTAACCTGGAACAATACTCTCGACTCGCTAATGTCGAAATCAAGGGTGTTCCAGTCACCAAAGGCGAAAACTGTGCAGCCATTTTGACAGCCATTGGGGACGCTATCGACTGCCCTATTTCTATTATTTATTATACCTTACAGGCGCATTGCAGAGCATTTAGTAAGGGGGGTTACATTTTTGAAAGAACACAAAAAAAATAGTGGGGAAAAAGAAGAAAAGACAAGTACACAATATAGAGTTTGGGTAATCGGCTTACAGACGTAAATGAAACACGTCATACACGTTTCTAACAGACAATGATCACAAACGCACAGGGTTTTTGTGGAATAAAAAACATCACAAAAACACAAATACAAGGGGGAAACACCCATAAACAGTAACAATAATATTCTAGCAATTCATCATTAAACAATTACTAGAAAAATGTCGGTGCAGATTTTCGCTAAAGCTATCTTGACTAAGTATGGATGCAATTTGGTCAGGAAGATCATTCCAGTGCATGATTCCTCGAGGCAATGCAGATGAATTGAAAGCAAGCGTCTTGCCAAAAATTCGCGTGAAACTATGACTATTATGAAGGCGTCGTGACGTACGTACTGGGGCGTTAAGAGGAAGCGGGTTAGGTGTGACGCGAACTATGTATTTATGAAAAAGGCATAATAGCGCAATAGTGCGACGGGTATCTAGCGGCTGAAGTAATAACTCTTGTTTGATTTGGGTAACGCTAAGATGACGGTCGTACTTGCGTGTAATAAATCTGGCTCTGTTTTGAATAGATTCCAGCTGGACGATTAGGCAGTTTTGGTGAGGGGACCAGATTGCCGACGCGAATTCTAGCTGTGAACGAATAAAGGTTAGATACGCATGTTTGCGGACAAGGGCTGGTGCGCATCGTAAATTTCGTCGCAGATGGCCGAGCGATTTAGAAGCCTTTGCGCAGATGGCGGAAATGTGGGTACTCCAAGAGAGATTAGGTGTTAGATGAACACCAAGATATTTATAGGAAGCGGCTTGCGAAACTGCACTGTGGTTGATGGAATAAAGAAAATCTGAATTATCGTGTTTCCGACTAAAAGACATTACTTTGCATTTATTCAAATTAGGTGACATTTGCCATGTATTACACCAATTGTAGATTATGTTTAAGTCATTTTGTAAGGAAAGGTGGTCGTTAAGGCTAGTAATCGTACGATATATAATACAATCGTCAGCAAAGAGTCGTATCCGTGATGAGATGTTGAGGGGCAGGTCATTTATGTAGATCAGGAACAGTAACGGGCCCAGGACGCTCGCCTGGGGAACTCCAGAAGTAACATCAGCGAGGTGTGAAGAAAAGTTGTTGACCACGGTAAATTCTTGGCGCATAGACACAAAGTTCCGAATCCATGATAAAGTGAAAGAATACAGGCAAAGCGCTGATAGTTTTGTAATGAGGCGGGAATGAGCAACACGGTCGAACGCTTTTGAAAAATCAAGGAAAATGCAGTATGTTTGTTGGTTAGCAATCATGTTAGAGTGTAGGTCAGTTGTAAATTCCAGCAGTTGTGTATCACATGACAGGCCTTTTCTGGAACCATGCTGATGGACGAAAAAAAAGTTGTTGGATTCGAGGTGTTTATACACGTTAGATGCAATAATGGGCTCCAGTAGTTTACAGCATATGCACGTCAAAGAAATCGGGCGATAATTTTCGGGTGCATGTTAGTTATTGGATTTGAAAATGGGAACAAACTTGGCGATTTTCCAGTCGGCAGGTAACTGACCTGATGTCAATGATTTACTGAAAATATGGAACAGAATTTGACTAGAGATGTGCACAGTGTTCTTTAATATTTTTGAATTTTATGTTATCGACACCAGATGAAGTGGAGACTTTAAGACTGCCAATTAGTGAAGCGATGCCTTCAGGAGTAGTATTAATTGGCTGCATATATCTGTAATCGGATTCGGGAACCATGGGTATGGTGGAATGATCTTCCTGAGTGAATACCGACGAGAAGAAATGGTTGAATGGATTTGTACACGCATGTTCCTGAAGGGGAACACCGTTGTCACCATGTAATACAATGTCATTATTAGAACGATGGTTTGAAATTGTCTTCCAGAACTTTCTGGGGTTATTTTTTCACAGCGAAGGTAAATCCTCAGAAAAGTATTTTTGTTTGGCACTGTGTACTGCAGAGTTAAAAGTTCTCAGAAATTCCTTATATTTGGCCCATGACGACGCACTGGAAGTCGATTTAGCACTCTTATACATCGTTTCTTTTTGTTTCGCATGTTTCTGAGTTGTCTGTTGAACCACGGATTAGATTGATCATTTTTTATTGTTAATAAAAGCACATGTTTGTCGACCAGTTCGGCTATCTTGTTCTTGAAGAGCACCCAGCTGTCATCCACAGACCGGGAACTGAATGAGGGTAGGAAGGATTCATTGAAGAATTCTTCCAATTCTGCGTTCATTTCCCTGTAATTACCTTTGTTATAATCGCGTATTTTTTTAATGATGGCACCGGGAAATTTTAAGGAGTGTTAAATGTAAACTGAAGGAGCTTATGATCGCTGAACCCATTGATGTATGATACGGATCCTATGCTTTCCGGTGCAGTGGTTAATACAAGATCTAAGATGTTAGACCCTCGAGTGTGTTCGTCTATAACTTGAACAAGGTTGAAGTCTAGAGTTAAGTTGATGAATTCGGTTGAAGTGCTACACGGAGCTGAGAGGAGCGACCAATCAATGATAGGGAAATTAAAGTCCCCGAAAAGGTAGACTATATCAGCAGGGCATTGTTTCAAGGCACAAGATATACTTTCACGCAGTTCCTTCAAGAAGGATGGATCGGAGTCAGGTGGACGGTAGCAGGCGCCTATTAAGACCTTAGCGGATGCTGTCACGCATGCAGCCCAAGTTATTTCAACCGAAGCATTCGTTTCAACGGAAAATGACGTTATCCCGTTTCTAACTGCGAGCAGAACACCACCACCCCTCCTGTGTGTTCTATCGTATCTGTAAACGCTGTAGTTCCTCTTTTCGTTAAAAAGTTCGCTATCACTGATGTCAGAATGTAACCAAGTTTCAGTTAGCACCAAGATGTCGCTATTACTGTCGTCCCAGTAAGAGCATAACTGGTCGCGTTTAGGAGGTAAGCTTCGAATGTTAGTGTACGTAACCGATAACGACGGCAATTCTTTAGTTGAGTGGTTCTTTGGTCGCAAAGGGTGGACGCCTGTCCTTTGCTATATGTTAGAAGCAATAACAGTATCAGTTACGGGGTCATATGCGTATGTTTTATTGTCCATGCGCATTCTATCCACCGATAGCTTAAATGTCTTATTTTCTTCTCTGGCGAAAGCTATTAGTTTTTTTCAGGCTAGTCGAGTTGAGAAGGCGAAATCTTCACCAATCGAAAAAGTCGACCCCTTAAGCCTGTGCGCCGAACCTAGAATGGTTTGCTTGTCCTTGAAGAAGCGGAACTTCGCAATTATGGGTCGGCATTTATCGGGAGCAAACCCTCCCAACCTATGCACGCGATCAAACTTAAGGGTGTCGGAAGTAACTTTAAGCTTATCTGAGCAGAAGTTGACTATTTTCTGCTCAGAGCCAGGCCAGTCCTCCTTGGGGTCATCCTCAATACCATAAAACAATAAGTTACACCGCCGTGCCCTGTTTTCCGCATCATCACATCTTGCTGTGATAGTTGTTCATCTGTCATTTAAGCTGCTTAAAGTGTCGCTAGGTGTAGAAGATGTAATGGTGCACTGCGACGCAACTTTATTCTCCAGTGTTCCCAGCCGTTCGGCCAGGCGCTTGAGCTTGCTATCGGTCGCATCTTGCCTCTCCTTCAGACCTTTCAGTTCAGTTAAAATAGCATCCTGCCCTGCTTCAAGCTTCCCCATACTTTCAAGGATAGAAGCAAGTGTTTCGGCCATCTTAGTTTCAAGCGTTACAGGAGAGGGTCCGGGGTTCAATTCAACATCCCCCGAGAGTAAAAGCATAAAATATACAAGGTAAGTATTTGTAGTAGCAGAGCACAACTGGTACAGAAATTTTCGCCAGGACTCGAGCATCCACTGACTTGGATGTCATTCGGCGTGTGCCCAAGAAATCCGGAGATCTGAACATAATTTCCCGCTTTTGTTGTCATGAGAAGAAAAATGATTTCGTCCGGAAAGCACGCAAAGCCCGTTTGAGGACGAATCAGATTGGCTTTTCTGGAGAAGCACACGAGCCGGTGTATGTGAATGACCATCTGCCGTACATAAAATACTGTTTGCTATGGCCCTCAAACGGAAGAAGGAGCACTCTTGGCAGCTCCTCTGGACTGCCAATTGCCTAATCAAAGCTAGGAAATCGTTCGATAGTAAAGTATACCGCATCTTATCCGAGGCTGACATGCGTATAGTAAGGTAAATTGCTGAATAATAGGCATGCGCTCATCAAATCGAGATGTCTTTGATGTGCGCGGGTGTCTGTAAATCTTTGCTCACTGACCATCACCGATCAGTCATTCATTTTAACTCAAGAAGCCTCCGGAAAGATGTTCTCAATATCGCTAATTTTCTTTCATCCTAAATCACTCTTTTTGTTTCTTTGTACCTCGGAAACGTGGGTCTGTGACGATGACTCAGACTTGTATGGGTTCCCATCTTTTGCTCCTGAATACAGTCACCACGCAATGGTTAGTCACGTTCATACCGTCCTTCACCACAGTCATCTCACATTTTTCTCTCCGTGCTTTCCCACTCCCTCTCCCAACGCAGATTAGCTGGCCACAGCACTACCTCAGGACGACCTTTCTGTCTTTCTTTTCATTAAAGTTTGTTTCTCTTCTCCTAGAAATGCGACGCCACTAAAACCAACGCCGCGCGCTCACTGACATGGATTGCCCAATGGGATTGCCCAACGTATAAATATTTTCCTTCCATGTCTTCTTTTAGAGGCGGAGCATCTCATGCTCGAAGCTGTGTCCCTCCCTCTCTTGTCCGCCGTCCGCTCTCTACTGCGCATGCTCGGCTCGTCTCGTGCCGGCCCAGGAAGACGCCGGCAACACTGTCGCCCCAGGAGCCCTGTCCGCACTCCACTGCACATGCTCGGTTTGTCTCGTGCCGGCCCAAGAAGACACTGGCAACACTGTCGCTCCAGGAGCCCTCTCATTGTCGGGGCTATGTCCGTCCCTTGTTGCGCCATCCACACCCCCACTGAGCATGCGCGTCTCTCCTCCATTCTCCTCTCCTCCAGCTGTATAAATGCAAGTGCGCGCGCTGCGCGGCCTTCAGTCTATTCCGAGACATCGCCTGCGCCGGTTCTGCTCCGTTGTGGAACCTACACGGAATCCCCATGATGTTTCGCATCGTCCTCATGGTTCCCACCGGGAGATGGTGCATTTTTTTAATTTTGCGTCCCCCGCGTTTGGGGCCAACTGGTAGCAGAAACTATTCAATCTGAAAGAATATTTTATGCTCCTTTGATTACGTATGAATAGATGACCGGGGAATATAATTTCCGAAGAAGGACCTTTTCTCTCGTCCCCGTATCCCTAGCAGGAGGAAAAGCCGGAGCAGGAACACTGCTTCCGGCTCCTTCAAAGAAATACCTTTCTTCGGCCGACCAAACACCACTTGCTTCATCCTACGAAGTACTTCCCGCTTGTCAAAATCGGCGATGCTCTCGCCCCCCTGTACTACGTGGTATTGGAGGGTACAGCAAAACCCAAGAATCCCAGAATCGCCCACCCTTCCCGTGAGGAGTTTGTGAAGGAGCTGTCCAGCTCTAGTCCCGACTCCCATCTTCGGATGGAGCAAGGGGCTGTTGCAGCAAGAGTGTTAGAAGAGTTTGGTGTTGGGCCTGTTGGTACATACTTAGAAGAACGGTGAAACCCAGCCTTAAAGACGCGTACAAGAGGAGAGAGTGGGACAACACACAAGCTTGGACAGCTTGTGTCTTGTGTGCTTGTATGTAAAGCCCAGCTTGTGCGTTGTCCCACTCTCTCCTCGTGTACGCGACTTCAAGGCTGGGTTTCACCGTGCTTCTAAGCAAGAGTCTCTGATGCAGCCTTTTACTGAAGACCCCACCCCACATTAGGATGCTCGCAATGAAGTTTATTGTGTCTCTCTCGTTCTCTTTCTTATTCTCTTTCATTTTTCCGTTCCGTTATTTGTTCATCTCAAAGTCTGATTCGTGGTTGTGTCAAATCACACGCTAAGATGAACAGAAAAGGAAGAGGTTTAACTTAGCGAAAAAAAAAACGTAAAACAAACACACAATTACGTCTGAGGATTGCTGAATTGACGCAGGAAGTCTCCTTATTATGCTACAATTCTAAGCCAACAATAATGAACACAGTTTTTTACGCAATTGCATGGCACCCTCCGTACCCACCGCGCTTGGCCCCTCATTCAATCCCTCATAGGAAATGGAGTCACGATCAGCCACAGCCCCCCAATTAAAGCATAATTATGTAGAAACAAAGACGAAATCATTGACGATCTTCACAAACCATGGAACGACGAGGGTACTAAAACCGTGTAGCCTTTCCCATTCTACACTGGCGCTGCCAACCTCGATTTGGATGCACCCTTCACCGTCCCCAAAATTGAAGCTGCAGCCCTGCAGCTTGTTTTGCAGGTTAGTTCCCGGTATGGCACTGTTACGTACCGTAGTGATAATCGATTTTTGTTCGTTCTGCCGTGCCCTCGAACGTGCTGTGCTATTGCGGTTGATTGTTGGTCTGTAATTCTGTGCCTGTTGATGTCGGGTGACATAGAGGAAAACCCTGGACTAGATACTAAGGAAATGCTGGAGCAAATCCTAAAAAATCAAAAGGAAGCCAGCGACGCGACTAAAACAATTAAGGCAGATATAGCAGCTCTAAATGCTAAGACCGACAAACTTACACACTCTCTTGCGCTAATTCAAGAAATGAATGTACGGATTGAATACCTAGAGTCTGTCGTGCAGCGACAGGCAGAACAACTTGTTGAATATGAAAACCGAAGTCGAAGAAATAACCTCTTAGTTTTCGGCATCCCTGAGCAAAAATCTGAAACTGAGGCGGACTTAATGGCGTCTGTTGTAGAAAACGTGTTTCACAAAATACTCGAGGTCCACGCCACAACAATAGAGAGAATCCATCGAATTGGCAGAGAACAATCAGGAAAAATTAGGCCGGTCATAATGAAATTTTATGATTTCAAAGAGAAGGAACGCGTAATGAAGAACTGTGGCAAAATGAAAGGCAGTACGATTAGCGTGAGCAACGATTATGCCCAAGAAACCGTACAAGTACGGAAGAAACTGTGGGACAGTGCGGCAGCAGATAGAGCTCAGGGGAAAAAAACAACGCTGGTTCACGATAAACTTAAAGTAGATGGCAGGCTTTATGGCTGGGACCATAAACTGCAAAAACGTTTCCCGTTGCAGAACAAGCGGGGAAAGGGTGATAGAGATAACGCACTAGAGGCATCGAATGAATCTAACGCCTCCCACAGTCCTCCTGGTGTAACCCCGTCATCTTCATAGCTAACTGTCATCCTGTTAAATGCTCGTAGCATTGCAAACAATGTAACTGATCTAGAGTGTCTGATATTATCACGGTCTGCTCATGTGGTAATCATAACAGAAACATGGCTCAGCAGCCCTGTATCAAGCGACTGCATTGTTCCGGTGGGATACACCATGTTCAGGTGGGATCGAGATTCCCGAGGGGGTGGCGTGGCGATTGTCGTGAAATCTTCAATTCGTGCAGCACTAATTGATTGCACGTTAGAGGAGTCCGTATGGTGTAAGATAACTCACGAAAACCTGGTATACTTAATTGGAGCTGTTTATAGACCCCCCGCTACATCGCCTAAATTTTTAGATGAACTAAATACTTTTCTTTGCAACAATATAAACGATAGCACAAGGTTGATAATGGCTGGTGATTTTAACCTTCCCCATATTAACTGGGAAACCTTGATGCCTGGTAATATCGAAATTGAAAGCGGAGATAAATTATTAAAGATATTGTTTTCACACAATCTTACGCAAATCGTGAAGGAAGCCACTAGAATAACTACTGAAACCAAGTCAATGCTCGACCTCGTGTTCTTATCAAGCCAGTTGGAAGACTACATGGTGTCAGTGGAAGAGGGCATATCTGACCACCGGCTAGTTGTTATCAACATTACCACAGAGAAAAGTGCTCGCCCAAAGTCTGTTTCCCGTGTAAAAGTTAAAAATTTTGCTGAAGCCGATGACACTTCTATTTTAGATTTCTTAGAAGTCGCCTTCGACGAATTTCAGTCCGCCTCAGAATACGAGTCCGTTGAGACATTGTGGAATCGATTTAAGGCAATCGTGGACACCTGTGTACATAGATTCATCCCGTCTCGTTTTAAAAAGGTAAAACAACGCAGCCCATGGATAACCAGGAATATAATTCACATGAAAAGAAAAATTAAAAGAATACGGAAAAAAGGCAGGAACACTACCGAATTATCTCAAGCTCGTAAAGCCCTAAAAGAAGCCTTGTCCGAATCAAAGTGTAAGTTTTTCAAACATACTCTTGAGGAATTTCTTAAGAGTGCGCGTCAAAAGTTCTGGCTTTATATGAGTGGCAGAAAAGAAAAAATTGAACAGATCACTGCCGGATCGAGAACAGTGACGCAAAAGATTGAGATAGCAGACAAGTTCAACAGGTTTTTCCAGTGGGTGTTCACGATGCCGTCAGATGTACGCGGTGATAGCAACTTGCATTATTCATGCGCATGTCCTATGGAACCCTTGTTATTTGATCAAGAAGGTGTATTTTCTCGGTTGCTAAATCTGGATGCGAAGAAGGCTAGCGGCCCGGACAAAATACCAACTGCCTTTCTGAAAAGATACGCAGAATGGGTATCGTTCTTCCTTGTTGTTATCTTTAAAAAATCTTTAGAAACCCACTCTATTCCACAGGACTGGCTCTGCGCAATTATCATACCTTTGTTTAAAGCCGGCAACCGAATGATTATTAGTAACTATCGTCCCGTGTCACTGACGTCTGTTTGCTGCAAAGTTATAGAGCATATTATAGCAAAGCATATCATGGTTCACTTGGAGGTCAATCAATTACTTAATGACTGTAAGCATGGATTTAGAAGTGGCAAGTCCACAGTGACGCAATTGATTCAAACAATTCATGATTTCAGCTCGGCTATAGACGATCGCAAACAGGTTGATGTAATTTGTATTGATTTTGCTAAAGCTTTTGATGTTGTCAACCACACTAAGCTGCTTTTTAAACTGCGAAAAATGGGATTCAGTGATGAAATTTTAAATTGGATTGGCGCCTACCTGAGTAACCGCATGCAAGCGGTGAGGATTGATGGTTCTTTTTCAGCTACGCTAGATGTGTTTTCAGGTGTGCCTCAAGGGTCCGTGCTTGGCCCGCTGTTGTTTTTATTGTACATAAACGATATAAGTACTACTGTAAAGCCACCTGTTAAGATGAAACTTTATGCTGATGATTGTTTGATTTACATGCCTGTAAGCTGTACTGATAATCAGCTCGAGTTGAACAAGTGCCTTGAAGATTTGAAATTGTGGTGTTGCGAATGGGATATGCAAATTAACTTCAAAAAAACAACTTATGTACACATCACCAATAAGAAAAATGTTCTCAATTTTCAATACAACATCGGGAGCAACAACCTCTGTAAAACGTCCTATTTTAAATACTTAGGGGTGACAATTACGAATAACTTAACTTGGCACCGTCATATTGAATCGGTTTGTTCTGAGTCATTTAAAAAACTTTGTTATCTACGAGCGAAGTTGCATAAAACACCTAAACACGTTAAGCTGCTTGCATACCAAACATATATTAGACCTAGACTGGAGTACGCCTCCGTGGTTTGGAGCCCTCACCAGAAACACTTGGTCACCAAGTTAGAACGTATTCAGAGGCGTGCAGTACGGTTTGTTTGCTCTAGATATAGAAGGCGGGATTCAGTAACTGATATGCTCAATTCATGCAATTTAGAACCACTGGAAATTAGAAGACAGAAACAAAAACTTAAAACGCTATGTCGTATAATGCAAGGGATATTAAAAATACCTACAGACGAGTACATACGCCTTCCCGGAAAACGTAGTGCCAGATTGAATCATGATGCCCCCATTACACCTTTCAACACTCGCACTGACATCTTTCGATGGTCATTTTTTCCGGATGCTATAGAACAATGGAATCGTTTACCCCACCATGTTGTTAATAGTACCCATGTGCAAACTTTTGAAAGAGAAATTGATGCTTATTTTGCTCTGCGTTGAACTACTGCCAATTTGGTTTTCCTGTGTACATTGCTTTGTGAGTGCCCGTTGTTATTGTTTTGTTTTAATTTTCTGTTGTACTCACATTTGTACTCCCTCCCTGTTATGACCCTCAAGCGAGGGTTGACCGTATTAATAAATAAATAAAATAAATAAATAAAATAAATAAATCTCACCCGCCACACTGCATCGGGGAAGGACAAAATTACAAATAAGCTCCTCCGAAAGCTCGACAGTGAAGCATTGGAAGCTCTATTAAATTACATAAACAATAATTGTATCAAGGGGAAAATATCATCTCAGTGGAAGCATGCCGATATAACACTCATCTTGAAAGTGGAAGCGCTCACAAAACATGGACGAAAGTAGAAAAAAACAGACGACACGGCGCTAACGGAAGCAGAAAAAACATACACGAGACGGCGATGTCTTTTCTACTTTCGTCCCTGTTTTGTGATCGCTTCCACTTTCAAGATGAACAGCTACCAACTAGCCCAATTGTCCGTTCTACTGCGATATAACACTCATTCCGGAACCTGTGAAGCTGCTAGCAACAGCGAACTTAAGACCTCCTTCACTAACATCCTGCGTGGGAAAATAATTTGGACCTATGATACACAATCGGCTTTCACCGTACCTTCAAGACCATGAATATTTTTAAAATAGCACGTATGGCTTCCGCCCACGTCTATCGACTCAGAACATACTCATAGAAATTAATGAGGAAAGCATTGAGCTTCTTCCCAAGACACATAAGCGTTGCATCCAGGATTTAGATGTGAAGGGTGATTTTGATAACGTCAGTCATCCCGCTTTTCTTCAGGGTCTCCGATTGGGTGATTGTTCGCCGAGAATGACCAATTATGTTGCATCTTTCCTTACCAATCGCACTATAACCATACGTACTGGCCGCCTGCGTACTGCCCCGTTCAAGACGATCTCCTGTCGCACCTCTCAGGGTTCAGTTCTCTCGCCCCTTTTGTTTAATCTTGCTATGAAATATCTTCCCCCTTCATTACAAGAAATCGCCCACATTCGACATGCAATTACGGAGATGACATCACCTAATGGACACCTACAGAATCCGTGGGGGAATAAGATGGAGTTCAATAGCTATAAAGAAAGCACAGAACTACCTCCTAACACAAGGCTTCGGGAGTGTCAGAAAGCACCAGGTCTAAAACCAATCAATTTCTCCATTCGACAGTGGACGGCGCGGTTGGCCAGCCAGGACTCTGCGATCCAGCTTGACCTGGTTAACAGGGTCTGCGCAGCCAGCCAGAACCAGGAGACACCGCACTCAGGATCTCCTCCACCGGGCGAGTGCCCTACCAGCAGCACCTGTTGTTGAATAAATATTTTGTACATTCATTCATTCATTCATTCATTAACCTCTGATTGAATCAATATAGTTTGCCGAATAATACACAGCGGGAAGTATTGAATGGGCCACTATTAAGTTAGAACATCTTCTACATGTTTTCACAGGCTTATTTCTCTTAAAGTGACTTGAAATACATAAAATTCGATCTCAGTGAAAGCGAAATTACAAAACCTAAAAGCACTGACCGCAACACGGAACCAAAAACACTACTGCCGTGATCAAAAGAGAATGACCGTAATGAAGACGCAAAACCATGTATCGGCCACAACTAAACATTTAGCAGAGCTTACCCAAAATGAATTATTTGGTTTACGTAATTGTTGATCATTCTTCTGCGATTACCGGGAACCTTTATGTTCCTCATTAGCTGCCGGTTCTTCCACAGAGCAAACTGTGCGCGGCCTCTTCCCGTCGCGCTAGAAAGGTACTGGTCTGGAATAACGTTTATGTGTATTTTTTGAGTGGTTGAGTGACACTACACCGGATTCTTTTACCACGTGCTCCAGCACTAAACGATGTGTGCAGGGGTGATAACCTCGGTCCAGGGCTCCAACGGCCTCTGCTACTTTCCATGCCCGCTGAATCAGGCCGATCTGGTCATCGGAGGCCAGCAGTGCCTCTCATTGCTCCGCATTAGGGTTTCTGATTTTGGGGACAACTGATGTGCTTTGGCATTCGCATGTGGTGTGATAAAGAGTTGGTTTTCTACGTCGCAATGGACATGCGTCTGCATATCTAGTGGTATAAATTTTTTTCAGCATGTATAAGATTGGGACCCTGCCTATCTGCAGCCGCACCCAGTCAGTGGCTTCTGCCCTCGTGAGGGATACATGCCGCGGGGGGCATCTTTTCCGGATAACCCCTGTATTATGCTAAGGTGGCCGAGTATTCTGGGCGTGGCGTGGGTTCTTCGTGGGTTCTTCGGGGATTTTTCGACGCCGAAATCGTCGGTGCTCAGTTTGTAGTATATCCTCAAGCTATCCTGTCCGCCTCTCAGTTCTCCTTCATTGCCGAGTGCACCGGGCCCTCAGGATTCGGTGTTGGACCTTACGTCGCTACACATGGTGTTGGAGTGCTCTGCCTTTAGAATGGAGGACTACGCGGAGTGTGCGGTGGCTTACTCGTCCGTTCAGAAAGTGTCGGCAGGCGTCTAATGAATGGGAAATTATTGTAAGTGTTCGGCCCGCCCGCAAGCATTCCGCCGTTACCAGAGCAAGAGCCAGCTCCAAGGTGTCTATCACGATACAATGACGTAGCAAGCCAGAAGTGATCATATGCAGGTCTGAGTCTATGACGACCGCCACCAAGAGTCCTTTTCTTGGATAAGGTTGATGCTTGGGCGAGTTCGGTGTTCCATAATCTTGAATTCACAGCGCAAACAAGAAACGAGGACGATAGGAAGAGCACGACACACAGGCGCTGACTAACAACTGAAGTTTATTGCTGTGACGTCTGGCATATAATAATAAAATACATCTCCCCTTTTGCCCGATATATTCTCTGCCACACAATAAAGGTATGCTGTATACTACGTTTCTGGCACATGGGATGAACTGTCGTTGGTGCTTCTTCCTACAAACCTCAGAAATTGGGGTATCGCTGTTCATGCGTCTACATAGCCTGGAAACTTTAGCTGGAGCTGAAAAAAACAACACTTACATCGGCACGCTTGGCAATTCTTTTTAGATTATGCAACACCGTATGTATTGTACAGCAATACTGCAACCTTCCCTTTTTTTGTTATTCTGATCATTTTTTTTCACTAGTCTTCATTTTCTTCAACAAACCTTCGGCAATGGACGTTAATAGATATTTTGGAAAACCTGCATTAATTAGGCGACTAACCTGATCCATGAAACTAAAGCGCATCATATTTTAACAAGTGAATTTTTCGCGCCCAGGTTTGCAATTCCTCTTCTAACCAGTTTCGAATGCGCCGAGTCATACGCAAGAAGCGACTTCTTGCCTGGAGGTTCGTATTAAAAGGAAGGTTAGTTCCTCCAACGGTTAGTTCATTGGTTACTACTAGAGGCTTTAAGCAGTCATTAAAAATTGTCAGGAGTTGTCGCATTAGTGCTGTGTTTGACACATGGAAACACTAACAGGTCGCCATCCGGTTAATCGCTTAATTAATCCAGGTTATCCGACATATATATTAATGTCCGTTGCCGGAGGTTTGTTGAAGAAAATCAAGACTAGGCAAAAAAAATGATCGGAATAACAAAAAGAAAGGGAAGGTTGCAGTATTCCCGTACATACATACAGTGTCGCCTAATGTAAAAAGAATTGCCAAGCGTGCCGATGTAAGTGTTTTTTTTTCAGCTCCAGATACATTTTCTAGACTATGTAGACACGTGAACAGCGATACCCCAAGTTCTGAGGTTTGTAGGAAGAAGCACCAAAGACAGCTCATCCCATGTGCCACAAACGTAGCATACAGCATACCTTTATTGTGTGGCAGAGAATGTACCGGGCAAACGGGGAGATGTGTTAATTATAGGCTAAAGAAACACAGTTACAACGTGGAAAGAAGCAAAAGCGGCCATCTAGGAGTACATTGTAGGGACTGTCCTGGGTGCGAGCCTATATTCAGTTTTACCGCAATATTGTGTAGAAATAAGCATAAACTGACGAGGGAAATTATTCAGGCTCATAAGATAGCAAAAAGAGAAGAAAAGTGTGTAAGCATCGCTTCTGTCACGCTATCATCAAAAGACATCAACTATCTAGACGGTTTGTAAGCTCATGGTGGTAGTGATGTCGTGGAGGAATTGTTATATTTTATTTTCAATTGTTATGTGCCGATTTCTTTGTTGCCTTGATTTCTGCTGTATTTATATGCCAGACGTCACAGCAATAAACTTCAGTTGTTAGTCAGCGCCTGTGTGTCGTGCTATCCGTATAGTGCTCGTTTCCTGTTTGCGCTGTGAATTAAAGATTTACTTGGATCTTATTTGCAGCGTCCACGTACACTGTGTTGTCCTTGGGGGATCACGTGCGGCGTATGAAGTCCGCTCGTGCCTGGCATCTGCCTTGGTAGCGGTTGGGGCCCATGTTTTTAGGTATGGGAACCACGTAGAACTTCCGCCAAATTATGTCAGGAATGTCTGCTGTCGAAACTATACGGAAGAGTATGGCCTTTTTCAGCTAGAAAGGGAACTTCCACTCCAGAGCGATCTACCCACCGGCTATATGGCGTGTTGCGAGTGTTGACACTTATTGGCTCGCATTGTGCCGTGATATTGCGAGACACGTGTGAGTGCGGTGAGCGAGAGCTGCGCGCGAGACGGAAAATCCGCAAGATGATGTCAATCTCTAATTTCGTCTATCAGCTTTTTGAGGGGCACGTTACCACGTTATCCATTGCCAATTACCCCGAGTGGGTTCAACGCAAACACTTCAAGGGCATCATCAGCACCACCCCACCAATGGATAAAGTTGGCACGCCACCACAGGCGGCGCAAGTCAGCCAATACACGCTTCGCTTGAAAATTCTCCATAATTCGACAATACCGGGAAAGCGTACGAATCGCGTCTTCGCCGGCCGCGTTAATTAGAACCGCTGAGCCCCTTCATGCGTATAAAACATTACGGCGATTTAGTTTTATACTTAAAGGAGTACTGACACCAAATTTTGACGCCTAAAAAATGACATAATTGGCTTCAGTAGTTTGTACAGATGCCTCACAGAACTTTTTGCAGCGGTCCGAGGCCGGAATCACATCTACAATCCATTTTGATTGTCCCGGCCGCGAGTTTCCACAAATCGGCAGCACTAGCAAAATCGCTATCGGCGTGACGAAACATCGGCCGGCGTGTCTGGCCGGTTCAGGGTGACGTCATATATTCGTTTTCAGAACCGGAAACGATATCCTGTGCTGCTGGTGTCGGTGGTATTCGTTTGGGCAGGAGACGTGGGCGTAGCTGTGTCAGCAATGCTTGTAAACTTTGCGTGTTCGACGTCTTTGCTCTTCAGTTCGTGTCCGGCGCATGGTGTTCCCTTGCACGGGTGCCGAAAACTGCATGGTGCCGGCACCGCGTTGTGGGCGATGTCGACGCGCACCATCGGGGACGCGGCGTGTCCGTCGCCGATCTCGCCCAAGTTGTGCTATGGCAAGCTCGCGGTATGCGAAGTACTGCTCGTGGAAGCCTGTCCGAGCAAATCGACGACGACACCAAGATGCATTATTTTCCACGCGACGACATTCAGCGCTAAACGTGGACTGAGTTCGTGCGCGGCGGCGGCCGCAAGAACTGTCGCCCAAGACAGCGGGCTAGGCGTTGCTTGGGTCAGCTTGGGTGTTTGGAACTTTACGCTTAGTATCGTGGCGACTATTTGATGGCTGGTATCTGTACATCTGCGATTGACCATCCCTTACACAACTTTTCACCACACTGTCATCCCTTTTTCGCATAAGGAGCTTTATTTTGGCGATAATTTCCGTTTCAGCGATCGGTGACCAAGACATCTGCCGTGGCCTGTTTTGATTCTAGCGCGCTGGTGGCGGCATTTTTCGGCCGCTCGCCGCACCGTGGTGCCTCAGTGTTGGATCGGAGCGCCGAACCTCCGCTGTCGGTCAGCGTAGGCTTACCATCGCGGCAAATATCTGAACGCCGCTTTTATATTCAGCGCTGATAACAACCCCTAGCACAATTTTTCAACACACTAACATCTACTTTCTCTCATGTGGAACTTCTTTTTCGCGATCAGATTTATTATAGGAGTGGCGACAATCTGTTGCTACCATGGTCTGCGCCGGTTCGAGCCGCAGTGATATTAAAAAACGGACGACGGCGAAGACATCGCCGGCCGAATCGCCTGACCAATCGCTCCTCGCGGCTTTCACCTTGACCATGGAACTGCCCACGGACGGCCAGATAAGATTGCTGGACCTCAGCCTGCATTTTGAGGAGGAGCTCACCTGCTGGGAGTATGCTCCTAGGTCCCAAAAGGGCCTATTACCATACAGCTCAGCACACTCGAAGCTGGTCAACAGGGGAGTTGCCACCAGTGTGGTAAGAAATTCCCTGAAGAGGTCCTGCCCACACCGTGCACAACAGAGTTTTGAGGCGCAAGCTGGCCGTTTGAGGTGTGCCGCGTATCCGACGGACCTCCTGCGTGCCTTGGCAACTAAGCTGCTACGCGAACTCACTTCGAAGGCTCCGGAGAAGTGCCCTCAACCAGAACGACACAAGACAGCCGTCATCCCGTACGTCCATGGAGTGAGCCATGCGCTCAACAAGATTGTTGGCAAAGCGGGCGTACGGCTTGTGTTTTCTGCTCCGAAGAAACTGAGCCGCCTGTGTAAGCGTGTTAAAGCACAAAGCAGCAGATCACCAGCGTGCGTCAAAAAACACGAGACACGTTACGTCGATTGTGTGAGTAACGTCGTGTACGAGATTCCGCTGTCGTGAAAACGCTCCTATATAGGACAAACAAGCCGCTGCCTGAATGAACGTTTGAGGGAGCATGCCAACAAAGTCAGGTCTTCTACCGGTGGCATGCTGTCAGCACACTGCGCCTCGTGCGGCTGCAACCCTCGGTTCACTGAATGCGCCACACTGACCTCTTACCGCGGACGGAGGGAGAGGGAGATCTTAGAGGCCTTCCAAATCAAGAGGAAAGGGAGCGACTGTATCAGCGAACCATCCGTGGCACTGTTGGATAAGGAAATCGCGTACCTACGTGACTAGTTGTCTTCAAATCGTCACGCGGCGAAAGATTGTCGTTGTCATACTTACTAATCAGTAGCTATCACCTTTTTCTGTCAAAATTTTATTTCGTATTTTTTCCTTCTCTTCCCCTAGTTTTTCATGTATATATTTTCTTGCGAATTAAATCGCTCAGTTGTTCGTCAGCGCTTGTGTCGTCTATTACTTGCTCCGTCCCGTCGTCCGCGCTGTTTTCAAACGATATGACCAAATAAAGTTGTTGTGTCTGTCGGGTGGCAGCGACTCATTCGAGTCTGACAATTCAGACGACATGTCGACTGCGCGGGCGAGTTCGGACCACGTGCAATCGTAGCAGACGATGCGGCGAACGTCCCTGACGTCACGGGTGAGACCGTGACGTAAGACTGGCCCGCTTGCAGGCAGGCCTTCGAACGGCCATTTTCCCGCGCGGCGACCGAATTTGAAACTGGTTGCAGTAAACGTGCTATAATTCTATGTTCGCGGCTGACGGCTTTCGGTTCAATTTTCGTAATTACTGGGCCAATAGGTATTCTTTACAGCATAAAAACTGAAAGCGAGAAATTTACTGTCAGTACTCTTTTCAGAAGAATGGCGTGGGAAGCATTACAAGCGAAGCCATTTTTGTCACTTGGCTACGGCATATCTTGGTTCATCGGCTACTGGAATATCACCGCTTGACTTCCTGGAACCTTCACTTTTATACACCTGTGGCCGATTTTCTGAGCAGAAAAATGGGCGCAGCTTGCACTAGTTGAAGCAAAACAACGAAGCTTCGGCTCGACCTAGCTTCTCCGCACACTTACTGGGGATCCTAGGAGAGAGGGAGCAGCCGCACCCGGAAGTGCGAAGCCCTTTTGGAAGCAAATATAAAGCAGAGACCAAAAACGTAGATACAGTGTTTTCATCGTCGATTTTCGACGACACAGCCGCGTAGGACGAATCCTCTTGTAGCGCGTGCTCGTCTGAGTAGACCTGCTCTTCTTCGTCAGCTGGTCCGGTGGGGGTCCCCAAGTGTGGATTGTGAAGACGGGGCGTGAGATTTGTCGTCGCCGTCTTCGGCGCGGCGGACCCGTGGCGGACTGGTCGCTACACGACGACGACGACGGCGGTGACGGCGACTAAAGCAGGAGCTCCCCACGCGGCGCACTCCAACGCGCAAGCCCGGACACCGAGGGGTGGTACTCACCAGTCGTACGCTCACGTAGGGTCGGTATTCTTTACTAAAGCCACTGCGCGAACGGCGTGCCGGGTGCCTCATGCCGGTTTTTTCTCGGTATCTTTTTTTTTTTTCGGATGCCAACGAACCAAGATGAATCTTAGACATCTGTGCCGTTAAAAACTGGTGAAAAATTCAGCCCGTTTTATGGCGTTTGTTATTCCACTAAAACTCTGCATTGTGGCGCAAACTTTGAAACTATAGCCAAATTAGGTTCCCCCCCGCCGTTTGATAGATCCTACGGTAACCCTCTATTGCTGCTCAAACTGAACAAAAGCAAAAAAAAAGGGGTATGACGGCTTTATTTTACGTCGGACTGGAAAAACACTGATAACAGAATAAAAACTGCGGCGCCTTTAGCGGTGCCTCAAGTCGTAATATTACTGACAGACTACGGTGATCAGGTCATGTGCGATTTTATCGAATACTTTATTGTCACGGCAATGGAGATGGTGATGTAAGCCATGCTACTGTCGGTTTTCAAAGTCCGTGCATTTTATGCATTGATTGCGACGCGTATATTACACATTTGTGCGGCTAGACGCCCCCATCGTCCGTCTCTTCCTCATGCGGTATTAGAAAAAAAAGTCAATCTAGTTGAACGTTTTGGTTTGGGTGGGGGAAACAAAACCAAAGGATGCCAAACAACCCATATACGTGTATTGACTGCGTTAACTGACTTCAAACAACATCTCGCAGTAAAGAAAGTGGAGTCCTAGTAATAACTGCTTGTGTTGCTGGAAGAACCCTGGCCAATCACGGCAAAAACCACGTCTCTTCCTCAAGTGAACAGGAGGATTATTCCAGGCGGATCCTAGATTGCGTTCGGCCGGGGAAGGTTCATCTATGCCGACCGGATTGTCAAACACTCGAGTAGGGCGGTTGTCTCGTTGTGTAGCTGCAAGTACAAAGCGTAATTTTCATCTGATCTGCAAATGTTTCCGTGCAATTAGCTAAAAAATTCCCTCGCACTTCCCCGAGGGGGAGAGTGTGTAAGTGCGAATGCACGGTTGTTGATTGCGCGATTACGGTGGATATCGTCATCTTGGAGTGGAGAGGAGGCGCCCAACACCCGCAGTCACTGAGCGGAGAGAGGAGGAGGAGAGTAGCGCCCGCCGTTACGGCGAGGGCTACACGAGCGCCCTCACGCGTCGGAATGCGGAGCGCCCGCTACGCGAGCGAAAGCTCTCCCGCCCGAAGTGGAGAGGAGGCGCCCAACACCCGCAGCCACTGAGCGGAGAGAGGAGGAGAGTAGCGCGCGCCCATCTCTCCCCGTTGCTAGGGAAGACGAGGAGGAAGACGAGGAGCGCGCGCACCCGCAGCTGTTGCTATGCGGACGACGGCGGCGGACGATTCAGGCTCGCTTAAGAAGTGCATTCGCACTTAAAAGAGCTTGGCGTCCGCCCACTGTTCCATCAGGTGTTATGTGGTAGTCTATTCGCAGTTTTGCATTGGGTGTGATGGCATGATGACTATATTTGGTCTGTAATACATCCGTCTGTGTTAAGCTCTCTGAAAGTGTTGCAATTTGTGTAAGAAGTATATGCAGTTATACGATGTTCGCCTCTATCTATGGAACCTCAGGCAACCAAAACAAAAACGCTCTTTCAATTTGAAGCTCGCTTCTTTTTTGTGTGCGTGATTTGGAGAGAAAAACGCCAAAAAACTTTCATTTTTTCCCATTTTTCGGGCATCTCGTTTCGAAGTGAAAGCGGAGGGGGGGGGGTGAATTTATTTTGTTGCAATTTTACGAGTCGCCGGTGAGTGGCAGACACAGGTGCCAAGTCACAACCTGGGTAGCGCTGTGGAGGATGCCCAGCTGCTTCGCGGTCCACTTTATCCGTGGGTGGAGCCGATTTCCTTGCGGAGCTTCTCCAGCTCGATGACCTGCTCGTCCTTCTTCCAGTTCTTGTCGTCAGTGTAGAGCTGAAATGTGTGAGGGCCCTTAGTTAGTGCAGGTCAGTGAACTCTAAAGGTACTGCCCCCTGTAGCCGAACAATCAGCTATCATCCCTAAAATTTCTGGGCTTGCTCCATATGGAAATCGGCGGGCATAAATTGTTTGTTTACAAAGACCCACAAAGCCGTATTCCCAATAAGTCTCTCTTCCTGGCTGACACAGACAAAATACGTCAGTCTTTAGGGCAGAAAAGCATTGTTTGGTAACTAGGTTTCTACATGATCTAATACAGTTGGACCTTGATTTAACGAAGTCACCGGGACCAGCGAATTATTTAATTCAATCAGGAACTTCGTAAAATCGAGAGAACGACAAATTTATTCCCAAGTGACAAAGCTTGTAATTTTCGCCTACGCGCGCTCGAGCGCACACTTCTCATTGCCGGCCAGTGAAGTCAAAGCGTTCGCGGCACCCTCGCGTGCCCCAACAAACCGCCTCAGAAGGTCGACGGCGTCCATCACCTGTCTTGGTGTGGGCACGGGAGCTTCAACAGTAACCGAATCATTCGCATCTTCCAACTCCTCGTGAGCGTAGGAAACAACCTCTACTATCTCCTCGTCGTCCAGAACTTCTGTTGTGTCAAAATCCGCGTCTGCGGCGGCGTTCACGAAGTTGTCAAAGTTCTGATCTGCAGCCAACTCGTCACGCCGATGAAGCTCTCCCCAACAACTGGGCGATGCCTAATCCTACTCGTGTTGCGGTCTTGTGGAGCCCAACGCAGCCTCAGAAGTAGGAGTGTGCAAGCCAGAATTTCGGAAACAATTTACAACGATGAAGGGCCGGGTTGCTCTCCACGATTTTTCCCGAAATGCTTCGTTGAGTCCAGTTTGCGGGCGAAGTTAGTTTTGTTATTGCTTGTTCATAAATGCATTGAGCCTATGAGCGACTGCGCGGGGGATCCAAATATGTTCGTTAAATTGGGCAATTCGTAAAATTGGGTTTCGTAAAATCGAGTTTCAACTGTGGTACAACCGCCGAAATGTTCGCGGAGTAATGTCTCGAAGCCTGAACCGTCAGGTATATACGCGGTATCTGTGTATGTAAAATTTAAAACCTTTCACTCAACGTGAAAGCTGTCGGAAGTGCAGAGCCAGAGCAGTGATCCGCCATAATGGGCTCTGGCGTCGTGAACGGCTGACTGCTACAAACCATCACGCTGTTGGCCGCCCTGCCTCACTCCTCTCCTGATGAATTAAACATAGGTTGGTCCAACGCTCTTTCAAATTTTCCTCCTTCGCAGTGCCTGCGCGCCCCCCGCCTTGAAATAGCACGAGCAGGAGTTTTTTTTTGTGCTTGCTTTTCATTCCGCACGTGCCGGCGCCTTACTCCGCAGTTTGGAGCGCGCCATGTTTTTCTTGCATTGACGGTTTGTTCCGCTTATTATCGTAAAAATGAAACCAGCGAGCATTCCTGACGAAATTAACGCGGGGGCTGCCGAATTTTTGCATGTATTTTGCCTCAATTGTAGCTGCAGTTTTTTGTACGCTAAACAAAGGTGAGATGTATGGCAAACGCTAGCGATTCACGAGTTTCGAGCGGTTAGGTCTATATAAAGCGCTTGTTTTTCGAAGCTGATGTGGACGCCGTGACGATTGTACGCCTTGGGGCGAGCTACGATGACAAGGCAAGCCCCTAAAGTGTTCTGCACTAAAAATGCTGAAAGCAAGGGCCCGGAAAACTTGAACCGAAGTGAACACAGGATTGTGGTTCCGAACATCTTATATTCACGTATGAACTGTCTAGGTGATTTTTTTTCTGCGTACCATAATATACCCGCTTATGCCTCTGTAACGTCTCACACTATAAGCGTCCATGTTATATTCGTGCCATATGGACCAAACCACGAAAATGACCCTTGCACACGCCGCAACATGTCAAGCACGCCCGGTCCCGTTGCAGCAACGCAGTTTGTGGGACAGTGTTTTGCAGTTCGAGCGCATAACGCTTTTCTTGTGCGACGACTCCGGCAATTTCAAGCACTCTAAACACACGCAAAATACGCCCAGTGCAAACATAACTGCATCTGCGGCTCACACAGCATGAAACACCATTTGTTTGAGGCCGGGTCCCTATGATATTGTAACGTGTAATATTGGAATAAACTGGAGAAATAATCTCGTACCTTCTGCCTTTTGTCAGCGTTATAGCGCATCCAGGACGGTATCTCATCGGCACGGCTTAGCCTGCAAGGAAACCGTTGTGTGGAAATTATCATTTCAGAGATGATGCAGACAGATATTACCACATGCATGCGCCCTTTATGCAACTGGTAAACATAACAATGTTGTCTCGCTGATCCCTGTGATTTACTCAGACAAGCAGAGAAACCACGTATGATAAGAATTGGTCTGCGATGTCACCAAGAAGAACATTCGACAGCCACCCTACAAATACCTGTACGGCTACGAAGGAGAGCCCAGGTATGTACACTCTGTCAGCATAAAAGCAAGCGGACCAGTCAAAGAACCACTTACGTAAGGCAGCATTGTACGCAGGCCGCGTTCCAAATCATGTA
This sequence comes from Haemaphysalis longicornis, assembly GCF_048455015.1. NCBI lineage: Eukaryota > Metazoa > Arthropoda > Arachnida > Ixodida > Ixodidae > Haemaphysalis > Haemaphysalis longicornis. The sequence continues at coordinate 149,477,536 of NW_027526361.1, forward strand.
CACGGTCTTTCATATCAGAACAATCCAAAAGTATACAAGCGAATCTGATGTTCTCAGCATGAAATACCTCGCACAAGCAGTACTTTCACGCATGCTCAAGATAAATAGCGGTGACGGCGCATCATATGCAAGACCGTGTTCATACGGTATTTTGGCCCCCTTCGCAGAAAGAGTTAGTCTATTTTGAAAGTGAAAGCGATACTTTCATAGCATATTTTTGTTATAATATTAGTTTGGCGTGTAAACATTGATGTTATGCTAGAGGCGTCGTGGTAGCGGGATGACAACGAAAAGGAGTAATAACTCTACAGTGGCCTCATGAAATGGTTTGTGGCAGTTGTAGAGCAAGTAAAAACAGTGAGTTTGTTGATTTGGCACAATTTTATTTACTCGAAATTTTGAAAGCAGCTTAGCTACAGTCTTAATTACTGCCAATCACTTCGACAAAGTGTGGAAATTAAGCAAACAACCATTGCATCGTTCGGCTGCTTGTACCGACGAGCTGTGTCGTGAGAAAGAACGAAGAAAAATACAAGCCTTGGACGCAAAGACGAACGAAGCAAATTGCCTGCATGACGAGTTGCAGTGCCTAATTCCATTGTGCAGGCCCTATTCCTCATTTACTTGATATGCAAGATCTCGTCACATCTAACTTCCACACATTCCATCATTATATTGTCATTCTGTGACATTGTCGATAGCACAACTTGCGGGACTCTTTTGAGTGAAATCGACAATTTTTCCGGCATTTTTAAGATACCGGTTCAAATACAAAACTTGTTACCGCACAAATCAGCTCTAATCCGCTTTTTGTATCTTTTTTATACTAATGCACCCAACCACCGAAATTCTGCTATTGCCCCTCAGCTTGCCCACCCTCTTCCGATCGTGCCCAAGAAACAGAACCAGACGAATTCAAAGAAAATCTAGTCACAGGAGAGCGTCATGTTTCACTAACTTCCACAAGTCCTGCGGAGACTTCGAGCGTTACGACGCGCAGATGATGCGTAACGGACGTCTTCCGTTTCATCCTGCTGGGAGGGATGCAACGTGTTTTAGAAGGCGAACAGGCCTAACCGCATCCCCGTCTCCGAACAATAAGCGCCACTGAATAGAGAGATCCTCCTTCTCGTGTTAGTCATATTCTCTGACAGGTATAGTTATCTTTCACAGCGACCAGTGGATGCGGGCTATCTCACTGGTAGTGCATCATTCTATAGTATGTGCAACAAGCTTGCTATGTATTCGGTGTTAAACCAAGCCCTGACATAATTTGAGAGGTAAATATGCGGCCCCTGTCTGATGTGGTTACCTGGAGCTTTCTCCATGTTCGCTGACTGCTATCGCAGCTTTCTCAAACTGCACGAAATCCGCGAAATTGAGAAAATCGCCTCTACACCCGGGCGCCCTCTCTATTAGCACTATCGCTGCTCTTCATTATTTTCTATCATCACTCAACGGGCACCAGAGACGATCTTTTCCATTTTTCGATGCTTTGGTATTACTCACCAGGGGGGTATTCAGGAGGGGTGTACCGGTGTCAAAAGACCGCACGAAATTTTCTGAGTCCTGCATCGTCCCCTACCCTTCATTTTCGCCCCTTCTTTTCCAATGCTATTTGCTCACCACCTCGATATATTCGATCGTAACAAGGAAAATAAGAAGAGTGGTTGTTTACCCAACATAACACCTGCTTTAAAAAACCAGATGATATTTCTTATTTACATCAGTCCTCTTGGGTGTGTGAGAAAATCCGGGTTTTTGGCAAAATATAGTTGTCGCACTCCGTTCGGTACTCGTAGTATTCTGTAGATGTTATGGTGAACGTAACAACTAACCTTTCGGCTTTTTGAAACAAAAGAGTGACAAATAATGACAGAAACTTGCTCTCACACTGCCTTTGTGTGAGCCTTGCTTTCCTCCCACCACCACATCCCGAGTATAGTGTTCTGTCATGTTTGAATCACGTGATTCTGAATAGGAGATCGTTGGCAAGAGAAGAGTTATACGGAGTTTGAAGCACTCAAATACGCCCTTACAGCTAGCGTTCAACTGCAGCTGGAAGTTTTGCTTTTTATTGTGTGTGCAGATACCCTACTATAATAAATAATATAAGTCTTTTATTGTCCCTTCATCAAATCGAATCACCTCAACTTCGGGAAATCGAACCATCCCCAAGAACTTCACACCATCTCCCTGCTAAGAGCCCTCCGAAATCAAACGGAGAACAGGCGATTCGGTTTCTAATCGACACTGGACTTCAGGGAAACAAACATCATCAAACTTCATGGTTGCCTTAAAAGCTCCCCATCCGCACATTAGAAATTGTACGCAAAAAATACCTCTAAAAATAACCTTGCATCCATGTGGAACACTTTCACCGAAAGGTGGGAGTTCGTGTAGAATTCTTCCTTGTCTGTGACTTCTTTTTTGAAGCCACAAAATTTCTGTAAGATGTTCTACAAGTTTCCTTCGTGGCTGTGTGGCTGCTTCTAAGATGTGTGTCAAATTTTCTCCACCTAGAGATTCACCTTTGGTGCTTCCTCTAACCTGGTCGCCTAGTCAGAAGCCCTGGACCGACTAATACCAGCCCCAGCACTCACATGACGTCCGGCTTGTTCAATGTGTAGAGGCAGAAGCAAGAGCACCCGACCACGGCAACAGACATAATCGCGACCAGGGGCAGCACCTGTGGGAATTAAAGTTTCAGAAAGATCAGGCGATATTTCCGAAAGGGCTCGACTTCACGGGCTATCCACAGGTTAAAACGTCAGCTGAGCCACTGTTTCATGTAGAAGTTACAGTCAGTGGTAAAAACAAAGGAACGTTTTTACTACATACCGGAGCAGCACAAGAAAATTGCGAGGACACCGAGCACTTATTTGGTATGGGGTGATGACGACAGGAACCATGCAAAATTGCCGAAGGTGTAAATTCATTATTGTCGCCCTCGTTTTTCGTTAGCGTATGTTCCTTCTTTACGTTACTGACACAAAATATATTGGCGCTCTGTTCGCTAAGCGAAGACGAAGTTGAGTGCAACAACCTGTCCTACTCTGCTAATTTCTATTTCTTTAAATAGCAAGCTCTAATTACTCAAGTATACCTTACTACGTGGCCCTCCCTTAGGCACATTTACTTGCCGAAGGCCATAAGGCTTTTAGTACGGCTACTTGTGATATTTTCTCTTTGCGTTAGTTTCTTTTGTCCGTCACTCGTTAAAGGGACATATTTTCTCCTGCACCGCCAATCAGAGTATACTAGGTTAGAATATTCTTTACTACTCGCCTGAGATTTACTTCCGTAATTATCCTTACTTAATTAGTGCTGCACGTCTCGCTACACGTCCCAAAAACAGGTTTTAAAGTCAAAGTACAAAAGGCATTTACTAGGTCCACCTTCAGTCGGATGAAATCGCGAAGTTTTGGGGTGTTGAGATTGCCTGCCAGTGTCGAAAGTCAGAGGCCCCTGTGTTCAGTCCCACCCTGCTTAAAATATACTCGTTCTTCCTGTCCAGTCAATAACCGCTTTTTAAGTTGTTCACCTGCATCCATTTTGCCGTCTGTATGTGTGCAGGGGACGCGAATGTTCGACCTGTCGAGCTAAGAAATTTTCTTCATTGAAAAAAAAAAAACGTACACATAGCAAGACCACGTGAAGTAGTAGACAACCTGCTGCTTTGTTTACAATTACACAATATTGTTTCAAGAACACAGAGCAACAAATCGACCCAGGCGAAGAAAAATTACCTTAGCACAATTTACGAGTAAACGAAGGCTTCAACACGGAACCATATTTGAGCGTAGTATAGGACAGTCGCAAATGCATTATAAGCGCCCTGAAATCGCCGAAAGGATGCTTATTAGTCAAACGAGTGAGGTTAATTACGTGTATTGCCACATTATGGTGCACCTGTTTCGCATAAGGTGCTCGTAACATTCTTATCCCACGATGTACTTGGCCTAATGTGGGGGCTCAGTGGCTAAGGCATGGTGCTGGTGATCCCAAGGACACTGATTTAATGCCGGCTGCGGTTGCTGCTTTTGAGAGGGAGGCGAAAAGCGACAACCCCCGTGAGTAGAGATTTTGGTGCACGTTAAACACAACAGGTGGTTCACATTAATTCGGAGCCACCACTACGACGGTCCTGATACCGCTGTCGTATCTAACGTGTGTTAAACCGACATTTTTTTATCACTTCATATCGGCGAATTTCTGACAACGGGATACAAAAGGTCTTTATATAGCACATCCGGTAGTACACGACGACACCTGAGCGTGCCAATATACCAGGGGGCGTACTAAATTAAGCTTTTTGTTACCTCTCCTAATTAGTGACTTCACCGCGGAATTTCACATAGTTAGGGAGAGCCATTTCTGTGTAACTACATAAGCTCTATACTGACGGCGCCTGGTTGTCGAAAACGGCTCTACCTCATTTTTCATTGAAACCACCTCGAAATGAATTACACGGGGTTGGTCCGCTGATAAGATTACATACCCATGAAAAGTTTTATTCCAGCCAGTTGCATGGACAACTATGGCTCACAGTTTATAGCCAATAACTATGTTTACGCAAGATTCACTGCGCAATTGGAACCGCTATGGTACAGCGAAGTGCGAACTTGCCTCCTTGTGGGTTATCATGGCCTTGAGCCCGATCACACGCCGCCAGCTGTCCTTCTCGTTCAGCTTCTGCATAGCACTGGAACGACACATTAGGATTGAGTGATGAGCTCTCCGTAGCCGTAACTCTTTACCGCATCATCGTGTTTCAAATACATTCGATGGTCGTATCCTCCATCTTCAAAATGTCCCAAGCTGCGAACACCCCACCTTGCACTCCCACTTCCACGTACAGTGTTCCGGCTACAATAAAGGCTACCTCCTCTTCCTCCTCCTGATCCTCCTGCTCCTCCTACTCCTGCCCCTCCTCCTCCACATAACCACCATCATCATCATCCATTTGGGATATTTGATGTTCACACTCAATTTCTTCGAGTTTAAAGCGTTGTAGCGCCACCATCATCATCAGCAGATTGGCCAGCTGGCACAGCGGAACACACTCAGCACCCGGCACACCTGGGGAACGGCACCCTCGTTCTACGCGCCTCGTCATGTCCATGGCGCAGCCAACGCAACCGTAATAAACGTGGGCTCGGCCGCTCCACCTCATCGGCCGCCTACAATTTGGTGACCCGACAAGCGGCTTCGCCATGGCTTCGAGACCCTGCTTCCCCAGACACAACGCGGACGACGGCACGCGAAGAACGTTCCCCGCCTTACCCGACCTTCCCTTGCTGATTCCGTTTGACGCCATCTCAAACCACGCTGCATGGTTCGTCATCTTGGAGGGCCATTTTTACGTAAATGACATCTGCTCCCCGGAAATCAGGTACCTCTTGACACCATAGAAGCTACCTGCTGACCTCATTGAGCAGATCCAGCTGCCGACCCCAGGACTCGGTGCGTATGACGACTTGAAGGCCGCTGTCCTAAACCACTACGGTATAGGAACGCCTTTGTCCACACCACCACGCCTTCCAACGGCATCCGTGGATTACACGTCGCCGGCAGGTCCACCCTCGCCTGACCAACAAGCGCGAGCCTCGACTACGACTTGCGGCACTTCCGAATTGGCGTTTCACTTAGCCAACTCGATGCAACACCATGGCGCAGTCCCACACGTTGTTAAGTCTGGTGCACAAACCCACTTGCCACCGCTCGCCTTGACCGCTTCTTCTACTCCAGGCTGGGGGCTCTGGTGAGCGCCTTGGCTGCGTGACCGTGCTATCTTTCCGAATCTCGTCGCCTGCTTCACCAGCGTTGCACATGAAGTGCACCACGACGTTGACGCAATGCCCAGCTCCACTGCAATCGCAGCCTGTCTCGGGTGAATCGTACATTGTGGCCCTGTCCGCGAACACCAACAACACAGCCGCGGTCACTGCTCTACATCACGTGCCCCAAGAGCGCCCCGTAAACCGCGACGTCCAGGATGACCAGACCGCGGCCGCACAATCGCCCGACCAGACAAAGTCTGTTATTCGGCGCCGCCGACGTCGCCACCGACGTCCTAAGCAACAGTCGTCAAAGCGAGTTACGTCGCAGGGGCTCCATCAGTGCACGCCCCCAAGCCGTCACTGGCGCCTTGCCCAACACCCTTGGCTCGTGTACGGTCGACGGCGACTTCGGATTCGTGCAAATACTCGTCGGCGCTCCGGCACTCGGGTGTCTTGCTGTCGTCGCGCTCCGCGGGGTCGTCATACCACGGACTCACTACGACTACGAACCTCCGCAACGATTCTGCGCCTGAAACCGCGCTCGACAATTCCACGACAAGGACGTCAGCCTCGTCGAACCGGCTGCCGAACGACGATGTGCACGCATCGCCAGAGCCTGCTTGTGCAGCGCCAACTCTCAGAGCATTGCCATTTCTTCTGCACCATGGCCGCGGCTCACGCCACTTTTTCTCGGGGGCTGCTACACTCCACACCAACTCGTCCCATCCTCCACTCCCAGCCTCGTCCACCAGAGGTTTCCCCACATCCCGGACGCTACCTCGCCGACGACCAGGACCGTGCGTTTATTCAACCCCTACCCCTTGACCACTGACTGCCCACGAACTCTTCCTGACTACGGACAAATTGTACATACCTGTACATTGTGCATGGTGCATTTTCGTGCATTGTCATTTACATTCGTCACTTTACCGTATTTCACGCTAGGGGGGGAGCCCTGTAGCGCCACCATCATCATCTTCTTAAGCGCCACCATCATCATCAGCGGATTGGCCAGCTGGCACAGCGGAACACACTCAGCACCCAGACACACCTGGGGAACGGCACCCTCGTTCTACGCCCCTCGTCATGTCCATGGCGCAGCCAACGCAACCGTAATAAACGTGGGCTCGGCCGCTCCACCTCATCGGCCGCCTACAGCGTCACAAGGCTTTTGAGAGGCAAAAAACATACCCGCATACAATTTCTACCTACAAAGGCAACCTTTCGTGGGTCGCGGAAGAGAAGAAATAACCGAACATCTAGTGTACTCTCAACCATGTATGCCTGTCCAAAACAGACAACGCTTAGCTCTTGATCAACGATTTCGTTTACGTGAACACTCATTTACCCACTGTGGCAATTGTATGCGGGAGATAGGAAAATTAGGAAATGAGAACACGAAAATATCAACTACAGCACGCAATGTCAAAGAATTTGGGCAGTGGAAATAAATAATGGCTCGCTTGCAATGTATTTTGAAAGACACATTTTCAATCTTAGTTACTGTAATGAAGCCGCGCAGCAATATTTCTTGTACGGAACAAATCGCGCCATCTGTGTGTTTTGATTCATATTTTCGCGTTCATATTTCGTTTGCCCTCGACTGTACGTCTTATTAAAGTTGGTTAGAATGAGTGGCCAAAAGCTAGCTGGTGTCACGGTAAATTAAAACGAGCAAGATAAAAGCTGGCAGGAAAAAGAGTGCTCTGGGCGAGTATGGTCCCGTCTACTGTAACCTCGTGCAAGGTTATGGCTTCTTTTATTTTCTTGAAATCCTGAACCAACAGCCGGATTTTTAACGTTAAAGAGAGACAGTTTTTGATAACCTACTGACTCAAAATGATGGCTTTTCTTTGTTACGAAGAAAATTCTTAATGTCCTCAGTGCGCCAATTGAAACCGCTCAATTAAGCTGCCGTAGCCGCCACGGCTGTTCAGTGGCTAAGGCGTAGCGCTGCTGAGCACGAGGTCGCGGGTTCGATTCCCGGTCGCGGTGGCCGCTTTTCTGACGGAGTCGAAAAGCAAAACCGCCCGTGTGTACGAGATTTCGGGGCACGTTAAAGATCCCCAGGCGGTCAAAATTATTCCGGAGCCTCCCCCCCCCCCCGCGCGCCTCATCACCTGCGTTGCGTCGGCGCGTAAACCCTACAATCAATCAATCAACCAACAATTAAGCTGCAGGAACTGTTTGTGAGCGGAATATTCTTATTTTGCAAGATGAATGCCCTCGTACTGCGCCAGCTATTGATCTTATCGGACCATAAAATTGATAGCAGGAGGGTTGCAAGCTGTGCTAGTTGGAAAGACATTCTTGGATGAAAACCAGAGCGAACTCAGACCAAGACGAAGGAAGTGATAAATGGGCCTTCTAATGCAATTTGTGCTGGTTAAAAGTAATGTCTGGCGATTGCCGTAACCTACGAGCAGAACGGAGTTTTCTGCGGCGGGGTCATTTTGTAGGATATCAACGTGTCCTAATTCGATTAACGCGCGTGGTAAAGTACGGGAAGGTAGGTCTTGCTTGTTCGGCTTAGTGCGTGTTAATCGAACTAATATGAAGCTTCTGCCGATGAACGAATGACAAAAAACACTGAGTGTAATATGTGCGCCTCTGTTTTTCTGGTGGAACATCGTCGTCCTTGCGCACTAACGCAATAGTTGTTTTATAGATCGGTTTGATTAGCTTATGTTCAATAACGGGTAGTAACAATTATTAGTCGTCATTAAATTATTTTACTTATTTGCAACTCATTATCATTCGTTCGTGTTGAGTGCTTGATTGCTTGGATTTGTTGGTTGATTGAATAATTGAAATACTGATTGATTGATTGATTGATTGATTGATTGATTGATTGATTGATTGATTGATTGATTGATTGATTGATTGATTGATTGATTGATTGATTGACTCCGATTGATTTATTGATTGATTGGTATTGGTTGCTTATCTTTTCGGCTGAAATGATTCAGTATTCGCTTATTTATAAAGCGCTGGTGAATATAACTCTTTGGATATGTGCTGCCTTGTAGGTATGCAAAGCTGTGCTTGCCATCAGAATACGCATACAAGTTATTGAGGTTGCTGCGCTACTGGCAGCGAACTGTGAACTGCTCAATTAGCCGACCAATTTACTACCTATAAGTCTAGCAAGAACGTCCAGCTTTGCGGCCTACCTGCAGTTAAAGTTAGCTGGCGTGCATAATTTCCAGTAATGAAACCACGCCTAATGCCTCACTATGTGGCAGAAACGAGGCTCTCTGCACAGGCATTGATGAATGCACTGTCTAACCACGGCCGCTCGATGAAAAGAACCTCCTTTCAATCGAGCGGCCGTGGTTTAACTATATACTCCTACTGAGACAAGCAAGCGGTTTCGAGATATCCCTCAAGGATTTCAGCGTAACCATCCTACACCCGATATTGCGTGTGGAAGGGTCATTTGGCTGTTATATGCCAATATGCCAAGATTGCCAAAATATGCCAGTTCCCTCGCAAACGGGCACAGTGCTAAGAGGTCGGATGGGAGCAGAGTGCAGCCACGCTAGTCATATTCACGCCGGTGGGATTTGTTCTGCTTATTGTTGCTGAAGCAAAACACAATATTCCCTCTTTGGGGTACGTTTATACAGCAGATGTAGTGGAGTAATGCTGTATTTGACAGAGTAATAATTCCTGAACCATGCCCGACAGTTAATGTATTGCAACGGTCGATAGACGAGTTCGCGAAACGAGGGAGAAATATTTCTATTAAGCCTCAATATCATGTTAATAATGGTTGTGCAGTTTCTTTAGCCGCTTTCTTAAAGCCGCAGGGAAGATAAGGTAATCTTCCAAGTGCTTCTATAAAAGCGGGGATAGTGGGAAGAACAGCTAGAGGGCAGGGAATGTAGAAGGACTGGGGTAAGGGATAGCCAGAAGGGACGGTTAAGTAATTTATTTCATCCGCACAATTTTGTCCCAGAAGCCTTCACAGCAACATGATTCTACCGAAAATGACCAGCCCAAAAAATAAGCCCGCCATGGGCAACCATAAGCACCCCGAGTACGCACCACGCCGTTTTACTGCCGGGAAACGTGAAGTTGGCGCGGCCACAGAAGAACCGCGGAACAAAATACGTGAATGAAGAGATGCCAAACATCTTCAAGCCTTCGCGAAGCCGATTTGAATCAAGGTCGAGGGGTCGGCTAATTGTAGCGAGTGGCCCCGCGCACCTAAGCAGCGGAAGGCCACCACTTCGAACGAGAAGCACGTTACTACCGCCCTTACGGGTCATCTTTTAGCGTTTCAGAAAGACCTCTGCCAAGCCAAGATTTATATCGGGCACGCTATAAACACTGAGTCACTCGCGCCGGCTCCCATAATTTTCGATTTACGTTTTTAAAGTGAATGTGCTTACCCACACCCATTTTTGAAATTCCCGTGGGTGTAACCAGTGAAGTAGCCAAGCTTGGGCGTCGGCAGGGCGGGGCAAAAAGGGGACCTGCCCCCCCTCCCCCCCCCCACTCCCCAAGCCACCCAGGAACACATTGCCTCACCCTCGCCTTCTCCCTATTTCCCCTCAATTCAATAGGTTTGGCCCTTTCAGTACAAAATCCTGCCGGCGCCCATGTAGCCAAGCTCACAAATTTCCGTGAAGAAGGATCGGGGTGCCAATAGAGGGCGCGGCATGGCAGCAGCGGACGGCTAGCAAAATTTTGCTCTCTTCTCTGCCAATGCCGATTAAGGACGATACGCTTCATGTTAATGCCCCTCTTATCGTTTACACCCACCTCGTTCTCTTTTCTCCTCCCGTCGTGCTCCTCGAACCGTAAACACGCTGTAGGTTTGATTAAGTAAATTCAATTTTGCTTCTTCTCCACTGGCCGGGGGCCATTTACTGGAACCTTTGGTTACTGTTGTATTTAGAACGCCGCAAGGGCCTGGGCTCCAGCGCTTGTGATTTCTTGGATGTTTTTGTTAAAATGTTTTCAGCGCGTCTTTCTTATTTGATATCGCAAAAATCGAACTGCCGTGTATTTCTAATTAGAAGAGCACCGCCAATACCGCTTATGTATCCTCGTTTTCCCTCAAATATTTGTATTGTTTAGTGTCTCCTGAAAAATATTGACACGTATGAAGTGTATTTCCAACGTCACTGCTTTGAAATGTTTCGCCTATACAAACCTCCCGTTCAAGTATTCTAACTTTCAACGGGGGGCTGACTCGAGACACACGCAGACAGAAAGCCAGACAGTTCACGTGAATGCCTTGTTTACGTTCCGTTACAAAGAGGAGATCTTGATATTTCTGTCTTCGTCCAGTAAAGCTATGGTAACTTGTTTGTTGATGCCTTAATTGCATTTTTTAAAGCTACCCTAACGTCAACTTGTATGCGTCTGAAAGCTGCAGTACTTTCGGATTTTTATTTTCGGTGACTAGCCTGAGTATGAGGCTTGTCCACACTCAGTATCCCAAACAAGCAGGCAATAAACAATGCAACTACAGCTGTGCTAACAGCGTTCGTGCAGGTACGTGGAGATTAAACTATCACCTATGGACTAAAAAAATTTGCTATACCGCTTCCCAATAGTAAGGTTCTGTTATTGACCACCATGTATTTCCCAAACGCAAATACGCGGCAGCAATTTTTCACGCTAAAATTACGAAATACTGCCCGGAAGTGAAAGGCGTTTGAAGAAGCACGCGAATACAACGGCCACAGTCTTTGTGATGATCAGTCATGTTGTGTAACACTAGAGATTCCAAGATATCACATCGGAAATTCTTTTGCGTGCTCCACCTGTAGCGGCCGGGCGATACGTGGTAAACCGATTCTATCTTGATCAGAGTTAGGGTGAATACGTTAGCGCCTGTCTATCCATGCGCGGGAGCCGCCTGTCGGCGTTCCGGGTAACTTACCACGCGCATCACATAGGCTCGTTGCAAACGAACAGCGCACGCGTGCGAAGTTACCCGGAACGCCGACAGGCGGCTACCTCGCCCGGAACGACACGTGCTCCCGTGTTCACTCTTACTGTGATCAAGATAGTACCTCTTCTGATATTCTGATCTTCGATAACAGACCAACTGCTCTCAAACGTTCCACCCACAAAAGAAGTCATATCCTAAGACAAATATTAAAACCAGCTTTTTTTTCTGTTCCGCCAATCACACACGAAGCAAGTTCACTCTTAATGGTTACCCCGCGAATAATTTTAGAAGACCAACCTAGCCTACCCAGTATTGCACTGCCATCAAGCGTTATTTTCATTCGGCCAAATACAAAGGCATAAATGCGGTGATATATACCAGCAAGGTGCAGTGATTTCTCAAAACGGGTGTCTCCTCCGACACGTCCGCGCGATATGCTATTCGAGATTTTTTAAAAGGAATAAAATAAGTGACCAAGTGGTTTTGCGATGAACGCGCCTTCCGATTTTTTCGTGTTTGAAAGCACACTGTACGGAGTGAAAGGAAGAAGTGCTAACTTACAAGAGCGGCTTCGAGAAAAGCATCTCCGCTGCGGTGTCTCCGACGACTGCTCAGTAGGACACCCTTAAATCAGAAACGTTGCCGGTGGTCCCCGCCCGAGGATTTCTACCGACCTTGGTCGATCCTGTGGCGATACAACACGGCGAATCAGGGTTCTTGGCTTGAACCCGTGGAAAAAAGGGGCCCTGCCTCACGCGCCCGGGCTCTCACGCTGAAATTTGTCGTCTTCGTCGTATTCTATTCCTTTGTGAGTTTTAAAATTCATGTAACCTAAAAAAAAGTACGGACGCAATTAGGTTATTTCCTTAAAGCACAATAATTTGGAGAAATATTATAGCATATGGCGATATTTCATTTGCACCTAACCTAGAAATGTTTTTCCATGAGTATTTTCTTCGGTCAAATGAGCAACGTACTCGCCCTGTTTTGCCTACAGGGGTCCTAGTATCGACTTTGTTTGTCTGAGGTGCAAATCCTTCAACTGTCGCTGCGAATTTTCAATAGCTCTCTGTTATTTTGCGTACTTCTGGCTGACAGTCTAGCCAATATTTATGCAGTTTAAGTGGTCGCGGTTACGTCGTGATGTCACAAATATGGCGTGAATTGGAACACTCGTAAGGAATTTTTCCTGCCTAATAAATGCGCTACAAGCACACTTGTGTTTTCAAGTGATCTAAACAATCGTATTCGCGACGATTTACTTTGGGTTGTTTGAGGAAATTTTACAGCAGCCACATTGCGCCTGGCATGGGTTGAGAGCCGCTGACATATTTCAATTATTCGAGGGACCGGTTTCATTGTCTACTACCAGCTTGTAATAGCCACGTAGCGGAAGACAACACAGCTGTCTTGAAGGAAAAAATTCACCCCACCTCCCCGAAGGGAATGCGAATGCATTTCTTTTGCGCGAGAATGCGCGGAATTTATAATTAATGAGGAGACGGTGATTTGTAGCGAAGCCATTTATTTAACACCACGCGGGAGCTCCGGGGAGCTCCCGCGATGCGAGCGCCCTCACACGCCCGAGCGGGCTCCTCCTCTCCACTCACTCGCCGCTGATCCGCCCGCACCACCTGCTCCGGTTGCTAGGGGAGAGGAGGAGCGCGCGCGCTCGCAGCTGTTGCTATGGGAGAGGGGGTGAGAGCGGAGAGATAACACCTGCGGGCGCGTGGACGCCGCACGCCGCCTGACATGGCTCGGCTAAGAAATGCATTCGCATTTAAAAAAAAGTTTATTGGAGCGAACTTGTGCTCCCCTAAGAACTCAACAAATACACGGGCGGCGAAACAGCAGTCAATGAAGTGACGTGCGCAGACTGGTGTCGACGAACCGAATACCGCGGTGTCTGCTCTGCAGGCTTTTTATCTTTCCGCGCGCGTAGTTCTCGAACCGTCGATTTACATCCAGAACATTGTAGATCAAAGAAGATTATTTTAGGCTAGTGACGTTCGGGGGAAACAGTCTTCTTATCTGAATTAGATAGCCTCTGCGGCATAAAGATAAAGAATGAAACACGCGCTTCGCTTGGGACACAGATAACAAAGCCTGGCGCAGTCGGGGAGTAAAAACAAACAATGAATAAACAAACCCATCCATGGTTGACGGCAGTATTCGCGACGATTTACTTTGGGTTGTTTGAGGAGTTTTAGATGCGACTGCATCTCATTCACTCGCCTTGTCCCTGCAGCGTCGTCGGCGTTGTTGTCGTCCGCTCCTCCCCCATTCTCCCCGCCGCGCGAGCTGCGCTCTCCGCTGCTCACCCCCTCTTTTCTCCGATGCCCCTCTCTCGCGAGGGGCACTGGATTGGATTCGAATGGATTGGCTTGCTTGACTTGGCTTGGATTGGATTTGGATTGGATTGGATTAAAGTGGATTGTGTTGGATTGTGTTGCGTCATAAACGCGGCAGACACACTGGCGCCGGCGCATGTGCAGTACCCTCTCTTCCGCGGTCTCCTCTCCTTCGGGCGCGCTGCGCATATAACCGGTGTGCCGCTCTCCGGCCGCCTTTCTGTCGACAGTTGCTCTCCGCTTGCGCTTGAACCCCCCTCAGCGTCGCACTCGGGCGGAGGCGGTGAAGCTCAGGCAATTACAGACAGAGACTGTTCTGACGCCGGCGCTCGCGCGGCACGTGTGTCCGGACCTCTACGAGAGTGCTCGGTGCAGTGTGTGTGAACGCGAAACTGCGACCCTGACCCATATCATGTGGGGCTGTGACTGTGCAGTGCGCGACGGTGGGGGGGATAGACAGGACCCACAGGACCCGTACCCACCGGACGTGCGCGAATGCGTGGGCTCTGCGGAGCCCCAACAACAGAGGAGGGCCATCCAGCGGCTCGAGGCGGCTCTGGCTCTGCAAAGGCGAAAGGGGGCCCCGCGCCCGCCCGTCCCTCCCGGCACTCCGCCCTCCCATGCGGGAGGTGGGGGTCGGGGGCCGACGGTGGCGGCCGGGAGCGCTCCGAGTAGCTCGAGCGGACGCCGAGACCAACCGCCTCGGGGTCTAAGCCCGACGCCCTAGGACTTTTGCGACTTAGGGTGGTTAGATAGAGGGGACGCGACCGAGCCCTGCGTGGCCGGGAATCGTGTCCTTTGCACGCCGGATGCCTGAATAAAGTTCCATCTCTCTCTCTCTCTCAGCGTCGCATCACACCAGGGTTCTCGCGATGGGAGGTGGGCGTAATTTTTTATAGCAGGCACATTCCGCCTGTCATCGGCAGATAGATGCTGACCCCTTTCAATTATTCGAGGGACCGGTTTTATTATCTACTACCAGCTTGTGATCGCATCAAGTTCATGCATTTTGGCGTCTGAACAAGCCGCCCTTTGTGGAGATTCTCCCTAACTAGGTCCCAAAAACACTGTCTTTGCAGTGGCGGTAATGTTTAGTGGTACGACAGGGGATTAGCCATCGAATTGTGCAAATATGGCGATCAGCTCTTATCCTTTCGGAGAAAACATTTATCTTAGACTTCGGAAATGTAATGCTGCTCATGACAAGCTCGTCTTTCAGTAGAGATATGCCTTGATATTGGGAGCCTTGGTTGGTGCAGTTATTTCGTGTATCAATTTACTCGCGCTGTATGAATCGCTGTGAACTGTTGTGAATTGGCTTTCTGACCTAAAGAAGCAACAGCAATTGAAAATTGAGAAGTGGCTACTTGACAGCACAGCTGCCGTGAGATGAAATCGCAATTGATTTACTCGATTCTCGACTCGGCCGCTTTTCTGATGGAGGCGAAAAGCAAAAACGCCCCTGTGTACGAGATTTCGGCGCACGCAAAAGACCCCAAGGTGGTCAAAATTATTCCGGAGCCCTCCACTACGGCGCGCTTCATCGTATGCGTTGCGTAGGTGCGTTAAACCCTACAATCAATCAATCAAGCCATCGCTTCACGGGGGCTGAAATCTTTGCTGCAGGTACGCAACCGCATTCGCTCTTGTCGAATTAGAACATTGATTGATTGATTGTCGGGTTTAACGCGCCGACGCAACGCAGGCGATGAGGCGCGCCGTAGTGGAGGGCTCCGGATTAATTTTGACCACCTGGGGATCTTTAACGTGCACCGAAATCTCGTACACACGGGCGTTTTTGCTTTTCGCCTCCATCAGAAAAGCGGCCGCCGCGGCCGGGAATCGAACCCGCGACCTCGTGCTCAGCAGCGCAACGCCGAATTAAAACACATGTCGCCAAAGGTGGTTATTGTGTTTCCTGAAGAGGCATCTGCTTATAGAAGTTCCGCAAAATCTTCTGTTGCATGCCGAACTCGCGAGCATGACCACGAATTTCAAGGGTTCAGTTGAAGTTTCGAGCAATTCATGGCCGCGGGTTTCGGATTATTAACTCATTTGCTGTTGGTGAGGGTGCCAACATACCGTGCAGAAACGAAAGCGGGTGTTTGCGAATGCTCTATGCTGTACCCTCAGTGGCCCATTTGTGAAATTGGGTTGACAGTGGGCTTTAGCCTCCCCTATAGTTTAGCGTACAACTCATTTGGTAAATGTTGAACCGCAGTAGAAAAAGTGCACGACGGGGGAATGCGATGTTCGCGAATTTTAGGCGTACTATCACCCCTTGAGGTATTACGTTTTCAGCAGGTATCTACAACTCGGTGTACAATAAGTATGACGTGGCTTGGCATGCCGTAAAGCCTAGCATGCAGTGAACCAAGTCAGAGGTCTAAACATATAAATTTATTCCCAACATAACGCTTTCGGGTCTAATGTAGTCAAAGGGTATCCACTGAAAAAAAAGCACTCGTACTCAGCCCACTTCAGACTGTGGAAACCCGTCGAAGTAGTAAGACCACAATGTCAAACGTTAGGCTAAGCTTTGACGCTTCGGCACTTACTCGACAGCTTCTGTTAAGTCGGCCATAGTCTACATCCCTTCAGAACGGCACATACCAGCTCTTCAGTGTTAGACGACGCTTGATATATAGGGCATAAGCTGCTGCAGAACGTCAAAGTTAACGCTGCTTATGCATGAACTAGGCAATAAATAATCTACTGAATATTATATTTGCTATTGCGAAAGCACCAGGATGGCCAGCATCAAGGAGGAAGAAAAGGAACGCTTTGGTTGGAAGGGAACTAAGGAAGTTGGATGGGGACTGTGGTGTCGGGTGGGTATTTCTGGTGGCATGAAGCAACGAACTGGATGAGTGCCCTGAGGAGGAAGATACATCTGTACTCTGGGACCTGTATGCGCACTATCAAGTGTAGCCGTGTTCGACACCCAAGTAGTAACGCGTATCGCAAGGAGTACTGTACTATTTGAAAAAAAAAAATAAGCTACTCCCCGTTCTCAACGAACTCCAAGCTAAACTCCTTGTACCCAACCTTCTCGGTGCTCTGGTCACTCTGTGATTTCGTAAACACATCTAAGCAATAGATTACAATTAACCTAATTTTCTAGAGTACATACCCTACGGTGGGTGTTTTTAAACTGAAAAAGTGATACGTGGTAGCAGAGTCGGATACACCAGATTTGTTTATTATACCATGGTTTATAAACACGAATGCAGCACTACTGCTGGAATGGGCGATGCTGACACTGAGGGGTCATGCACCGAGTGGACGATAAATCACCACAAGTAAAAGGGGGGCTCAGAGAGGAATCTTGCCCGTACGCTGAACCGAGTATGCGTAATGTGAAGCGTAGCCAAATGGCAGGCACAAAGAGTAGCACAATGTACAGTGGGCTGCTCGGCACCGGCTTGTCAAGAGGAAAATTTGCTGCGAGTGCAGTATCCTTCCTGTTTTCCGCCACCAACCTGTCTTCTCCAAGCATTTATAAAGAAATCGGTTCTCTTGCATGTAATACACGTTCGCAAACTGGGCCATCACTATGGTTTTCCGCGATAATGCTCTGCCTAGCATAAACGAAGGTATTGCTACAGCTGCAGGTTGGCTCCAGTCTCGCGGAGCAATACAACAATGGACTGTGATGGGATACCCAAAGTTACCTCGGAGGTCGGTGAGCCTCCCATTATACACAGCTGTGCCTTGAAGGTGCCAGTCCTCGCGGTGTCTAGTGAAGGGTGCGTCCCTAGTAGGTGACTAGCGTTGGCTCCTTTACTCTAAGAAGAAAGGGTATGGCAGTTTTTCTCTTAATTGTGGAACAGGAATGTATTATATATTCCTCCCTAAGAGGTAGAAAGATTTTCCTTTTAAGAAGGAGGAGCACGCTTCTCCCCTTGTGAGTGGAGGATGATTTTCCCTTTTCGTGAGGTAATGAAGAAACGTTGTCCCTGGCGAGTCTACTTTAGCAAGGTTTGTTATACGAGAAAGGCCTAGTGAACTGACCGGTTTGAGCATTGAGGAAGCAGAAATAGATAGGTTCCTTGGTTGTGAGCGCTTAATATGCCCCAAAATAGTCAAGACTTTATCGACCGAGTACCGCAACCGCGGTTCCGAAGACATGACACTATCCGTATGCGCGAAGTATTCAATGCGTGCCGGGAGGAGCTTCACCTTTGGTTTCAGCGCGAACGCTCCGCCGTTCACGAAGCAGAAGTCACAACGATTGAATTGGGAGCCCCGCCTTTATTTCCCATAGGCTGTAAGCCCACTGGTCTCCGACACACGAAATCACAAAGTTCCACTGCGGCCGTTTGAGAACAAGTTGTTAGTCCCGTCACCTTGATACAACCGATGCACCGACACGCAGATCGTCTGCAATCGTGCATATCAGCGCAAAGGCAGTGCATATGAGGCGGTGCGAATAACCATAGATTTTCATACTAATATATACTAGAGGGAAACCTGTCGCTGCAGTCGCGGGCCGCCGTGGGCGGCGCAATTGCCGCTAGCGACGTTCCTCGCCTTCTTGTCTTAGCTAGCCATATGGCTTCTTTTTGGTCTCGAAGCCAAAGTCAACAAAAAACGCTAACATTTGTTTCTTGTCCATCGTGCATAAGCTTCTACATACACACTCACAAATTAACCCTTTTGGAGGTTCAATTTTATAATACAAAACAAATTTGACGAACCTTCTGCATGATATTATTGCTCATCTGCACCCAGATCCAACTTTCAAGCCTGTTCATGAGACGTGCCAAAGACGAGTGGAACGTGCCGGAACATGGCGGAACGCTCGCTGAAGCCACGGAGGTTAAAAAGAGGCGCGCTGTAGTGGAGGGCTCCGGATCAATTTTGAACACCTGGGGATCTTCACCGTGCTCCGAAATCTCGAACACACGGGCGCTTTTCCTTTTCGCCTCCATCAGAAATGTGCCCGCCACGGCCGGGAATCGAACCCGCGGCCTCGTGCTCAGCAGCGCAACGCCTTAGCCACTGAGCCACCGCGGCGGGTTACAAAGCATTGATAACACTATTTGCTGAGCGTGCAAGTTGAGCAATCAGCTTGTTTGTTTTTATAACGCACAGCAATACGTGCGAATCACCTGTGAGTTCGTTATTTAGTCAATGTAACTAGGGTCAGTGGTACTTTTACCTTCAAGTTTCGTAAGAAGCATTAGAATAGCTCAAAGAACAAAAATACTCCGTGTATAAAAAGGGTACAGCGCGTATCTATGAGGTCATTGGTTTGTCATTGGTTTATTATTGGTAATAGTCATTGGTTTGCCATCGCTTTTTTAGCAGGTAGCACACTCCTGGTCTGGCAACCATTCGGGTACGCCAGCCGCAATGCTACTTACCGTGGGCCTTTTGTTGATTGTAACTAATGCATTGATATGCAGCGGTCCCTGCTAGTTAAAGAAAAAATAGGCAGTTGAGTATTGTAGATGCCCTGTTTTACACTTGGACGTCAGTAGACAGCGTCTATAAATGCGGTGGTAACTTTTAACAGGGCGGAGGCGAGTCGCACACATCAAGCATGGAGTGGCGCACACAGAATGTGCGCCAACATACGGCTGTCTAGCCTTGTGTTTGCGCGGCGTGCTCGTGGTGATAAAAATAAAACATTGATAGGACAAGGAACCAGCACACTGTAGGGGCGGCGTTGCGATGAGTCGTCGTGTACGCCCGATCAGCGGAAACCACTGTGCAACGAATAACAGGTTTGTCATCGACGTCGGCGCAGTCAGCAGATCGCAAACGACAGGGGAGAGTATTTCCTACCCTGTTTCGGTGTTTGGTAGACGCCGTACAGAGGGCGCCACATGTAATGAGCGACAGGGAGAAGCTCGCTGTAGTGCAGGAGAAGACCCGCTATTTTCTCCCTTTTTCGATCCTTTTAACAACGAAGCTGTTGAGGAAGTTGTTTGTGTGTGGTGTTCCAAAAAAATGCCTAGCGCTCCAGAACGCGTGCTTCGATTGCTTGATTGATTGATTGATTGATTGATTGATTGATTGATTGTATGCTTTAAAGCGCCGAGTAAACGCTGGCGATGATGCGCAGCGTAGTGGAGGGCTCCGCATTAATTTTGACCAGGGATCTTTGACGTGCACCGAAATCTTGTACACACGGACGTTTTTGCTTTTCGCCTCCACCAGAAAAGTGACCGCCGTGGCCGGGAATCGAACCCGCGACCTCGTACTCAGCAGCGTAACGCCTTAGCCACTGAGCCACCTCGGTGGGTACGCGTGCTTTGGGCGCCCGTTCGTCGAGCTAAGCATTCCACTAAAAACGATTGGGCAGCATTTGCCAAAAAAGAACTCCACCGTTCACCGTAACGTGCAAGACTTGCTGGAAACCTGAAAGACACGTCATAGCATCACCGCCATAGCATCACCTGCTCCTTTCTCCTCGTGTCGTCGTGGGGATGCGCTCCGTACTGCAAAAGAGCAGCGACTTCAATTTCGCAGCTCTTTGTGTGGTCAGTAAACCAATCACGCCAGTTTGTCAAGCGGGACGGACACACATAACTTTTAATACGCGGGGAAGTATATAACAGCGTGGGACAATTAACTGTACCTACTCGAAGAAGTCTTTTCGCAGTTCGATTTCGCGTAAGTCTTTAGGGATGGTGTAGCCTCACATTACGGTCGATGCCTTGCGATGCTTGCATGTATCAAGGAAACCATCGTGTCTTACGGGGGTTGCAGGTAACAGCCCCAGCCATCACCGACAAAAGCCAGGGGAGCGTAGCCCCAGGTTCGTTCGTGAACTGGCATCAGTGCGTAGACCGAGCGTTTCAGGCCGAGAGCTTAGCTGGTTCTCCTCCCGTAAAGTGAAGCTGCCGACGTAACGCTGCCGAAAGGCCGCCTTCACGGATCACAGCCTGGAACTAGTGTCGTTAGACCTGAGGCGTCGTCAGGCCCCGATGTCGCTGGGGTCCGTTCCATGAGCATAGCATGGTCTCCCGCGTCTTTCTCCTTCTCCCAGTCCGCACATACCCCTTCTGTGAGATTAGACCTTATTGCTTATCTGGAATTTCTTCATCTTTACTTTTGGTAGCTTCCGGCCTCCCCCGGGAGTTTGCTCATGACAGACTCCACATTGCCCGGCCGCTGATAGTTGCTGTGGCCGAGGAAGAGGCTGCTCTTCGAGAGGCACGGCGTGCAAAGCATCCGCTAAATATGATACGTCGCGTCTGCAGAGTGTCGTATGAAAACGACGGCCCAAAAAACGAGCTCACTCTGGCCATGTTCAACATAGAGTGATTGTAATGCCGTGCCACCAACGTCAACCACAACACCACAACAAGGACCACTCGATGGACGCGGGTAATAGCGTCCGTGCCACAGTGATACTAAAACTAAACTTTCTATCGGTCAATGTTCGCCTACAATAGCTTCGCTATTCAAGTCTTGCGCGTGCGTGCAAGGCCCGATGAATTTGCTTTCTGAGAGCGTTCAGCGAGAGCAGCAGAGAAAGTGTAGTTGTCAGTAAACGGGGCCTGGCGGCGGGATGGCTGCGCCACAGACACCATCCATTGCGTAGATTACGGAAAAAGACACTTTCGTCGGGGAAGCCTGTTCCACACTGCAATTTGGGCACATGTAAACTGGCGAAGGGCTTCCTTTCCTAGGACAATTTTTGTATGCAGTACCTCTCAGCAAAAATAGCAGCCTTCGAACGAATGTGGGATACAAGACACTATCCGCTGCACTAGGAGGAGAAAAAGTATCACAAAGCATCTACAATAGAGAGAGAGCAGGGATATGGGCCTTGTATGCTGGGGATGTGTCTCGAGACAGTCGAATTGCAAGTTTTATATCTATATTATTGCTTGGAGTTATTGAGAAGTTTTCAAAAAAAGAGAACATCGCTGTAGCCTACATCCACGTAATGTATTCTCTCTGAGCGTGAATATAGGCGGAAGTTCGTTGACAATTAAAAGCGGCATGTTGACAAAGGTCCGACAGACAAAAAAAGTGTGCGGTAAAGAGTGCGATGTGTGTTTGCGTTTTGATCTATCGTCTTTGCGAATATTTTAAACGATCGCAATACAGTGAACTCCCGCTAAGAAGAACTCAGTTAAGACGAATCCTGGCTGATACTGAACAACACGGGAATGTTTGTTTAGTTTTCCATAGACCCAAAGCAAACACAAACCGGTTTAAGATAAACAGCCGCTTGGCAGCATAACAAGCTCTCCCATAGAGTGGTGCAGATGTTTCATGACGAGAACAGTATTGATGGACCCTGCTACTACTCTTCTGAATTTTTAAGGGTACCACAATCTTGCATCCACGTTTAAACAGGTGCCATAGCCCTGTGTAATTTAACAAAATTTTTTTTTTACAATGATAGGACCTACCGTCTACTCACTATGATGAGAAGGTCCCGGGGTCGGTACAAGAGACACGGCGCACGGTATAAAGCAGTGCCTTGCGAAGAAACCGGCCCCTACTGGTTGGCGCAAGATGGAAAGGTACGGCGTGGAACGAATAATTGACGTGGGCGGCAGTTGTATCTATCATCTTATCCTTGCGCTAATGAGTTTCTCACAAAGCGTCTCCTTTATGACTTACAGGTGTTTCATTCTTCTCGTTTCAAGCCACATACTTTTGAGCAGACTCCTAGACGTTTATTAGTGTTGTAGTGAACCTGTGCGGCCTTGTCACCTCTTTCGGTAGTGCGAGAGGGACGTATCTTTGTTCGTAGCTATAGTGTCTGGAAGCTTGTTTCGCATTCATTATTTATGCGATATGTTAAGCATCTGCACTCGAGTGCTGTACTAGAAATACGAGTCGCCAATTGCCTCCCAAACATTGTAGGGTCATTGATGGTGGCTGCGGCACCCCAGCGCCCTCAGTAGTCTCTTTAGACAGCGAGTGACAGTACCCACTTTAGGAGGCTGGCTTTAGATTTTAGTATGTGTTCAACTGTACGAGCGAGTATATTTCTGATGCGCGTGTTTTTTTGCTCATTTCTATTACTTTACTCGACGCCTACGCCAGACTAACACGGCTTTGGTAGTACACTGCTGACGTACTGACGGATTCGTAATGCGGACGCGTTATGTCTTCAGGGGGAGATACTTCTCAGTGAAAGCACAAGTGTTACCATGCTACTTCCATGAAGCCTCCAAAATAAATGTTTCTAGCCTCGGAGTGCGGAGTTACGCACGGCCGCTACAGTGAAAGCTACTCAAGGCGAAAAAAGAAAGACGCACACACGCTTTAGCAGTAAGTATACGCGTTTTGACGCCTTCGTTGAGTATGCGAAAGCCCTAAGCTAGGCCCGCCGTCGCGCTTTCAGGACTGATGTTGGAAGCCAGTACCACAACTTGAAGTACAATATGTTTCATGTTTCGTGCCGTGCCGTTACTATGGAAATGAAGGTTACCGACTATTAGGGCTTAATATAAGCCTAACAGCATTCTAAAGGTAAACTGCAGTGAGTTCTTGCATATCTAGTGAGATGCAGGCGAATTTCGATTGTTCCATTCCAGCCACCAGAATGCTGTTGCTTTCAAAGCTGGTAAGCATGCTTAGTAGCATCGCAATTTTTAGTTTTCTTGCAAGTGATTATTTTTCCCAGTGAAGTTACACTTTTATTTTTTATTCAGACAATGCTGCAAGCCAGAATTAAGGCAAGCAGGAGGGGCAAGATGATTACATAGTATTTCCGTAAAATGCAAGCACACAAGTACACGAGACAGCGCCGGGTGGGCAAGGGGCAGTAGACGGCGGGAGAGGTGGTAATGAGACGTAATCGCATGGCTCCATGGAAGGGTTCAAGGCGAAGACATGCTCGAAAGGTGAGCTCTCGAGCGGCTCTGTAGGCGGCCTCGTTTCCTCCCACACCCGTGTTGGCTGGGGTCCACACCAGCTCGGTGGGGGAGTCGGGGGCGGTTAAAGAAGTATTTCGAGTGCCAACGAAGAAATGCGACTCCGGGCGAAATTTCCAGTTGCCGTCTTCGAGTCGGAGATTATGATCGCAGGGAAGGCCACAGTGTTAAGAGCAATAGCCACCACTTCCGCAGTCGCGGATGAAGAAGTGCGAAGGGTGAGGGTGGTAAGAGGGGTACTGTTGGAACCTTTGATGGCAGCGACCGGGCAGGCATCGTGATGCCTGTAGCTAGCCGTGTCAACTTAAACAGTTGCCGGATGTACTTAGTGTCGCTTCGTAAGGGGTCGCGCACACTGCTCCCGGTGGGCTCGATTGTGTATCGGCTGCATGTTACGGGGAATGCGGCGGACGATGGATAGGTCATGGATATTGCTAGGGGTGGCAAGAGAAGCTTCTGTAGCGAAAGTGAATTTGATTGGAAGTCGCCGGAGAAGAAACTGACCTGTTGTGGTCGTTGCAAGGTAAGCGTACTGAATAACAAGATGAGTTTCACGAGCTTATATGCGGTGTTGTAGACACTAAGAAATTCTACACCAGCGGTGGAAGCGCTCTGCCGAATCCTCAGCGCCCTCTTGTACACTTTTTGAATTAGGCAGTCGACCTTTTTGAATTATTTAGACGACCGTGTTAGAGAAGGAAGAGAGTAAGCAATGCGACTTATGACGAAAGCCTGTATCAGCCGCAATCGCTCTGCCTCTTTGAGCCCTTCGTAGGGGGTGGTGATGCGGTGGAGGAGGTTGATGTCCTGATTGACTTGTGATGTCAGGTGAGCGAGGAATGTGGTACTGGCGCGGTTCTGTTGGATATTGAGGCCTAGGAATTTACGGCATGACACTCGGGCAACGGGGTGATGATCCAGCGGGATGGTGATGTTGGGAGCTGCGCGGGCGGATTTGGGACTGTTAGGCAAGAGAAGCAGCAGCTCGGGCGAACAAAAAAAACAACCAACATCACGAGCACAGGCAGCGACACAATCTTCCCCCTGCTGGACGGTGGTTTTAAAGTGTGCGTCACTGTCGCCTGGAACCCACCGCGCGACGTCGTCGGCATATAAACTGCGGCGAAGCGGGGGAATATTCGGAAGAACGGGGGGAGGTTTATCATCGCGATAATGAATAGCAGTGGGGAGCGAACTGTTCTTTGTGGGGTGTCATGGAGGGGAGCGGAATGAGGACAGCGCGCAGATCAATAATCTGAACGACGGCCGTGCGATTAGCGAGAAAAGCCAGCACGTAGTCGTAGGTTCGAGCTTCAGGAGACAGAGCAGCCAAATGGTGCAGACTGGCATCGTGGAAGACCCGATTAAAGGCCTTTTGGAGGTCTAGCGCTCGAACAGCTGACGAGTTGGCAGGGGGGGGGGGGGGCGGAGGAGGCAAGGAGAAGATCATGCTTGAGCTGCAGTAAGACGTCTTTGTTTGAAAGGCCGGCTTGGAATCCAAACATTGTATGCAGGTAATGCTCTTTACTCTACAGATATTAGGTCAGGCGGGCATGTACGATTTGCTCGAGGACCTTACCTGCACGTGACGTGCGGGAAATGGGCCTAAGCTGTTCAAGAGCGAGCGGTTTACACGGCTTGGGAATGAAAGAGATTTTAGCATGCTTCCATTCGGGTGGGGGCCCCCCGACTCCAAGTTACTGCAATACTAGTTTTATATTGCCTCTATTGACTCATTGTGTAAATTTCGATGGAGCTTGTTGGTTGTTCCATCCTCCGCTGGTGCTGAGTTTGGGCGATTTTTAGAAAGGGCTGCGCTGACCACAGCCGTGGAGATGGGACGATCGATTGTATATATGGGCTGGCCAGTGTATGGGGAAAGGGCCTCCGGCGGGCCCTGGGCAAGGTAAAGCTTCCTGGGACCGGCGAGAAGCTGACGGGTTGTACCGGGAAATTTATGCAAGAGGGGGTAGGACGATTGCACCTGGTTGATTTCGAATGAGAAAGACCGATCATGTGGTGAAGATTGGCCCAGGTGCGCTGCATGCTAAGATTACCAGGCATGCTGTAGCAGAACTGACGCCATTGCGCCACGAGCGACTTCAGCCGCATAGTTCTCAATAGTGGTGCGGAGATGAGCCATGCGCAGTCGAAGACGTCGATGGTGCTCTTGGTGGCGCCAGCGTTTCGGAAGGCCCTGGTACACTGCCCAATGATGCTGGAGGCAAGTGTTAACAGTTTCTGGAGAAATTTGGAGGTCTACGGACGATTCGTGGGCCTTCCTAATTTCGAATAGGTGTTTAAGCCAATCCTTAACCGGAGTATCATCGGTGGGGGGTGCCTGTTATTCACAAGACAGCCCAAACGATGGCCAATTTGTGATATGGGTCTGCCGCAGCTTTGGAGTAAATGCCGAACGAAGTCGCAAAGTGGACTGAATATTTAAGTTATCGCGCCCTGGGTTGTCGGGAGTGCATTGTTACTTCAGATCAGTAACCCGCAAGGAAAGTGTGAGGACAGGAGAGGTATCTGCCTGCTCAGTGTTGCCTATTTCGGAAGGAATAGAGGGGTCAGATTCTACTCTTTAGCTTCGAGTTCGAAATGCTTCCCGGTTGTAGCTCCAGCCTGTTTGAGGAGCGTTAAAATACCCAAGCATAAGAAGGGGGTGGCTAGTTGCCTCTTTTGGGGCCCGAGTCAGAAAGGCGATAAATGTATCATTGGAAGTCTTAGGGCGAGTATAAACGTCAAGTACATGAAGGCAAGTGGCACAGCGTTTTGGTGGATACAGGGTGATGAAGTCATGTGGTATCGCAATATCGCAAATGTGTGGTGCTCAGCGGGAATGTTACGCTGTACCAGAACCGCCGTTGAGTTATTACCAGTAGGTTGGAAAGCTTTATACCTAGTGAGCTTGACCTCTCTTCCAGGCTCTTGCAGAGCAATAACAGCGGGCGGTCAGGGTTCAGCAAAAATTAGGTGTTGAAGAATATGGCGCTTACGGAAGAAACCGCGGCAATTCCACTGCCACGCGATACAGGGGTTGCCATGCCTATGCATCGTTGCCATCGTTACAGGGAAGGCAGACATTTTGTGCGGTGTCCAGGGCTTCGACGAAATGCAAAAGGTTATTGTTGATCGTTTCTAATATAGATTCCATCGCCGTTTGGTTGGTTAGGAGGGTGTTCTTTAGGTGCAAGTATTCCTCCCTCTGACTAGCAACCGAGCATTCCAAAATACCAAACTTCTCATTGCATGCGAACGAACATTGTGAGTCATTGATACAGACTGCTATGCGCTTAGGGGGAGGAGAGTCGGAGTTATTAACTGTCTGAGGAGTAGGGGGACTACTGGCTGGCTCGGAGGCATCAGGCGGGTGGTTATGGGCATGAGAGGGGGGAAGCTTAGCAAGCTGGAGCGGCCGCCTAAGGGCAGCATTTTTTGACACAGGGTTGCGAACTCTGGGCGGAGGGCCCGAAGTTCCGTCATTAATTCTAACAAATGGTCTAGGAAAAGGGGTGGAAAGGAGGACCAAGATGGAGCCCCACCGGGCGAGGAGTGCTGGGTGCTCAGCTGCTGATGGCGTTGCTCATTGGTCGGCTGATTGACGGTGTGAGTTTTCGTCTTAGCCTGGTTTCAACTCTGACTGGCGGGTTGACAAGGCAGGAATATCAGTAGACGGGGTGCCAGTAATATCCGATGTGGTGAGTCTGCCGGCGGCGGCTTGGGTATGCGTAGGAGGCTTGCGTCGACGTTGATAGCGGCGAGGGCACTCAGCTGTGCCGGTGACAAGTGGGCCCTCACATACAATGCACTTAGGAGAGCAGGCGTAGTCTTCTATGGAGTTTGGAAGTCCACAATTGGGGCAGCGTGTCGTTGTCTGGGTGTTAGGACACATCTTGGCGCTGTCCAGTCCTCCAGAATATCGCACAGGCCTCTGTTTTCGGTGAAACGTTCTGCTGCGGTTGGTGGCGGAGTGGTACCGGATCAAAAAAGGAACCAAAGTGCCATGGAAGAGATTTTGAGCGATGTCGAAAGTATTAGACGCTTGGCGTCTAGTATTTGCTGGTCAGGGTTATAGTTGCGCATGCTATCTATAATTTGGTCTGGGGTGTCGACTGGGGGAATATTGAAGACGACGCCGGTGACAGTGTTGGCCGGTATGGACACGTGTGTGCTCACGGGATACTCTTTTCCGTTGAGGAGGAGGGTCTAGAGCTTCTCGCAGGACCGTGCTCGGTCCTCAGAGGGCGTACGCACAACGATAAAGTTGGAAACCGGGTGTACTCGCACCTGGTCGTCTGGGATGATTGGTAGTGCAGCCTGCAGTTGAATGGCGCCGGTTAAAACCACTGCACATAATGTAGCAAGGGCGAGGCCTGCGCCTGGTCGAAGAATTATTTTCACGTCGGTTGCTGGTGATGGAGCCGCCGGCGTTCGACGTTTGGGAGAGCGCTGGCCACCTTTGGGGCTGGAGCCCGGGGTCGACAGTTGGGTGATTGCAGCAAAGGCTCGCGCGTTGTTGACAGCCATCAACGAATAATGCTTCCTTCTCACATCGAGCCATTCAGGAGTAGCGAGGTCGGTCGGTTCGATGTCTTCACTGTCTACAGTGTATTCCATGCGGCCGTCGGTGGTAGAGAGGGTGACGGTAGGCTCGGACAGGGCTTCGCCAGCCATAAAGTTTGCGAAGAGGCGCGAGCGCTGCGGTCGGAGGAGTCTGGCGCGGGGGGTGCACGTTCCACGGGAGCACTGCCGCAGCTGCGGACGCTTCCGGACTTCTGCAGGTGTACACGGATGGCTCCGTGCAACAGTCGACGGGCAGAGCCGGAGCCGCGTGCACGGCCCTGGAACTCGGAACAAGCCAGGTGTGCAGCCTGCCCTTCCGTGCCTCATCCACCTACGCAGGGCTGGCTGGGCTCCACTTGGCCGCGGATCTTCTTCTCAAGCAGGGCACCCAGGTACGGGGTGCCATCATGCTGACTGACTCGCGGTCTCTCCGCAGTCTGGGTTCTGCCGCCCAGCCAGCGAGCTCCAGCGGTAATACGACGCAACCAAACAGTAGGCATACTACGTCGGTGATCGGCTGAAAAGGGCTGAGGGGCTTCAAATCACCAGCGGGAGAGGATGGATAAGTTGGGATCTTTTTGGTTCCTCAAAGTGACTTAGTTTTATTCGGCAATCAAGCGCCGTTTGTGTAGGTTCTCCGCCAATAGCTGGGAACCTTACCAAGTTTCGTCTATACGAATAATGGGATTACACATTTTTTCTTTTTACTTACACACCGCCGGTATAAAACAGGTATATTCATCCGCGACACATAAAAATATAGCACGGTAATACGTTGAAAAAATGTGACACCTGTTAGATCTCTGTGCGACAACCAGAAACTCCAAATGATGGTCCGTATGAGTTCCGTATCAACGGAATATACTAGCCAACCGTTCTTTCTAAATAAAAAAATTCGATCTTTTTGGATATTTCCCACTTTCCCAAAAAACCGCCAGTTGTCCCACAAGAGGTATTGTATATTAACAATGGATATTTAGAGCAAAATAAAGCGAGAAGTTGGATTTTCCGGAGAACTTTTTTTGCGGAAGATCCACGGTGTGATTAAAAGACAGTGTTTTCAATTCTGATTCAACTAGCTAGCTTCGGATTAGGTGGGGTTTGGCTTTACTCCCGCCGGGGTGACAAACTTTGATCGTGGACAATAGACTTTGGACAACAAACTCGGGGTAACACACTTTGGCCTTAATTTTGCATGTACTAGACTGCAGTGGAAGCAGTCTCGAAAGACCGAAACAGGCTGGAAATACATTGCCGACGCTTTGGCGCTGTTGCCCATTGTCTACGAAGAAAACATGACGCTGGCAGAGATGCAAGGAGACGTTCTCACATGAAGGGGGAATATAAATGAAGGAACCACGCGTGACATCTTCTGTCCTATTCAAATGAAATTTTGTTAGTTTTTGCGACCCGCGGATTTTGCGGACTGCCCTTTTACCTTAGGGGGAAAATAATCCTTTTGTGAAACAAAGTGCCCGGAGACCATAAGGTCACGTAGTACGCCGTCGCTTACGCCAATCGGTCAGTGTCGTCTGGGAAAACCCCAAAGAGCCGCAGTTCTGTGCAGCTAAAGCAAGCATAGTACGGGCAGAACCAACAGCAGTACGCATAGCTACTTCTAGGTTTACGTGTATTTCAGTAATTTTCGCTGTTGGTTCCAATCGTATGCTATTAAAAAAATGGGTCCTAAATGTGAGCGCAAATAGCTCGTTCGTCAAGCGTATAAGCTCTGCCTAATTTGCGTTATTCTTGCCGGCCTCGGCCGGTCTCGACATCATAGGTTCTGTTGAGGGAAATAAGCTAGTGGGTCGCATGACCATTACTTTTTTCCTAATTATATAGCTTATTTGAATGAAGTTTGAGTAAAGAATGGTGTCACTATGTTTCTAACGAGGCAATCTTTCGAATGAACCAAACTTGTGTTTTGTCTGCATAGCCCCTTTAACAATGCCAAGGTAAGATACATTTGGAAGGTGCCCTAAACCTTACAACTACAACAAGGTGACATCTCGCTTGCTTCGTTCGAGCTGAACTATTTGTGGAATAATTTACATATGTGTACAAAAAAACAATACATGTCGCTGCCTCTGGTTAGTTTATTTCCGGGAGGGCTTCCCACGGTTACGGTGGCTTTTCATTATAATTCTACCGCCTGCGGAGTGAGTCAAGTCCAGCACTTTTGGACGTGGAAATCTCACGGTCGCAGCAGTAGTATCGAGGCATCGTGGGATCTTCAACGCTGACTGGGACCTGCAATGAGGAGCTGGAGTGATTTCCTCTTCCCATGCAATTCAAAATACTCCTTAGAGAAGACGCTGACGTGTCTAAGGTTCCGGTAACTTTTTAAGCGTGTGATCAAAACAAAACGTCTTGCGGCAAAGCCAACTTCATCGCGAGTGCTCGGGATAGCACGAATGGATTTTCAAAACTCACACCAAATGATTATACGACGAACGTCCTTAAGACAACTCTAACATTACTATCATCATCAGCCTACACAGGTCCACTGAAGGACGAAGGCCTCTCCCATTGACCTCCAACCGCTCCGGTCCTGCGCTGTTCGAGTCCAGATTATCGCAGAATTTCTTTATTTCCTCCATCTATCCGGTCCATGGCCTTCCCCTTCTTCTAGACCCATGTCTTGGAAACCACTCTGGTACCCTATTTCTCCACCGGTTTTCGGTTCACCTCACTACATGGCCGTCCCAAGTCCACTTCGTTTCTTTATTTGAACATTGATATCTTCTACTCTAGTTTTTTCTCTTTTCCAGGTAGCTCGTTCGCTAAACCTGAGTGTTACTCCTAACATTGTTCAGTCCATGGCCTGTTGAGCCGACCTAACCTTGCTTTCGAGTTGTTTAGTAAGGCACCAGGTTTCCCCTCCGTATGTCATTACCTGTATTATGCACAGGTTGCAGATTTTTCTTTTGCGGGACAGAGGTAGCTTACTTTTCAATGTTGGGGAGGGCTTTCCGAGTGCTCCCAAACCCGTACCTATACTGTGCCGGATTTCACTCTAGTGGTTGGGGTCAGCCCTAAGCAGTGCCCAAGGTAGTTATATTCTTTTACTTCTTCGAGAGTTTCGTTTCCTAAGCGGATCCGGACGTTTTTCGCATGCTTATTCCTCATTAGTTTTGGATTTATTCATATTTATTTCTAGCCAAACGGTCATGGTTTCTGGCAGGAACATTGCTATAAGTTTCATTATTTGTATTAACTAGTTTCTTAGCAGTGAAGTTGCAAACGTTAAAAAATACCGTCTGCTGTAAATACACGGGAAACAAGCGAAGGAGTTGGGTTACAGGCGACGATTGCAACTGTCGCTTCATAAAATCTTTCCCCTCAAACCTTATACGACGATTCGCCGCTCAGACGAATTTATTGTTACGCCGAGATTCTATTGGTTTTCATAAATATTCACTTCACAGTGAAGTTGTAGATCTTAAAAAATTCTTGTTTGCCATCTTTACAATGACAAGTACGGCAGGAGTATTGTAACCAAAAGCGGCTGTAATCCTTTTTCTTGAAGGTGACCTGTGACGGAAATGTCACAGGTAGCTGCTAAGACGGCTATATCATTGCGGGAGATTTAGTTTTGTTTACTTGCGGACTCAATATTTTTTCGTTGACAGTAAAGTTGCAAATGTAAGCGATTCCTTTCTGTGGTCAATGCGTGGACTTAAAATGGAGGGAGACGAACATACCGATGCTTGTTTGTTAGGAGAAACCTTTACTCCTTCCACGTTTCATTATGTGCTCGCACAGCCATTGCAGACTGATCAGAAAAGTACGTAGTTCTACGGAGCCAAACCGTGTGTTAAGGGCTGTTTCACACGGCTTCGCAGATTACTCACCTTTAGAGACTACAGTGGCTCGTATTTGTTCAGTGAAGCTCTCAATTCAGCCAGCATTAAAAAACAGAGGGTTTTTATTCATACTTCAATGTGTATATGAGCAGCCAAGCCAGCCAGGCCACTAGTTAAATGTCATGCTTAGTGACAAAAAACCACTCACAGTGGTATTTTGTCACATTTACCCGCACATACACGCGCGCGCCGAGCCATCATGTACTGTGACGCACCGCACCATTTGCCCACTATTAGCCACAGCTCTACCCCTTTAGCGACCACGCCCCACCGTTGCAGGAACCTTGAACGCAACACCGTCTAAACTTGCCCTCGTAATTCGTCCCCAATGACAAGCTGCGTCTCTCCCCAAGATCAGCTATGATGATGCGGAATCAGCAACGCTCTCCTTCCCTAATATAGCAATCGTCAATTCCACCTCCACCTTACTGTAAGTTTCAATTATGTGGCCGAAGATACCCGTCGCCGGTTCTGAACGTCCGACTTGACTGTAGTATTGACGACCAAGGGATCACGTAAATTGAGTATACGCGCCCTCTTGACGGTGTTAGCATTTACATCGGGCATTTCATGCTTCGGCTTGTGCCTCACGATCGGAAGAAACAGCGTGCTCATACGGTGAACACCGAGAACATCACCGCTGTTTGTCGCTGCCAACTGTTATAGTTTCTACTTCTTTCACTTTTCTATTGCTTCTGTTCTTTCCTTTACTTAGATTACTTATGATTTCTGTTACGTTGTCG
Source organism: Haemaphysalis longicornis (assembly GCF_048455015.1). Taxonomy (NCBI): domain Eukaryota; kingdom Metazoa; phylum Arthropoda; class Arachnida; order Ixodida; family Ixodidae; genus Haemaphysalis; species Haemaphysalis longicornis. Next base: position 149,510,610 of record NW_027526361.1, read on the forward strand.
CCTCCCATGTTGCCAGCCCACACCACCCTTCCTTCGTAGGAGCAAAGCAACTATCTTACCTTTCTCCTCAACTAGGGCTACAATTTCTCTAAAGCCTGGCCAGCCCACTTGCCTCCTTAGTAGTGGCAATGCCTGTGTCTGCGCATAACCTATACACAAAAAAGAAAAAAAAAACACGAAAAGGTGAATGCCTTTACGTTTTTGTACCGTGTTTTTTTTTGTCCTTATTTTTGTCCTTCTCTAAATAAATAATTTTGAGGCGTCGACGTAAGAACAAAACCGCCCAAACCGAAATAACAATGGAGCATCAGCACGCCGATATGCGTTCATCTACTGTATGTGTTCAATGCGGAAAAGAATATCAAACCTGCTTTAAAACGGCAGCCCGAGCACTGGTCAGATGACACCCAATACCGGGTCTCGACATTAAACAGATGAAAAGGCCGCCAGAAACGAAGTCTTGGACATACATATGCATTGCACGGTACTGCGTAAAATTTAAGTGTGCAATTCTGGATCTTAGTTTAGGAAAAGAGTTTAACTGAAACTTGCTGGGAAAATTAAATTCACTGACATGGGAAACTGCAGGATCCCAACTATGGAAGCTGAAATGTAGTTACAGTAACCTCAAAAGGAATTTTTATATTTTTTTCTCTGAATTCGGTCAAGTACTCTTTTATACTATGATCAGTCTTATTAATTACACAAGAAGGATGTATTTCAACTGAGAGTTTCACTTGCGTGGTCACAACCTAGCTGCCGCGGCTGATAACGACCAGTACAAGCGCCAAAAACGACAGGAATAGATGTAAGAATGCTTCTGAGAAATCCTCTGCACACATACTCATGAAATGTCGGGAAAATATTGACGAATCATGACGACGCATCGGATGCCTACGAATGAGTAAAAACAACGTACAGAGCCTTTTTTGAAGCTGTCCCTATTCCAATAGGAGTCATCGTTGTCCTAGCGGGTTTAGGAAGACAAACAGACGGACAGAGCTATAGAGCGGCAATACGTGCGATATTCTTACGCTGAAAGTGAAGCTGTTAACAAACAATATCACGGTAGCTCGCGCGCCTATATTTGACGTTTATAGCTCATACACCTTCCCGTGTTATGGCATGCTAGTCGTAATCGGCAATAGACATGCACGGAGGCTATAACCCGCCAAACCAGCACTTATCAGAAAATCTAGGGGCGGCGAAGCTTGTAAAACAAGCAAAAACATGGAAAATTCGCTTGAGAATATTTTTATTCTCTGGCACGTCACTTTGGCTCGGCAGGTGGTGTTGATTTTAACCTCGTTCTCAGTGCAAAAACAACATGCTCAACTGCCGAGCATGTTCGCTAGGCGAAGAGCTAGTTCTTCTACATCTACCGTGCTCTCAAACGCTTTGTCTAAATGTGGCACAGTTAGCCTGTTTTGTGCGTCAGTTATAGACTGAGCACCGAAGCACTGGTAGCAAAATTATTCTGTAGCCGGAACTTTGAGAACAGATGACTACCCTCTCGGTTGTTGTCGTTGGCGCTGGCGTGAGCGGTGAGTTGTGTTTTCGATCGAGGGTTCCGCAGGTTTAACTTACATTCTGCATCCCGGGCATTTCATTCACATTGAACACATGGTCGCCGCAGTGTTCCCCGAAGTTTTCGGGTCCCAGCAAGCACTCTCCCTCCTTCTCCATCCCGTTCTAAGAGTCTTGTTCGATTTCACTTAAAGCACATTTGTCAAATTATTTTTTTTTCTAAATGTTTCACCATCGGTCTTTTCAGAGTAAGTGTAAACGTCCTACCTAGCCCCTGTCCTTCAGTTTTACCTCTTGTAAATTGTCAGCCCCGCAATGTTCGATATCATATTTTGATAGGAACCCTTTTAATGGTGTTGAGGATACAAACAAAACAAGAGGTAAACGTTAAAAGCGCTGGCGTCTGACTTTGAGAAAGGTGGATTCTCAAACACTACAAGAGATGTTACCAAGCCCACTTGATTGAAAACATTCTTCTATTAGGAGTAGAAGATGAGCGAGGGAAATTTTTGCCCCACCTTACTTGATATTAGCTATTTCTCCTTGACCAAAAATTATATCCCGTCTGTTAAAAAAATGTCGCGCTGGTGCCCGCATTGCCACTACGTGTTTTATGGCTGGGTTATATATTTAATTTGAAACTTTCTGCACTTTTGTGCGGCTCGAAGAAAGCCTCACACCTAGAGGAAATAACAACAGTTGAGTGCTAAGTGGTGTGACTGTCGTTCTAACGCGCAGCTTTCAGCCTCATATTCATGATTTCTGTATGCCAAAACGCGCCGCTGGAAAGCCAACTTTCTCTGACAGTGACAATGATCATGGCTGAAGTTTAAAACATTAAAGCGCTTCTCGGCGAAGCATGCTGAAAGCTACGTTAGGCCACCTCCGCTAAAGATTGTTGTGCAGCAGAGGCAGGAGGCGACGCAGGCGTGTGACATTGCGACATATAATGGCCTAACGTCTTCTTCTGAGCTCAACGGTGAGAGCCGTTATCCACAGCTCGACGTATATAACCTCCTTGATACGGTGAGAATGACGTTGCTCTTCATGCCTAAGGCTGTTAGCCGCAGTACGTTAGGCCTAACGTCGCATTTGGAGGTTTCGGACGTTATGCCTAAGATCAGATTTGCAAGTTTGATACCTTGAACCGGTACCCACTACAGCAAGTACTCAATCTACGTCAAGCAGCAGGCAGCGATTCTCGCCGCGGGCCCCAAATCCAAACGTTAGTCCTACGGAGGGCGCACCCGAGAGCTGCTGCGGTTATTCCAGAATAGGGTAGCATATATCACAATAGCACATATGCGCAGCGCGGGATTGTCCAACCAAAGAATCAATCAGAAGAAAGCTTCGCGTTCAACCATCGTAGTCGTTGGCGGAGGTGTACATGCTTTTTATTTCTTCCGACTATTTTAGGTCCAGGAAATGAGATTTAACTAAGGTCAAATTTTCTTTTAATTGGATTTTTTGCCTCGCGGCATATAAGAGGCGGTTTAAAGATGGGGGGAGAAAAGAAAGTAGGAAGGTCACGAAACCGATATGTTTTCGAGTCTACACGTATGCGTGCAGTCCAGTGACGTGCAGAATGTCCATCAGCGACCTTCACACAGAACACAAATAAGCCGGAATGGGAGTAAATGGCTTGTTGCATAACTCAGTACCAATTCGGAGTTTTCAAAACTCCTTCCAATGGGAGTTTCGCCTTACTCCTATTATTTCGGCAGTTTTTTCAGTAGCATATGGGACTTTCATTTTACTGCCACTACAATGGGAGTTTCCAGGGGTACCATTGGGAGTGTATTGTTTCCTCCAACTGGGAGTTTTCAGAGGGCGCGTTGGGAGCAGTGTTGACCTGCATTCGAGGTTTTTTTGTGTGTGTGTTTTTGTGCGCTTCATATATCGGCGCTGCAGTGCAATTTATTACTATATTTGAAAGTTCTTAATGAGGGCACAGGCCGCATTTTTTTTTCGTTGGGGATCCCGTAAATTCTAGTCTTTTTCCGCTTCAAACGTTAAATGGCAAAACGTGAAAAGTTTGTTTTCTGCACAGTCAATTTATTGCATAAAAATTACATTAATACGATATATGTGTGAACACGTTAATAAGACAATAAAAACACTCAATCAACAAAACACCTGCATAAAGAACACAAGGTATCTCGGTAAGAACTTTATCTACAATAACACTCCTCAACGAAGAAAATTTAATCCATTTGCAAACAATGAGGTCAGCATGTCGTCGGTGCGCTGTTTGCTTGCACCTGCCTCCCAAACGGCGACGTTGCCGCACCGCCTGGCATGTTCCCCTGGAAGCCACAGCTGCACATTCATTAGAGGGATAGCAAAACGCTTTAAATCTGCGGTAACAAATAAGAAGCATATTGAGCATCTGACCTGAAAAAAAAAAAAAAAACGAAAGGGCACTAAAAAGACGCGCAACTTGTCACTCTTGTGTCCAACTTTATGTAATGTCTGAATGTTTATTTAAAGCTACGCAAAATTGCACTTCTGTACGAGACACCTGCGCTCACTAGTTCGTCAAAACGAAGTGTTCTGCTGTTCAAAAAGGTGCGCGACCCTTGTGGCGACCAACTTCCCAAAATGCTTCCTTTCCCTCTTTTCCTTGCGTGTAGTGTTCTGGGAACGAGCTTCAGGTTTTACCCCCCGCACTGCCCCTCTCTCCCCTCACCGAAAGTTAAGGAAAAATTTTGGTCGGTGTGACGCCTGCGCGTGCCCCACTTCTAAAAAAAATAATAAGCAGTCGTCTGTAGACCCTACAGAATGCTCCCTCGAATGGCCTTTGCTGGTTATAGTTACACGCTCCTAGCGTACGGAGAGCTCCCACGGGGCCCCGATCTTCTCTCTTTTCAGTGAAAGCAATTAATCGCCGGCGGCACGCGGCAGTCACCCTCCTGGTAGCAGGCGCGGCTGGCACCACACGTACTTCTCAAGAAACGCGGCCGCCCTGCGACGTTTGACCGGCCAACTTCACCCTCGCCTGCCTGTAAGCCACAGACACAGCCTAACAAAAACACCTAACAGCCGTTCAGAGTTCGGAAAGTTTTCATTCTGCGTGCGAGTGTGAATGAGTGAGTGTTCTGCTCGAGACACGCGCAAATACGCATTGCTTTCACACCGTTGGGCCTCCCCAATGACGTTCCGGGCATGGCGCCGTCTTTCCCGCACAAGGCGCACCTCCATTGGCGGAGAATCACCCGTGCAGTGGCGCGGGAAACACGTTGAGTTTATTTGACACTAGAAGGGTCACAATTCTCCCAAAATGTTGCGTATAATAAAAAACGTGAAAATCTTACGTTCAACCACCTCGCTGAGGCACAACCGCGTTGTTTTTAACGAGCCACTCTCAGCGATCACTGCATTTAGGCCTCGCGTCGGCTCGCTCGCGTATTCCTTCGGCTCGAAGGTCGGTGACACGGAGGCGACGTTGCAGTCCGTCGCACGTCAGTCCAGGCTGGGTCCCCAATGTTCGCAACGAGCTTCGGTTGTTTGGAAGCACTTCACATCCGTTCGTGCGGCCGCAAGTTGACACCGGCAATAAATTTTCGGGGACGCTGGAGCTCACACGACACACGACACCAACTGGCAGCCATTTTGTAAGGAAGCGTAGAGGAGGAAGGGGGAAGAAGGAGGAGAAGGAAATGGAGGCGCGGGAGTTTTAATACTCCCATTAGGGCAAATGCTGTAATCACAGCTAGATACTGCGTTTTGTGAAGAGCTACAATCGTGGTAAATGCGCTTATTTACGACAGCTTGTGGCCCCCGGTGTAAACTGGCAGTTTTTCCACCATCATACTACCACACGTGGGAGCAGGCCGCTCCCAAGGTATGTCCCAAAAAAGGTATGTCAGTCGCATGGTTTCCGTTGCGTATGCCATAAGGTTATTTTGTGGGAGAAGGTACTCTATTTAAATGGTGAGATACGTAATGGCCCAGTGGATATGACGACAACTTGATAATCAACCGCATTCAGCAACCACCCTTCAGCAATAACTTGATCAAAAAACTGTATGGCGCACGAGGTATTCCATTGGCTTTAATAAAATCGTATTTACAAAATCGTACTCAAGTAGTTTCAAATGGTGAACATTAATCTAATTCTCGGTCATTGCATGCGGGCGTTCTTCAAGGAAATATTCTTGGACGCCTTCTATTTAACTTTTTCGTCAATGATATTACTACAAGTAGCCAAGCTCCGCAGTACGTCATATATGCAGATGATGCAACACTTTTATTTTCCAGCTCTAATTTCCAAACACTTGGATCAGAGATAAAGAAAACACTGTTAAAGTTGCATGGTTGGAGCGTAGTGAATTCCTTGGAAATGTACACTAAAAAAGCCAAAGTGGTTCTCTTCCCCCCTAGGCAGTCAAAAGCGTTCCTAAATGCAAATATTACTCTTGGCAATGAAGCTATAAAAGTAGTAGATTCTGTAAAAACACTTGGTGTACTATTCAACACAAATATGTCTTGGAACGACCATGTAAGCAATGTAATTACGCGTATATCCAAAATTGTTGGAATACTAGCTAAGTTTAAGTATTTTTTGCCACCTGCTGTTAAACTGCATATCTATAACTCGTTTTTTATGTCTCAACTGAATTACTGCTTCCTTGTGTGGGGAAGCACAACTAAAACAAACCTAAACCGAATGCAGGTGTAACAAAAGAAAGCAATACGACATATAGGTGGTGTACAGCATAATGCACATACAAGAAACCTATTCAACAAACTCAATTTGACCTCAGTTCCCAACCTTTATAACTTGAACCTAGCAAAATCATACCAATCTCGCTTACATCATCATGACACTTTCTTAACAACAATTGCGAACCTATCACAAAAGCATACAAATACCCAACGCGTTCACAAGAGATATGGACTGCACCACTTTCCCGTACTTCATTTGGAAACCAAATGATTCGACACACTTTGCCTTCCTTGTTAAACCACCTTGTCGCCAATAAGATTACCACTGAGCGTGCAAACAGCGTTGTAATAAAAGTTTTTTCGTTACAGCAGAATAATTTCTGAAACACTTTGTATAATGATGCCACAAAAACGATTTTCTCGGTGTCCCCTTGTAAGTTATCAAAATCAGGTTATTCTCCTTGTGTTCGTGCTACGTAGCTAATAATAACAAAACACTAGTTTATGCCCACACAGTTTCTTTTTATTCTCAACGTTAACATTTCGAGATATAAAACTAGACAAGAATCACGAGATGTTTTCGATGGGTATCAGAACAGAAACTTTTGTGATGCCCGCTGCTGTCAGTAACCGGGGCTCGGACTTTGTCAAGTGAATTAATTTCACTTTTTTTCGAGCACCCCGCTTGGCGGAAATAAAGTTTTATCTTATCTTATCTTACTTATTGGAAACAGGATTAGAGGCAGATACAACTTATTTTTGGGGAGTTCATACGTCGTATGAAAGCCATAGTTTCGGTATACTGGGTTTACCTCAAGGAATTTAGGAATGAATTGGTGGAAATAAATTTAATCTGGCACAAATTTTTAAGTCTTAAAGGGGGCGAAATGCAGTGTGTAAGCGCGACACTACCGCACGCAAACAGCCCAGTCGGTTTCGATGCTTCACGGTACTGATCTCTCGCAAATCAATAGGAAATGCTCCTTTTTATCGTTTGAGCTGGAGCGAACTTTTTAAGTACCTATCTCATTTCCTGTCACGAACGGTTAAAAGTATGTTGCTGCGGGCTCAGTTTTTATAGTTGGGAGCATTTCTTTTGACTGCATACCTAAGACTGGTAAATATAAAGATTCCTCTTTATTTATTTATTTATTCATTTATTTATTCAGTTACCCTCAAGGCCCGAAGGATTCATTTATTTATTCAGTTACCCGAGGCCCGAAGGATTCTCGGGGCCTATCATGGCCCTTTTCGGTTTGAGGTGCTTTCAGTGATGCTATTTTATTTGGGTCGACAGCATATACTCCGCAACACTGGGTTGATTCTCACTTGTAATGTTTCTTGCTGATCTCATTGGATAATCTTATTGGATCTAATTGGATTGGAATTGCATTGAATTCTAACACTGAATTTCTACAGCGCGAATCATCATCGTTTCGTGTAGCTGGCGTCCGAACCACGAACAGACGATGCCATAGGTCGACCAGTTGTTTGTTTGTTTTGCAGTGATAGTGACACCTTAGATATAGATATTGCAGCTAAGATGTTTTAAATATAGTCAGGGTTTAGCATTATGGGTACCGTCGGATGGCTTACTTTCTTGGAAAGCTAAGAACAACGAATTTTATCATCTGTGTTCCTTGGTACTCTTTAATAAGCAATCTGTAACTACGCAAGCAAGAAATCTGTTTTGCATGATATTTGCACACTATCTACTATTTTAAAATATAATTTCACTTTCCCAAGCAGCTTGTTCAGAGGTTTTGCTAATACGTGAGGACGCTTTCATTGCAGAAAAATGAATTATAGCCCAATCGAGACAGGGTGAACGCGTATTGAGGTGCGAAAAATACTTTGCTGAGAGAAAATGTGTGTTTTATGGTTCTACCAGGTCTCTGTGCCGCGCGCACTTTGAAGAAAGCCGGAGTTTCCGTAGTGGTCCTTGAGGCGAGAAGCAGAGTCGGTGGACGAACATGCACAGTGCGGGTAAGTTAATGGTGCACGTGTGGTCAAGTCCAATGCTCCTGCAGAACGGCTCCCAGAACTCTTCTGCAGTAGTTTGCAACTCGCGCACGGAGGTATAGAAAAACTTTGATGGAAACTTCTTGTGAATGATTCCCTCAGCAGCTTAGATGCGAACTCACGCCATAGGGGAGGATGTGCTGTAAGCACACGCTCAAGGAGACGAATAAAGCTTTTATGTAACTACCATGTCCCCTTGTAAGTTATCAAAATCAGGTTATTCTCCTTGTGTTCTTGCTATGCAGCTAATAAAAACAAAATAATTTTATATGCCCACAAAGTTTCTTTTTATTCTCAACGTTAATATTTCTGAACTGAAGCAAAACAGCGCGAAAAAACGAAGGACGAGGGAGAACACACACACGAGCGCTGACAACAACTGAGCATGTTTATTGCAAACGCAAATATATAGGCTATACAAACAGAGATACAAAAAACAACCACAAGATATGCAAACAGCGTAAGCGTTTTTTAGTTTTAAGTAAGCATTTTTAAGCATTGTTTAGTTCGGGCATGGTGTGATTAGTTCGGGCGCGGCGAAAAAATGCTTACGCTGTTTGCATATCTTGTGGTTGTTTTTTGTATCTCTGTTTGTATAGCGTATATATTTGCGTTTGCAATAAACATGCTCAGTTGTTGTCAGCGCTCGTGTGTGTGTTCTCCCTCGTCCTTCGTTTTTTCGCGCTGTTTTGCTTCAGTTCATAATGAACCAACTGGCCCCACTTCAGACATTAATTAAGTTAATATTTCGAGATATAAAACTAGACGAGAATCACGAGATGTTTTCTATGGGTATAAGAACAGCAATTAATCCACAAGAGGAAATATTTGCTTAAACTGTCATTTGTTTTGTTTGGGTCGAAATTAAATTTCGATATAAACTTCCCGTCTACCCCGCTATAAACTTGTCATTATGTGAAATGTGCCCTTGCTTTCATTTTCGACCATCAGTGTTAAGGAAAATGTCTCCAGCTTACAAATCGCACTAGTATATGCTCAAGGTACGGAGCTATTGAATACCCCCGTTTAAATAAGTATTCGGGAGGAACTGCTGTTGTCAACGGTACACTCTCTAATGAGGTGCAAGTGGCTTGAAAGAAGAGAGACAAAACGACTAAGCCAAACCTTTACTCGTAAACATTTGGCGGTGGCCGCAAATGTTTTCTTTGCATTTAGAACATCTACAATCACGACCTGATCACTGACGATTAATGCGAAGCATTCAGTTTTTTTAAATTACTTTAGGAACTTCTGAATAATACTTTGACATACTTTAGCAAAACATACCCTCCAAAAGTGACGAAGAGGAGATCATGGTGGCAACGGCTGTGCCTGTGATTTTGCGAGCATGCCTGAGTGTGCGTGCGTATGTGTGCGAGCGCGCTCCTGCAGGTGCGTGTGCGTGGGGAACACTTAGAGGCGAGTACAACGAAAACACATCCGTACGACTGCAGCTGACGCAGCACTTTCTGTTTGTTTAAACACATTTGCAGTAGATCGCGCCAAGGTCAGTACGCTGCTTTGCTAGTGCTGACGAGCCCCAGCTCTTGTTTGAGATTTTTTGTAGCTGTATTCGTATCCTGCGATCGCTGTTGCTATTATGTGGACCAACATCGAGGAAACCCTGGCCCTAGACCTCGGTCCGCTACTACTCAAACCACTAACGACTTTATGTCTGTCCTCAGCGAAATCGAATACGGACACGCATCCATGTTTAATGAAATGAAATCAATACGTAATAGGCTGCTGCAACATGAGATAAAATTTGATAAAATTACTAAACTACTCTCCAAAATCGAAGAAGACTGCTCTGTAATAGCCACAATAAAATAGAAGGTCGACGACCTACAGACGCTAACTGAACAAAACTGCCATGGTGATATCACCAGCCTTGTCGCCAGGACGGACAGGTCTGAGGACAGACAACGGCGGTCCAAGTTTGTCTTTTACGGTTCGGAAGATGCCACTGACGAGACTTGAGCACAGTCCAATAAGCGCGTCATCGATCTTTGTCTTACCAATCTTGAAGTCCCAGTCCAACCCAGAGATATTGAATGCGCTCAACAAATAGGGCATTTTCAAACCTGTAAAAAGAGGCCTAATATTGTCCGGTTCTGCCATATTAAGGACAGAGAACTAGTGCTGTCTAATGCCAAAATACTAAACGGCACCAATTACAGCATTAGTGAAGATTTTTCCCCCAACGGCTGCTAGGCCCGTAAGCACCGAATTGAATTTGGTAAAGCGTCTCGCAAGATTTATAAACTTCGGTACGACTAACTAATCATTAAAGACAGTAATTACATTTTCAATCGTTCTTCTGAAAAACTAATCTTCCTATGTCCATAGCTGTCACCTTCCACCCCAGCCAATTGTAAATTAAACCCTGAATATTTGTCGATTGTACACACCAGCATTAGAAGCCTCTTCCAGAAACTCGACTAGCTTCATAATTTATTCTACACGAAAGAATGCAACTTTGTTCTCTTAGCCGAAACGTGGCTAAACCCTTCAATTTCTGATTCCACATTAGCACCATGCCTTCCTGGAGTTACAATTTTTCGGGGTGATCGTGATGGTAAGCGCGGTGGGGGCATTCTTAAAACTGCTGACAGCCGTTTAAATTTCGCCCTTCCTGCTTTGAAATGTTTCGCTGCTGCAGAAATTCATATCCTATGGTTATCATTGGAGTCTATTACCTGATGCAGGCGCTTCATTTATAGCTAATTTCCACAGTGCTCTTAACTTCCCGAGTGCCTTTTCTCCTAAAATACGGTTTATTTTAATGGGTCACTTTAACTTCCCAAGAATAATCTGGTCTCACCTCCCGCTAACGACATCTCAACACAATTTGGAAACCGACCTCGTTAACACATGCCTAACATTGGGTTTACCTGAACTTGTTTTCTTCCCAGCGGGAGATACTGAGCACTCTGCAAATATTCTTGACATCATTCTCACGTCACTACCCGGAAATCTTGCATCGCTGATTCCTCTGCCCGAGATAAGTGATGACGCGGCACTTCACACTACGTTATCTGATCTACTACCAGGCCCAAGACATTCCAAGAAAACCCGCACACTCTACGATAACGGAAACTATGTTTCCAATAACAACACACTATTGATATTTTGCGACTAATATTTAAACGGCTTCTTCCAACGCCCCCTAGAAACTAGCTGGTCTCTGTTCAAGTGCAAAATCCAAGATTTGATTAATAGGTTTGTCCCCACTAATACAATTACAGAACGGGTGTCTTTACCTTCGTTTAACATATCTCTTAAGCGCCTTAACAATATGAAAAAGCGATTATATCGCCCTGCTAAAGAGTCTAACAGCGCCAGCACTTGCAATACCTACCGCGGAACAACGAAGGAATTTGAATCGCTTGCTGCGAAAGTAAGCATTCTTTTTTGCTCGCACATTGCGGTCTCCACCCTGGCCGCCTTCCTGACCTGCAACGATGGGTGCATGGACCGCGTCTCTGACAATGCTGAACTTTATACACCAAACTAACTCGTTCGTGTTTCGCTAAATGCATACATCTATTATGCAGAGGGCAAACTTTGGAACTAAACAAAACTTCCACATTATCTAATTTGCTACGTAATAATACTAAGCCATTTTGGTTAGCCATTAACCCCAACACTACGAAAACATTATCATTGCTTGATGAACACGGTGATGCTATTCGGGAGCATATTACCCCTCAAGTGTTAAATTCTGCCTTCTACTCCTTATTTAACCCTGAATCTTGCAGCCCTCTTCCAGACTCCCTATTCCTCGATTATCCAGTGATGCCAGACATTACATTTGATTCATACGGCATTAAAAAACTAATTGACTATATGAAACTAACGTCATCCGCGCGAATGGACGGTATGAATTCCAAAACACTGAAAAACACTAATGCCCTAACAAGTATTACTCTTTCATGCATATTTCAGCAGTCCATTTCATGCGGAGTAGTGCTGGAGAACTAGCAGCTTGGTAGGATCGTTCCTGTTCCGAAAAGAGGTCTTTCATCTTGACCGAGTAATCATCACCCCATTCCCATGTCAAGTGTATGCTCTAAATTAACGGAACGCATATTCTTTTCCCATATCGTATTTTTTTACGTTCAGTACATTTCTTTAACCCTAACCAACACGGTTTTCAAAAGGCATTCCATGTTACACTCAACTCGCCCTGTTCATTGACGACCTGATTTCTAGCTTCGATAATAACGTATCTGTAGACGCCATTTCCATTGATTTCGAAAAAGCCTTAGAAAAAGTTCCCCATAATAGATTATTTCTGAAGCTTTCACGTCTTAACCTTAATCATCTTGTTTTTAATTGGATTTGTGACTTCTTGACTAACCGTAAGCACTTTGTTCTAATAACCATCGCTCCTCCCTATCCGTTGTAACTTCAGGCGTACCTCAAGGCACCGTTCTTTGTCCTCTACTATGTGTAATCTATAATAATGACAACCCAAATACTTAGCGTCTAACATTCCTCTTTTCGCACTCGACTGTGTCGTTTATCGTCCCGTTCGCAATGCAAACGACACTGTCATCGTATAGTCTGATCTTTCTTTGATCCAGTCATGGTTTAAAAAATGGCTGATGTACCTCAATATATAAAAAAACTTGCGTCATTTCCTTTCACCGCAGGCAGTCTTGTTCATCACCTAAATACTACCTGTTTAATTCTAAAATTACAACAGTTAATTCATGTAAATATCTCGGCATCTATCTAACTTCGGATCTCACTTTGTCATCCCACTAACTGAGCATTACTAATGACGCCAACCGCGTTCTTGGCTATCTCCGAAGAGACGTATGTATGGCCCCACCTTCTGTTAAACTTTTAACCTATCTGACAGTAGTTCGCCCGAAGCTACAATGTACATGTGCCATCTGGGATCCCCATCAAATCACTCGCATTAAAACACTTGAATCCATCCAAAATCACGCAGCCAGATTCCTTTATTCAGTCTACTTCTATCATACCAGCGTCACCGAACTAAAATCTCAAGCTAACATTGTTAACTTTGCATCACGCCGCAAAACCTCCAAACTGTGGTTGTTTCATAAATTTTATTATGCATTGCAACTAAACCATGTTATCGTTCCAGCTAATCGTCTTTCATGCCGTATCAACCACTTGAAAGCTGTATTTCCGCCCCGTGCGCATACTACTGCCCATCATTCTTCATTTTTTGTACTAGCACAACACATTTGAACGATCTTCCTGCCGAAATCGTTCACCACTCGTGCATCACTCATTTCAAAGAAGCCATCCAACAAATCATCTGTTAGTGAACTCTCAACCCCCTCATGTAACAGTCCGCGACTTTGGCCCTGGAGGTATTATAAATAAATAAATAACAGGAAAAAATTGCAAGTAGGCTGTCGGAGTTTCGCCATTAAAAATCATGAAATTTCCTTTGACAGTTCACTTCACATGGAATCGGGACCCGGGTGTTCACAGAACAGGGTAGCGCATTACTACTGCGCAATCTTCGTACGTCACCAGCGACGAAAAAGTGAAAGCCCTACGTTACGCGTGGCAAGTGTACGTGCTGGCTCGTGCATAGAACAAGTTCATCTCAAGCTCGTTGAATTCGGTATGGGGTGGCTGTGCGTCTGCAATCGGTTTGCCTGTCAAGTATTTCGCATCCAAAATAGACGATTAAACATAACCGAAGGAAGAGACACAACCACAGTGTAGGAGAAAAGAAGCTGGTTACCGTAATTCTTGTCAAAAGACAACAAAATGCAAGCAGAGGAAGGGATGCAAATACCAGGTACCAATAAAGTTGGTAATAAATATCAGCAGCTTGAACTTTAAACCTTAGAATCAGACTTAAGCGCCACGAGTGGACTGGAGTGGACTAAACTTTATTATGAGCCTGAGAAACGCGCGTGAGCGTGCGCGCACGCTAGTCAACCCGGCCTAGGTCGCCGTCGCTAAAAGTGAATTTTTTACTACATTCTCACCCGCGCCTTCTGTGCCTTAAAGGTTCATGGCGAAGCAATGTTCGATTTCATTGAAGGCAAAGTTCAACGTAACAGGTGTGAATTCGGAGGTGGGTTTAGGGATATGTTACTGTTACATCCACTGGGTTCTATCATATTATAGACTTTGTGGACGTTCTTTAAGCGTAACATTTGGAAGGAAGGAAGGAAGGAACAGTACAGGAAAGGGGGAGAGGTCAACCAGGGTACTACCCTACTCAGGGGGGTGGGGACACGGGAAATGAAACGGAAAGAAAGCACCGCGGTACGTGTTAAAAAAGAGAGGAAGAGAAAGAAAATTAGAAAAATACAAGGCGTTGCCATGACAAGTACAAAGACTACAATAAAGCACTACCAATAAAGAAGAAAATGCACAAAATTGAGGAGGAAGACTGATAAAATTGGCAAACTAAGGGGCTGCAAGGTAGTAATATCTCTGCAATCGTCAGATAGGCACGTGTCCTTCCAAAAGCGAATTAAGGCTGTTGTAGCCTTTTCGACCTGTGGAGGACAACGCCAAACCCCCAAAATTGTCTGCGCTTTAAAAGGGTTCTTGTTGTGTCGGCGAAGTGTGGTGGAGAGCTCTTGTGTCGGCGTTGTGAACTGGCCAAAATGGCAGAGAAAATGTTCAATCGCCTCTTCAGTGGTGCAAACATGACAAGCAGGGCTGTCGGCCATGCCAATGCTGTAGGAGTAAGCAGCGGTGAAGGCAACACCTAACCACAGGCGATCGAATACGGTGGCGTCCGATTGTGGCACATTAGCAGGTAGGTGGCGCTGCAAATCGTGGTCGAGCGAGTAAAGACTATCGTTTTGAAACTCTGGTGTGTTCCACTTAGTGAGAGTTATTTTGCAGGCAATGGACAGCAATGACCTTGCTGCATCAGTGCGTGATAGAGGGACGCAGGTCAATCTAGCACTTTTGTGGGCGCCATGAGCCGCTCTAAACGCATGTTCGTTTCCAGTAATGCCGCAGTTACTTAGGAGACACTGGAAAACGCTGTCATTTTCATGCCTGATTACGGTGTCATATAAGCACTGGATTTCAGCCTCAAGTTGTTCGTATGGGACGCGATAGAGCGCAGATTGGATGCACTGAAGCGCGGACCTCGAGTCGCAGGGCACAAACATTTTTCGGGCGATTCCCGCTGGATGAGTAGAAGGGCCTCCCGAATAGATGTCAATACAGAAACGGTTGACGTCGACGAGTTTGGAAGCTCAACATGAATGTCGATTCACTTTTGTGGAATTTTAACAGCACCGGCACAACTGGACGTGGTTCAGTAGAACGGACAATTGGGCTAGTTTGTAGCTGTTCATCTTGAAGGTGGAAGCGCTCACAAAACAGGGACGAAAGTAGAAAAAACATCGACGACACGGCGCTAACTCGCAACTATTTGTTTATTGAAAAGAAACACAAATACATACTTTCAACATCTCACGTGGTGCGTTTATCTCGCCCAAGATGAAACCGTGAAATTCACTTCCTAACAGGATTAAATAGATACTGGTGTACACGCGACAAACTAAGGGTGAGGGCATTACAACAGCGATGCCATGACAATCCATGTAACCGCTACGATCGCAATGAGGTGCCCTGATAAAAATATAACTGACAAAGAATATTTGTATCTGTGCAACTCATTGCCATCGTAGCGGTTTCTTGGATGCTTATGGCTTCGCTGTTGTAATGCCCTCACCCTTAGTTTGTCGCGTGTACATCCATATGTATTTAATCCTGTTAAGAAGTGAATTTCATAGTTTTATCTTGGGCGAGATGAATGCACCACGTGAGATGTTGAAAGTATACATTTGTGTTTCTTTTCAATAAACATATAGTTGCTAGTTAGAGCCGTGTCGTCTATGTTTTTTCTACTTTCTTCCCTGTTTTGTGGGCGATTCCACCTTCAAGTTGGACGTGGTTACCGATCCGTCCGTGTAGTCATGGACCTGGTCTCCGGACCTCATGTAGAAAGAGTAGGGAGAGCTATTGAAGACCGCTAGGTGAAACTTCCGCTGCCTTTTTTTATTCCAGGGATGATATGGTGCAGTTGTGGCTGTAACAGGCACCAAAGTGGCGACGAGGGCCATGAAGGAGGTGCATATCTCGATGGCAAGGTGTCAATGTGAGCGGCAACCACTTTACAAAACGATGCTCTGGTCGGGTTGCAGACAGGGATGCGCGGTCGTGGTGAGGTAACCTCGTGAGTTGCCTGATGTGTGCCCTCAGTGTCTCCACTGTCATGTGGGCGGTGATCGGGTGATCCCTTGCGATTAAAATTGGGGCCACAGTTGAGGCGTAAGGCGGGAGACAGACATGTCCGAAGAACATGGGATAGTATGGCCTGAATTGCCTGTAGGTTAGTTTTGTACGTTTTGGTTAATACAGGCAGGCCGTAACGTAAAATACCAAGAAAGAGGGCATCGTGTAATCGTAAAATCAAGTGCACGGAGACACCCCGCGTCTTTCCGGCCGGAAACTTGAATAGCTAGACCACTGCAACCAGTCTTTTATTCAGGAATGAGACTGGAGGATTTCATGATAAATCCCGATCCATGATAACTCCCAGAAACCTGTGACTTCCGGAGTAGGGAATAGAATGTCCATTTAAGGAAATATCATACTGCGACATTTCTATGCGTGTAAAAGCAAGTAGTGCAGATTCCTCCGGAGATATTTCCAGGCCTTGTTGACGCAGGAACATCAGAGTGTTGCGGCTTCTTTAAGTCGGGCCCGAATCTGAGGACGTGAAACTCCTTATGCCCAACTGCAAATGTCATCAGCATAGATGGAGAGGTGGACATTAGTTGGTAAATCATCAATAAGTCCCATCAGCTTGAGGTTAAATAATGTAGAACTAAGTACACTTCCTCGCAGGACGCCACGAGAAATAAAGTGCTGTGATGTTGGGCCATCTGAAGTCTCAACTAAAAGAATATCTTGTGGTTAGAAAGCTTCGTATAGATCTAAATGCGCGTCTACCGACGCCCGCTTATTGTAGGCCGTCCACAATGGCATCATGTATCAAGTGATCGTACACTTCTTTTGTATCAAGAAACAAAGCAGCTGACAAACGTTTGAGTATTTTGTTATGCTGAACCGATGTGACAAGGTCAATTACGTTATCGATGGATGAACATCAGCGTAGGAACCCAGCCATAGCATGTGAATACATTTTATGGTGCTCGAGGCACTGCTAAAAACGACCCAAAACCATTCTTTCCACTAATTTTTCAATGCAGCTTGAATGGGCTTGTAGACAAGAGAGACTTGGACTCGGTGATGCTGTGGGTCTCCTACATTTATTGTAGGTGTGGAAGCCCAGGCCGGAACTGCAGAGCGGCGATGGCATACGGCCGCCCGTGGAGCTCAGCCGTGTTCGATCTCTGTGTCGCGTACATCTGCTGACCTCTCCAGGCACTGCTGGTGATGATTGTAGACAGCTGTTCATGATGAGGATAGTGGCGCTGCAAGGAGATGATGATGATGCGCCACTACAGGCTATAGGACGATATGATACCGGGTCAAGGTTAGACTTCTCTGGTTTAAGAACTGGGACCATGCGGTTACCCTTCCAGTTCCCAGGGACCATTCATAGCTCATGAACGTGGTAAAGGAATGTGCTCGACAGCTTGCATCTCTCAAAGAGGGGTAGGTACGACACCCAACAAGCCCGTTCATGAACCCGCTCATGCAGTACAATCAATAGGTTCAGCTGGCAATGCTGGCACTGTTTATATGAATGAGCGTGCTTACAAATGTTGTGGCGATGCCCGTAGCAGCAGTGAGTTCACAGGACTTACTGAGTAGTGTGAGCGCTGCGAGTCTTAATGGTACACCGTCCGAGGATGCCTCTACGCGAGACGCGCATGCTGCCTACGCTAGTCAGACGGCACTGTAGCTGGGGGTTTCCGGAGTTCATGAGTTCTTTAGTTTAAACTTTAGCTGTGAGTAGTGCTCATCCTGTGTTCCCTTTCTTCGTCTCACGTTTTTTCACTGTTGCGCTTTCTCAAGGTTTCAAAATTCCATTTCACCAGCTAGCCCAACTCGCCATTCTGCTGCTTGATTAGAGACACTGGCAAGGCTCCGTCGCAAACATGGACCGTGCCACATTCTATATGCGCATGTGCTTGGGAATATAAAATCGGGATGTGCGCTCTTTACACCTGCGCCTCTGGCACTGCGTACAGCCGCACGACCTCTCCCTACACCCTTGGCCTGCTCAATTCTCCAGCACCACAAATCTCGCTCGCCTTGTCGACACGGCCAAGTCGGTACGTAAGTCAAGACACCCACGTACTTCAGCTAAAAAGGGGGAGATGATGCTCTGCGGAAAACCCTAATACATATTCAAACGCATCGGAAAAATTGGTAAGAGTACTCGATTGACTGTCGTAACTCATGGAGGTGCTGTTAAAGCTACATGGGTTATGTTTTTACACACGGTCGCTGTGCGATAGGACGATGACTGCCCGCTGGGAAATTTCTGGGTTTTTTTGGCGCTGTCAGCAATGCAAGCAGCGATGTAGAAAAATATGTGCGTCATTTTTCTCGGCTATCTACGTCACTAAATCCTAACCGACGAGTTTAGGACCGCATGTGGCAGCTTTGTGAAGGAGGCCGTTTAAGATTAGACGATGCAGCGGAACTAGAGTAGTTGTTTGTTTCACGTTGTCACTGTAGTCTTCTCGTGGGAAGACACTTGTTTCATAACAACTCAGAATTTACGTTTTCCATATATTTTCCGTTCACGGAAATCTCAAATCGAAATGCGTGCATAGGGTTTGGCGCCTGTGAAGGGATGAGAAAAAATTTTAAACATATCTTTATTAGCTCGAAACATTCTAAGCTGTTGGTAAAAGCCGGTTTTTATATTGCGTACGTAAGTTTGGTTCTCATCGGTAGCCGGATTAGCCATGGACTTCCATTCTTGCGTACGGATAGATATAGCGCTGCCTGTTGTCAAGCAAAGACAGCCGCCAGCTACCAATCGAGAGAGCTTTGCTGCAATTGGAACAATACCTTCTAAGTTCCTTCAGATGGCACATACCATATGGTTTTTGATATAGGTTAGCTTTTCCTCCGAGAAAATAACCTAAAGAATAGGTATTATGCAATATTCGTACACCAAAGATGTCTGCAGTAGAGCACGTCCGGCTGCAACTGTCCTGTCACAGAGATCTTAGCCAAAACATCGTGTGCTACTATCGCATTTGCCGTGATATTTCGTGCAACTGGGATATTTATTTCATTTTTCGTCCCTTCTATTTGCAGCTACCAGGGGCTTTTACATCCGGTCAACTAGTGTGTGTTTTGTCTTCACTAAACCAACATTTCTCTCCTTCACAGGGAGGCGTGTATGGCTGCTTTGACACTGGGGGCTGCTATATTGGCCCAGGCCAAAGACACATTCTCAGGCTGCTCACAGAACTTGGCCTGAAGGACAAACTCTACAAGGTCTTCTATGAAGGAAAGTCAGTGTTCACGATTTTGGTGAGAAAAATCACTTGGGTGGCTACAATGTGGCACACACAAAATCATTACGTTCATTCCTTAAAAACATTTCTTACACGAAATCCTTTCACGCTTGTGCGTTCCAGAGTTCGGAAAATCCATAGCATAAAAAAGGTATGAAGTTGCGCGAACCACAGACCCTGAACCACTGATACCTCGGTAGGAAGGGAGCAAGCGCGGTTATGTGATCCCGGGATATCTCATCCTGGAAATCATCATAGCGATGCGAAGGAAGGCCTTAGGAGAGACTGAAAAAAGGGCGACGAAGCATGCGCAAGGAACACGTTTCCAGGGGAGCTGTAGACAAGGCTGGTCAAGAGCTGACGAACGGGCCTCATTGATCCGCAGATGATTCAACAGGAGGTTAACAGGAGGCTTCTCGCGATGTCAAGTACGCGGAACAAGCTTCTGAGCGTGCTGTCCTGGCCGCTTGTGAGATACTTATGGCCGCGGCCCTAGTTTCCCAGAACATTGAACAGCAGATCAATTGGTGGTCCAACGGGCTTTGGCCTTCACATTTTAAGAACAGACTAAGCATCACCATAAAAAAATTTGTAGTATGCACTGATTAGATCTTTAGTTTGGTTAATTAACGCATTCTTCGCAAATCTGGCCCCCTCACAGAAGGTTTCTTCTTGTCGCTAAGTAACTGGCGGACCTAGACTTTCAAGGTGTGCCAGCAATTTCTATGGCCAGATTAGCATGTTTAAAAATATACGCCGCCAATTACCGAACTAATTACCGAACTTCACGTAGGCTTGTGTCGTTAAATTGGATAGGATAAACTTAATTTCAGCCTGCAGAACGACCTTTTTATTGTCATTGTATCTCAGGCTGGGCCCATCTGTGCCATCAACAATGGGAGTAACATTCAAAGTGTGCGATCTAGCATTATCATGGTAAAAAACATAGCGGACGAAAGAACTGGACGACAGCAAGAGGCACAATACAAGCGCTGCCTCAAAAGTAGTACTTGTTAGGAAACTGAAAAAATATATCAAAGCAAGTGCCCGCACGCGCAGACGACATGAAAAGACGGACGCCGCTGTGCATAAAATAATGCGGAAAAACTGCACGAAACCACTGAAAAAGGAGTGAACGTCAACGAACATAGCCTGCCTTTTTAGTGCGAAGCAAAAAATGTCTCCGAGGCTACATAGTGAACGTTCCCATCGATGTGCAAAAAACCCTGCAGTCCGCACTCGCCACATGTCAGACTACAGCGGGGTGGAGGTTCACATCAAGTGCCGACTCCATAGACAAGCCGACTTACAAGTCCATTGTGGTCGAGTCCCGAGTGCATTGGTTGGGAGTGAAAAGAAGAGGGCGGGCTGCTGAGACGCTTGCTCGGTTCATTCCAGGTCACGCCAAACAACATGATACTCAGTTTTCTGGCAGATCAATTCCCAATTTATGAGTTTTAGCAAGACTTTAAAACCACGCCACGGAACATTGCACTCCCGGAAGACCGTTTTGCATCTCCATTAATGTGCCACCGAAGAACGTTTACGACTAATATACCACTAAGGCATTTTCTAACCGTTCCCTTAAAACAGGGCAAACGTATATTACCACGGACAGTGTCATTCCACGCTTCCTCAATCCACTCGTGGCTGCTGATGTCAACCACCTATTCCGAAAACTGGAGAACATGTCGAAGGAGGTATGTCTTCAACTAAGCAGAAAATGTTATATTAGGAAGTAACGCTGGTCCTTTTCGGGAATTAAGGCTTTGCTACGGTGGCCAACTTTCACAGAAAATATCTTTTGGTTTACCGGACAGAATGCTCTGAACATTCTGTTAAAGTTGTTCTTGCTGTTGGAGCCTCAAAAAAAAAAAAAAAAAAAAAACAGCGGTAACCTTTGCGGGAATAGTGGGGCTCAATCATTCGCAACTTCAAATTTTTGTTATGCTTGAAAGCCGGAATGCAAGTATTTTCAGCCATTTTCGTCGCATCGATTGGGAAGTGGCACCTCAGCGAAACGCCAAGAAGGTGGTGGCTCATGTTACCAACGTACTAATGTTGAAAACTTTCTGGTAACAAAACTTGCCTTCCCCTTTCCTGTAAAGTTTGCTGTGCAAACTTGCGCGGTATTAGTGCGATGCCCCTAAAATAAAAGGCCAGCGGGATTGTGGTTATTGTGACTGGTGGTGTTGAGAATGTATATGGAAATATAACGCCCATGCATAATTGCTTGCACGACAAATATACTTGAAAAACAGCGTGACCACCAAATTTTTGCTTGTTTAGATTCCGACGAGGGCTCCCTGGGGCGCCCCAAATGCAGAAGAATGGGACAAAATTACCTACCTGGAGTTCATTGATCGCACATGTTGGACCAAGTAAGTACTTCACACAGCAAAATAAAGGGAAGCAGTTTGTTATCACTGTATTTGTGCCAAATTGCTTTAGAGATATCTAGCTGTGCTTTAAAACTTTATATCAGCGAAGACATATTTCTACAAACTTTAGCTGTTTATCAAAACAAAGGCACGAATAAAAGCAAATCTAGTGAGATTTATTCGGTAAGCTAGCACCTTGGCATAAAATGGCTGTGTAACAACGACTCATTTGAAAAACTATGGTGCTGTGCGAATGGTCACAACCCAGACTTAATTTCACCATTAGCAGTGCTGCTAAAAATAACATTTGGCGCTCCTCAAGCGCTGAGAGTAATGGACATCCACAGCTAGGGATTTATATTTAACTCAATAAGTGAGCGCGCTAAGAAAACTGTATGTATTTTTCTTCCTAAGTAAGACGTCTGTTCACGCAGGACCGGACGAGCACTGGCGGAGTACCTCATAGTCACCCTGGCTGCTGCAGAAGCTCATGAGGGGTCGTTGCTCTGGCTTCTCTGGTCCATAAAGCAGTGCGGAGGCATTGGTAGCCTCCTTGCCGTCAGGAACGGAGCCCAGGTAAGGGCGAAAATGATTTTCTATATTCTGTGGCAACGCACTGATCTGCGGTATTAGAACTCAATGGTAGCCCTTGATCAAAGTGCGGCATTTTATGTTACAATTGTCACAAAAATTGTCTCTGCAAATAGTACGCGAAACGTTGTGGAATTTCTCGTGCTTTCTCAGTCGCGGCTCCGGGAACCCACGCTGTCATGGTGAACAACCCCGCTCCAAACATGTTTATGTTGTAATATCACGCTGTGATGACGGTAAGACACCCGCCGTAGTATGGCTCAGTGGCTAAGGCGTTGTGCTGCTGAGCACGAGGTCGCCGGCTCGATTCCCGACAGCAGCGGCCGCTTCTCTGATGGAGGCGAAAAGCAAAAACGGCCGTGTGCACCAGAGTTGGGCACAGGTTAAAGATTGCCAGGTGGTCAAAATTAATCCGGAGCCCTCCACTACGACGCGCCTCATCGCCTGCGTTGTGTCGGCGCGTTAAACCTTACAATCAATCAATGAAGGTAAGGCTAGGTGAGAAACAGTGGCGACGTTGTGACTGAGTGCGAATTACGATGTGGTTGAATGTCGTTTACTTGATAATTGGTGCTAACATTATAGGATAAACCAGGGAAGCAAAATGCGACCATAGTCATCCTCTTCTATAAAGCACCGATGCAACGGGCATTGTAAACCGGAGTCGGATCCAATTGCACCAGTAAGCTTCGTAATTCGGTGGCAACGGATGGAGTACGTCTTTATCACCCCCCATTGCAGAAAGACGGGCCAACCCTTCAGGGAACACAAAGATAAACTCCGTATTCCTTAAACGGCCTGAAACCGGGGCGACTCCGCTTCACGAAAGGGCCATTCTAAACGTGCAATGACGAACACGCCCATTTATTGGTCCAATGCTTTCAACATCGTTCTATCTTTCCTACTTTGAAGCCACTGGGAAAAAACGGCGACTCATTTCTCTTCACGTACCAGTCTTTACAAAGGAAATTTGTGGACTGTATTCTCCGCAGCCGACGCGGCTACGTAGTTCCCGAAGTAGGATACAGGTGTTTAGCAGAAATGTGTTGATCCACTTTGCCGTTAGGAGATGCTCAATTTCCTCCTGCCTCTAAATAGTACAAAATACTTTAATAGGGGCGTAGTTCCGGCCGTGCGCCTCTGCATGAGAGTTTCATACCTTGAAATTCGTGTTAGAACTAAATGTATTGCGAGGATTAGTGCTACTCGCAATGTACAGCAGGAGTTCATCTCGCCCGGGTTAAAGGGGCCCTGAAAGGCGTTTTGAGCTCACTAAATTGACTAGCGCAATCGTTAGATTGGGTCGTCAACATCATCTGTGCCAAGTATTACTCTTTTACGCGCAGCGGAAAGCTCACACTTTTGTTGCAAAGTTTGTCGCTTTTTTCTCACCCTTTCCTTGGTGTTTTTGGGCCCCAAGCTGAGCTTGGGGCCCAAAAACAGCTTGCGGCCTTTCCTTGGGCCCCAAGCTGAACCGGGATCACGCAACGGGTAACTGACTTCTAGAGCGGGTTGTGCCTTGTTGCCAGGGCAACCGATGTTTGATATTGTCAAAGAAATGGTGCTCGCTCCAGCGCTGGAAAGCTCAGAGCCGCGGCTTAGCATGTTTTGCCAACGTTGCCGCTCTCCACCACGCGTCGCCCCAAGCTGAACTGGTGTTTTGTGCACGGGTTCTGTATCGGTTTAAAATGTCTTTTTCACACGCCGCCGGCAGGAATTACCACCGCCACAAAGTAAGACCCGGCACCAGCGGGGCCACATCTGATACGGCGCTTTTTGGATAAACAGTGCGCTGTGCATCCAAGGGAGCGAGCGGACGATCCTCCCCGTGCGGCTGTGAGTTCGCCGCCGATAAAAAGTCGCGTGCCGCCGATAGCGATAGCGAAGTTCTGCAGCAACGTACACCGCGAAAGGGCAAGGCCAGGCCAGATGGGGCCAGATTTTTCGTTCGCTTGTACAGCCTTGAGCGGAGTGCGAGATTCATGGTGTCAACAAAGCTTGCCCGTAGCACACGGCTGTGTGAGCAGCGCAATAGCGGAAGTACGTCACCGCCGAGGAGCGCAGCATCATGAGAGGGAAGGCTCGCTCGCCGTCAACAGCGGAGAGTCCGTTGAAAGGAGGAGGAAACGCGCCGCGACGATAATGCGCGGTTTTTTATTTACGATTTCTCAGCTGATACTCATCGCTTCAACAAAATTCTTGCGGGAGGAGATTGCTAATACATTGCTTTATTTGGTTACATGCACATCCACGCATCGGCGGAAGGTATTTCAGGACCCCTTTAGAACACGTGGGGAGAAGGATCATATTACAACTGCACTCAAGACAGCAAGAATTCTAATTGCGCTAATTCTGTGCGTTCAAGCGGACCAAGAAACAACTGACGACGCTCTCAGTTAGGGCTGCTGACGAAGAGAAACATCAAGGCCCGTATTCCGAGTCAGGAATTCACAGCGAACTCTTTTGTACACGTAGCTTTACTTGATGAGTACCCCCCTCCCACCCCCAACACTAACCTGGTAATGCTAATATATCCACCCAAACGCATAACTGGGGAACACAACAGCTTTAATAATTACAATAGCATAAGGGGAGGTAATTGGTCCAAAGAAATTTTGATAACCCATGACTTTCAGAGCGCTTTCACCTTATGCAGAGGGAAGTCTAGCGGCACTGTCGATCTGGAGGGATTTGCTATGTTGTTGTTTAGCCATATCGGCGATTTATGATGTTGAAGTATAAGGACGGTCGCGCACTCTCTACGTCTCAGACTAAGGAACAGCTTGATTGGGGAGTAGAGTTCGTAGAGGCAGTTCGGCAGCGGTGCACTATCGCACACACCTAACGTATCCGCTCTTGCAGTTGCTGCGCCTGAACGACGTGCCGAGCAAAGGACTACGGAAGCCGCACCATCGCTGGACATCTGTCAGCTGGAATCAATTGTTGGACGCACTGCGCATCGCTGGATTTCCATGCTGGGCGTAAACAGCGCATAGGATGGCCTTCCCACGAGGGGGCACCGGAGCAGCGAGGATTTAAAGCGACGACAGAGCGACGGGCGTTTGCAGTTCGGCAGCGGTGCACTATCGCACACACCTAACGTATCCGCTCTTGCAGGTGAGCGAGTGATCCTTTTCATCAGAATTATTGTGTTGATTGGTGCACCGCTGCCGCATGAAAACTGCCTCTGTGAAGCCGTGTGTTTGCCGTCTAACAGGTGATTGTCATGGCACGCCAAACAGTACAGGAGCTAAGGAATGAGTTGATGGATGAACTGGGAGCCATTAAAAAAGCCCTAAATGAGCTAAAAGAACTGAGAAACCTCAAGGAAGAAGTGAAGGAGCTTAAATCTCTGAGGAAGGAAATGGAGAGCATGCTGCGGGAGAACAGGGATCTCAAATCTCAGAACAAAAAGCTGACGCAAAGGCTGGAGCAGCTGGAGCAATACCAGCGCTCCAACAACATCGAAGTAAAAGGAATCCCTTTCGACGCTGAACCAACAGCTATGTTAAAGAAAATTGGGCAGATAATTGCTGAACCAGTCGATGATAACGACATCGACATCTGTCACAAGGTACCGACCGCAAAGCACAATGAGACCAATATTGTTGTCAGATTCGTTCGAAGGCAAAAGAGAAACGATTTTCTTGCGAAGGCCAGAAAGGCTAGGATTGCCACAAACGACCTCGGTTTTGACGAATCTCAACCCGTATTTATTAATGAGCATCTGACAAGACTGACGAAGCAACTACTTGGTGCTGTTGTCCAGAAAAAGAAAGAAGTAGGCTGGAAGTTCGCATGGACCGCCGGAGGCAAGGTGTTTGCTAGGAAGGATGAGAACTCGCCGTTACTTCGCGTTGCCGAAAAGGATGACATTGAAAAAATGACCAGGTAGATAAGGCTAGATGACGCCGTACGGCTAATTCTAACCGCGATAGGGCATGAACTATTATGACTACCAATTGTTTAACGAAACATTTCGCCCCTCTTTAAATGCCTTTTCAGCACTTCATTTAAATGCGCGAAGTATAAGAAACAAAGCTGAGCAGATAAACGACATGTGTGCAAGTATAGATTTGAAGTTTGATGTTCTTCTGGTCTCTGAAACATGGTTATCAAAAAATGAACGTCCACTACAACTTAATGAATATACCTGCCACAGTGTCACCCGGGAATCGGGAAGAGGTGGTGGGGTCGCTGCATATGTACGACAGCGACTGTGGCACGAGCTAATCCCTGAATTTACATTTGTTGATCAAAATGTGGAATGCCTTGCTGTGCGTTTTAAATCTGTCACAATTGCTGTTGTGTATAGGCCACCATGTGGCAGCAGAACACAGTTCTTTGCATTTCTTGAAAATATGCTGCATACCTTCAGTAATACCCGAAACTCAATTGTACTTATGGGTGATATGAACATAAACATGCTTGCCGACGATCCCTACAGTAAAGAACTAGACACACTTATTAGCACATATACTTGCCGAAATCTCATCGAATCAGCTACGCGGCTTACGGCACAAAGTGCAACGCTTCTGGACTTGTGCATTACAAATGTGTCATCCCCCAATGTATCAGCTGGGTTGATAAGTGCCGATATCAGTGACCACCTTCCAATATTTTGTTTGGTGCCGACAAGACAAGAGAGGGAAAAAAATTCCCCCACGCCCTCTTATCACGAAATAACGCCAGACACGCTCGAGTGCTTCCGTTCTCTTATCTTTGCTTCGAATTGGACATCGGTTTTCTGTGAACCTGACCCCAATAAGGCTTACAGTCTTTTCTTGAGCACATTCAAAGCTTGCTATGAAGAAGCGTTTCCAAAAAAAACTAAGAGTAGAAAACGTGAGAGGAAGATACGAAAGCCGTGGGTTAATCGCTTTTTACTCAAGAAAATAGAAACGAAAAACAAAATGTATCACTCCTTTGTCAAAACGCAAGATATTACTGAATTTATAGCATTTAAAAAATATAGAAATCAAATTAACGCCGAACTTAAGCAAGCTAAACTAGCGTATTACGAATCCCTATTTTCACGCCTGCAAGGAAACGCTATAAAAATTTGGCAAGAAGTAAATCATTTAACTGGAAGAATACCACAAACAACCAATATAAAAATTTCAACATCCCAAGGCACCATGTGTGAAGCGGACACGGTAGCCGAACTTAATCAGTATTTTATACAAAGTGGAGAATATACTTTGCCAGCTCCCCCTGTGGATGGCACACTGTCCTTGCCAAACCCAAATGTGAGGAATTCCTTTTTTCTCTTTCATACCACACCAGACGAAATAGCGAATATTATAAACGACCTCAAACCTAATACTGCTGCTGGGTTCGATGACATCCAGGTAGCCCCTTTAAAATACGTTAGTGATCTAATCAGTTATGTTCTGTCAAATATTGGTAATAAGATGATCGACACTGGAATATTTCCCGATGAACTAAAAATAGCGAGGGTTACACCAATTCATAAAGGTGGAAATGATTATACTGCGAATAATTACCGGCCAATATCGGTGCTGCCTGTGCTTTCCAAAGTATTTGAAAAAATTCTAAATACACGGTTACAAAATTTTTTGGATACATATAATATTATTTGCGATGCGCAGTATGGGTTTAGGAAAAATCGGTCATCTGAAATGGCATTGCTGGACATTAAAAATGAGATCATTGAAAACATTGAATGTAGACTGTACACTATTGGTCTGTTTCTTGATCTACGAAAAGCGTTTGATTCGGTAAACCACCAAATCCTTCTAAGAAAACTTGAGAGTATCGGTATTCGTGGTGTTCCCCTTGATTTATTTCGCAACTACTTAGCAAATCGGTATCAGTATGTGCTAGTAAATGGTATATCCTCAGCTAAACTTCGAATAATAAATGGTGTTCCGCAGGGATCGATACTCGGACCAATGCTATTTAATTTATATATAAATGATCTACCTACGATACCTGATTCACCCAAAATAATAATGTATGCCGACGACACCAATATATTCTTTACGGATATGGCCTTGCCTCAATTGGAAACTAGGGTTAATCAATACTTGCACCTTCTATCGCACTGGCTACATATCAATAAGTTACAATTAAACATAAGTAAAACCAATTTTGTGGTGTTCACACCGATTAATAAACCACTAAATTATACTATACATTTGACCTATCGAAACAACAGACTCAAACAATCAAAAGCGCAGAAATTTTTAGGTGTCTGGTTTGAAAATAATCTGTCATGGAATACACATGTGTGTAAATTAACCGCTGAACTGAGCAAAACGGTGGGCTGTTTATATAAAATTCGAGATATCATACCGTTATGGTTAAAAAAGACGCTCTATTATTCGTTATTTTTCTCTAAGCTTTCCTACTGCGCTTTAGTATGGGGCACAACTACTACGCAGAATTATAATAAATTGCTATTGTTGCAGAAGAAGGTATTAAGAATATTCGAAAATTACTACGGCAGGCCTGAATACCTACCTACTCATGAACTCTTTCTAAAGCATTCACTTCTTAAGGCAAATCAAATATATTGCTACAAATTACTTCAGTACATTAGAGACAACAAGTTATACAATACTTCCAGCCCTGTAACCACCACAGAACATAACTTGCGTAGACTACATCGACCAATGCCATCTACAAGAACAAACTATGGCCGGCAACACACAGGTTATCAAATCCCCTCCTTGTTGAACAAAGTTCAGAAACAGATTAATTTTCGCCAATGGTTGTCAAAAACACAGATTAAAAATGTCCTGTTAGAGCAGTTAATTGCATATAGCTAAAATTTACCCAAGTATAAAATAAAATGTTGCAGCGAAATTGTAAATATATATGCTGAAGTAAGTCTCTGTTTCGGGTGTATTTTGTTGTTCGTTCACTCCTTGCCCTGCACGAAAAAACACACGAGTGTTTTGATACCATATCCAGTGTGAAAATTTGGTTCAGTATTCTTTTTTTTTTTTTTTTGTGTGTGTGTGTGTGTGCAAAGTAGTCGCGCATTTTTTTTTTGTGTGTGTGTGTGTGTGCAAAGTAGTCGTGCATTGAGCGTTCGAGGAGCACGACTGCAAATGTACTCTCTGTAGTCTGTAGCCCTCTTTTGTTTTTGTTTTTTTTTTTTTTTGTTTTTGGTTTTGTACACTCGACTGCAATCCGGCCGGTTGAGGTGTCGGCGTAACGCCAGACAGTTACCGGCCTCTGTCCCCCCTTCCCCCCCCCCCCAACAACCACTTCATCATCATCATCATCACTCGACTGCAAGTGTGCAATATAATATACTGTGCCCGCACGCTGCCTGCCACCGGAGCAGGGGCCCTAGTCAGGCTCCAAGCCTTTTGCCTCTGCTCCCCTTTCTGTACGGAAAGAAACAATAAAGAAAGAAAGAAAGAAAGACAATGACGCCTTTATTATGGCACACTTTCGGCCGCAGAAGAGGGGGCAGCCTTGCACTCTAAAAAAAGGCTGTGGTATTCACTAACGGAACAGTAACAAGTTACTTGTCCCAGTATACACCAGGTACTTGGTAACTGAAGTTAGTAAATGCAGCACTAGTCAGGGTTAACAACTGAAGCGAGCAGTAAGCACCACTACCTTCACTACTTAAGTCCCAGAGATAACACCCTTCTGAGCTACATGCGTTTACTAACTGGCCATGCATGATCTAGTCATAACCATGACCTTAATCTAGCGTATACTACCTCTGCATCCAGTTAATTTCCTAACAATGCGTAGCTAGTGGCAGAGACTACGATCCGTACCGTGGGGTAGGAAGGTTCGTAAGGAGTTAGTAAATACGGCGTTCTTACACTTTTAAACACATTTAATAGGAGTGTTTCCGTAATTACCCGATTCTAACGCGCCCCTGATTCTAACGCTCACCCGATTTTCCTGGTAAAAAAAACGAAAAAACTTGCACCTCCGATTGTAACGCGCACGGAACTTTGTGAACAAGAAAAACTAATGCGAGGGAAACCGGCGATTTATTTCTTGAAGTAATCTCACTCATCTCACTCCTCGTCGCTCTCCGCTGATCACAACGTCTCGTCCTTGGTGTCGTCAAGCGCGTTCGCGATGCCACACTTCTGAACGAACGTTCAACCATGGTTGATGGGATCGTGGCCCACGCCACGCACGCCTATACCGCGGGCTTCTCCAGAGGGGCACGCTTCAGCCGACCGCTCTTTTTGAACGCGTGATAGCCGCTGCTGCCATTGCTGTTATCAAGCATGCAAGTGGAACGATTTGACGATTTGTGTGAAGACCGATAGAAAAGCATGGGCGCCCATGCTTCCTACGTCCGAAAAATCATTGCTAAAAGCTTTGGCGCCATTTTGAGATGGCGATGGCGATGGGTGGGGAGAAATTTCCGCTGTTTCGGCAGTTTCGGTTTCCTATCCGATTCTAACGCGCATGCGATTTCTCGACCTATTTTTCCAAAGAAAAGTGCGCGTTAGAATCGGGTAAGTAGGGTATGCGCCATGGCATTGGGGAGAAATGTCGCGCATGGCCGCCGCGGTTTAGAGAGATTTGAACTGGGGCTGTAACCTTAGTGCCTCCGTAAATAGCCATGCTTCACTTTGTTACCCCCAATGTGGGAAAGCCAGCATACGTAGACGACGCTTACACCAATTCACTTAAAGTCCGCCGGTCCATCTTCACTTTTCAACACGTGTGCATTGCTGGGAAAACATTTTTCTATTAGTAATTTAAATCATCTTAAGTGAAAATATGAAGGCCCTGTAGCTGTCTTTTTGTTGTTTTTTGAAAATGACGCTCATTAAACTATAGTTCATCTCACAAGCTAGCTTCAGCACTGTGGAGACTACATTGTTATCAATAGTGCGCCCACTGAGGGCGCCTAATCCGCCGTGAAGGGGGTCCTGAAAGGACACTCCCTTCTCCCCTCTCGGCAAGTGGCACCGCACGGCCCCGGCGCCTTTTGTCGCTTCCTTCGCGGAGAGTTAGGCGCCCTGAGGGGGACAACAATGTAGCCTCCACAGTGCTGCAGCTAGCTTGTGAGATGAACTATAGTAATCTCCACTTAACTTAAGCAACCCTATATCATTACATCTGATGCGTGCTTTCACGGAGGTTTAAGTGCGCGGCACCTTGGCGGCCGCTACTATATGGTTTCACATCGGTGTCGGCATCGTAACTGAACGAACGAAGACCGAAAGAAAACGACGGAGGAAAATGGGGCGAAAATGTGAGAGGGAGTTCCGTATGGTGAGCCTACTTGAAACGTTCCTCGGAGGCGACGTTGGGCGAAAGTGCGAGGGGAAGTGCACGAGACATGTTGGGCGGTGGCGGCAGGCTGCGATATGATGCCATTGCAGTGGGTGCCCTCGTGAGCTCGACAATGACGTGTTCACTTCGTGAGACGCAGTTCGCGCCGCCGACGCAGATGCTTACCATCGCTGACATTTGCGCGAGAGGTTCAAGCACCATTTACAACGGCATGCTGAGCGCCGGCGACGCCTGCGACATAACGGCAGAGTAGAGCGCGCGCGTGCGTGATCACTTCCCGAGACACAGCAGCTGTGCACCGTGATGGAGAAGACTGGAGTTCGCGCTGTGCGCAAATTTTGCATTAAGGAGTGCAGCAATCGTCAGCCTTTTTTTTCCCTCTACGTCAGCTCTCACCACGTGAAACAGCGACGTGACAGATCTTATTGACTCTCTGTGTCAATAAACGGGTTGGACTGGATTGAACAGCGTTCTACTCATCGCTTAATATAGCGCATCGCGACGCCAAAGCAGACTGGCTTCTGTGACGCTGTGAAGACGCTGAAGCTTCCTGCGGGCTTGGATAGCGTGTTTCCACAATTTTTCTATGAGCCTGTGCCTTTCTTGTACCGATAAGTTACCAATTCTCTGTACATGCGAGTTCAGCTAGCCGTCCTACTCTCCCGTCAAAGAGGAATCGAAAAGCATAACGTTTCACCCAGCTTTCGGGCTTGTTTGAGGAGCGCTGCTCTTAAAATTGCCTTTGAGGAGAATTATTTTATTTTACAATGTGATGCCTACCTGTATCAAGGACAGATAGATTTTTGCGTATACGTATGTCCGTAAAGCACGACGCATGAGCGCAGCCACCATTATCGCCGCCATCTAGCAAGCATAATTAGTCCAAGGGCCAATCCTATGGGGTGACTGAAAACTTCCGACAGGGTTGATTTCCCATGCGGCCTCAGAGGATTGGCTGAGCGAGTCTCTTTTAGTGCGCAGCACTTTGACGCCCGCCCCTGTATCTTTATTGCGGCGTTGTCCACATTACCGGGCAAAGGAAGTGCGAAGCGAAGACGGAAAGAAAACGGCGTAGGATTGTCGCGAAAGTGTGACGGGGAGGGCTATGCCGAAGTACGGTGCCTTGATACACACGCTCGCCAGCGGAGGCATCCCCTCACTCTATGCCGAAGCGGTTCGAGACGCTCGTCAGCGGTCGCGCACGGCAAAAGTGTGAGGGGGAGGCAGTGAGACATGCTGGGCTGTAGCGGCGCGCTGCGAGATGATGCCATAGCAGCGCGTCCGTCGTTCGCTCGACGTGACGGGTTCACTTACTCAGATGCATTTCGCGCCTCCGACGCAGAGCCTCCGCATCGCGGAAAATTACTTTGGTGGTTCAAACTCCACTTACAACAACATGCTCGGTGGCGGCGACGCGCTGCCAGATAACAACAGAGTAGCGAGCGCCACCGTGCGTTTGCAAATTACGCGATCACTTCCAGAGATGCAGAAGCTACACGCCATCGTGCACAAATTTCCCAATGGGGAGTATAGTAATCGTCAACCATTTTTGGTCTTTTCTCCTATAGTCTACCCCCATTATTGGGGTCGGCTCGGTTACTCATAGAGTTTCATGCTAATATATACTAGAGGGAAATCTGGCGCTGCATTCGCGTGCCGCCGTGGGCGGCGCCATTGCAGCTAGCGACGTTCCTCGCCTTCTTGGCTTGGTTAGCCACATGGCTTCTTTTTCGTCTGGAAGCCAAATCAACAAAAACTGGTAATATTTTTTTTTATTCAGCTTGCATGAACCTTCTAAATAATCCCTAGCAGATATATCTTTCTGGAGGTTTATTTTATAATAATAAAACAAATTCGAATAATCGTCTGCCGTAATATGTTGCATTTTTCCAGCCAGAGGCGACTTTTCAGCCTGTTCGTGAACTATGCCAAGGACAAGTGGAACGTGCCTTCCCGGTACATGACGGCACGCTCACTGAAGCGCGTGTCCCCTAGACGGTGGGGCCACCTTTCCCTCTAGTGTATTTTAGCATGAAACTTTATGCGGTTACTCACGTAGCCCGACTTTTGTTCGTCTTTAGCAATCACCTTTTTACAATTATTACAACTTTCAATGGCGATTGAGCTACATCTTTCGTAACTATGTAGGACTTTTTAACATGTCTCTCTATTCGTAAACCAATGTATTATCTTGTTCTCTTTTCCTTGAGTATTCACGCACAGTACGCACCTATACAAAATGTTCATTTCCTGATATTTATGAACATGGATTGTTGCCCACTCTTTAATTACCAGGTTTGTAAAGCCATATACTACTGTGTGTAGAGTTTATTGGCTGTACTAACACGCGATTATGACGCGTCTGTTTGGTTACGTAAGGTACCAAAATATGACATGCAGGAAACCTTTCACCATGTTGTATTATTACTATAATAGCCTTCTTTGCTGAGTACCGCCGTGGTGAACCGTTCAACCCTCTGCATTAAAAAAAATGCAGGTTTGTTGAAGGTAACATCTCTTATCGCTGTAATAGCGTAAATGGAGATAAAGGCAGGACATAATTACGGAAAACCAGAAAATATGAAGCATAAAAAATAAGATTTTCGCAAAGATGCCCTCAGGAAATGAAACAAATATGCACCTTTACATCTGCCCCAAAAACTGACGCGAAAAAAACGTTCGCCAAAGAACGAAAGAAATAAGTTTAAAAAAAGCATAAACGGACCCACTCTGCAGTATCGTTTGCTCTTTGAGAAAAACATACTTAGCGAAGTAAAGACACCTAATTGCTATATTGGTATCAATTTGCATCATTCGCGTAAAGAAACCAGGGCAAACTTAACAAGAATAAAATAATCCATCATCTATCGTCACTCACAGCCAATTTGGCTGCAAACAACTCGCATTCTAGACGAGCGGTATATGAGTGCTGGCCGTTAGTAGACAATTCTCCCTATTTTCGCGATTTTTTCCTCAGTCTTTATTCATAATGTATCACACGCTGTGAAGCGCTGCTTCCGAGAACGGGCACTCCGGTCTCCTGTGGTGGTCGCAGAACCGTTTGTTGCTTGGGTGCCCCCAACACGCATGGTGGAAATAATACGAACTCTTACTTTTGACCGTTAGTGCACGGTTGCCGATCCTGGCTTAACTTTACTAAATTTCAACGGTGTATTTGTACCGATACCTGTACAATGGAAATGCGCACCATTCTACGAAGAATGTTCTACTAGTAGGCACAGGTACTTTTGCTGCTAACCACATCTACTATTTTTACCTTTCAATGTACGCTAGGCACGTCACGCCAAATATTCCTAAAGCCTTGAAATTACAGCTTTATCTACTGAATTGAAAGCGTTTCAGATGAGGACAAATGACTTTTTCTTAATTTGCACCGCATCGTTTGTCTGAGCTCTCGTTTCATACTTTCTTGTGCAGGAATACAAGCTTGAAGGTGGAATGATGCAAGTAAGCGAAAAAATTGCCGAGTCTCTGAAAGGTAAGTACAAACGGCGGTATGATGGTTCAGCACTTGATAGAAGCATTCCACGATATCAACCTCTTTAGGTGAAGACGAACATGTGAAATCTATAGCCGGGTCCGTTTTAAGCGCACATCTAATTTTATTATTTGTTTCCAGTTCTCATGTGGCAACCGCAGGGTGACTTAGATATATCTGGGTCAATTTAGAAGACAGGCATGGGAAGCGTCTGTTTCATTGTAAAAATTATACAGGCGAAGATGTTCCGCGCAAAATTTTAATTAGATTTCTAAACCTCCCGCAGCAAAGCTATTTTTTATTCGCGATCCTTGTAGATGCCTGCATAACTTGTTCTCTGTTCGCTCATTCCATCTAAAATAAGGTGAAGTTCATTCGTGGGTCGTTGCTGACGGTAGGAACGCTTAAATGTTTTGTTGTTTTTAATCTACACACACAACCTGAGTGTATAAATGATAGGCAAAATCATTTCCTTCCACCATTATTTTACGTGATCCTGTCGGCGAACGTTGTGAACGAGCGGAGTGATTACCGCAGCGATCAAAAAGAAAACGTCCTTCTTAGTGTTTAACGTGGAAAGCGTTTGTTCATTATTTAAATTTTACGGCTTCTGAAGGAAAAAGAGAGCGGTCCCTGTTTCAACCTATTTCAATTTACTACCATACGGGTAAGGCATTCTTTGTTTCTCCTTGTGTCTCTGCGTATGATAAACTGACCCGGTACTGTAGTGGCTGCGTGAGGGCGAACTGAAATTCTCCGTTTCCTTCTCTTTGCCGATTGATAATAGCATATCACACGGTTGAAGCATTTGTTTTTCGTAAACGGACGATTTATTTACGCTAGTGTGCGTAAATATCAGGGGGCCTCAAGCTAAGCATCTGTAAAATATAATTCCCGTCCTACAGAGAACACTCACCAATAGTGTGGTGGATCTTCGGCTGAACAAATTACCTGCGGCTAAGAAAATGTATTGTGAAGAAGTTATGAACGATTTCATCAACATAAGCTCGTGCGTTCTGTGAAGATTACAGTGAATTTGACCCTAGTAAATAAAACTAGAAACATTATTCGTCGCCCTCACATTCCCTCGCAGAAATTCATCCAGAAGGACATTTGCGACAACTATTTGGATTTTTTAATGGTGCATTCAGCAGATAAAATTCATTTGTGTGAGGTATGCTGTAGCTTCTGCATCATTCCAACACCAGCGGTAATGCAACACGCTTTCCAACTGTTGGCCGCATGCTTGTCGGGAGCGTTTGGTGGCGGTAATTTTATACTGTTTTGAGAAAGAAGAGTTCCTGCGTCCGATACGGCCACAGGAGAAAACAGGTGCGTTAGCCGCTCTATGAGTCACTAAAATTTAAGGTGAGCAGAAAATTTAAAAATGCTGAAGGCCAACATGGAATAGACAACTTCTTCACGGACTTAAAACGTTGTGGTGAAAGCTGACGCACATTTCTGTAGTTGACAGTAGAAATTGTTGAAGATGCTTGATGCTTCTTAAAATCTACAAGGAATAATTGAACACATAGTTCTGTCAGAAACGTTTATTCGCTTGCCGCATATATTTGTTTGGAATACCTAACGTGGGCAAAGTTAAATAATTGGACCCGTTCGCCAAAACAATGTCCGTTTAAGTATACCTTTACCTTGCAGAGGAGTACGCGGCTCCTCCACGGTCAAGATTGCGGTAGAACGTCCAAGTGGAGTAATAATATCCAGGAGATTTCTATTTTCTCCTAATTGACACTTTTCTCGACTACTATGCTTTAACCCATGACCCACACATGTACTTCACGGGTTTCCGCCTTGCTTGCGACTTCGGGCAAACCAGACCATTTTATCCGCTTGTCCACTAATCTGGAGAGGTACGCTTCAGTGGTTATCGGTTTGTGCTCGCACCAAATTCCGCGCCACTTCTTCGTCTGAAAGCATGTATTCAGGTGAAGGCCAGAAGCATACTCGAAAGATGCGTTGTAACCGTCAGTATTAGGCGTTCCGGTGACAGAAGTATTTATTTTATTAGGCAGCACTACAGAGTGACCATAGCCACAGGCACTCGAATATTCTGTGTGCGAGGAAATAAGTTCGCGGCTATGTTCATGCGGTAGAATGTTGTCCATGCATGGGCCATTTTTGTTTTTAAAGCGAAACTTTCTGTCTCACTGGCTTCTTTGGAGGTCGCACCAAGTGCACTGCAGGAAGACCAACTTAACCCAATGGGTCTCCCAAAACGATGATGATGATCAGCGAAGGCCCATCAAGCGCCTCAAGAGTAAAATTTTCCCCGTGATCAGAATTGTATCTGGGTCCCTGGTGATATGAAGCAGACGTATATCCGATTCCGCCATCCGCCACGGTCGAAGCAGTTTGGTTTTGTCACTGCGACTTTAACTAAAGTTTCGTGCAAGAAAGCTTCGCGTTTTAAGCGTCTTTCTTTTCACAAAAAGGATTTGATTCTTTATATTCTGCACTGTTCGATGTATCTCAGCAATTACGGCGGGTTGTCTCGCCAAGATGAGGTCCTGCTCAGACGTCTTCGCCTGGGAGTCGCCCTCACGCCAGCTGTGACGAGGTCCTGGCCGCCTCAATACCATGCCCCGTTCAACTCCACCTGCCCCTTTTGCCCCGCTCCAGTTGACCAGGCTACAGCAGAGCACCTGGTGTGGAGTTGCCCTGCTCTGCGAAGCCTACGCGCTGTGCACATCGCCACCTGCGGCCCGCGCCCCGGACGTCCGCCAGACTTCATGGCGTGGATACAAGGACCACATCATGGCCCCCTGCTCCGATTCCTTCGGGAATCCGGCGTGTATCTATACATTTAGTTTCCCCTTATGCTGATTAGCAAACTTCCGCAATAAAAAAAAAAAAAAAAAAAATTTCGAGTATAATTTTTTGCCTGCTTTACACCCGAGATGATAATAGTGTGTGTGCTTTTGCGGTTGTCACCGAGAGTGAGGCAAAAATATGTTATTCAAAAGAAAGAAGAAGCATGACTAGTTACAGTAACGTGTTTAGGTAAAATATTCGCGAGTGAATGTTGAATTTATATTCTCCATTGGACACCATTTATTTTATGGCTTCGATAGAAGTAGTACCTTTGTGTACAGAGCACTGTAAGTCAATATTCGAGAGTGAAAATTAAATTAGACGAATGACGAACCTCGACATTATGGCCCGAGTGGGTTATAAACGGGAACTTCACAAAGTTCGCATGTTTATTCCTTTATGCAAATGTTTTTGAGCACCCCTTAAAATAGTCGTTGCGAAAGCGATAGTGGGATAAGTTACTTACAATCTCCCTTTTTTTCTATTTGCTAGAACTCAACCGAGATATGCGCTTTTGGTCAAAGCAAGTGCGAACACTAAGATATAAACGAGAACACCCAAAATTGAAAAATACTCTTTGTGGAGGTCCAAAAATGGAGCGCTAGAGGTATATTTGGAATGCCCAATTTTCTAAGTTTGTTCTTGTAATTTAGACCCCGCGTCAACATAATATGCAGGGAAAGAAATCGCGCTCTTTGTGCGTTCTGTCTGATTTGGCTACGAACGGGCTTCGTTTGTAGATAACTGTTCGTACTTGTCTCTTTTGATGAGGTATTTGAAACTGTCCCTATATATTTAGGCTCTGTGCACCTGTCTTCTCCCGTGGCATCTGTGAGTCAAACAGCCGAAGAAGTGGTCGTGGAGACAACGGACGGGGAAAAGTATCGGGTAAATACGTTTTTAGCAGTTTTCGAAGGTTTGAATGGAACCTTAACTAACGTGGGTAAATACGTACGCAAGTCATAAATCTCCAAAACAAGAAATGTAAAAGTGAAATCACGACCGGTGGCAGTTTTTTTGCTCATTGTGGCCTCTACCTTTCTTTTGGTGTTCTGTCACACTGAGAATTCAATGATACTGGCCGTTGTTCTTGTTTTCCAGAGCTGATATCTTATGCTAGTGCATTCCTGATTGGTACACACCCTCACAAATGTTTGATATTTGTCACGTACTTTCAAAGCCGCAGGCTTTGTGTGGCAATCAAATCGAATTTTAACCCTTACAGTTTGGGGTTACAAAGCTAAAAACAAAACTGCTCCGGTCAAACAATCCAGTCAACTGGTTCTTGTACATTGGACTCGAAACACCTGATGTGCGATACGTTTGCAATATTTCAGCGCATGTAGACGTGTGTCAATGTGCTCGTTGCATGGGCTGGTGCACTTAAGCTCAGCACATACGAACAGAACCGCTATATTGTCATTACCCCAAGTAAAGGAGTCAATTGAATTGCAGCAATGGGTTTGTCACCACAGTGTGTTTAAACACCTGTGCTGCCGCGATACCTACTCAAGGCAGTGGCACCCCATAAGAACCGCGGAGACCTAGAAGTCGCTGAGGGCTTCTGTGTTAAGATTGCTGCTGAAATGATTACGTTCGACATGCAAATGTCAACAATGCCCGTTTTCTAAGCAGTGAATGCTTAAACATACATTTTACACGCAAAAGATAGAGGCAGCCCTGCTATCCTGCAGGCGCAGAGCTTCAGCGGGCCATGACAGAGCCACCTACTTCAAAAAAGCCACTATTTCACTGGAGCTTGACGCAAGCTTTTTTGTTATCTTTAATGAGACGTGAATAGAAATTGCTCCACAGCAACATGGGAAAACAAGCCGCCTCGTTTCCTTGCTCAGGCCTGTAAAATACGCTCTTTATAGTGCATCTTAACGCCTATTTCACCTAGCAACGTGCCCTGGAAAATTCAATAAAAGAACAATTCTTTTGGGACTCCAATCGCATTGTGAACTCCAAATTATGTACTCTGGTACGATGACCAGTTTTCCACGCTGGCGTTCCTCTATTGACTGTGTGGTTGCCTAAGAAACTTTTGGGCATAAAGAAAAAAAAAAGGTGCGAACACTTTCCAGCCATTCTTTTCATTTTCCTTGACCGGGAGGGGGGCACACGACAATATTGTTAGTAAGGTCATAGAAAGCACCCTGTATCAATTCCGACTTAGTGGGCGATCTTACCGAAGGATAAAGCTTCTTGGTTTCAAGATCTTTATTACAGAGAAAGACCCAACAGCGCAGCACTTCATTCAACGTAGTGTTCTTTAAGGTGATGTGCTAAACCCGGAACCTTTCGGGCTTAGGCCGAACTTACTCAAACTCTGCAAAAAAATGTCTGCATCCCCTCTTATGGCGATAACGGTTGCCGCCGAGCTAAGAGTGTCATCTGTCTATGACTATCAGC
Organism: Haemaphysalis longicornis; assembly: GCF_048455015.1. Classification (NCBI taxonomy): domain Eukaryota; kingdom Metazoa; phylum Arthropoda; class Arachnida; order Ixodida; family Ixodidae; genus Haemaphysalis; species Haemaphysalis longicornis. The sequence goes on from NW_027526361.1 coordinate 149,551,283, forward strand.
CTGACTGCAGGAGGCAAAAATCACGGTATCATACGTACGCAGATATAATGAGCACTTCAGCTGCAAGTGTGGCTCGTGTCTTAAAACTGTACAACAGTCAACGGTAGGTCGTTAGGTTGCTCTAAACATCACTTGTTCTTCAGCATCGTTATCAACTGTGGCATTTCATTAAGTACACATGTCAGTTAAGAAAGACATTGCCGCCATTGCTCAAAGTTTAGGATTTCTTTGGAATGACATTGGGCCCTTATGTCAGAGAAATGCTGCAGCCAGCTATACGACGTGCTCTTTTAGGCGTCCTGCGCTAAATTTGGCCGGGGATCTCCAATGCAGGCTGCACCTACTTTTCGGTGCTTTAGCCCACAAATGCCGGCTCGGCACCAATGTCCTAATTTGCGGCAACGTTTGTCAGCCGTGAGAACCATGTACGTTGCTGAAGGTGACCGAACCGCTATTTATGTGGCTACCGAGCTTACACATGCACCCAATGTTCCTCGCAATGCTATTATCTCATCATGTTGTTCAGCTCCACACACCGAAGTATTCAGTTGCAGTGCTTGCCACAGCGCATATAATTGAAATTCCCTCGAGGAACGCCCAAACGTGTTCCTCGTTGTTTCGCCTGCCACACACGAAAACTCGGCTCTATATTTTGCGGACTCGAAAGAAAGCTGATGTTTTTTTTAGTTGACGCTGAAACTTCTTGCAATGTTATTACTGCATGAGGGAAAAACTGAAGAAGTCATAAATACACTGATGGTTCAGTACTTAATCCCAACAAGCTAGGTGACTGTGGCGGTTGTGGCTCAGATTAACCGACATTTTAACCCCAGTCATGCACTCCACGAGCTTGACAGCTAATAAACTTAAAGTCATTCTTGGAATTCTTGATCACATTATTGGAGGGAGGCCTCAAAAATGCTTCTTCTTTTGAACCTTCGAAGGTATCTTACCAATCTTTCAAGCACCCCAGCGCTACTGCCCTCTCCATCAACACGTGAACGATTTCAAAGTCAGTTCTACCAGACTTTCATCAATCGAAATAATATGGTATTCTTTTTGCTGCAAGTTACTGTGAAAACAATCCGCGCCGTATTCACGGATGAAGCTGCCGGAGAAGCCCCGGGAGCAAATGCATCAAGGTGCTGGTGGACACCAAGAGCGATGCCGAGAGGACGCTTCATTAGGATACACGTATGAGTACCGTCTAACAATTTAATATGCATGCGACTCCTTGACAGTCTTGTGGATCTACATTCATGGATCGCTACTCCAGTGCCATCTCCTTTGCCGGCTGTGTCAATACCAATCAGCTTTATTTAATGACTGCGGTTGGGAGTAGCCTTCAGAAAAGCCTACTGCTTCTTAATTGGCGTGGCAAACAGCCCCTACTGCAACGTCCGTGGGTATGAACACACAATGGAGCCCTCTCCTTGTACTTGTACTTGCTGCCAATATTCATCAGAATGAAGCGTGCTTGCCACCAAATTCCGCCAATTAGACAATCAGATGTTTACGGGTCAGACAATCGTAGGGTATACGTCTTTGCTACAAACGTCGCATAACCCGAAGCCCTTCTCCGTTTTCTGAACAATGCACGCATTAACAGACTCCTTCAGTGCCAAAGAAAAAATACCAGTGATCGAGCGTTTCCGCTCCTGTCTTCCTCCGTTGCCCTGCCTTTTTTTTGATACTCTCAACCCCATTTTCCCAGTGCAAGGTAATAGCTCGGGTCCTACAGCGGTTTCCCTTCGCAGCCGCCTTTCCGGTTGTTTTTATTGCCCCCTTCTCTTCTACCCCTGTTCGCTGTTCTCTCATTCTGGTTGCATTGGTGGGCTGTCAGCTGAGCCACTCCTGACGACTATTAGTCCTCAGTCAAGGTCACACGTCAGCTTTGACCTTCTTAGCGTTAAAAAACATACCGAATTTTAGATTTATAAAAAGTTCTAAGGCGAGGTGTGGTTCACTTTATCAGAAAAATGGCAAACTATTTTACAACATAAACAGTATTTACAACTGGTATACGTATTTTGTAGAAGACAAAATAAATGACCGAACTTTCTGGGCCTCAGGTAGAGGTGGAAGTTATTAAAACCGTGATCGCCGGCATGCCTTTTTTTAACCCTCGTCATGGGAAATATTAAAAATATTTTCGTCACTCTAAACATCAAAATATTTACATTTTACTGCAATAAAGGTAAACTACGGCTGAACTAGTGGAGCTCATTTGACTGCTTATGTGGTTTAGCGGACTGAAGCTACACACACGATGAAGTGCGCCGTTCGTGACGGCGCCGGAAGAATTTGGACACCCCGGGGGATTTTTAACGTGCGCCGAAATATCGAGCACATGGGCGTTGTTGTTTTTCGCCGGCATCAGAAAAGCGAATGAGGCTCATTTATGCGGCTTGTAATTTACTTCAGATAACTAAGGGAAACATCTCAGCCGCAAGGAATTGGTTTCTAACTATCTCCATGAGCAAATAATATAGGCAAAGAAAGCATCTCGGTAAATTTATTGGCATACACTCTCTTCGGTGCGCTACACATACAAGCACAAGTTTCGGGAACATGTTGACCCTACTTGTTTCAATGTTATTACAATTTTTAAATTTATTTTTACTATCCTTAACTGCACCATGCAGTAGCTGCTTAAATATTTTTTGTGACGACCAATACTGCAGGAGCTCTGCAAACACGCTCAAGCTGGTGCACAATTTCCACCCTGTTGGCAACCAAATTTTCAAAAATATGTATATTTTTGTTTGTAGATGATAGGCTCTCTGGTGTTACCTTACAAAAATATCCGTCTGCCTGTCTACATGCCGCCTGCCCCCTGGTTGCTTGATTCAGCCCCCGTGACAAGGAGAGGCATTGTCTGAGCATAAGTAGGACCTTTCCACACTGGTGAAACTGTTGGCACGCCTCATAGAAGACAATCGCCCTTGCCTAACATTTCCAGGCTGTGTTTACATCACTCACGACGGTCGGAGACAAAAACAAAACGCCATTGGTACTGCGACATCGCTTTCTTTCCTTGATATCACGCGGCAGTTTGCCGCCGTGCGACTTTCGCGATGGTGGATAGATGTTTCAGTTGCTACGGCGTTGAGGGCGTATCAGTTGATTCTTCTGCCTTCGTACTCAAATGTTGAATTTTTGAAATTATAAGAGGACGCACAGGTTCCTAAGCCTCGCTTTCGTAGTTCCGACAGCAACCAATGTGAAGTATTCAAACAAAGAAACAAATTGTTGTTCGGAAAACTACCTAATAGATATCTTACTGTCAAGAGGGTGTAACCTTATCGCCTTTATTCGTATAAATACATACGATTTGCTTGAGAGCTCTAAGCAACCGTTGATACTGGAATTTTCGAAACTTTTTTTGCCAACTTCTTGCCTTGCACTCGGTTGCAGCAAACAACACTGTCACGCATTGGGAGAAATGCTTTTTTAGATGCGACGCTGAGAGGAGCATCTCTTGCCGGCGGCCCTGTCCTGCGTGTGTCCGTCGTCCGCGTCCGCACAGCTGCGTCTCTCCTCCGCTCGCTTTATCTCCCCTCTGCGATAGCTAACACGCTCTCCCAACATCTGCGGTCAATCTGGGCGCAGCGCCGCGCGCGGCTGCGCACTGTGCGCATGTGCAGTACTCTCTCTCTCCGCGCTCTCTTTTCCTTAGGGCGCGCTGCGCATAGCGGAGTGCCGCGCTCCGGCCGGTCTCTCAGTCGACGGTCGTCCGCGCTTGCGCTTGCGCTTGTTCTCTTGCCGTACCCGACGATTGCTTGATGCGACGCCAATAGAACCCCCTTCAGCGTCGCATCACACCAGGGTTCCCGCGAGGGGAGGTGGGCGTAATTTTTTTATTGTGTATTGAATTTGTAATATAGAATATATTTCACTGATTCACAATCTTTCCCGCTGCACAGGGTAGCCACTGTAATTTGGCTCTGGCTCCTCCAATGCAAATGCGGCTACACTACTCACCCCCCTTACCAGCATCGCGAAACCAGCTCCTGCAAAGGCTGTCCATGGGTTCTGTCTGGAAGTGTCTTGTCTACTACAAGGAGGCATTCTGGAGAAGAATGGGTGAGCCACGAAACAAAAAAAATCTTTTAAGTCCATTCTTGTCTCAATTGCTGCTGCTGCTGTGGCACAGCCCAATATTCGCATAGCACCTTGCAGTTCATACAGCAAACATATAAATGGAGGCACCATTACATTGTGCCTAGTGTAACAATGATGTGAACTCGAGTAATAATATAAACAAAAGCAATGTAGAGGACGCCAATTTATTGTAAAGTCACATTCGCGCAAATGTTTCGGGAAGAAGATGAAAGTGTACTAGTGAAATTGCAAGGGTTAATGATGTTCCTTGGAGCCTCACCAGAGAAAGGCCACCGCCACTCACTCCGATGACCCGACACTCGATGGTCTAAGTGTATAAGGGCGGGCGGAGTCATTTCCAGACCCCAGCCCAAAACATAGATCCCTCTTTTTTGTTAAAACGTCCCTCCTAAAAAGAAATCACAACAGAAAGTAAACAGTTAATTGCCCATAATCACAATCAATGATATATATGTACAAAAATATATGAACAATGATATATGAACAATGATATATATGAACACAACTTGAACGGCAACAAAAAACAAAATAAGAGCAAATCTAATCGATCACCACCATGCCTCAGGTGGCTCATTTGATGTGCCATCCACACATTGCATTCCTACACTCCTGCTTTGTTATCGCATGCCTGAGGTTTGTGAACCTGGTGCAGTCCATCGCTAACCACGACCTTCCTGTTCACTGACGCCTCGTCACCACCGAGGCGATATAGACTCGAAAAACAATTTACGCACACCCTTTCAGCCTGGACAGTACAACTGTGGCCGAATTATGCCTCATTTCCTGATTCTCAATTGTGACACCTTCAATGACTTCACCTAATTTGACTCTATACTGACCAAAACGCACTTAAGTCTGCTTACGTGCTTTGAACGCGAAAGCCTGGCGATGCTTATTAACGTTTTTACTGCAACATCACATTTCCATCGCTATCCTTGCCTCCGTTTTGTCGTCTTACAGTGCAAATTACATCCGCAAGCAGACTGGCACACACCGCAGTCTACGCGATGCTTGTGAGCAAATTAGAGGAGCGCGGTTTACATGACCGATTGAGACATGGTTCAGTGCGTTGTCCTCCAGGTAACTCCTTCATGGTTCCTGGTGAGGCCTTTCCGTGACGAAATGGGCGGCTTTAACTTTGTAGTTTTTAATGCACCCAGGTTTGACTGGTGGCCCTGCAGAGAAGAACAGATAAATTTTCGGTCAAGCTGAAACTGTAAAATTGCAATACATCGCTTCATTTCTTCGCGCGTTCATCGTTTTACACGTCCCCACCACATTCATTGTTCACTAGTGTCATAGAAGTTTTAGGTACAGAAAGTCTCCCAGGAGAAAGTAATTGTTCCGGTTTGTGCGCTTCATTTTTGGTTTTTTTAACCGGTTCTGCTGATGTGCGTAATTTAAACAACCGTCGTTATTATAAACTTCCGCTCGCAAAATTTATTTAGGCGCTGTTCACTTGGCTTAGATTCATCGTTAAGCGTACAATTAGTGTTTAATATTCAAATCATTCACTGACGTTTTTATTTGCATAGGTTACACAGGGTGCTTGGAATTCACTCCTTACGAGGATTGCATCCTCACGTTGACACTGGACGATACAAAACCCGATGGGAAACATCCAGCCATTATTGGGTAAGCAGAACGCTGCGACCATAGCCTAAAGCTTCAGATGACTTAGGTATGAAGATCTCACTGATTTACTTCGAGGGCTTTTCTGCGTGGAGCGAGCGGCAGTGATTCCCAAAAATTAAACCAATATTGATCTTCCTATATTCGCTTACAAGGCTCTCCACACGTAAACACGACACCGGTCAGAAATCAGTAAACTAAGTAAGTAGTGGGCATAAAAAGCACTTTAAAAGACACTGTGTGCGAAGCTGCGAACTATCTGCTTCTCATTGAATAAGCAACATTATTACCTCTTCACCCCTCTGAAGGAGCACCAGCAACGAAATTGACGTTTCCTCGGTCAAGTCAAGATTGGACGCGAGCTACGCTAAGCATTGACCGGGGCGCAGTATTAAGACTGCACCAAAAGAGCCCGTTTGTTTGTAGCTTGCGGTTGAGCACATTTTATAGTTTAATAGCGGAACGAAACTTGGAGGAACTAGCCATTTATTGTACTAGGCAAAAATGGGGCTGTCCTTTTCCCTCTCGTAAACGTTCAAGCATTGGCGGCAGACCGCAATTCTAACACATTCATAGCTTCACTATGAACTACATATTTCTGAAAATCGCTCTCCCTCTGTTGACAGCCACGCATCTACGGCATGTTTTTGTCACGCAATGACAGAGACAATGTATTCGCCCTTGACTTTTTCCCGGCGCTGTAGTTGATCTTAGGATACCAACTCGCCGAATCCTGCACTGAGCCTCGAACCACTTGGCTGGCTTTGACAGTAGCGCACTGTCAATGCCTATATAGTTGTAAGCATAGTCACTGGAACTGGCACTGCTATCTAAAGTCAGTGCAGCCGTCTACATTCCCATACAAGCAATCCTTACCAACATGTTATTCATACAGGCTCCCTTGTTCGAAGTAAATGCAGTGTCTGAGTGTGGCCCTTTGTGTCCTAGCAAACCTTCAGGTATCAATATCATCAACTGCATTTTGTCAATATGCCAAGCTGGTTAGACATAAACATGTGTTCGGCCTATGGCGTAAGGATAAATTACCCTATAAACCACAGAAAAGTGTATTCGTGCACGAACGGAACAATAAATATCATCCCCGACCCCTATACATACCTAACTACGTTGTTGGTGTCGCAAAGCCCCCTTTTCACCGACAACATGCATGCTAGGTAACAAAACGACGCAGTGGGCCTCGTAAACATGACTCATGCTGAAGGCTACGCAGAAATTTCGACGGCTGTATTCTCCTCGCCATATTTATCGGTGCACCTTATAATCAGCCTGCCCGAAACATTAGATTACTATGGCTCACGAACGTTTTAGCAGCGTGGCATCTCAGGCCCACGGTATCTCAGTGCCGTATACAGGAATGCGAAAAGTAGTCACCCGGAAAGATATTAGATTATTTGTTTTCCGTAACATTTACGCACTGATTAGTTCTTATGCCGAAACCATATGTGCATTTCAGATTTTTAGAAGGAAAAAGAGCTAGGAGCTTCGCCCACATGACTACTGATGAGAGGAAACAGAAGATGGTCGATTCCCTCGCCAGGGCTTTCTGCACGGATGAAGCTCTCAATGTACGACATCTTCTGACACATATTTGGCAACGTTGCCTTAAGGGGACAATCATGATTCCGATGTAGCTGAGTTGACTTGCTTCACAAATTAAGATCACAATTAGGTGACCAAGCCGATGAAGCCTGCACTGCGTGGCAGGTTTCCGGCAGGAGTTTTAGATTGTCATGCTTCTCTGCCATTTCGTTCTGAGAAAGAAAACAAAACACACCATTGAGAACCAAGGGAAACAAAGAGCTAAGATGACGTTAAAATATTTTTGGTTGATTGTACGAAAAAATTAATCAAATGCGGTTTGCTCAACTGATACTATTGGTGCATTTTTGCGGTAGCGTGTGAAAAATGTTCTATTGATTGTCATCTATACAGCTAGTTAAATTTAAAGCGTAACTATATGTTTGTTGCAACTTTTGATAACAGCAATAGTGGACACATTCCTCGACCTCATGCTCGCAAGAACTCTGCTAATGGTAACCAACAGTCCGCTGTCCACCGGGGAATGACCATCGCGTTCAAACTTTACTAAACAGTTTTGCTCTTACCGTACGAAACTTTTTCATACTAATACATTCTTTTGTCAAAGAGGATCACATTTTTTTTATATTAGCGGAGCTAAAACCTTAGTTGACGATACTTTCTGCACAAGGTATGCTCCAGATTCACCTCGATAGTTTGCAAAGCGCATTGGAGTCAGCGAGTCGTGAAAAACGAACATTTCTTTGGAAGTGCGAAAGAAACTGCTGCATCAATTCAGTTATTCAGGCTAAGCCGACACATTATCTTTCGTTGTAATTCTCTTCGAAGTAGGGGAAAATATAAAGCTTAGTTCTCCCGACAATAATACCAAGCGGGCGCAACTGTCTTGTCAGCCTTGATTCTTTGGCTTAAAACGGAAACGAGCCGGTCATTGGTGACCAGCGGGATAGCTGTTGAGGATTTTTATACTTGCCTCATGATAAAGCGATTGCGACAAATTTTTCACGGTTCTGCGGTAATTTCTGTTGACACCAAAATGTCTAATCTATTTTTTATTCTTCCATCCACAACCAATCATCCAAATTGGAGCAATAGCGTTTTTTGAAACCGCAGGGATTTGAACTCCAAGTTTTGTTGATAAGCGCGTAGGAAGCAGTGTTATTTATCAGACTTTTTAAGCCACTGATGCAGCCTAATGACACACTCTTGCGTCCAGGATCATTAATTACGCTGGAACAGAATGTCATTTGTTTTGATGTATGGGCAGCGCAACGAAAGCTCCAGTGCTTCTCTCGACTATAACTTGGGCATTGTGTGTGATCATGTGCCTGACGCTAAAAGAAGGAAAATTACGAGTGATGCATTGAATTTTCAACAAATATGAAGGCAAATTTATAGCTGTACCTGCTGTTGATCTGCTGATGACTTTTCTAACGGTCATTGCAGCCGCACCCGTCACCATTTTACGAACCCACTGCACAGCCCCTTACGGAGCTTGTTCCACAAACATTTAAGGTTTCCAGCGAATCTTGCGTAGCGGTGATATGTGATGTGCATATTATTGAGCTGCTGCTGGACTCAACGTGCTACTGCGTATTGTGACGTCAATATAGAGGTCGCACAAATATGTCTTTACTCAATCATGGTGCGGACTCACCGCTAATAGTGGGCTTATGATGAATTGGCACTTTTATTAGGCTTCTAGTATGGTACCTGGCCGAGTCGTAGTGCTCAGGAAACAAAATAAGTAGCCACTGCATGGCAAATGCACCCAATTTTTTCGTGCAATCAACGATTGCATTGAACTGCTTAACGCGCTCATCCACACTTCGGGGCTAGCTTTGTAGTTTTGTTACCACCTATTAATATAGGGGCTAAGATATGCAGTTCTAGGTCCGGGGCACCTGCGCTGCCAGTACGCAGAAAACACGACGACGACTTCACTTTGAAGGGCAGGAAGCAGAAAACATGTCTGGAAATTGTTTGTGTGGTGCGGTTCGTCATTGGCGCTGTCTAGTTCGAAGTACAGGCGAAGCCCGCTGCATAACCGTCACGAAACGCCATTGCTTTTTACGCAGCCTATTCATTACGAAGAATTTAACTGGTCTGCAGACCAGTACTCTGGCGGATGCTACACATGTGTGATGCCTCCGGGAGCTTTGACGTCGTTTCGCGGGTAAGTGCAATACACAGAAGGACAAAAATTTGCGTATGTTACGGAGAACACTTGGCAATATGTATAGAGAAACCAAACAGCAAGAAAGCCCATCACCGGGAACAAACCGCCCACAACACTTCCTACTGCAGTATTTGCAAGCCAACTGGTACTTGCTGCAAATCAAATGAGCGCACTTGCAAAAAGCACACAAGAACATATATTCTCAAACAAACACAATACAAACGAAAACACCCTCACTACTGACATAAAACGTAACTATGCACGGAAACCAAAAAGAAGTGTATCTTAAGCCGAGTGTTCCCAAGGCTCAGAAATACTAATGCTAAGAGCCACGGAAAAGTCCCCACCAAATGGTCACCGCGATGCGGCGGAGTCTTCAGGGCGTCGTGCGTTCGGATGACGATGCCAAGAAAATCCGACGGCCAACGATTACGGCGTTTAGCGTGCCGGGTCGTCAGCGAAGTCTACATATCATTGTTCTCGGATGAAGCGGCCTGCACTATACATGCTCACGACCGGGTGGAAGTCTACAGCAGGCAGTGGGCGGCAGGTGACAAGCATCCGAGGGGCAGCACACGCCGAGTTTGCATGTTGGCGACAAGTCAGGTGTCGAAAGTCAGCCACAGGATACGGAGGCACCACGTGAACTCCTCAGGAGCTCGGGGCACAAACTTTGTACGAGCTTCAGTCCTGCCACCTGGACGTAGCGCTCTTCGATTCTGCTCGTCCACTCGTTCTGGCACTCTCCCGTTCCTGCCGATTTTCCCTGCTCCTCCCTTGTGGCGGCCTCCCCTGGCCAGTGTAATCATCCCGTGTAGCCTGCCACTTCTTATTTCTCGACGCAGGCAAAATGAAGGCAATTCCCAGCGCTCAGATTTTCCTAACACGAACTCCGTTGACACATGCCCGCTACTTGGTCACCGTCGTCACTTTCCGCCGAAACCAGCGCCTCGCCTCACATACACCTCACCAAAGTACTTGGTGTAGTGCAACCTATAGCGTCATTCTGCACAACCATAGCGGCCTGCCCGTGGACAGGAAGGCTTAAAATTGTATTGCAGATTTCTGAGCGCAAATTATCATGCAACGAACCACACCTGGGCATTTGTCGTGTCAAATACATTGCGTAGCCGCAACAATCTAAAGTACTTGGTCTACCTCCTTTATTTTCGGTGGGGCGATGTTTTAGTTTCCTCTTCTACCACGAAAAACTCCCAACTGAAGTTACCGCATATGGCCTGCCGCGTGTCGCCTGCAGTGAAGGAGGGTGCATACGCGCCACTAATCGAGAGGTTACCCCGCTCTACTGGCTAAGCTGTCTAAATTTTTCTGTGGTACATACTGTACGAAACATGTGACAAACAGTTCCGTGGAGCAGATAGGAGTCAAGTTCCTGTCCTCACCCACCTTAGTGTCACAGCAACTACGTCGATAGGTACACAGACAGGTGCATGTTACGCAACATGGAAGCTCCCCTTCTACAACAAATGATCTGTCAGTGTCACGGAAATCACTAGCCCCTGAACAGGGCGTACATGCAAGAAGTAGTGAGCAGTGGGAGGCCGCATTGCCCTGCTCCCTTCCAAAGCAGAGAGCGGCTGTCATCCAACGGGGTAAAACGCCGTGAGGGACCATGGTCATCCGATCGCTGCCTGACCTGACGAAGCGAAAATAAACCCTCGCGTGGTGGACTTTTCTCTGAAAGTGATAGCAATCAATTTATTCTGTTTGTTGTCGGTCTACAGTCGTCCACACCCGAGTTGTTTTGCCTGCTTGTTAGATACCGAACGGAGATCGCGCCGTTCATAAATCACCCGACAATAACACCTAAAATTAAATATTAGGAATTGTGTCTGCTTCATATAAAATACCGCAAATAAGTCACAGCTTACGAATGTATAAGTTATCAAAATTTCAGTCGTCAAGAACAATCAACCGCAAAAAAGGCGATGGACTTCATGAAAAGCAGAAATTATCCCTCTGAATGGGCATGTCCGCCAAGTTTAAAGAGATATGGGCTCGTCTAAATAAAACAATGAAAAGAATAAGACTGAAACATTTTTCGTATTAGTCATTGTCATCTACCATTTCATACTTGACTGAAAAATGCAGAGTGCTTCGCGATCCGGTTGGCCGCTTGTTCTTTGCTGGTACTGAAACAGCCGTCGAGTGGACCGGTTACATCAGTGGTGCTGTAGAAGCTGGAGAGCGCGCGGCGAGGGAGGTCCTGTGTGCCGGAGGAATGCAGCCGCGACAACCAACCTGTCCCTCAGGAGTGGAGAGACTCGTAAGTTTTGAGTAATGATTTCTAGTTCTCTCAGCACATAATAGATTAATGAGAAGTTTCCCCTCTCCTGGAGTATTACGTAAAATATCTTATGAGGCTGCCCGATAACAATATCTGCAACCATACTCAGTTTCACAACTTGAAAACGCCGGGTTGACCTCCACAGAGAATTCCAATAAAGGAGGAAGTGTAGCACCAGCTCCAGCGACATCGCTGGATCCAGCGCCACTCCTCGCGCAGCAGCCCGATAGACATGGTCACAGGCTGCGTGGCCGCGCGGGCGCACGAGGACACGAGGGTCTCGCCGGTGCTGACAAAATAGAATCTGGTTTTGTCTTGCGACGAACGGTTGTCCTGCCTGAGGCTCCTTCCTCTCGTCCGACATAGCGCCCTACAGAAGAAACTGAAGTGTCGTTCCGCCACAGCGGCGTACATAACGTAAATATCCATTTAGCTTGTGATGTACAGAGCTGAATTGTTGTTAACTCCTTAATGTTGATGCGTCTATATCTGAGGTGGAAAGATAGCTTGATCCGACGTTGCTATCGGTGTAGTTCGAAGGGCGGGGATGGGTAGGTAGCAACATTTGACTACAGTCATGAAAATGCCTAACATACTCCGTTACAGTTATGTTTCGTTCTTATGCACGTGAACGCAATGAATGAACGGGAGCGTGAGCACGTCAAAATTATAATGTTCTGCATAACACAATTTAAGAAGAAAATCGATAACTTGTAAACATTACCTGAAAAGCGACAGTAAGATTTCCGTGTGAGTATGTTCCAAAAGCCAGGGGACATTATTCTTGATTTTCAAACCCACTGGCTTTACTTGAAAGAATTAAAACGAAATCATAACACTTTTCGCCACCTGTGCTGCTGGCATTGTCAATAACAAACTGGCCCTTAGAGGTACAACCTGTTAATCAAGCGCACCGCAAATGCCCCGTAGGGGGCCATGATTAAAATCGCACACCATTGGGTCACGGCGAATAAGCCATGATTCCATAAATTTTCGGAAGCCCCACCTTGATTCACGTTCCAGCGTTTTAAAGCAAAGAGTTTTACCTCTACAGCCAACGGTTTCACCGTGGCGTGTGCCACAAGAAACTCCCAAAGCGGCGGGGAAGAGGCAGCAGGCTTTTCACTCACGGAGCACAGTGTAGATGACGCGGCGAACGGGCGCTATTACCCAGCGTTTCGCGCGCACCAGAGCCTGCTCTCTCCGGCGGGTTGCGTCGGCGGGACCATTCCGTCGGCTTTGTCGTCTGCTTTAGCGACGGTTATTTTGGGCCTGTTTTGGTGCAGTTTCACGTTCAAGGGAAGTGCGGATCACCAGACTAGGATCATCGCGTAAGCGCTCTTCAATTATGTTAATACCCAAGCACATCGAACCATTAGTAAATGAGGAAACCACGCCAAAAGGCAGCATTACCTCGTCCTCTTTCAAGCACAGGGAACGTACTACCTCGACAAATTCAGCAGAATTTTGAATTGACATCCGGTTGCTTTCGGTAACGAGGCATAGGAGCTCAACCGAGAGCTTTGCAACGTTGCACGTTGGTCAGCCTGCGAAGGACCCACAAGGACGCAAAGTTCAACCTTCCTTGTGTACCTTCGGCCAACTATATATTCTAGGGGTTGCTCCATCCGACGAAAAAAGGCGGTGATACAACGCTTCGACCCGCCCACCGCTTGCTTAGAGCCCACACGAATGTTGAACCATCTTTCTTTCCCCGCGAAGTGTGGGATCGTCCGTAACATTCACAAAATTCAGGTCGTTATCAAGAAGCTGCGTCATGAAAAAGCTGTGTGCTTTTTGCCCTATTGTGTCCTTCGTAGGTAGGCCCACGTAAAAGTACTCGATGTTTTTGCTTGAGCTCGTAATCCTTTCTACTGTATGCTACCCGATGTGAGTTCGACATTGTGGGGCATATGCAGGGCCGAACGTTCCCTGTGCTGAACGACAACCAGATAATGGTATTTTGACGTGGTTTTCTTATTTACTAATGTTCCGCTTGGGCTGGCAACTGACATAACTGAAAAAACACTTACGCGAGGAATATTACACTGGCAGAGCCGCACTTCACTTGAACGTGACGACATCATAATTTTGTTAAGATTTTGCTTAAAGCAAACTTACTTTGCATTTATTAAATCTGAATGTCACTAGCTATAAGGGCGTTTCATGAGAAGCCCTGTATCTGACTCTGGCGAACCTGATGATGCAGCACGTGGAAATGCTTGCTTTTTGGCATTCCCTGTAAAGTTGTACTGCCGCTATATTGACGACACCTTTGCTGTGGTACACCAGGAGGATGTATGTGCCTTACACGAGGCAATCAATGCTGCCCGCCCTGCCATTCAGTTTGCATGAGGAAAAAAGGGAATGATCAGTTGCTATTTTAGGGGGCGATTGTTATTCGTGGCCGAGGGGTTTCCGTCGAGACAAAATTATATCGAAAGCCCTGCTATAACGGTTATGTGCTGCAGTTTGATTCACATCACTCTGCAGAATACAAGAAAGCTACTGTACGCACGCTTTTGTCACGATGTGACGCGTTGCCATCACTTGAACAACGACGCACACAGGAATTCGAAACAGCTGTCTGTGCTTTGCACAATCATAGCTACCCTGATGCATTTATTGACGATACCTGACGGCGCATGATAAAAGGCCACAATGACACGAAAGAATGGCCTACATCCTTTCATTCAATACCATGTATTCGGGGGTGTACGATGGTATTAGAAGGGCCACCATGCCTTTGAGTGTTAGGATGATTTTCAAACCGCATTTCACATTTGCAAAGCAGTTCCCGAAACCAAAAGACCGCGGCCAGGCGAGGGCGCAAAATGGTGTGGTCTGCAAGCTTGAAGGCCAGGCCTGGGGCACATAGTACGTCAGAAAGACTGGCACGCGGCGAGAAACAGAAATGAAGGAGCTTGAGCGACATGTTTCCATGACTACAAATGCCACAAGTGCGAATACAGAAGTGGTGGACCACTTTTTAAAATATGGTCATGCGTTTAATTATGTAAACACAAAAACACCGGCCCGTGAACAGCATTGGGGTCCACGCGTATTTATAGAGTGATGGTAACTGACTCAAAACTTTTCTTCCCACTTCTATAGAGAGTTTGTGTCCAAGTACGGACCAGAAAAGCTTAAACGTTTATTGATGAAGTAGAACTGAGTTGTGTCCTAGATAATCGCAGTTTGTTCTAATTCCGAATAAGTGGTGGTATTGATTCTTTCATAACACCAAGCAACAAAATTAAGCCACTGTATATGCCATTTGCCCTCGATGTTCCCGATAGTGCTGCTTCGGGGACAGCTGTAGGGAGACCATGAAAGTATTGCTTATCCTTGTTGACCACTCAGAAACATGGCAACTTCACTATTCAAGT
The DNA here is from genome assembly GCF_048455015.1 of Haemaphysalis longicornis. Lineage (NCBI taxonomy): Eukaryota > Metazoa > Arthropoda > Arachnida > Ixodida > Ixodidae > Haemaphysalis > Haemaphysalis longicornis. The sequence continues at coordinate 149,566,476 of NW_027526361.1, forward strand.
GGAAGCCTGTCTTCAGACGAAACAAACCTCATTTCCGATGTGAGCCAAGCATACGAGTATACGTACAAAATCTAGCAGAGCATTTCTAAGTAGCATATGTGACCATTCAATAGTTTAGAAAGTAAACGCGGGCGCCTATTTCTCGCCACGTTGCGGCAAAGTAACTAAACTAATCATGCGTAACTCTTAGCATAGTTATCTTAGCCCCTACTCCCAACTTGGTGCCAATGTAATTGTGATTACTCATTTTCGGTAATGTGGGAGTAACGTTGTCGTACCATGTTCAGCATTATGCATATTTTCGATGCCTATACAAGGTACGTAAACAGCTGGTTTTGTGTGCAAGGGCCTCCTGACAGGCTATTTGGCACATCTTTGAACTTGAAGGAAAACAGTGCTCGAAACGGGACAAGAGTAGAAGCAAATGCACAACACATGCGCTCACTAACAACAGAGCGGGCTTTACTGAAGCAGGACAATTTATGGTAAAGGCGAAGAAATAATATAGGCAGCATCAAAAGATGCGGCTAGACCACGACAAGAAACTAATCGCCACGCGCCGATACAGCGTCACATTCGCGTCAAAACAGCACATTTTAACAAAGACAAAAGAAGAAAAAATTATGCAGGATGAGTCCTGTAAACTAGACTTTTCGCCGCACAGTTAGACCACCAACTCTCCCCCCTATCCATCCTTCAGCTTGAAATATTTCAAATAAATACGCAATCTCCTTTTAGGTGAATTAACGGAAGATTTCTTAACACACGCGCTTACGTTTTAATTTAAAATGCTCCAAATACTTTCCACACTTTCTGGGCAGGATGCTGCACTGAGGATTGAACAGTCCTAAAATTACAGAGCATACCCGCAAGCGCAAAGCGTTCACAAGGTGCTACCTGTTGATGACCTGACATTAGGTGCGTGTTCCCCAGAAGCGATCGTTCAGGCAGTGACCACTCTGTCCCACGTTCGAGCGTCCGCTCTACGCCAGGTGTTTGTACACTGTTTTCTCGGAAAGTCAACGTGGCATGTCCAGTGCGCTTTCATTCGTGAGCGTGAATCCGAATTTTCAGAGTTAACGCGCCTGCACAGGCCGCTCAGCTTCTTGGGCGCAGAAAACACAAGCCGTACACACGCCTTACGAACGATAGTGTTGAGAGCATGACTAATGCCGTAAACGCACAGGATGACAGTTGTTTTCTGCATCTCCTGTCGACAACTCCTTTCCGCTCTTGAGTTCGTCTTCCGTACCACATCTTCGCTATTAAATTGCTGCAGTTCTCATTCAATGAAGTTAAAACCGCTACCGTGGGTAACAATGTCCGTAGTTATATCGCTCAAACTAATTCGCAGTTCTGCGTACGGATACCTGTGTTTCCATGATATCCGCAGATTCACGCGACCTTCCTGTCACTGAAATGACACTACCAAAGCTATGAATTGTTTGTCTGCTTAAGAGACACATATCTTTAACTACTAAACTTCTTTGTACTGCGACGTTTACCCTAGGAGGATTGCTCGTGTGTTTTTCATGTATTTTATGTATTGATTGCTTTATTTCTCCTTTTCCCTATTCCATGCAGGGAATTCTTGACGGATGGCTCCGGCCAGCCGCGATCTTCAGCCGCCACGTGCCTTCAGCGTTTACCTTCATCACTGTATTGGCGTCGGTAGCAATGCTCGTAGGCGTAGCAGCAGCTGCGAAGTACGCCATCTGCGTAGCATACACTTTTTGAACTGCAGGAGGGAATACTCCCCATCGTGGTTAACTATATTCCGAACCACAAGTAAGCAGGCATTTAGTTTACTTGAACTAGTTATATGTCCCCCGTTACAGCCTCTTAAAGAGACATCTAAGCACGTTCCCAGATAGAACATTTATAACGAGGAAACGCCTGCGTCTAGGGAAAGCATCAACCACGGCGAGCAATGTACGTAAACATTTGTGACGATTAAAAGGCGATAATGAGAAATAAAAATTGTTTTTGTTTCGCCCTGTGGAAGACGTTCTTCACAAGATATTTTGTTTTAAGGCTGGAGGCACTGCAAGGCCGATGGCTCGCAGGCTAGAGGTTTTCGCGCCTTCGGTCACTTCTTCGTTACTTGCTGGGCATGGCACCTTATGTTCTATCTTCTGGCTCATTTTGGATGCAGTTTATGTCAATTACGGGTTTTTGTTATTACCAAGTATGTTTATTTTATTTAAAGCTGTGGGAGCACGTCCCTGGCCAACAAAGTTGGCTTGACTGTAAACTCGACTACTACAGCGTAAACATCCATACAGGCAGATACTGTGAAACATATTTCTTGGTATTCGGTACAGGCTGGAACATATGCACGCTGATATTATGTGCATACTTGAACTTCTTTTCTAACTCACAGACGAATTGACGGACAGGCGGACGGATGGACTGACTTACGACAAATCAAGGGATCCTTCGATTTGTATCCTAAAACTCTCGGGTTCCCCTCATTTTCTAAAGCAGCGGCCATCGGAACCTCCTATGATAATGTTAGGGCGTTGCACCTGCAGTAATCTTAGGCGGCAGAAACTCCTCCGACACGAACCCTGGTGCGTCCTTAATGCAAGAGGTGTTCCCGTTGGCGGGCCTTTGCGGCATGCAGCAGGCGACGCTGCATTGGTGCTCCGCCATGCCGTCGGCCCGCATAGAGTACATTATCTGCTTGCTTTTGTATAAGCACTGCTTGTTTGCTCCTATCCCCGTGGCTCCAGCCCTCGCTTGTTCTCGAGCTAAATTTGTACTGTGTTCCTACGCTCAAACACCCGCGGGTAATCAGGGAGGTCGGATTTTGCCACCGCGCGCCCGCGCTATATGCTCAATGCATTTTCAAACCCGCATTCCGCTCTGGTGAATACACAATCACTCAATGCCGTGGGGTAAGGACCAAAGCTTTATGCTCCTGGTGCCCGCAGTATTCGGCTGTCGACCGGGAAAGCATGTTTAAATGCCGGTTATCAACCGTGAACCGTGCAATCTAAGCTTAGATAAAATCCAAAGAGGCGTAATTAGTTGTATATTTAGGTCAAAATGTTACCCACGTTTCCGTAACGGTCGCATATCGTTCCGCAATAAGAGGTCGTAAAGTACAACAAACAAACGTTTTTTTACAAGGGAAGATACATTAAGATACATTTGGAAGAAAGGGGCCATAGACTTGGTTGTTCTGATGTGTACCCCAGCATTATGTGCGGGTGCGCAAGCTCTGCCGGGACTGGGCGCAGCGATGACATGGAAACGCCAGCGCATGGTTGTGTTCCATCTAATGGGGCACGGGACGCCACTCACGGTTGCAGCAACGCTGCGCTGTAGAGGTTGGTGGCGCGAAAAACAGATAATGTTGACATAAGTAGCAGTCAAACTATACTAGGGCCCTATTCATTCAACTTTTGCGTCTTGAAATGACCCTGCAACATTTATTTTTCAACTTTTTTTTCTAAATCCTAAATGCTTGCAGAACGTAGTTACTGAACACACCTAGTACTTAGATTAGGGGGTCGCAAAGTACCTGAGCCAAACATTACTGCTCTATGCCCATCAGATAACTTGTACACTCGCTCAAACAATTTTTCTGTTTCCCGGTCTTGTCGTTCTTCGACGGTTCGAATGACGTCACTAAAGCCATGAAGCGGCTTCTGGCCGGTTTTCCTTCAGTTGCAGCAATCAACGCTTTCCGATTGCAACTTAAAAAAAAAGCTACAAAAACAAAGCAGAAATGGAAGGCGTATTTGGTGCGACGAGCAAATCACCCACTGCCGCTCCGTGCTGGCGATAACTTATAGCTTTGGCAATGGTTCTAGACGCGAAAGAAAGAGTGAATAAAGCGCTTATCGAAAGTGTTGCATGGTCCCGTCAATCAAACTGCAGTTATAAGTGGGGTTCTGCGATTATCAGACCCAGATTCACCGCAGCTTCGGGAAAAGCAATCCAGTATTCGTTTTTATGTGTAGAGCACCGTAGGGGCCCGGCTTTTCACCGTAGCTCGTCCGTAATCACGGTGTCGCTCAGCCAAATAGAGGCTTTAAAACGACCACCGCTTCCCCTGGCGGGGATTGAGCCTGCGTCCCTCCTGATACGAATTCAATGTCAATTCCATTAGGCCACATTGGCACACTCTACTTGTATGCAATGTACTGGAAGTTATATTTTAACTCTGCCTTTGCCGCGGAGGCTGTCGTTGCTCGGCCGTAAATAAAAACACTATAATATAAATACCGAGGAAATCACGCAATAACGCATTAATTACTCTACATCAATGACAACTGAATCCAGTGCCTCTTGATAGGCATTTTCGAGGGCTGTGGTTCCCTGACTTAACTACTTTCGACATCAACATCAGAGCTATACTAAAACTGATAGTGATACTGAAATGGCGCAACAGCCCCTCGGGCGAATCACTGCTCCCCATTTAGCAGCTTTCACGTTGAGTGCACCTGCTTTATTTTTTTCCTATGCACTCCTATAGCATGGAGAATCCCCGTACTACCCGGGAATTAACCATGGTGTGTCCGAGGCTAAATCGCAGAGTCCCAGTACGCAAGCGTGCGCTGTGACCTGACCGGATTACGCGAAAGTAGAATGTGACAAATGCTTTGAAGCCTTCCCCATTTTCCGGCCCATAAGATGATCATGAACTCGGCAACTCCCACCAAATAAAGCGGGAGACAGGAGTATGCAAAAGCCCGACCATACCTGAAATCATACATTTTTGTGCGAAAATAAGGACATCACACAATTCGTCCATTTTCAATATTTTTGTGCGGCCGTTGTTTTCGCGGCTTCTTTAATTTTGTCTTCGTTTTTTGAGGGCAGTGTTTCAGTGCAAAATGTTCATTTCGACGGTACCTTTTCATACTGTTCTGATTTCCGTTTGTTTTCGTGGTTGTTCAAATATTTTACTCTATTGTAATGAATAAATGTGGTGAATTGAGTGGTCATGCATTTTAGTGCTTATTCACGGCGTTACGGGGTGGCCACCCACCCCGATAATTTCTGCGGCTAAGTTGTAGTGTTACTGGGCCCAAAGAAGCCGGTTCAATACCGGCAGCAGTGGCTGCTTTTCCGGTGAAGGCAAAAAACGAAAACGCCCTTGTGTTCAGATTTTGGCGCACTTTAAACATCCCAACTGGTCGATATTTATTTATAGCCATCCGCTACGGCACGGCTCATAGCACACATGTAGCTTCGGTGCATTAAATACCACAGAAATGAATTATGAAGCAGTGGAGGATGAGGGCCTGAAGACCGCCACCACGCAAACCATGGTGCTCCAGGTACCACGATTGAATAAATTTGTGCCAAGCGAAGATGTAGTTCCCGCAAGCGCGGGTGCGCACGGGGCGAGCGTCCACACAGGCTACTATTTTGAAGGGGCTCAATAGTCATGGCCTTATAGTCGCTAAGGCTCGAGCCGAAATGCTGGCGGCGCCACGGAACGGGTGCCCGGTTGCGCGCTTCCGACACCAAGCAGCGCACAACTCACCAACGATGCATAGCGTTCTGCTCCTGAAACCGCCGCACTCACTGCCTCCGCTGAAGCCGCCAATTTCCTCGCAGCTATTGGCTCCAAGAAAATTGGCGTCGTCAACATTAACAGCATATACTTTCAAAGTCACGTCATCCCAACGGCGTTTAATAAAGGCAGTGGCTATTTTGCCGGCAACCGGCAGATTAGCCTGGGAGAAAAGTTGCCGGCAGTTCCTTCCCATTGGCTGGCCCAGACCACGTGATTATTCTGCAGGAACATTTTCGCGGGTGCTATTTTGCCGGCTGTCAGCCCATTCTCACAGTTGTTATTTTGCCGGCAGCCGGCACATTAGCCCGGGAGAAAAGTTGCCGGCAGTTCCCCGGCAATGCTGCCCCTGGGCGCCAATGATGCGGCAGCCGGAGATGTCAACTGGCAAGATTTCGGCGGGCATGTCGAACTTTGACTCAGCCCGACGCGAACTTTGACAATTTGATTACAGACACTGATTTGTGCTTGTTGCCACTTGCCGTGTGTGCGTATCAGCAAGCAGCCGAGACCTAAAGTTTGGCAGTATAGTGATTGTGCATAAGTCACTGTTTTTAATCTGTCTGATTGTGTTTAGTATATGAACGCAAAATTAGATGTTTTTGGACGTCTGCCTGCTTTGCATAATTCCATGCAGAAATATTGTCTTTAGTAAAGTTTGTGTTTAAAACTTCATAGCATTGAAATAAACAGTGGTGAATTCTAGCCATGCAATCTTGATTTTTCGGCTGATCGTTTCTTTATTGTGTGACTTTGCTTGAAATACTACAAAGGAAACACCAAGGAACGTTCACTGTCTGTAATGAAAGTGTAAATGTTTGCGTCGGGCTGAGTCAAAGTTCGACATGCCCGCTGCAATCTTGCCAACTCGTTTCTATAACTTGACGTAATTGACTGAACAGCACCAATCAATATTTTCTCCTCAAGCTCGGCAAAGCTCGAAAACTTGCCCTAACGTTAAAGCACGTTAAAGTTGACATCTCCGGCTGCCGCAGCATTGGCGCCCAGGGGCAGCATTGCCGGGGAATTGTCGGCAACTTTTCTCCCGGGCTAATGTGCCGGCTGCCGGCAAAATAGCAACTGTGAAAATGTGCCGGCAGCTGGCAAAATAGCACCCGCGAAAATGTGCCTGCCGAATAACCACATGGTAGGGGCCAGCCAATGGGAAGGAACTGCCGGCAACTTTTTTCCCAGGCAACTTTTCTCCCAGCCACTGCCTTTAAATTAAAGGTTATTGATTTCGCGTAAGCAACTAATTATTACTTCATAGGTATCATCGGAGTTATTTTCTTGCCTCTGCTCACAAAAATGTAAAGAGAAATTGATGGTATCATTGCCTATTACACTACTGCAGACACATCCCGCCCTCGCAACTACTCTTATAACAATAACCCCCCTCCCCCCTACCACCTCCAACACCCATCTCTTACTATAACTGCAAGCAGAAGTACTATGGCAATCCAAACTTAAATTACCATCACCCCGATCGCACCGCGTACGGTTACCAAAAGCCGCTGACACACACCATTACACGAACGACCCACATTTTCTGCGGCCAAAATTGATTTATCGACGGCGGGTTACCATGGGCTGTCCCCGTGCGTTCTTTTCTATAACGCTAGCGCTGGTCTACCACCTGGCCAGGTGCTCTCCGAGTAGGCGCATACGTATGCAATATGCAAAACACAGTGGCCGTCCACGCTCATATCCTCTGCTCGCCCTACCTATTGCGAGCGTGACTCTGAAAGTGGCCGACACGAAACAAAAACTAAGGAAGCGGGCATTACCATAACACACGGCCCGCGCAGCCATCCTGGGGGATCTTTACTAATTTATGTACTGGGTGGATTTAAATTTGCCGCCATACTCGTCCACGCCGTCAATGTGCGGGAAGAATTGATGGGTTCTTGACCAGCACAATGCTGGCTCACGCCTATTTTCCATGACCAAGGCGTCGTATGAAGGAAAGTTTCGTGTCTGTCCGATCTGTGTTATTTGTCCATGGAAACTTGCAGTCAGCGAAATTGGCACTTTTCAATTTAACCGGGTTTCGATTGAACGGGTGCGTGTGATTGAAAAAATTCCACTCGCCTTTTATATTATAAAGAGAAGTGCCAGGATTGGGCTGTGCGATACATTCAACGCTTCCGTACTACTCATGCGTGCAGGTGGAGCTGTAGAAAAGAGTCTTTTATGAATCCTTTAGAGAGAGCCCTCCTTGAGTGAATTTATTGTAGAACGATAGCTTTTAAAGTGTAACTAGGCCGTCGGATGGTTCAGGTGGGTTTGTAAAAACCCAGTAAGTGCGGCGCTGCGTGAAGGCAGATTTTAAAGCAGCAATTTCAAAGTAAGCGAAACGTCGTCCGCACTTACTGTCTTGCTCACATTTTTTGAGCCACTGCTCCAACCCCAGAGTTGGATCTCAGATTGCATCGGGTGCTTTGCTGTGAATCTCTGGAACTGTGTCACTCACAGCCGGGCTTTAATGTCCAACATGTTTTGCAACCGTTTAATCTCCAATCCCCGATTGGCGTATTCATGGGAGGTTGTGGCCGTTACTACACCAGGGTGGCCAATCCTGCTCTGGTGAGGGAGTGCATTACTGGAAATGGTCGCCGGGGTCAGGCCGCACCGCAAGCCCCTTTGTGGAATTCCATCAATACGCGGATTTTTTTTTTTTTTATCCGGTGGGAATTGTCCGGCACCGGGATTCGAACCACGGTCCTTCTGCACGCGAGGCGGGTGTTCTACCTCTACGCCATCGCGCCATCTCCAAGTTTCTACGGGCAGAAACTTCTAAGCTCACTAAGAGGGTTCAACTTAAATTGAGAACGACTCAGCGGGCAATGGAGCGGAAAATGATAGGTGTAACATTAAGGGACAAGAAGACAGCGGAGTGGGTCAGGGAGCAAACTGGTGTTAAAGACATATTAGTAGAAATTAAGAAGAAGAAATGTACGTGGGCAGGGCATGTTGTGCGAAGGCAAGGTAACCGTTGGTCATTAAGAGTAACAGAGTGGATCCCTAGAGAAGGCAAGCGCTGCAGGGGGCGGCAGAAAGTTAGATGGGCAGATGAAATCAAGAAGTTTGCGGGGATAAATTGGTCACAGTTGGCACAGGACCGAGGTAAATGGAGAATAATGGGACAGGCCTTTGCCCTGCAGTGGGCGTAGATAGGCTGGTGATGATGACGATGATGATGAATCTTCAATCATTTGTTTTATTTAAGGCTGGTGTGCTTTCTGATGAGTGCCTGTCAGTTGCGGAACGTTGGGATTCATTCCTAGTAAAAACATTTCGAAACGCTGAGTTGGAGTTGAAAGATTCTGTTCAGTGTAGTTCGACAGGTTTTATCATGGTCGGTGAAGTTGGGCTGAATTAGGATAGGTTACGGGTGGGTTAGGCAGCGTTAGTTCAGTAAGCGTCGGTAAGGTTTCGTGATATTGGGTGATTTTAAGTGTCATTAGGGCAAATCTGCCCTCGGTATAATGCCTTCATTTATAAGGTGGTCGCTGTACGGGACTATCATTTCACGGGACCCGTAAAAAATAGGGGTAATTTCTTGTGGTTAGTTTAGTTCAGGTAATTTCACTAATGCAATTTTAGACGAGACGGGCTTTTGTGAAAATTGAGGAGAGAAATTTCCGACTAATTCTGACGGCTGCCATGAGAACAGATACAGCCATTTTTAATGATTACAGCACCCAACATGCCTTTGTCCGCTACTCTTTTACACTTCGTCCGTTGCTGCTCTTCATACAGTAGTTAATTTATTAATCTTATATCGTACGATAGTAAGGAAAAACATGAAGACTTGTGCAAATTGCGAACTTCACTTCACTAATAAGATGTTTCTAGCCTGCATAGGGACAAGCATTAACGGCGACTTGCGTCTCTAATAGCGAAATCACCTCTACAATGCTTGCTTTTTAGAATAAGCTCTCTTATTCTGTCAAATGATTGCCCTGTGATGGATAAAAAACAGCGATAACGGAAAATATTTCCAAGATAAAATCAATGAGCAGTCTCCCATCCTGTGTAATATGCCCGATCGGTTTGCTAACCGAAGATGTGGGTGGGTTCTAAAAGGGTCGCACGTATTTAAGACATAAGGCATCAGTCCATACGCGGGTACAACTGCGTGCCTGTCCCACCGTCCATGTCTGCAACACACCGGAATGGTGCCTTAAACTCTTTCAGTGCGAACGCGCTTAACGGCTAGGACACCCTTCGTAGAAGACTCACCCATATTGGCCAGTCAGGGTGTAAAAACATTCAGTGTGTAAGTGACCAAACAGGTGTTGCCGGAGTTGCTCAGACACTCGGAAACGTCATGACCACAGAGTGATGGTAAGAAGACTCAGGCTATATCAAAGACGGGAAATGATTGCATTAACAAAAAGATGCAAACTAAGCTTGCAGACGATCAGATATAACGCGCAGAAGACGATGGTAAAAATTAGTGCCTATTAGTAGGACATCCTTAAAAATTTACACCATCTTCCCGAGAGGGGAACCATGGGGTAGATGCGACGCATCGGGGGTTTTCGCTGCGTTTCCGTTATGTTAGCGTGTCCATTGTTGTTGTGTGTTCTAATATATCAGGGTTGCCGGTGCTTGTTACGGTTGCGCCGACCATCGCGATATCAGGCCTGTTAGTCTCCATTTCAAATCATCGGCGGTCACCGGAGGATGTCATCGGAGGAGCGCCGGCGGAACGACTGAGCGGAGCGGCGCAGTTACCGCGTTTATAGGTACGGTGAGGGGAATGAGGGAGAGCAGCGCATGCGCATGTGTTAACCCGCACCCACGCACAGCTGGCACGGCGACGGAGTGAGCGCAGCCGAGCGCTAACACGCAGATGGCGCTGCGGTGAGGGCGGTGAGGGCGGCGCTGGCGCGCAGCTGGCGCGGCGAAGAGAATGGGGGAGGGATGCGGACGCCGCCGGACTATGCCGGAGGGACAAGGCGGGTGAAAGAGATGCGTCGCATCTAAAAAACAACGTAAGCACAGGACAAGGCACCAGATGGTGCTTGCAATGAGAGCGCTATAGTTCGAACAACGTTCATTTAGGAGGGAGTACAAGTATCTTCCAAATTTCAGCTCAAAAGAAGCAAAAACTGCTATAATCAATCATATACATAACAGCAGCGCTTTCGTCATGAGCGAAAGCGTGGACTACCATCGAAGCATGAGCTCTTTATCGGAATACAGGACCGAGATGGTGGCTACGGAGGGAATTTTCAGCGTGCGTATATTTTTCTCCCTAATGATTTCCCCTGTGAGAACATCTTTGTTCTTGCAATGAGCGGCTCAACTTTAACAATTTAAGATTCAGTTACACGCGCTACTATGTAAATCCCCAGAAACCAGGCAACAAGTTTTTTTACGCTGCCAGCGTATGCCAGAAGCATATTGTTACGAATCGGCCAGCGCCGCAGTACGTTCCCGCATCACTCCTCGGCTGTGCGGCGAAGCCACTACGTGCGCCTTTGAAAACAGGCGCCACCATGTCGGTGACAAGTTTCGACAAGCCGAGCCAGACGCTTCGCTTTCGGCGCATTTCATAACTTGGGCGGCTGCCGGCGAGGCTCGTCTCCACGCTCTTAAAGGAAACGGAGGCCCCGCGAACTCAGCGGAGTCCTCCTCTCTCCCCTCTCCCGGACTCAATGGGAGCCGAGGCTATGAACGGCTTACGAACTCTGGAAAGAGCGTTGTGTGTGTCTGTGACGTTCGTGGCGTGTTGCCGCTTGTTGCGTTTTGACCGTTACCGCTTTTGCGTATAAATAGACCCCCGCAAGCGTTGTAAACCATCCCTGTTAGAGCAGCGAATCGATGCTGTCGCTCTGCTCCATTCCTGTATTGTAACCTCGCCCGTCGGGGCATTGCTCTTTGGCTTCGGCTCACCTCTCGCTAAGAAGTAAACAGTTACGTTAGCCTACGGCTTCTGGACTTCTGCACGGCTGCAACAGCGGCTGGCCGCTCGCATCATACACGCTACCACTCGTATGTCGCAGGCCATGGAGCTCGAATCGGGTCGCCCCACTCGGTCGCAACAATATGAATAATGCAGCAGCGGTTTTTTTACCCCTCTTTTCGCAAGAGAGAGGTGGGTCTATCATTCTTATTGTTTTGAAACTTCCTCGGCCAGGTGAAATACGTGATTATAAATTTTGGTGTACTTGGGGCAACGAATTAGTCAACAGGCTTTTCAAATCACTGTAGTACATCATGTTGCATTTTTATTGCGTGAAACTGTAATATTAGTATATAAAAAAATCCCCGCATTTCCCCGAGGGGAAGATTGTGAAAGTGCGAATGCACGAGTTGAATTTGCGCGGTTCGGTAATGTTCGCGAAAGAGAGATCTCACACACACACACAACTACAAAGAAAGAAAGATGCATTTATTCACAGACACCTATTTGTGGTGTCGTTGTACTTGATTGCTAGAGCGGATCTCAGCTTTTAAATTTCATGTTAGTACTCCTTTAAGCAGGTGCATTAGCCCTTCTCACGCCCGATTCTTGGGCAATCCCCCACGTGGGTATGTGCCATGTCAGCGGCCAGGCAGCGCGCGCCCATCTCCCCCCGTTGCCAAGGAAGACGAGGAGATTCCTGGCCAATCCCCCACGTGGGTATGTGCTATGTCAGCGGCCAGGCTGCGCGCGCCCATCTCCACGTGCGCGGACATCGCCGGTGGACGCAGGTTCAGGGTCGCTTAAGAAGTGCATTGCACTTAAAAATGAAAAGGTGGTTGAGTTGGTGCTCATGTTTGTGTAGAACAGCGCAGAGTGACCACCGGTGAAGAAGTTCGCAAGCCGGGCGCTGACTCGTAACTGGTGCTTGTTAAGTGCGGAGAACTTTAGGAGTTTTGACGTAGATAACGAGTAACCCGAAACGCGGAGTCACGGAGGCGAACAGAAGGTTCGGAAAGAATACCGCTTCCCCTGGTCTGGATCGTACCTGATGCCGCGAATTATGAAGCCGATGTCAATATCATTGCGCCAAACACGCACATGTTTCTCAGGTGCAAACTGTTGGGGTTGATCTCTGCAGTGCGCCATTGCCACGGAAGCTGCCGTAGCTAGGCCGCAAATAAGTAAACGATACTAAAAACGAAGAATAAAGTCAATGATTAACGCGAGAATTAACCCACTATATGCAAACACAATCCAGTGTATTTTATAGGCTTTTCAGGGGCAGCGGTGCACCTTGTGACTACTTTCCGTATCAACGACATGCTGGTAATCAAACTAGCCAAGAGAGGGCGCCAAAGCCCCTCTAGGAAATCCTTGCTCTCCACTTGAGAGCTTGCACGTTTAGTGGAACTGGCTTAGTTTTTTCGCGTTTCAGAACTTTTTTCAGGAATACTGTACACCTACACTCTCATGGCGTCGAAACATAACTTCAAGAAAGAAAGTGTGTATAAAAAAGGGCATCTAACGCTGGAAAATAATACACCCATCAAGAAACGATGCTGTCGATTAAGGCAAAGTGATCAATGTTTGATTAGGCCACGTACTTACCTTTGTGCACATGTGATACGCCGAAAATCTTTCTCTCCTGTTTATAATTGATACGTAAATACAATATCGCTGTCTCCAAAACACGCGTGCGCGTTGATAGCGCTAAAATGTACATTGGACAATGGTTATTCCAGCACCCGCTCAAAGACACACTAACTTAAACAATGGCACATGTGGGTCACTTATATGAGCGCATGGGCTGCTCTCCGTGTTTGGACACTGCGACATAGTATTTAAACGCGAAAATTAGGGGACGAGAAAAGCAGTCCTGGAGTGTCAAATATACAACAATGTGGGCACGTGGGTTAGTCAATTTTTTATGACATTGTTTGAAGCCGGAACAACTTTCCTTGATGCACCCAACAAATTCTCAAGTTTCCGACGCCTTTATATCTAGATCTTCTTATGTTGAGGTTTTGCGTCTATGCCAGCTGAGAGAGCACGTGCATGTTATATATTCGTCACTTTGAATAAAACACCAGTTGCTTGCCAGCGCCCCTCATGTGCAATTTTGTGTTAGTCGCCATTCTCCCCTGACTTACACAACATACCCTTATTAATTAGACTTTGGCACCCTTTAGTGCGCTACCGTTCGCTTTTTTCGCAACACGCAAGGTTTCCTAGTCCCATTGGAAATATAGGCGTATGTCCGGTCGCCTTCTTTAGTGGACTACAGCTCAGGCTACTTACGTTCTCACCACTCGTTCGAAACACATGAAGCAAGAAGCTGGGTCGGCTCTCGCCACACTTGGGAATCATACAGAGGTAAAGAGAGAACACTCGCAGGCTCCCGTTCATTGCATCAAACACCCCTGCACAGAAACAATTCTGCGAAGACCCACGTAGCCCCATAGGCAATGGTTCGGCGTCTACCCGTCCCCACAACTGCATTAAATAGGTTCGTGCGCGCGGTGAGAGGAGACGTCACGCGTGCCGAGGTGAAAAGTGGGCTAACGCCGGACGGTACGCGGAAATTCATTTGGCTCGACTCGGCGGCAAAGGTAATCCGTGAGCTGACTTCTAACAAGGCACGAGGCACCGGAGCGCTGAGTGATTGTCAGCCCCGGCGACGGATGGTGAAAACAAAGTATTCCTTGTAGTCTCTTCAACGCATTTCAGATGCGACTGCATCTCGTTCACTCGCCTTGTCCCTGCATCCGGTGTCGTCGGCGTTGTCGTCGGCGTCCGCCCCTCCCCCATTCTCCTCGCCGCGTGAGCTGCACTCTCCGCCGCTCCCCCCCTCTCCTCTCCGATAGCGAACACTCTCTCGCGAGGGGCATTGGATGGGCTTGGATTGGCTTGGCTTGGCTTGGCTTGGCTTGGCTTAGATTGAATTGGATTGGATTCGGATTGGATCGGGTCAAAGTGGATTGTGTTGGATTGTGTTGCGTCATAGCCGCGGCAGACGCACTGGCGCCGGCGCGTCCCCTCACCGTTATGCGCGCTATAAAACGCGGTGCCTGCGCCGCTCCGCTCCATCGTTCCAGCGCCGTTCCTCCGCTGTCCAACGCTGCAATGTGAACCCTTTATGAGTCGCATCTACACAGGGGTTCCCGTGAGGGGACGTGGTAGTTGTACGATAAAACGAGGTCTGCCGTGCACGGCGATGTTAGTGGTAGCTCCGTGAAGAGCTGAGGATTTGTGACTCCCATATTTCCTCTCGAAGTCCCGGCTGTCTGTCTGAGATACGAAGGACCGAACACGTCGTGGCATATATTCTATGGCTGTAGCAATGCACTTAAGATGCAAGAGTTACCTTAGCAGGAATACGAGGAACACGAAACGTGAAGATGTACTGTTCTAAATGGTGGAAATAATACTAGAGTACCTATCAAAAAGCACCAGCCGGTGATCGTTGCGTGTATGTTAGTTCCGCATGCGGTGCTGGTTAAGAATCATCATTCATTGTTCACAGCCAGTTAGTGTCCACTGCAGTACAAAGGCCTCTCCGAGAGACTTCTATACACTCCTGCCGCGTCCTTTCTTAGTTTATTCTCCGGCGAAAACGCCCGTGCATCAAGTATTTGGAGCAGGTTAAATATGCACAGGTGGCCCAAATTAATCCGAATCCCGGGTGTAGCTTCGCCGCGTAAAATCACAGAAACAATAAATCGTTTGTCGTTTCTCGCAGTCCACTCCGTGAAATCGATGGCCAGTGTTGCATCAATTGAATTACGCTCCCGTGTTGTGTTGTTTATCACATCAGATTCAAATAAGCACCCAAGATACTAAGTTTCAATTAGCTCGTAACCGAGCTAACCGACAAACCGAGTCGACAAGCGTGTGCGACTCCTGTAGCTCGCCTGCCAGCGGAGAGTGGAGGCGATGGCGATGGTACAGGAAGAATCAGTGGGGTCTCCATGGTGCCGCGGTTTTGGTTTCGGCTACGCCCCTGTTTTTTCATAACGTAGTTCGTACAACTACACGGGAACTGAACAAAATGCGTCGAAACCAATTCTGGCTTCAACACAGACCCACAAAGCATTGTAAATAGAAAGATCAGGGGCCATACCCAGCAAAACGTGTAGCTGGTTGTGCTACCCCGGGCATCAGCAAGTTGTGGAAATAAACCTACCATATCACTAAGGAAAATCACTTGGGGTTAAAAAAACCATAACAGGGAATATTTTTCAGTTAAACAAAAGTGATAGCATACTGTAGGCGCAAAATAAGTACGAAAGAAGGGTCGAGCGAGGATCAAAACACCAAGCTCTGCAACCTTTGACTGCGGTAACTGAGCTCGTAACCACTGCACTACCGCCACGGAGCTAGAAGAGCTTCCAACAGGCGGTGTTGGTCCTCGGATCGTGAAGAAATAAACAATTTGGAAGTTGTGTTTACTTTTCTTGCTGTCACCCATTCGGACAGTCATACCGCTTGTTTTTCATTACCCTACATTCAAAACGAAGCCCACATTAAGCCGTTTAGATAGCCATCTCTACCTGAAACAGGTATCACAGATCCCCCCTTCTTCCCGACGAAAGCCACCGTATACCAACGAATGAAACCGCATGCGCGCCTGGAATAAAACTTGTGTTGTGTAATAATACTGCCGTTGAATCTGTCTCAAGGCAGATAATTGCAACTAAGGAGGATCAGCGAAGCGCTGGGCCCGCCGTCTCTGCCACACAAAATTTATGCCACGCCATGCACGGTTCTATCCGCAGGCTCAGCCCACGTTAAATGAAAGCACAGTGAAAACGGGGACGGTTTGACCTGTCACGGCAAACAAAAAGCTTCCCGTGTCTTCGCGTAAGGATCTGCACTGCCCCCCTCAAACAAAAAACGGCGAATAAAGGGCACACAGTTCGATGCAATCCCTTTAATTTCTGGCTTAACAACAAGAAGCGCTTATCAAAGTACCTTTTCTGGAATATGCCGTTTTGGGAAACACCTTCTCAAAACGACAGTTTTTGTAATTGTCTCGAAACGTTCAATGCCGCCACTATGTTTCTGTGATTACAACCGCATCGCTATCGAATGAATTTTGGCTTGCTGCCATCATTCATTCGGAAAATGCCTTCCCGTCATCAATTGAGCCGTCAAGCTTTCCGTAACGCCAACATCGGCCGTCGTTTCGCAGTGTACCTGCCAGCACCATCGAGAGTCACTTCAAGCAGCCTTCATTACAGTTGGTTCTGTACATCAAGCCTTCCTATACGACCATCAACTGCAACCAACCTTGCCAGAAAGGACTCGGGATGGTTGGCTGATAGAAATGTCAACGGGTTCCTGATATCATGGCAAAGTAAGACAGTCAATATGACATACTATTCGTGTATGAGATTTTTTCTAGCCTTATTCGGACATAATACGCAAAGTTGTGTTCGCCGTAGGTAAAATATTATAACACTGAAATATGGAGGCGAAATAATTATTGCTACATTCGCCATGGTGTTCAGCAGTCAGACTGCGTTAGCGCAATTTCATTTATATGTAACTGACAATTGTTTTTACAATGTATGGCAACGTATCCCCTTTATTTTAACAGAAATGTTCATGTACCACATATACCCCACTTTGGCATTTTCAATTTTTTGCTCCAAACAGGGCAAACGCTCGTTACCAAGGAGCGCGAAGTTCCTCGCTTCAAGGTCGAGAACTGGGCTAGTTGGTATACATTCATGATTTACCAGCGCAAATTAAACGGGACGAGAGAGGAGTACACAACACTCCTCTGTGTTGTGTACTCCTCTCTCGTCCCGTTTAATTTGCGCTGGTAAATCATGAAGTCCTCGCTTCTTCAATCCATTTGTGGCTGCTGACGAGAACATACTATTTTGCAAAGTGGACTACATGTCTGATGAGGTATGATTTCAACTAAGCGAGATTTCTTACAAATAGGACAAAAGTCTGGTTGTCTTTAGCAATCTCTGGCTCTTCCAAGGTGTCAAATCGCATAAAAATACGTTTAGGTTGAAGAAAGCAAATGCAAACTCCCTGAACGTTCGCAAAAGTTGCATTTGTAGCCATAGCACTGAAAAAAACCTTCGTAACGTTTGCAAAGGTGGTACCTTTCCACGACCTTACAACAGATCGTTGAGCATTAGTGGCTCAAGTATTTTCACCTTGAATTTTTTGTTGTGGTTACTGGCCCCGAGTAATACAGCCACAACCTGCGTGGTGGGATCTCTTTAAAAGCTTGCAACTAAGAGAAGTTATAAGACTAGTTGTAAGAATATTGTTGTTTAAAATTCCCTGGGAACCAATAAGTACTACCGCCTCCCCGGTTCCTCCACTCGGCAACCCTGTATCTGCTGCCGTCGGCTTTGCCGTGACCCCTACTGCCTCAGACTGTACACGCGAAAACTATAAGTAGTATAAGTACTCCTTATACAACATATACTACTTATACCTATACTACTTATACTACTTATACCACTACTTAAGGAGTACTTATACTACTCCTTGCCGCATGACCTAATGCTAACCTGTGTTGAAGATGCCATTTTTGGTTGTGGTGCAGTACCGTTTCAGACTGAATGTGGCATTTCTGTTCAAGATTTTTTAGATTTACTGGGGCTCTACTTAAAATCAACATATCTGCCGTGGGATGGTCACGTGTACATCAAAAGCAAGGAGTCTGTATAGGCTCACGCGTTGCCCCTGTTTTGTTCAACCTGGTCATGGCCCACTTTGACAGGTCAATTGCTGACAGGCTAAAGGAGACAACGGTTGTAAAATTGTTCCGATATGTTGACGATTTCTTGGTGTTGGTTGACAGTGGCGTAGAGGCGCTTACCCTAGATGTGGCACAAGCGTTGGCGATTTTTGAGGCACGTCTTAACCCCCTAGAGGTTACACACGAGGTCCCTAAGCAGTGCAGTCTCAAATTCTTGGACCTGAGACCTCAGTTCTCGGGAAAACACGTCTGTTGGATGTATGACCCCCGCAGCCGGAAGCCGCTACTGCCGTTCAGGCTACTGCCGTGACACCAAACTGGTGAAACGAGCCATTGCCAGCAGCTGTCTCAACAGTACCTTGAACAAAACATGCAAGCACTTTATGTACACCACTTTCCATTTGCAACTGCGTCGCCTAAGGTCAGCTGGTTACCCCGCAAACGTGGTTATAGCGGTGGCCAACGCAATTCGTTCAAAGCAAAGACGGGCTGGCATCGGGCAAGGCGACCAAGATAACCAGGCGACCCACCAACCTAACAAGGTTGCGGTTGTTTCCTACCTACACGGCATTTCACACTATCTTATAAAGATTGGTGCAAGGGTTGACGTGAAAGTTTTAATGTCTGCTCTGGAAAAACTGCCGCGTCTTTGCACTGTTACGTGCCCGGTTCCGAAATAAAAGAGAAAGTGCGGGGTGAAGCACCAAAATCAGTACGTTGATTGCACTGCGGGAGTGGTGTATAAGCTCCCATTGTCTTGTCATAGGGACTACATTGGACAAACAGGACGGTGCCCTAATCAACGCCTCCGTGAGCATGCCAATCGAGCGAAAAAAGGCACGGACGGGAACCTCGCCAGTCATTGCCAGAACTGCAAGTGTTCGCCTCGATTTGATGAATGTACAATTGTCTTTCGCGATCCCGATCAGCGCACACGGGAGATTGTGGAGGCGGCTGAGATACATCGTGGTGGCAAAGATTGTGTGAGCCCGGCCTCCGTATCATTATCAGCAAAAGAGCTGGCCTTCCTGGGTACGCCCATAGCATGAGGAGCGTGTGCGCGCCTGTACAGTGCGCACATACTCTAGTTTAGGACGATGCGAACATACACTGTTTTTTTTTTTTTCACCTTTTCGTATTATATGATGTTTCGTAAAAAAATTTGCAGTTGAAAGTAACGCTTGTCCTTGTGTCATTCGTCTTTTGTATAAATTTGCTGCGCTTTAAATTTGCACTATAGAGTACCAACTAGCTAGAACCCTCACGTTGTTACTTACCTGCGTCGTGTTTGGATTTTTTTTTTTCGAAAGGAGCGCGTGCATGTTTACTTGCTTTATTCCTCATTTCGCCGACTTAATGCAGGACACTCCTGACGCCGCCTTTCAATGAGCAGCGATTTTCGACCTGAAGCTGTTAGACCAAAACGTGCCTTTCCTCTTTGCCTTCGTCCCTGAATTGGCGTCGGTAGCAGTGTTGCAGGCGTAATAGCAGTGGCCAAATACGCCTCTTCGTAGCAAAGCATTTTGCAACACACGTGCGAATGCTACCCCATGTGGCTAATTATACAGTGTGCCGCTGCTTACGTGCACCAAGATTTAAGAAAGAAGCAATGGCGTTACTCGAATAAAACCAGGAGCTTAATGTTTGCACTGTTGTGAAGAAGAGAACAGTATTTTTTTCGTTGATGAGACCTAATTAATTATCTGTAATTATTCATGTAACTGGAGATGTGCTCTCCTAATCACTGAGGTGTCAGGGAGGCACTTTTAGGTATGACCACAAGAGGCATCTAACTGTGATATTTTCAGCGACGAACTAATTGCGTACTCATCTATTCTAACTGATTAGTAACCCCCACGAAATAGGAAAAATACCACGTGACGGTGCTCCTGTCCTCCTCATAAAGTAGCGCCCTCAGATAAGCTGATTGAAAGCAACTAGTACGCCTTTCACCCACCCGAAGAGACAGCCCATCCCCTTGATGATGGCATGCAAGGAAGGAGCCGCAACAGCAAGTTTCGCGGAGCGCGTGTGGCAGATAAACCACGAACTCGGTCGGGATTTCTTCCTTGTTTCCTTTATTTTATCCTGGCTAATCCAGAGGGAGCCTCTTTGAGGTCATTCCTTTACGCGGCGGGCGGAAGCGCCGTCACGTTGTATTTTTTATGTCTCGGGGTTTCTTTAACAGTCCGAATAAATGAGTAAGAAATTAGTTCGTAGATGAAAAAACCGCGGTTAGATGCCTCTCGTGGGTACCTACAAGTGCCTCATTGAAACGGTGATTATTACGAGAGTATTTCTCGAATGAGATAATTATTTACAAATAATTAATTAGGTCTCGCTAACGATAATATTACTCTCTGCTACTCCCCTTTCCTGGAAACATTAGGCACTAGGTTTTCTTCGAGTAACGCCATTGCTCTTTAAAAAAAATCTTGGTGCATTATATCTGGGACACCCTGTATAAGGAGTATCCAGATAAAAGGAAGCAGATGTCAAGTTTTATTTCAAGAAACATTTATATAAGCTGTAATCAGAGATACATGTAAGTAGGTATCAAGTATGTTTTTGTTCCACAAGATACATCTCCCCTTGCTTTACAGCCCCTTAAAAGGGGACCTAAGCACGTTCGGTCGTACAATATTTCTAATGCGAAAACTTCTACGTCTAGAGCAAACACCAACCGTAGTGAACAATGTACGTTCAGATATGTGACACCTAGATACGGCAGGGGGGGGGGGGGGGGGGGGGGCGTAATGAGAAATAAAACAAAAAGATTTTTTCCCAACTCTGAAAGACGTTCTTCACACATGAATTCGTTTTCAAGCTTGGGAAATTACTGGTCACTTTTTCTCTGGGTATAGTTTTATGCGCATTTCCTCATTTCTTGGTGGTTTATTGCAGAGCGTGGCGACTAGTTCTGTATCTTCTCATTCGCTGTAGGAGCAGTTATCTCTATAACAGCTTTTATTATTAACAGCCACGTTTTCAATTATTCACAGCGCTGCCTGTGGCAGTAAATTCCTGACAATCGAAAGTTGGCTTGGCCTTGAACACGACTGAAGCAGTCACAATTAAGCCTGGTGTATTTCTGGAACGGATTCGCTGATAATATGTACGGGCTTGAATTTACGTACGTTGATATTATGTGTGCACTTCAACTCATCGTGTTACCTACTTAGAAAACGTCATACTGAAACAACAGACAGACAGACAGACAGAAAGACAGATGGACTAAAGGACAGACCAAATTATTTATCTATTGGTTTGCTATACTCTTGCCGACTGCTCGACTCATGTAGAGACCATCGGTCTGCCTCATGAATTTGTTAAGGCGTAACGCACCCGCATGAACCCTCGATCATAGCGTTTCCTTAAAAGTAAACTGCACTCTGAGAAATGGGCGTTCCAATTTTCGCGGCTTTAGGGCATGGGGCAGGCGAAGGTGAGTTGGCTCTCCACCATTCCATCGCTGACACGGTGACACTGGGTGCTTTGCCTTTCTCGTTTCCCTGAATCCTCGACGTAGAGGGACAGAGAGAAAAAGTTGCACTGCTTATTAGCGTCCCTCCACGTGGTTTCAGTCCCCTGGAGTATTCGAGCTAAACTCGTTACCGTGTTTCCACCGCTCAAACACCCGCGGGGCATCGTGATGGCTCGGCTGCCGGCGCGAACCCTTGTGCTCCGTGCTCACTGCTTTTTGTCTAAGACTATGCCGTCTGGTGAATGCTACGTTACTTGAACCAGCAGTGTGAAAACCCCAGCTGTATGCCCGATGCTGCAGTGTTCGGTTGTCTACTGCGCAAAGGCAGCTTTACACGTTTGGTATCTACTGAATAAGGCTGAGTACTTGGCTGACACGGGTAAAGTAGTTGTAAACATAAAGGCAAATTATGCAAATCCTCAGTGCGTCAGGTCCTGTTCCTGACAAGGGTACGTGAAGTATAGGAAGTGATGCCTTTTCGAAAACGAGCAAATAAGAATTAATAAAACGTACATAGGGCTTCACTCATTCCCCTTTGTGCCATAATATAGCTGTGGTTATGAGTAGGAAAGCTCTACCAGCCTACCTTACCTGATCTGGGGAAGTTACAGCCCTCTACATTTTGAGCTTTTAACGCGCGCTTAGCCCAAACGGACGGAGAAACGAAGTGAATATGGTATGGCCTGATGTTATACTTTCTTCACTCCGATATTTTATTCGCTCACTCCGACAGGCTTTACTTCACTCTGCTAGAAGTTTCTTGGCACATCGCGCGGCTCAACTTCAACGTTGACTAACCTTGAACCTGAGCATAGTGAAGGAGCGCTATAATTGTCCCAGGTTGTCGTCCGAGTGTCGCCGAACCGGTCTTCCAGAGCGTCATGAGTATCCCAGGATAATATTTTAATTGAATTACCCCGTTAAAATCTGGAGCCAGGTATTTCGACGCCACGATTGTTTTTTGAAGTGTTTCCGGGGGCACCGCCAGGAATGCCGCAAACGACTCCGTTCCCATACTGGTCGCCGCTTTAACTTTATTGATGCACGATACGACAATAAAAAATTAATTTCAGAATGAGCAATATATAAGCATTCCAACAACACATCTAAAGACGCAGGGGCATTTAACAAATTTCACAATATTGATCTGTATATTCTCACATAGCCTCTTCAACATTGCCATTGATAGTACACACGAATGCATTGCTGAGAAGACATTTTCTCCAGCGCTTTTAGCAGACTATGAAAGCTATGAAAAGCTATGAAAGCTATGGGGCCTTACATTAATTACCCCATAGATTGAAATATTTACACGTCCATAGAGGGCATCGTGTATGCGTTAGAAATCCACGGACCAATTTTT
The DNA here is from genome assembly GCF_048455015.1 of Haemaphysalis longicornis. Lineage (NCBI taxonomy): Eukaryota > Metazoa > Arthropoda > Arachnida > Ixodida > Ixodidae > Haemaphysalis > Haemaphysalis longicornis. The sequence continues at coordinate 149,589,506 of NW_027526361.1, forward strand.
TTCGGGGGGGGGGGGGGTATTATCGGATTGCTTTTATATTAAAAGCTTTCTCTGTGTTCAGTCAATCTAGTTGGAGTAATTATAAATTTACCTTTGACGAACAAGCCTGTCGATACACTCTTCTCTTCCCTCAAGACTAAAATGGCGGACCTGGTCTTACCTCTTAAAGTCATTCACGGTAGCGTTGTCTATCCATTGTTTCAAAAGCATCCTCATATTCATGCTTAGTTTCAGCAACATACTTATTTTGTTTTTAATAATCAGTTTTATGGTCGTTTTTTTACTGCGGCATGATATCTCAGGGCCCAACATAGAATAGGTTTTCCTTAGTGCAGCAGTAATTGCACTAAAAGTGTATTGCGTCTGAGTATTCAGCTGCCAGAGTTTTATTTCCTTAGTCCTCGGCCTCATTTATGGCGGCAATTCGTCTTGCCCAGTCGATCAGTCCACGCTGGTCATCCAGTACTGGTCTTGAAAGAGTGGCTTCCCATCCGAGGAGGGCACGGTAAGAGTTTGGTCGGGATGTTTCGGTACAGGGCTTTGGGAATTTCCACCTGGAATGTGAATGGTTTCGCTTACCCCGCAAGTAAGCATCAGTATTGCTCCCTCATAGGGTAGAACGTGTGCTGGTACGAAAAGCTAGGGAATGTATTAGAACGAAGCTCGCTATGTAAAGCTTGCTTCACGGGTTACTTGCGCGTGTTGCGGGGGAGGTATATATGTCACGTACAAGCATATACTACAAAAAACAGTTTTTTGATGCACATGTAACCATGAATCACAAACTCCAATGCACAACCACATTCCATGTTCACGTTACTCTGCATGTCGTGCAACTTTATCTATGTCACCAATACCAAATCGTTGCACAAAAGCTCTCAATGCTCTGAATATCCTCTCATCCTACTGGTGCTCTTTTAGACAGTATACACAACGATCAATTATCTAGACCAACTGTGACAAAAATTTCAAAAGAGAATACCTCCCTGTACCCTAAAGTTGGCCCCAATTACTGCCCACAGATTTTTCCTTGGTTGTATAAAATCAGTAGTATTTGTACGACTATTACAAACACTGCATCACTTTTTGATCTCATGAAAGTTTGTCAAGTTCAAGTTCAAGTTTATTTCACTTTTTTTGCATAACATAAGCGAGTACAATGACAAAGCAGGTCCCGAAGTTGAGAACTGTCAAGGGGACCTCGTTACATAACGTAATTTTAATAGAATAAAACTCAGCAAGCATTGAGCAGGTTTTAGAACATCCTAAAATTTAATTCACGGTCATTCATGCCGTAACAATCACGTGCCGCCTCTGTTACCTGCTTCGCACTTTGTCGTGTCAGTACACTCTCAAGTGCCTCACTATCAGATACTCAAATACATGTGTATAAAACTGATGCTTTGTGGAACAGTACAAACGCTGACAACACTTTTCTGCGTTATTATGTTTGAAAATTTTTATAATGACTAAACATAATGCAATTTAATTTAGCGTTCTGCACTACTTTTGTTCTTTGTATTCGTTTTCATGAACACGGTGAACACATTGAATCACAAATGCGTACCAGCTTTCGCAACCGCCTAAAATTTTTATTACACGTATTACGAATACCAAAGGGTCAAAAAGGCTCCAAACGCAGCAGCGTATCTCCGCCTAGTTTTCTCCCATACCCAACGTTTCTTCCTACCAAGGGTAACCTGAAAGCAAAACTTAAAGGAGCCATGAAGAGAAAACAAAAGTTTGTTTTATTCGAAAGATTAGGTGTTTCATAGTACCCCAAGCGCTTTCCCAAAAGCAAATGATGCTTTATTCACTGAGAAATAAGGCAAGTTAAGCCAAATTTTTAAATCTCCCGCTAAAATTGAACATTCCGTGACGTGTACAATGGCGTCATAGAGCCGGTCCATGAAACAGATACTTAGTATGTCGACTCCATATAGCACCCACACGCGGGAGTCGATCGAGACGGCGGCCATTTTAAAAATACTAGTAAAACCTAGTGCACCCGCAGCCGTAGTCATGGAATCGCCTAATCCGGAGAACAAAACTCTCGCCGAGGAGCTCGGGCTTGCATTTAACAACCTCACACCACAAAAACGCTCAATGCTTCTAAGTGCACGAGCGGCAAGAGTTGTGGGATACGCGGTGGACGGGAAAGCGACCATTCCGCGATAGCCACAACAGACGAACGCCCAGCCGTCGGCACCGCTCTCTCGTCAGCCCCGTCGCGACAGACGAATATAGACTGGTACGTATGTGCCGTATTTTGATTACGGTTAATAATAGTTCAATTTCCGTAGCAGTATCACTTATGCCAGTCGGCCGGTGTCGTGTATGGAAAGCCGTTCGCGCGAGCTCTCTGCTTCGACCAGAAAGATACGAGCGTCAATGCGCGGTGTTTACGGCATTTTTTCCCCAAGGTCAGAGCGATTTGACGAAGTCGGCGATGAGCGCCAGCATGTCCCAGGAGTGAGCTAACGTAAGGGTCCCTGCCGTAATCACTTCCTCGGAAATGAAGCGAGCACACTCGTACTTCCTTTAGCTCTCTTTCTCCCCCGTTTGCAAAGTTCACAAAACGTAGCCACTTGCTTCGCCTAGGTTCGTCGTTGGCTCGACGATTTGCCCGTACTACATGGGCATTTCAAAACGCGGCAACGAAATTTCATTGTAAAGTACTCGAACAAACTGAAGTTTTCAGTGGTTGTAAACTGGAAACGAGCTCGTAACGACAGCAGCAAGCCAACACCATTCGAAACTTGCGCGACGACTGGCACTATCTCGTAGCTTCTTGCTGTTCCTTACTCCCCTCGTTTCTATTTTTACCTTTGCTGGTTGGCGATATGACGGCCAACCTTTTGTGAAGGGATTACGATACGAAGCAAGGTCGCGGCTGTGCGTGCTGGAACGGTTCGTTGGCCCCGAAGAGCCTCGAACCCGAAAATTCGTCTGCGGGACGGTGAGATGTCGAGCTCGGCCGGTGCTAGTTTCGTACGCATTGGCGCACACGCTTGCAAGTTCGTTCGGACCTTCAACCGTTTACTCCACCGTTCTTTGTCATAAAAAGAATGTGCAGTATGTTTCACGGGCATTGAGCTCGCTATGCAAACTGTAAGCCCTGCCTAACATGTGTTTGCTTTTGCCGGCCTCCACCAATCGCAGAGCATTCCCAAGTGACATCACAGGTTCTGTTGCGGAAAATGAGCTGGTGGGTCGCATGGTCATTTCCTTTTTTCCTAATTATGTAGCTTATTTGAGCGAAGTTTGCGTTATAAGTGGTGTCGTTATGGTTCTAACGAGGCAATCTTTCGAACGAACCAAACTTGTGTTTTCTCTTCATGGCTCCTTTAAATACTGTATGAGAAAAGACACTGTACAGTTTGCTTCGTGTCTCCTGGTGGCTGCGACCAATATCTAACGGGCTGTTTCATAATTGAATTGTATTTATATTTAATTATTTTAGGTCATAAAATATTCTCTAGTGTACAATATCATAAAAATTGCCGTATATTCAACGTGCTACGCAGGGCGGAAAAGCATTTATTGACCTTAAATTTAACAAACGCTAAGAGGAGGAGTTCCGGCAGGAGGAAAATCTTTATTCCACTGAAAAGCTAGTAGGAGGGCGGGGTCCTTAGTCCTGGACTTCGATGGTTGTACCCGCCGTCTTCGCCCTACTGGTCAGCCATAACTCCCTATTCGGGTCAAAGCTGGCAATTTCACACTCCCACTGCTCGTAGATAGAACCGGGAATTGGTTTCAAGCCTGGGTCATTGTGGCACCCCGACTATATGATATAGGGTAGCGCGTTGGTCGCAGTAATTGCGCAGGGGGTATATTGTGTAGGGTGAATGGCCTGTAGTCTTGTTGGGCGTGGGAACGCGTTTGTTTGTAGTAGGCGGAAGGACACTTCTTTGTTCTTCGGGAACCGGGTCAGCTCCTGGCGGGTAAGTGCGTCGGCATAGCCTGCAGTGTTGCGTTATGTTGCTGAAAGTACTGAGAGGGTAGTCTGCCCGGTCGTGATTCTCCAACGGTGCCCGGTTTGCAAGACCTCTAAGAATAAAAGCAAAAGTTGGGCGGCCTCCCCAGTTAGAGAGCTCACGCGCCCCCGTTGTTTGGATAGCCCGCTGGAGACGTCTACGGGGCTCCTGCAGGTTCGATCTTGTCAACGCCAATTCCCACTCCTCCGGGGACGGGGAAGTGAGAGGATAAGGGTATTGCTTGATGGAGAAGATAGGCAAGGTGAGCAGTGGGGAAATGGTCCCGACAATCTGGAGAGTGACATGAGAAGCATGAGGAGGAGATGTGAAATGAAACAGTGGCGTTATAATGTGCGCTACTTTGTAGTCGACGAAACGTTCAGGATTCCTCGAAAGGCAGGATTGTGTGGGGCAAGAGCTATGTTTGGCGAGTATGACGGTACTGTGATAGGAAGTCGGTTAAGAAGAGGAGAAAGATGGAGTGCCCCTCGTGGAGGGTATCCGCGTGGTCCTGCAGGGAAGACCTGGAAATGGTGCTCATGGTCCGCAACAGGGGATGCCTGTTTCCTACGGAGTGAGGAATGCCCCGGAGTCCATTCGATGGTAATTGAGGATTGGTCGGGCATGGCTTTGAGGATCTTGAACGCCGTCAAGGGTACTCTTCCTAGGAGCCAATACAGACAGGCTTGCAAAGAATTTGTTATCATGGTTGTGTGGGTGGACGGTGTATGAGTGGCCGCTGCAAGGAAACTAACGGTATCTTCGGCAGCGGTTGAGGAGAGATTAAGATAGGTTGCTCCATACAGAACGATTCCCTCGGTATGAGTGACGACAAGATTTAACGGGGAGACAGTGTGGTTTGGGCGATGTTGGTGTGGTGAGTGTCAGGGCCCAAAGAGTAATTCCGTTTAAGATGTTGCACCCTGGCTTTGCGTCAACCGCGGTTCTAAAGGTGCTAGATGTGGCCTCAAGTGGGGCCCGTTTTATATTGGCCCGGATTTGGGGTGGCAGGGGTGAAGCGCGTTACTGGTATTCGGCGTGTGGCGGCCTAATGCCCTCAGAGCAGTTCGGCCACTAGGGCTGAAATACACGCGATCCAGTTGGTTGGTGTGTTGCGCTTTGGTGAGTTTTGAGAAGGTGTTGTGTAATTTCAGCAGAGGCATTTTTTTTCCGAAGTTAAAGGCCAACTGCACTCACATTTCACCCTGGCTATATGCCTTCAAAATGTGTAGTAGGTACTATGAGAACTACTGCTACGCGACCGGTAGCTCTGTGCAATGCGTGGTTATACAGTTTCAGGCACTCAAAATAACGCCCCTGCAGACGACAAAGCACCTGCCGGCGTGTCCCGCAAACAGCCATTTAAGGGGTATTCACACGAGAGAGAAATCCGCCGTTTCGCTCCTAGGAGTGCGCGCCACGTGACCCCGTACGTCACGGTTTCTCCCCGGCGCACCGCCTCCGATGGGAGATCGGAGCTTCTGCTCGCGAGCTACAAACCCTCCGACGCTCCGCGGCGGAGGCGGCGGGATTTCGTCTGCTCGTCGGGCAGCTGGCCGTGACTGAAGTTCTAGAGCGGTTGCAGGCACTTTATTTTTATCGCTTCTTAATACATTGGACGCGAAAATGCGTGGCGCACATGACAGGCGCACTGAGGGAGCCGCGTATACCACCAGCACGGGCGCTTGGCGAGCGGCGGCCGCGGCTGCGAAGTGGCGCAGGCCGGCGCCGGTAGCTCGAGCGACAGCTTGTTATTGCTCCCCAAGGCGCAAACAAAGCTGCGTATACGAGAAATGGGGTAATGATGTGATGGAAAGTTGCTTTAAAAATCGTCACCTGAGCCGCTTGCCAGAGCGGCGATCGAATATTCGCCGCAGTGTTAAGCCTAACATCAGTATGCGGGCCTGTAGGCCTCCTGCGCTGCCCAGGGGGCGCTGCGCAAGCGGCTTCCGGGCAGTACTTCCGGGTAGTACAAAGCTGCGCGGGTCCCATAGGATCCCGTGTTGACAGAAGCAAACTGAGCTCGACGCTCCCGATTATTTTGCGACGTGGTCACCAGTTCATCCCCGACGCGTCCGATCTATTTCAGCGATCAACTTGGCATTAGGGGGAGAAGCTTTGCAGCGCTTAACACGTTTACAGCGCCGACGAAAGTGCCGGGACCGTGACGGCGTCTGCTACTCGCAGGTTCACCGATCGATGGTCGTACGAAGTAAAATTTTAAGTGAAATTTCTAGTTTAAACTAATACTTTAGGTGAGAGAGACTTCTCAAAAACAGCCAAGAAGAGTGACGCAATCGGTGATGATCGCGCTTTAAAAAGCCAGCGAGTCCGGCGGACCGCAGGCTCGCCTGCTGCGGTGCGCCGCTCTTTTGCGTACCTGCACACTATGCGTGCACTTTCATCAAACAGTGCTCGTTTGCGTCGCCGTTACGAATACACGGTGCAGCGTTAGCTTGCCGTTTTGTTGCGTGTCTCAGTGACAAATTGCCGCGACCGTCAGAAGCGTGAAATCTGTTTTGCGATTCCGAAATTATATATAGTGGCCGTAAAACAAAGTGGTCGGGCGAACTAAGAGGCCGCTCGCTTTCCTTGTTTGCTCTCGCTTTACTTAATTACGCTCTTGCAGTATACATTCCCAGTTCGCACTTAATAGCCTAGAATGAGCGTCAGCAACGGCCGAGTTCCATGCAGCCGACACGGCGGAGGGCTGGACGGCAAATCGGAAGGGGGGGGGGGGGGGGAGGAGGAGGGGGGCTTTGAATGCAAAGAGAAAAAATTCAGCGAATTTCTAATAATATTTGACAATAATCTGGCGAAGTGTGAAGATGGGGGTGCAATTCAACTGGAGGACGCCAATTCTCTGTTCTTACCTCGCTGTCTAACTCCATTTGAAGTCAAAACTGGGGTGTCGGCGTTTAGATTCGACGACCCCTGCACTAGGAAACCAACACAGTCAGTGATGATCGTATGTAAATATTCGGGGCCCCGCGCCGTGTATGCGGCTGTGTTATGTTATGCTGTGTTATGTGGTGTTATAGAAGTACACATCTCTGCAGGCAGCGGGCGTGTGATTTGGTGCATGTTTTGCGTCCTTTAATAGCGCTTAATTTGTTTATTTGGCGCTATTGCCCCACCTACTCGCTAGTATACATGTACCCTCCCGTTCGTAAATCGTGCGGCGTAAAACGTTACGCAAGAATCATTTAGTTTGCGAAAATACGAAACAAAATTTCCACTCGTTTCAAAGGCGGTGCCAGGCCAGCAGTGTCAGCTGAGTCGGCTGCGCAATTCTTGCGTTCGCTTGCATGCTCCCGCTGAAGCAACCTTTTGCAGTTACCTCAGGATATAGGATGAGCAGCGTTCCTTGTTTATGCTACTCGTGAACTTTCCTTTGTCGACCACACGCAAGAAGAAAAAACTGTAACTGTCGTGAAACAGTTAAACCACCCGACCTGGCGATACTGTCCCACGCCGCGACCATCGCGAAAGCTCGCTAAAAGAAAGCCGACAAATCGGCTTCTTTTAGCGGATATTATTTTGTTTAGCCTCTGCAACTACTTTAAGGGCTATTTCATACAATATGCAGTCATTTAAACTCGCCACAAAGCGCCACAACCAACTTTCACTCTGGCTTGTAATTGAAAACACATGGAGGGCGGCGGGGGTCGTCTGCTTTTGTACTACCCAGAGGCGTTGGCCGCTAGGGGCGCTGCATGTCGCCAAAACTCCAGCGCAGGAGGCCTGTAGGTGGGCCGGCCGGCTGCTACTACGTCGCGCGCCGTTCTCTCCGCGCGGCAGCACCTGCATCGCGTCGACGACCAATTTTTGGTCGGTTGACAAGATCAGTACGTATGCGCTTAACAGAAATTGCCGCCGTCGCGGAATCGGCGGTGCTACGGCAGCTATGCTTTCGAGATAGGCGGCTGCAAACAGTGATGTCCGTCCAAAAGTCGCATCCTCCGTGTGAGCGAAGGAGCTAGCCGAGCGGAGGTCCGCCTGCGGTGACGTCACGACCTCCCTCGGATTTCTCCGCTGAAACGCTCCGTCATGGAGGAAAAAAAAGGTTAGGAGAGGCCCTGACGTCACATTTGTGAAGCCGAGTGCCGCCATGACTTGAGCCCACGGAGCCCAGCACTCTATCCCATCATCCTTTGCTGTCTCCGGTTTCATTTGACTAACATGGCGTCGCCCTGCCCTCCCGCTTCGAAGCGAAAACAGCTTCGTCGCTAATTCCTCGGTGCGATATAATGTTCTAAGCTGTTGATTTCGCCTTCAATTTGCCCATTCTAACCCTCACCAAAAGTTTCAATCGAAAAACGGCCTTCGTTTTTGAGATAGAAGGACGATTTTTCAGCTCTTAAGCCTGGCAAAGTAGCGTTTGCGTCGTCATAGCAACAGGCTCGCGGGATACGAGTTAAGGCCGCCTCCGACGGCGGAGTTTTCAAACTGGCCTAATCTAAAAACGTTTGTCGTAGCGACTGCGCTGGTTTGCAAGCGTAGCGAGGCAGCGATATACCAAGCGCCTTAAAAACTTGTCCGTTTTACTTGCCCAAATTTGGTCGCCGCAGTTGTAAACAAGTAAGCAACATTGTCCATGGGCTCAAGAAAAATGACGTAACTTCCTCCACACTTTTCGTAATGCATTGGGATGCTAGGGGCCTCTCCTGAGTATTCTTTCCTCCATGCGCTCCGTCGTGTGAATACCCCTTTAGCGGAAGTGACATGCCCGCCGTCCAGGCCGATCGGCCTGCCTCGCAGCGGGAGAATCCGGGAAACTCGTATTTCGCGCTGGTATGCCTGGTTTTCATGGCTCCGAAGAGGCTTCGTTAACCGCGCGGTTCTTTCCTTTTCGGCTGCCGTCGCGACATCATGCCTATGCGGTGTGCTGCTGTCGGAGCGCACGAATAGTGTCGTGCTTGCGGGACAGGCGCTCGCTTTTCCGCGCGCCGCCCAAACCCCCGCACCCGCGCTCACACTCTCCTCCTGGCTGGCCGAGCCGGCCGCGTCTCCCGGTCCGCACAGCTCGGGCCGTCAGGCCATGCCGTCTGGCCGCTCGCGCCACTCGCGCCGACGGCTCATACGTCACTTCCGCCTGCCCGTAATGGCCGCGTTTTGCCCAGTTTCATTTTCAAAATCGTCGATTTTTGATGGTCGCTTGCGGCGTAATTACGCACATTTTAGGCGTCATACTTCGTACATCGCGGTCTTTTTAGTCACACTCTGCAGGAACAGTGATTCGCGCGGTCGAAATTTTGAGTGCAGTTGGCCTTTAAAGCTCGCAGGACCTGTGCGACCTTATAAATCCGACGGATGAGTCGTCCAGCTTAGACAGTCCTTGAGGTTTGCGCCAGACGAAGGGGGCGCCGTATGTGAGTCGGCTAAGCAGTGGGGAATGATCGAGAGAGTAGGTGTCTTGTTCCCCTAGTCTTTGGATGTGTGTACAAATGTGCCGGATGAGGTAGACAAGTTGTGGTATTGTATCATGCAGCTGTGGGAGCAGGGCTGCTCCGCGCCTGTCCGCACCATAATGCACGCCCAAGATGCTGACAGTTTGGACTAATTGGACTTCTTCATCCTTGATGATGGCTTCACGATCTCGTGCACTTCGGGGGGGGGGGGGGGGGGGGGGAGTTGAACCGCGGGTTCGGGAACACAGGACCAAAGGGACGGTGATGTGGTGACGACACGTTAGGCTGCTAAGCGGAAGAAAGTGAAGAGTGAGATTGACACATTTTGTAGGGCCTGGTAGCCAGGCAAGCTTTTTCTTATTCAATATGCAAGATAGCCTACTTGAAAGGCCCGCTGGAGATCTCGTGTCGCGAAAAGTTGTTTCGGTAGTTTCAATAGTGCCGAGTTAACCAGCAAGAGGCAAATAACCGAAACTTGGGGAGTGGCTTTGGCTGGCGTGTGAGAAGTTCGGGATAAGGGGTTTCCACTGTGAATGGTTGCTGCTCATCCCAAAGCAGACTGTTCAATGGCTGCATTGTGTGTTTAAACGCCCCTGTAATATGCCATGTTGAATTCAAACTCACCTTTCCATCTGACAAAAGTCGGAAACACTTGCTTGCTCGGAAATAATATTGACTAGGGCCCGGCGTTCAGCAGTTTAGAGTGAGTCCCTAATCATATGTGGGAAAATAGAGCAGACCCCTGGGCAATAATTAATGGATGGTTCCACCTTTCCTGTCAAAATTTTTATTGAAATATACTCAAACGGAATGCCGCGGACAAGTTTGAAACCCCGTGGCAACATTATTGGTTCACTGGAGTAGTTGACAGTCCACAACGTAGAGCACTCCCAGAAAACGAATATGGTGGCACGGGAAACGAGGATTTTATTTATTTATTTTATTTATTTGTACACACTGCCGCACTTTAAGGGCTATAGCAGGAGTTATTGAAATACAGCTGAGCGATTACAAGTGCGATACTTCAGGTGCAAGTGCCACAACTTAAGTGCAACACTGTTTTTCTTTGCACAATTCTGTAACATCGGCTGCACTAAGGTATCGAATTCACAACGAAGGGGTCCCGGAGGACACCATATAGCACGCCACGCGGCAGTGACGCTGTCTTCCAGGTCACAAATGTGGTCAATGCGTCCTAGTGGCCAGCCGAGTTTTAACAAGTGCCGATAAGGCAGTGAAATCTGTTAAAATTTCTCCGATTGTTCAGTCATCCGTACAACCATACTGAATTAAAACGTCGATGCCTAAGATGACGTCATGTGTAGACCATTGGAGCACAGTGAACGCCGCCCTGAACTCCGCCATGGCCGTTAAAGGAAAGATTCACCGAGCATACTCCAAGAGGGCGCAACGAATCACCAAACACACCCCGAAATGCAGCCATCTTGTCCCAGCTAAACATCTCCTTATGCTTAAGCCTGTTTTTATAATCAAAGCCCATCACAGAAAATCTTGCCATTGTTCGAATACCATCAACCACAATTTCAACATTGTTTTTGAGCGTGGGCATGGGCGCACGTAGATTCGTTAAAGACAGTCCTGTAAGATACAAATTAGACGTAATGTCCCCAGCGACCTCACCCCCATTTGTCGCTCCATCTAGTTTTCCGGCGGTGGTGAGCCTAACTTGACGCGAAGGCGAACGTCGCTGGCGGAAGCTGTGCAGTGTAAGCCCTCATTCACCCAGCCGTTTTTCACCCTGTCACGTCACCGTCACGTCACCGTCTTCCGTCATGGGCGATGGTTTTTTGGGCGATTTCTCGCTGAAAATGGTGTGAAGGTGACGGGAGGCCGAGCTCTATGTTTACGTTCCATCAACGCGACGGGACTACGCCCGTTCTAAACCAACCAATCAGAAAACAAATTTTTACGGCTACATTTAGTGAAAAAAAACACGTAAAAATCTAAGCCATTTTCTTTACTTTTCAGATAAAGCACGCTCAATTCTAGGCTAAACTAATCACTAGGCAGACTACGCTGTACTATGACGGAGAGCTCGAGTACGAACGCTACTCCGTTTACGTCTCCATCGCGGCTTTTTGACGTGATGGTGCCTTGACGGTGAATGTGACGGCTGTGTGAATGAGGGCTAAGAAAGTGACGGCTGTGTGAATGACGGCTAAGCCATCTTGTGAATGTGACAGCTGTGTGAATGAGGGCTAAGCCCTCATTCACACAGCTGTCACATTCACCGTCAAGGCACCGTCACGTCAAAAAACCACGACGGAGACGTAAACGGAGTGGCGTTCGTACTGGAGCTCTCCGTCAGAGTACAGGGTCGTCTGCCTAGTCATCAGTTTAGCCTAGAATTGAGAGTGCTTAATCTGAAAAGTAAAGGAAATGTTTTAGATTTTTATGTGTGCTCACTTTTCGCTAAATTTAGCCGTGCAAAATTTGTTTTCTGATTGGCTGGTTTACCACGGGGCATGGTCCCGTCGCGTTGACGGAACGAAAACGTTGAGCTCGACTTCCCGTCACCGTAGCACCCTTTTCGGAGAGAAATCGACCGAGAAACTGCCGCCAATGACGGAAGACGGTGACGTGACGGTGACGTAACGGGGTGAAAAACTGCTGTGTGAATGAGAGCTAACAGTGCGGTTCTAAGTCCGTAAACTGTGGCGTAAGGACATCTGTCCTCCGGTAAAACAGATTCTCGACCACTGGCTGTTGTAGCGCAAATCGCCAGCCTCAGGAGCGGTAAAGTGTACGTGGTGGCCCTCAGGTTCTGGCCTGCGTTCGACGATGACAGTAGCGGTAAATGTCGCCTGTACACCCACATTAGTAGCTAAGAGAGCGCTCGCGGTCGCGGCCAGTGTTGTACTCGTTATACGCGCCACAGAAACGTGAAGCGTACTCGGACTTTTAGGAACGTCTACGGCAATTCTCCGATCTTCATTCCGCAGATTCGCGGCAACTACCACACCGAGAACTCTAAATACGGGGACAAAGTTTCGGCCAGTGAAGGCAGCACTAGAGGGCTGAAGATTGTTCGTCTGCACATCCTGTGTCAAGCAGTCTTCGCATTTGTGGCCGCGGTCGGCGTTGTTCCAATATGCTTGGTATCGCACCAATTCCTCGCGTACGGTGCGGCGAATGGTGTGCGCCAATTCAGGCGTTGAGCTGTCGCCTATACTTCTGACGATAATGACGTTAGCCGAGCGACCACATTTTGGTGTAATGTGGCTGATCATGAATGCCTCGAGTATGGCACTGCTGACTGACGTCCGCTGTCGACTCTAGTTTTTTTCTTCCTGTCAGAAAATGGTACTCCTCTTCTTGTATTCCTTCCAACCGGTGGCCTATTTGTTTTCCTCCAAGATTTGAGGATCGACCACTCTCAAAGAGTTAGTATTTTTTCTGTGGATGTGGTAGACGACTAGGCAGGCATTTGTGTCGGCTGAAGCAGCACCTGGTCGGTTCTTTTTTTTGCGTATAACTCGCCCAAGTGACCTGCGATTTCTTTGACGAAGCGGTGCCAACTTCTCAGCATGTCTTTGCGGTTTCGAACCACGTGAGCACTGTTACGCTTAAGGAAATCACGGCATTTGCGAGCTGAGTAGAGGCATTCCAGCGGTTGTATCCCTTCACCCAGGAGTATTGTATGAGCCATTCCTGAACTTATTCCTCAGCGTTACCAGAGAACGTTTCTGGCTCACTTTGGGGATACCAGCTGGTCATTGGTGGTAAGTTGGGAAGACGACTGTCCCCAGGTACGACATGGTACGGAGCTGACCGGTGTTAGGGGCACGAGACGCCGACTTCGGCGCAAGTCATAGGGTTTACTTGTCCTTGCATACCCAGCACCTCCACCAGCCTGTTACGTCAGGGAAGAATTTCTTCAGATAAGAGCGTAGGATCTAAAAACAGGAAAAGGTAAAGCACCGATGGGTGCAACGCAGACAGAACTTCTGCTTCTTACTCTTCTTCAGTATGACTCAGCTCCCGCATCCCCTTTGTCTTCTTTGCTCACCCAAGCGGGAGGGGAGTAAACCACTAAGCTAAGCCAAGATAGCAGGACTGGTGGAGCGTAACGATATGCAGGCAAAATCATTCTGAATTACGACCTCTAATGGCACTGTTTGTGCCAATATTGCACAGAACACATGCAGCCTTGAAAGGCTATAAGTTTTCAAATATGAGTTAGTGTATCTGTGGTTGATTTATCATTGAATAAAAAATAAACAACGTGCGCAAAGGAACGTTATTGCCGGGCATTATGCCCGTACGCAACATCCTCATCATCTCTTGCACTATGAACACCGAGGGGTGTTTTTTCCCGCTGTTAATCATAACCGTGCACCCATCACCATTATTATCTCTAAATTATCATCATCATTACCTCGCTCCGACTACGGACGAAAGTGTGGGCCCGACGACCGAATACAGTTCTTCTTCAAAAACGCCGTCTCTCAATAGTAATAAATAAAAAGGGTTACAAATTGGCATCAAAGAGAGGAGACTGAAAAGCGGAACATAAACAAAAAAACACTCTCGGGCGACGCCACGCAACGTAAATAAAACAAAAATACGCTGCCAGGGTATAAATAAGGGTGTTCAAGGGAGGAAAAGCAGATGCGAAAAAAATATTAAAGATTCTACCTGAACTTGTCATCAAAAGCACCAAACACAAGTGACAACTGCGTTTGGGCAAGCTTGAACTACAGAACTCTGTCAACTCGAACTGGTCGCTTGGAAGAAGCCAAACGAAGACGATTTTACAAATATGGTGTTCACTATTTGACAGTTCCCCTATGAGAAGTTTCAGCCAACTTTTGTTTCAGTCAAATGCGGTGATACGGAACATTGCCTTTTACAGTGTATAAGAAGGTGAAAAAAAACAGTGTCGACTGACAACTGGTTTAACAGTTTATCACAACTGGTGAGTCGACGGGCGTTTCTCCACTTTCTTCGTTCGCGCCTTTCTTGCGCTGCTACCAACATGACACTGTACCAATTGGCCAAGCTTGGCACCCTATTGCGCATGCAGTCTTCTGAGCCCTCGGTACAGACCAGGCTCTGTGCACTACAGTGAGCAAAAGTGAACATAGGAAAAGGCGAAACATCAAGAACTGGTCATAAGTACGGTGCTATGTTCAATATGAGCTGTATTTGTGAATAAAAATTATCTACTGGAGAGCAAAAGAATTGCATAAAAACGCACCCACGGCATTTTCCTTTTCATGTATGGAAATAAACATTCTTATAAAAGTGTTCTTACGAAATTTAATTTCACTATCCTGACGAAAAAGAACAAAAGAGCCAGTGCATTTGTTTTGATTCTGTATATAAAACCACATCACCTGCTCCGCATGCCCTATTCAGAATATTCAGTGCTAAAGGGCGGTGATCGGCAACATCGGGGTGCATATGCACATGGCGACTAGAATTGGTAAGAGTGCTTGTTGTGCATACCACTTTCTTGTGACGATGTAAATTCACGTTCAACAAGCAGCTCCTCTGGACCTTGGCAACATGGCTACAAGATGTTGGAAACTGGTAAACAACTCCCATGGAGGATGAGATCAAGCTAAGCGATACGTTTAATCACACTTTTTCACACCTGCATTTGATTTTCTGTTAACTTGTGCACATGCACGTGACAATTTACTGAGAGGAGCAAAACCACCATTTGATTGTAGTGCCGTAAGGCATCGTTAGGCCATAGGATACATGGTAAAATACGGCATAACTGCAGCGCTTTCTGTTCTCACTGTAAATCAAGCTGCGTGATGTTTACTCTTTTACCTGCACTGTCACACATGCTTGCCAAAACAAGAAAGCACCTTAAAGGTTATACTCTTTCAAGTTACTTGCTCATTGAAGCTAGTTCTGATAACATTCTTGCATGATTTATTAGTAACATTTTCGTGAGTATATGGAAGAAGCTATAAAAAGAGCAAATGCCTGAAACGTTCTACACAATGTTTTAGATAGAGATAACAAGTAAATATTGCTGTTATCTCATATGCACAGCGCATTCACATGGGTAAACAATTTGTCTTGGCACGGCAAACTAAATGTGGCTTTTTTGGGCTCAATAACAATGCTCATTCATGCGCAGCGGTTCACAATATAGTCAAAGGATGGTGCAAAGAGGGCAGTTGATCAAGCATGCTGCTAGCATTGCCTAATGGTCCATGGAAGTCACTTTTTCGCTCCTAATTTCTTCCATCCAGGGTAATTCGTAGAAAACAGGCTGGTGCTTAAATGGCTCTTTCTTAGACCAGGAATTGTGTGCTGACTAGCTATCTCAAACATCCTCGTTTGTAATAGGTGTGGTTGTACGCAATGCCTGAAAACACACCTTTTTCTTTCAAACTTCTAAGCAGTGCCAGCATGAGCGCAGGACCTTTTTCATATTAAAAGTGTATTGGTTATTTGACTTTCCAGCAGATTTTTAAAGGAGAGTTTTTGAGGAAACTTCGAAAGTAATAAAATGTATTTGTGTCGAGCCAGCGACATTAAAAAAGCGAGTGTGGTTGCATACTAACGAGAATATTTGGTGCTGCAGTATCTAATTTGCGTTGTTTATGAATGAGTGTAGCATATTTTGTCTCAAGGCTGAACCTTGCGAAGGATCCTGGGGTGAGCACATAAGTTCTGATGACAACTTTATGCGTCAATATAATGTTTCACAGGGTAACGGAAACAATATACTGTCGCGCCAGGAGTGTGATGGTTAGGGGGTTCACTTTGCCGCATGGGCTCTGCTGGCCCGTTTAATTTCTTTTTGTATGCCCGTATATTTCAGCCATTGTTCTAGAAGACCCCAAAGAGTGCAACTTTGTCACGTCCAACTTGCCAACTTGAAATTTCTCCAAACTGGGAAGCTTTGGAAGTTGTGAATCAGGCAACATTCTTCTGCACATGCTGTATATGCGGATTTGTCTTTAAGGTGCACTCTATATAGTTTAAAATCACGTCTTGGAAAGCAAAGAACAACAGCATTCACATGTATTTAAACTAGAATCCAATATAAAACACTGCAGGCTTTCTAAGTACAAAAACAACCTTTTCAAGTGCTTACAGCACCAAATGAACTGGAATCACGCGTAATGGGGTGAAATGTAAAAAAAAATAATTGTAGAATATGCTTGACGTTATGAAAGCCAAGAGTCGATACGAAAGATTTTGGGGACGAACTTAAATTACTTCACCAACTCTCCTTTTGGTGCGCGTTACGTACGTGTGTGCTACGTATGTGGACGCATAAAACCGGCTTTCCCACTTAATGGGCCATATAAGACTTCCGTCTTTTCATTTGCTGAACGGCTGGCCCTGCTGAAGACAGAACTCTCGGATCTATCACTATGCTACGCAGTCCTATATTTGATCATTGTATTTATTGAACTACAAAGGAACGATATTTAACGACATAGGGAACAACTATTTCGATACATACTATTCTGACAATTGGAGTGAAAGAGCAAAACTTAACACCTATACTGAACATTTATAGGATCGTAGCTTAATACGGGTAGGCCGATGTCCGCGCTGAGTTGGTCCGGATGCTCAACAGGCTTCATAAGCTGAACATTATCTCTTCACCTCTGTGCGGAACGTGTGGTGCTACAGGTGACATCGGTCATTTTATTATGGACTGCCGAGAGCATGCGGGGGAGCGGTTAGCTTTGTTTAAAGAACTGCGAAGGAAAGCCGCTTCGCATGCCTCTTTGAACGATTTAATTTTCATGGAAGGCTATTGGATCACGTAGAGGGACATCTTTCGTTTGATCCCGCAATTTTTAAGGGTCACAAGCCTCAGCGAATCATGGTGAATTCCCGCGCATACCGGTAAAAGGTGCTGTTCGAGTGAGCAATTGCAGGCATTCCACGCAAGGCTAGGTCCACCTGTCAATAAAAATCACCGCCAGCCAAGAAAGTCAAGTAAAAAATTACACCATCTTCCCGTGGGGAACCCTGATGAGGATGCGAAGCATCATGGGGGTTCCGTGCCGTTCCACTGTGTTGCCGTTATGTTGAGTGATCTGGTGTTTAGTAGCGCCAGAGGGAATTCCGCGTCCGGGTCCACACCGGTGGCAAGGCACGCAAGTACTGTTGTGTGACGGTGAGTAGGCGGTGTTTCTCGAGGTTCCGAAACTCGTTAATCATGTTCTTGTCGATGTTGTCGTCTCTGAGGTAGAATCGGTAGTATCCGTCAGCGTTGGTGAGGTAAAGGTTGTTAACGTTGGTGCACCGGCTGAGAGCAACGTACACGTCCTCCTCTTTTCAGCTTTGTCTTATTCTCCTACTTCTTCAGCGGTTCCCCTACAGGAGGGTGACGATGGTGGTTAAACGCGAAGCTTTTTCGTGATGGATTCTTTGGTTGGCCAATCTCTAGGGGCAGCCTACCACAATCATCATCAGAGGCACGGCGGACGGGGCACGGACAAGTGACATGCCCCCGAGCAAGAGATGCTTCTCATCTAAGCGTTGGGGAGGGTAAAGGTTGTTTACATTGGTGCACCGGCTGAGAGCAACGTACACGCCCTCCTCTTCGAAGCTTTGTCTTCTTCTCCTTCTTCTTCTTCAGCGGTTTCCCTAGGGGAAGATGACGACGGTGGTTGAACGCGAGGCTATTTCGTGATGTATTTTTTGTTGGCCAATCCCTAGGGGCATCCTGCCACAATCATCATCAGAGGCTCTGCGGATTGGGCACGGGCAAGTGACATCCCCCAGAGCAAGAGATGCTCCGCATCTAAAAGAGAGTTGCGGCCTGGGATATAGTCATTTCTATTATAGACATGTGTTATATTGATGACAGTTTGACATAAAAGTGACCTGGCTAAAACTATCGGCCAGCGTGTTTGTCTAGCAAACGCGAATTCCTTAGGCTATAAAAAATTATAAAACAACCATTTCGTACATCATTGTGTGCAGGTGGGGCAAGAGACGCAACACTATATTGTCTCAAGATAAAGCCCTCCATAGAAGATTCGAGGCGTCGTTACAATTTAAAAACAATACACGAATTGTCTGGGGTCCTTCCAAAGTGGACAGACGGGCTACGACAGAAACATATCGTTTTGTGCCGCCACATCTGGAGATCTGAAGAGGCTAACGTGCGGTGTTAAATTTGAGAAAATATTTTAAGACTGAAAAAGAATATCACACGGACAGGCAAGAGCACATGGACGGATCTGTACAGTAGTGCTAAGAAAAACAGGAAAATTAATACCTCCTCAATGTTACCATAAGGCACGCTGAGCACATGATCGGGAGAGAAATATGTATACCAAATATATAAGGAACTCGCGAAAAGGGCGATGACGGAACAAGGTCAGTCCGAAGAGCGTGTTCGGTTTAGATGTTGCTCCAACAGTAACGAGAGTGCACAGGGGAACAGTAGGTGGCGCGCAACATACACGGAAGCGCCGCGCTTGGGCCTATATATGAAAAAAACGTTGCTCTGGAATCACCGTATGAAGTTATCCCTGAACAAACCGAAAGATTCTCGAATATAGCCCACTTTCTCAAAAGGAACATCGCAGTGAGGCGCATATTTTCAGCTCGGAATTTTTATCCGTTTTCCAGCGCAATCGTACTCGTGAGTGTTAGCGGTAACTAGCTTCGCTGTAAAAAACAGGTAATAAAACCGCTAGCACCTATACAGCAACTACTAGAACCCCGCAGCGGACGATACTCTTACAACATATACTACGGCTCTACTGAAAACCATTAGCATCACTTGCAGGTCAGCCGCAAAGCCCTATTGATCAGTTTCCCAATGTTTCAAAGGCCGAATTCCAACAGCTGTCGAGCACACACCTACACTTTCTGAGGTCGAAATTGATTTATCGAACCGTGGTAACCATGGCGTGTGCTTCCCCCCTGCGCCCTTTCGAAAACACTAGCGGGTGTCTAGGATCAAACCAGGTGCTGTCCGGACGGGAGTGTAGGAAGGCAATATGCAAATTACAATACCCCGCCACACCCGTGTTCTTTTGCGCGCCGTATCGCTTGCGTCGGTGACTCAGAAAAAGGCTGAAATTAACTGAAGAAAACTCTGTTAGAGCAAACTACCGAAACAAAAGGCCGACGCAGCGATATAGTGCGAGCGAAAGAATTTCCTGGGTGGGTTGCTTTCAAATTTTCTGCCGTACGCCGGCGCCTTCAATGTGCGGCAAGTATATAATGCTTTTTGCAAACGCCCTGTTGTTGCCTTTCAGTGTGATAGCATTTAGTGCCTGTGTTAAGTTTACATTATTAAGTTGCAATACGGAGGTAAAAGAATTTGTTGCCCTTCCAATCTGTGAAGGAGTATGACTGTGCAGCATAATTAGCTGTGTTTCGTAATTTTAGAGACGCCTGAGCGGCTAATTGTCTAATAACTTCTTTCCGTATAGTTCTGGAAAAACAATATTTACAGCCGCCTTGTGTAACCATACTCCCTACTTAAACAGTCATGTATTGAGAGCTGGCAGTAATTCGGCAACGTTTACAACTTCCTTGTGAAGTATGGATGACAGGTAAGTGAAACTCGGCGTAGTGGCGGAGTCGTCTTAGCCGCTAATTTTTTCGAGAAACCTTGGATAACACAAGAGTTAGAGCCCCTTTTCTTTAACACTACACCCCGTAGCTGGACGTGCTTCACTGGGCAGCACATTATGTGTGAATCCGGCGAAGACCAAACTCACAACGAGTCTCCTAAAGTCGTCTTCACCTTTCAACAAGTGCATCGCAGAGATATTTGTTTAGGGGCAATATAAGCCGTCTTATGTGAAAATATTAACACCTTGAAACCTTTTTCTAAATTTTTATGATTTTTTTTCAGTGGTGCGAACCAGGTTTTCTTGAGACGGAAAAACCTGCTCCACAGAGAGCGTGATACAATAGCAGGCTGACTCTGTCGTCAGGGCCAGCCCTAGAATAGGTGCGCTTTTAAAATGCCACATAAATAAATAGTTCATTTTACCGTCCTAAACAAAAGTGTGCTAAAGGGCGACTTATTTCGTTCAATATGTTTATAAACTGCCAAACAGACGACCATCGTCTTGTTGATGTTGTTCACTGTCCGATATACAAGCAATAGTATATTTCCGTCATTCGGAATAGCTTCGCTAAACACTATTGCTATTGCATCGCGTAGTCTGTCTGTCTGTCTGTCTGTCTGTCTGTCTGTCTGTCTGTCTGTCTGTCTGTCTGTCTGTCTGTCTGTCTGTCTGGCCATTCAGTCACACGCACAAAAAATACAAGTATTTTGTAGCAAGAATTTTATATACCAGGGAACACACTTCCTACCTGTCAACACGCTTGAGCAAAACAAACCATCACGGATATTTGAGGCAAAACATCAACTCGTAGCTGTTACTGGGCAGTCTTTCTTTAATTGAAAACAGACCAAATAAAAAACGCGCATGAAATGAAAAATGAAACAGCGAATGAAAAAACCCGCGGTCAAAACAATATTTTGGCCCAAACATACAACGAGAGCTCGCGTCAAAAAGACATCGGGCAGTTGGAATGCCGCCCACAGGCGTCATTTCCCCTCCAACAGTAACGAAATGTTTCAATACATTGCGTGCGAGCAGTGAACTCGGGAAAATTGAATTGACATGAGTCAACCACCACCAGACACCGCCGCGTTTACCACGGGAGGAGGCAGGCCGGATGGAAGAGCGTGAGAGGTGGGTGGGGAGAGAAGAAGAGAGGCCGTTACGTGGCAGGGGCAACAGATTGCCATTTGCTTTCGACGATATTTGCATCGAAGTGAGCAGATACGCGGCCATGTTTTATTTTAGTTATACTGAACCACCCATATTTGGAGCCATAGCTAGGTCTCGCTGGTGTCGGATTCCCGCGCGATCGGGGCGTTTTATGCTTTCAGAAAAAGTGGGCGCGCTAATACACATAAGTACACAAAAAATCTAGGGAAATTCAGTCGATCCTGTAGTGCGACTTGTAGAGCATTGCACGAATTAGCCGAAGGCAGTAGGTTCGCTTACCATAACAAGCACCATTGTTTCTCGCTTTAATTTTTTTTATCATTCCGAAATCTCTATTCCCGAAAGAGTGCCAAAATACTACTTCATGCCCTCATTGACGTTCCTAACTGGAGGCTTTCTATCCAAAATACCTGCCGTTGCCAGTCATCATATGTCCATACAGGAAAGAGGCTTGGACATGACGACAAGGTCAACCCGGGTCAATATTTTGATTTATGCACATCTGCCTTCCTTGATTGAACGTATCTCAAACTGCCAAACCAGCATAAAACTCCTCGCGAGCTACGACCTACAGCTTCCGCGGTGCTGTCATCCACGTCATCCACTTCCGCCGCTCACAGCTGGATGCTCGGTTTGACAGGTCTCAGCCTGACGCATCCGCATTTCGCGGCAGCAAGGGCTTAAACAAGAAGTCTTGTTCCAAGAACATGTCTCCCGGCGGGAAAACCCACAGAGTGTGCTGCTAACAGTGCCTCAGGGTCACTTCTTCGGTCGTCGCGGGCGTTTCTTAGTTTGCTGGAAAGCGACGAATGAAATATCTTTGCGAAGATCAGCAATGTGCGCCGTCGGCAGGCAGTGCGAGGGAGCTTTGGTTATTGTTACAACTATGACATCAAGGCATTATGACAGATCGGTGCAGTATTTTGTTCCTTTTCATTTATAGGTAACGCCAACTTCAAATGGTCCATTAGTTTCACATTTCGCGTGCGTGTAACTCAGCACGTGCACTATTTCAGGGTACGTGAACCAAGCTTATCACAAGTAGCGAACAACGCTCGTTCATTTCGCAAGGTTTGTTTCTTTTAGTCCCTGCATTTGTTACCAGTGCTGAATAATTAGGCGCATTGTCGCAAAAGGAAAAACAGCAGAAAATAGCTAGATAGTAAACCGAATAATTAGATATGCCGAATCAACAAAGCTAGGATAACATGTAACAAAAGCTAATCAGACTCTTCCAGAGTTTATATCCTCATACTTTCTCATACGCAGGACAACAGGAACAGACTAGGGCACACGTCGTAACGTCGTCACGCCCCTTCTGAATGTAATATAATTTCAAGTTTTGCAAGGTATTTATTTCAAAAATTCAGATATCATACGTGGCAGTGGGCATTCGTTTAATAGTATAGTGTAGAGCGCGATAAGAACATTGTCTCAGGTTGATTCACGCTGCTGACTTGCGCTGACGTTTATTCATAAAACCTCTGAAAATCGGTTTCCTCAATTCGTGAGAGGAAACATTGCCATGTCGGTATAGTCCGGAAGCCTTGCCTTTTGTAGCTTAGACATTGCATCTAGTAACGCAGAGATTTTTTTCTCCTGGCATGCCCTGTGATTACAAAATTCTCACGAGCCCTTCCTTAGAAGCAGCATCACTTGTCCCATGTTTAACACTGCCTTACAAAAACATAGCTGGTGTGGTAGGATTGCTAATACCCGCATACCATTCAGATTTTTTTCAATACTTTTAAAGACCACACTCAGCCAGATAGCAGCACCTGCTTAATAGCTTCGAATTTTAGATGCACAGTTCACGTAAAATATATCAGCCATTTCCCGTCAAAAACGAGTTAGAAACAGTCGCTTACAGAAATACACAAAACATCTCAAAAAATTAAATCTGCGACTTCAACTGTCTACCACCACGCCGATAACGATATACAGATGCCATTGTACCACGGGGCAGGCGGTCAGGACCATACACAACAAATGGCCCTTTTGAGTCTTAGTACTTGCCTTTTCATAATTTTTCTCCTATACCAACCCAATCGCCGACAAGCTTCCAACAAGAGCATTGTTCGGTAACATTGTTACTTGGGCGAGATGTTGAATGTTCATCATTCATGCTCACCAAGAAAACCCGGGGCACAAAGAACGAGAAACGGAGAGAACAGCGCTGCACTCCAAACTTATTTATTTCAGGAGAAAAAAACACGGATTATATCCTTGCATCCTTCACCCACTTGGCGCTAACTATTAACTATAAATCTGCGGAAATTCATAGAATTGCCTACAAATGCGTAGCATCCTTATGCCGCTTGTCTACATTACGAGCTCTTTACAGCCACATTATTTTTTGTTTAATTCTGGTTAACCGATCATCTCCAGTTATGCTGTTACTATGATTAAACGTCTTACTTCATCATAATCGGCATTTCTGTAGGAATGAAGGGCGTCACGCGGTTCGCCATTTTCGCTATTTTTGTCTATTTTTCTTATAAGTTTTTTTTCAAAATTTTGTTCGACCAATTAAGTTACGATATTCTAACGATAAAAGGTGTTACTTCAGAAAAATGTGCAATTTTCTGAAAATACAGTTCGTTCCACGATTGCCCTTTCTCGCTATTTCTATACTTTTTTTACTTTTCTGTTTTCAAACTTCTGTTCGACCAATTATCTCCATTCACGCTATTATAACTACTAAAGTTCGAACATCCGCGAAATCGGCATTTTTGTAGGAATATAGGGCGTTACATGGTCCTGCCTGTGGGGGTACTCGGCAAAAAATACTACGTGAAAAAAAACAAATAAAGTAATACCGCCATCTCCATGAAGTGAATGATGAGAGAGGCGAGGTTAAAATGCTTATTGGTAAAACCGTGAAACATTCGCCCACACATCATATAAAGACTCGACACGTTGTCATAGGTCTTCTTGACGGCGCGCACCATCTGAATGAGTGAAGGACACAAGGCGCGTTCGTAGCCATGCTCGCGTCTCGGTTTGTAGCGCAGTGAGATGAGCGCCACGTACCTCCCGGCGCGGCCAGAGAGTCTTGAGATCGAAACCGGGTGCCGCCGCGTCAAGACCACCACTCCTCGCTCGCAGAGTTTGAGACTTCCCACCACTCCGTTGACAATCCCGTCGACGACGTCGATGTTTGTAGTGATCATTTAGGGCTTGTTTGGGATGATGAGAATATCCCTGGATAATTTGGTAAATTCGGTGTGTGACATTTTAGCCCCTTTGGCCGTCGCCTTCTGCAGAGCGTCTTGTGTCGCGTACCCCCGGTTCGTGTCTTCAGCTCGCAGACAACGAACGACAACCTCTTCTTCTTCCTCTCCTCCCTGTTGGGTAGCAACGAATGCGTTGAAAGTTTTGACCTCTTCGGCCAATGTTTGGTTGGCCAATCCCTAGGAGCATCCGGCCACAATCATTATCAGCGGTATTTACACGGCAGCAACGAGGGACGGGACAGGGCCCGAGCAAGAGGAGCTTTGCCCCTAAAAACACATTCACTGGTACGGCTGCTCAAGCGTAATCTACTTCCCGACCTGGCTACACTAGGGGCCATTTAAATATGGGAATTCTCAGTCATGCAGCAATACAGAAGCATGCTGATGCACGCGTGGGTACCGGTTTTTGATGGCTCCACAAAATTGTCAAAACACAAGGGATAAAACAAATACGGAGATAATCGAGGCATTCCATATAGGACGATCTGCCGACCGTTGAATCAGCCTGTTATCCGTAGTGCAGCACGACCAAGAATTCGCATAGTGACTGAGTGACACCCTGATGCATCCATGTCAGCAAAGAGATTACGGTTCCGTGATCGTGCCAGTGATTGTGTTCTGTTTGTTTTTAATTTAGTGCCATGGAAGGGAGTGATGTATGTATCCAGGCCGTGTTTTTCTTTCTAAAATTAATGTCTTGTGAGTGCAGCGCTGTCCGGGCAGTTACTCGCTTTTTTGTGCCTTGTTTCGTCGGCGCTAAACATTAATGATGAACATAATTGTCCTGGTGGCGCAAATATTGCGCAAACGCTGGCGGCCTACCGCAACGTATGCATTTGACCTAAATGCCAAGAAGCGCACAAGATGCATGTAGTTCGTGTTCGCAGGGTAGTTTCACGTACCATCGCGAATTGGTTGTTTGTTGCGTACATAGCTGTATACTTCTCTATCTTCTCCGCTAATAAAGTAAACGTCATCTCAGTAAAAGCCACCACGTTTTTTCTTATTTTTCTTATTCATGCCGCTCCCTGTAGTAGTACGCCCCTAATAATAGGACGCTCGCTTGGCTGTCAGCCCAACTGAATCAGCGTGACAACCGTTTCTGGTAGCTATTCGAATCCGCGTTCGTTCACATTGGGTGTGGACCTAAACTTATGTTCGTTTATATTATGTGCGCGCCGGAACATATTTTGTTACCTGCTTAAAAAACATCAGGCCGAAACTGGGACAGACAGACAGATGGACGGACGGACAGACAGACAGACAGACAGACAGACAGACAGACAGACAGACAGACAGACAGACAGACAGACAGACACAGAGGTATTCGTCGATTGCTTTAGTAAACTGTTGCCGACCCCAAAGTGATAAAGAATAGACCTTCGAACTTTTTTGTGGATGTCTTGAGGCGTTATGCCCGCAGTAACCTTCGCCGACAGCGCTTTCTCCCAAACGTGCCCTGAGTTAATAGGGCGTTCTGCCTGGCGCGTTTTTTTTCTGGCACTGAACAGGGAGGGTGAATTGGCGCTCCGCCGATCCCTCGGTCATTGTGAGACAGCGACAACATGGGCTTGTCTTTCTTTTCCACGTACTTGATGTCGTATGCACTGCTTGTTAACGCCCACCATATGGCGTGAGTCCCCCGCGTACTCGAGCTAAACTAGTTACCCAGTTCCCATCGCTCAGCCACCCGCGGGGCATCGGGCTGTGCGACTACTTCCAGCACGTCCTCTGTGCTCTTTGGCCACCGCTCCATCTCTCGAGCTTTGCTGTCTAGTATATGCAAAGTTATTTGAACCTCTGGTGTGAGGACCACAGCTCTCTGCCACAACACTGCTATTCTTTGGTTGCCGACTGCGCAAAAGCGCGTTTAAGCGGCTGCAATCTATCAAAAACCGTATCGGATAAGCGCGATTAAATATCTAACATGCGTAAAAATTGCCGTTCAAACCCTAAAGACAAAGCAGACGTGTGACAAATGAACAAGGTTGGGATGGTGGTGGGGTGAGCCTTGCTCAGGTTCTTTGTAACTTCTCTGAGTTTTACGAGGAGATCTTTGTAGACATATACTGTCTAAACCCCAACTAGGCATTTAGAATATACTGGTATTTATTTCCCTTGTAACAATGGCCGAGAAGCTTTCCCGAACACAGTGTTAGGGTGATGGGTCTCAGGTTGGTGTAGACGACCCGTTTGTGCTACTGCGGGATCTTATTGCCGTCATTAAACGGTGAGTGTTCCCCCTTGACAATGGTGGCTGGAAAGAGAGAAAAGGGATTATTGCGGTTCCTCGTCTAGGTTGCGAATGAGTTTCCCGTAATACGAAATCTATTAGGGTTGGTATTGCGAGTGAGACGTCCGAGAGCCTGCTCGGTGTGAGTGAAAGGGGCTGCGAGTGCTTCGTTTGGCGGACCCCTGAAGCCAGTGCCAGGAGGTGTGTGCGCGGCTGGGCGGCCAGAGAATGCATTTGTGATCCAATGGCGAAACGGTCCTTGACGGCGAGAGGAATTGTTTCAGTATGCTTCGGGGCGAGGGTTTCTATTCGGGGACAACGTTCTGTGGCAATTCAGTCAAAGCTCGGAGCCCAACCACGCCTTTTCGCTGCGCACCTAGAAGTAATTAACAAACATATTTGGCTGGCAACAACACATGCAATTTAAAATATATATATTGATCCTATTTTTAGCCTTGGATTGATAATGCCACCAAATTATTAGCCAGAATATGTGAAACAGAGAGCAATAGTTCTTAGATTTTCGGATTTTTCTTTGGTTGCGGCTGTGGCCGCTGATGTCGGAACTGTTCCCATCCGAAAAAAATAACATGGCGTTCATGTCGGCGGCTCTCTATTTTTAAGAAGCTTCGCTGTCAGAAAAAAACGAAGCAAGTGCTGTGCAAAGTGTGCGCCCAAGTGAGACTAATGTAACCGGGGCACCGTTTCCGCAACCCGTTCGGTTAGCCGGTTGGGCGACGTAAGCGAGCGTGTGCGTAAGCATTTGTGTATGCTGCTATTTCGATATATGCAATAACACTACTCACGTCGGTGGTGCTGCGCAGTTTGGAGCTCCAGAAGAGTTTACAAATCTGCGCACGCCGTCAAAACTGCAGAGCTGACAAAATTCACTTCCCTTCTCAACGATAAAGAGTTGGGCAGTACAGTCTATGGTCGATCTGAGTTTTCCAGTCAAAGCGGTGGCTTGTGTTTACAAACAAATGAAGCGTGGACAACGAGACGCCAATAGGCCGGCATGCTCGGTGATCGTGGTTCAGCGCACTCAATCACGGAGCTCATGCAAAGAAATGAACTGTATCAAAAGCGTGTCTGTCAAGGCGAAACGGAAACCGAAACCAGTTCACCAGTGCATTGAGAACTTCATTGGCGCAGTAACACAGAGCAGTCAGCTGCCCCTCCTGCCTCTTCCATAGCTTTCTCTGCATCGCCACAGAAAGTTGTCCCTGAGTATCTAGTCAATGTCCACACTCTCAGGGTTTCTGGAATTGGTAGGTTCGCGCTTTTGTCTTAGTAGGGGGCTGGCCACTTAACTATATTTGGCAGTGGACAGCGTTCGGGTTGTGGGCAGTTGGGATACTACAACTTTAATCTGGTAGTAATCGCTTCCTAGGGTCTCTGGAGTCCTTTCCAAGGCTACGTTCACTACGCTGGCGACCAATGTGAGGTCTTGAGAGGTGTCACCTGACACGCTGCTGCCCAGCCCAGTTGGGTTGTCCAGATCATTGCAAAAGAAGAGAACGTGAAGCTGGGGGGCATGAAGAACAGTGGTTCCTTTCTGGTGGTTTGCGTGTATCCCCATGATTAATGAGGGGCGTTTAAATTGCAGAGTAGAGAGGATTGTGTTCTGCGGTCCCCTTAAAGCCATGGATCAGGGTGTTATTGCTTGCAGAGGTGTCGGCTAGGCTAGGCTAGGCTAGGCTATTACCGAACCGTATATCAACGAATACCGGTGAGGGCGAGATGTATTTCGGACGAAGACATCTGTTATAATGCCGCCAACCATGCATTGGGTTTCTTTGTTTATGTTTGTTTGTTTTCACTGCCCGACGGCGCCCTGCTGTATTATCTGTGTGTCAAGCAAAGCGAGTGTTCCATTCTTTATTTTGATGCCAAGGGTTATCTCATTCTAATAAGGAGAGCGTTCCGGCATAACGTCACTAGTTTGGAATAATCTGATTTCATCTACAATGTTCTCGATGTATATCGACGGTTCGAGAAACACTCGCTCTGAAAGATAAAAGCCTGCAGAGCAGACACCGCGGTAGTCGACTTTGTTGACTGCTGCTTCGCCGCCTGTGTATTCTTTGACTTGTTAGGGGAGCACAAGTTCGCTCAAATAAACTTGTTTTCCTTGAAGACAACTGCTTCATCTTTGGCTGCATCCCAATATAATGATAGTTTGACAAACGTTTGAACGAAATTATCACCCCACCGTTTCGATCAGGCATACGCGGTTTGCATAGGCTATGCAAAACGTTTAGAAAATATCATGTCTTTCATCATCGTCTCAATGTATTACACGGGGCCTAACACTGTAACGTCTCAAGCCAATGTCCTTACGAAAGGTGTTAGGCCATCCTTACATTTTAAAAATAAATCTGAGTTCCTTAGGGTGCATTCGAAATCGACAGTTTACTTAAGACACAAAAACATTACCATTGTGCCGCCACGTATGAAGAAGCAATCTTTCGGTGCGACATTTGAGGATGTATTTATAGATGGACGACATCTTCTCTAGGCTAGTTCCAACAAATGGATCTGTACAGTTGTGCTAAGAAAGGCTGGCAAAATATGGCCGAGTAGAGTTGAACATGAAACCCGTTGGGCATATCATCGCGTGTGAAACTAATTAACAAAAACACACTGGAGTGTACACCTTATACATAAGCTCAACAATCAAAGTCTCGGAGAAAATGACGGTGACCAAAAAGATCACGCAGACGAGCGTGTTCGTATTAGAGATTGCTCAAAACATTAACGATAGTGTTCAACGCAAAACGGTTGGTGGCGGTAGGTGTACAAGGAACCGTCGAGGCTGTAGCTATTTTTAAATGATATGATGCTCCGGATGGAACATTTCAAGTATAAACATGTACTAATTGAAAACCGAAAGGAAGGTTTCTCAAACCGAGCCCACCTTCTAGAAGGTGAAGTGCGGCATCGGGCATAGCTTCTGCTCAGAGTTTTTATTCGCGTTCCGGAGTTATCGTCCTCGTGTCGGTTGGCGGTACACAGAGTGGCTGTAAAAACGGGTAATCGAATCACCCACCCATGCAGCAACTACTAGAACCAGGCCGCGTACGATACTTTTAACACCATTACTACGGCTATCCAGTCAGCACCGCTTGCGAGGTTGGCCGCAAGGCCTTATTGATCCGCTTTAACGATGTTTCAAAGGCCGCGTTCACGCACATGTACACCATTTGCCGACATTGTCTGAGACCAAAATTGATTTATCGACCCGTGTTCACCGTGCCGTATTTTTTTACGTAGTTCCTTTCGAAACCACTGGCTCCGGTATAGGAGCACACCCGGCGCTCTCCGGACGATAACATAGGTATGCAATATGCAAATCACAATGTACCGCCGCGCCCGCGTTTTCGTGATGCCGTATCGCTTACGTCGATGACTCTGAAAACAACCGTTACAAAACAAAGAACACAGAGGTAGCAGCACACAAACAAAGGGCCCGCTCACAAATGTCGGGGGAACCACATAAACGCGTCTGCTCGGTGGTTGAAATTGGTTGCCGTATTCGGTGACGCCTTCAGTGTACGGGAAGTATCTATTGGTTTTTTGCATAGCCCGACGCTGTTTCGCATTTATTGCTCTTGTGGCGGACTATTCGTAAAATTGAAGCTATTGGCGTGTTGTTCAGTGTATGTATTAAGAGTTGTATTTGAACCTGTAGTTGAAATAGGTTGAAATACTTCATTGTATCGTCTCATATAAGAACATGGCAAAACAGCGACGTTTTTTGTCCAATATAATAATAAACTGCAATACACGCCCCCATTGTAGTACTGAGTTTGTTTAGTATAACATATATAATCAGTATAAATATTTTCGTGATTCGGCCGCAGCTTCGCCACACGCCATTGCTTTGCATACCGCACTTAAGGCGCCACTGTTTTCCAACGCTATTACGTTTTCCCTTATCTCCAAAATTATTTTTTCAACATACTGCGCAGTGAATAAAGTTTTGGGCAACTTGCTCCTGGAAAGTTGTGTAGGGTGCATGACTGTGCGCATTATGCTTTGTTCAGACTACCGACCCAAAGCCATGTCGTGATCTATGGACGTAAAAAAACTGCGTGTCACGCAGTTCGGTTGGCTGCGACGTGAAATGACGTCACTCTTTAAAGTTATTATGACAGATGCGGCAACAGTCTGAACCCGTCTTACGTACGACTTGAGAACTAAACCTTCCATAAACCTGACTGCAAAAGCTCTCAACTTTACGATCCGGCGTATATTTCCTAACTTTGAAGATTTCTGTAGACTTGAGCACCCCGTAGCGAGAGGAGCGAGGTGTGCGTGGATGTATTTCTTCGTGCAATTGAGTGCTCAGTGCGTGTAAGTTTGTTTCGTTATGATACAATGCCTTTCGATGTTTGGAGGAAATATGTAAGCGTTTTATTGATTGATTGATTGATTGATTGATTGATTGATTGATGGATTGATTGATTGATTGATTGATTGATTGATTGATTGATTGATTGATTGATTGATTGATTGATTGATTGATTGATTGATTGATTAATTGATTGATTGATTGATTGATTGATTGATTGATTGATTGATTGATTGATTGATTGATTGATTGATTGATTGATTGATTGATTGATTGATTGATTGATTGATTGTGGGGTTTAACACGCGGACGCTACACAGGCGATTAGGCGAGCCGTAGCACAGGGGTCCGGATTAATTTTGATCACGTGGAGATCTGACATGTGCCGAAATCTCGAACACAGGATCGTTTTAAAGCAAAGCTTTCTACCTCTACCCCCCAAGGGTTCTTTCGCGACCATTGGTGTCAACAGAAAACTCGCGCGAACAAATAAAAGAATTTCCTGGCACCGTGAGGAATCGAAGCTGTAACTAATAGCGTAACAAAGCGAGAGCCCGTTGTCTTACCGTTGTAGCTATGAGCCCACACGGAGACGGGGAAGACCGGTGGTGCACTCACCAAGCACGTCTACGGTTTTAACAACCCTGCATTCTCGTTGAAGGCAACGTCATAGCGTCCCACGACATCTCACGCCACTGTGCGCTACGCCCACGGCACGCCAGCGGCCCTGTGCGCGCCTTCCGCGTGTGCTAGGAGTTACAAAAATTAAAGGAAGCTCACACCAACGCATGGCATCTCACTTCCAGTACGCCAATGTGCTAAAGCCTGGGGCCTCCAGTGTTCACGTAGAAAATCACAGCTCCTTGTTGTCCGCCGTCACGTCAAACGACACATCAAAGGATACATTCAAATACTCCCTGATGGCCAGGCCATCACTCCAAGCCCCAGCATCAAGATCCTGGGCCTACATCTCCAGGCTAACACCAAAAGTGGCGTATCCTTGCGGCGCATCAAACACAGCATCAATCAAATCATAACATGAACAGTAGAGTTGCCACCAAGAAGCTAGGCTTCAAGGAATCCGATACCTTTCGATTAATTCAAGCTTTTGTCCCCTCGAGAATCGCCTACGTCAAACACCTGTCTTCTCGGCAAGGAGGACATTAATATGCTTTATATAACATTAGAAAGGTGGTTGAGCAGGCTATTTCTCTTCCCATAAGTGCGTCCACAGATAGGCTGCTCAGCACTGAGCTCGACAACACCGTGTAAGAGCTGATAGAGCGCCATCTTTCTAACCAGAAGCCCTGATTGAGCAGCACTGCGACGGTTCGCTCCATCCTTCACCAGATTGGCTGGGAACCGCGCAATGTTACTCCGCTTGTTGTACTCCCGGACTCTTGGCGACAACAACTAACGATGATCAATTTGCTTAAAAATAGAAACCCCTCCCACGACGAGGGTCGCCGACAAGCACGGACTCAAGCGCTCAACACCACCCTCAGTGGCGATCAAGCCGTTATCTACACAGATGCCACGCAACATCGAGGGCACCAATACGCCATCATCGTGGCTACTTCGAGGACCAACCTCCTTGCCTGTTCTTTCCTCAAGACGCAAGACATGACGGCAGCAGAAGAGGCACCCATCACCTTGGCTCTCAGTCAACCAGGGGTTCGGAGGGTAGTCAACGATTCCCAGCAAGCCTACTGGAATTACCAGTCGAGTTGCATGTCCCAACCTGCACTGCTTGTGCTAAAAAATCACTCTCCAAACAGTTTCATTCAGCTCATCTGGACACCCTCTCACGCTTCCGTGGAGGGCAACAAATACGCCCACCAACAAGCGTGCGCTTTTACCGCCAGTGTTATGGAGCTGCACGAGGGCAGTCACCCGCTTATCACGTTCAGGGAGATAAGCCAGCGTTATCGCCTTCAGAGACAGACCCTACCTTCGTCCTGCCCTGACCTTTTCAAACAACAACAAACTGCCCTAGGGCTCATACAATCCGGCTCCTTCCCACACCCGAAGCGTCTTCACTTAATGCACCCGAACCGCCATGGCGCTGAATGCAAATTTTGCTCTGCAGTAGAAACACTCCGCAACATAATCGGGGTGTGCGACTTTAGTCTTGAGCACCTTCCGCTCTTTCAGTCAACTACCCAACATGATCAATCGGAGATGCAGTTGTCCAGCCCCTCTCTGCCTACCCAGCTTCAGCTGGTGGACAGAGCACAGGCGGACTGCATATGGGCACCAGTGAAGAAGAAACCACTCGCTTGGGCCGCACTCTGGGCCGTTTAGAAATCTGAATGGAAGTGCAGTTGATGCCGGATATATCGAACTACAAGAGGATCGTAAATAAGGTCGTTATATAACATATTTGCTTTCGCATAGGATTTCCAAGGAGATTTTGGACTGTTCAATATATGCAATAATTGGATATATCTGGGTTCGATATATCCGGGATCGATTCTCTTGCTACTCCTCCTCCTACTACTACTCCCCCGTATCTTACGCCAATCTCGTCGCCTCCGTCCACGGCGGCAGAGACGGAGAAGTCAGATTGTCTTACACCGGGTTTGAGCTTCCTTTTATTTTAAGTGCAATGCACTTCTTAAGCGACCCTGAACCTGCGTCCACCGGCGATGTCCGCATCTCATACCCACGTGGGGGATTGTCCAGGAATCTCCTCGTCTTCCTTGGCAACGGGGGGAGATGGGCGCGCGCTGCCTGGCCGCTGACATGGCACATACCCACGTGGGGGATTGGCCAGGAATCGGGCGTGAGAAGGGCTAATGCACCCGCTTAAAGGAGTACTGACACGAAATTTCAAAGCTGAGATCCGCTCTAGCAATCAAGTACAACGACAACACTAATAGGTGTCTGTGAATAAATGCATCTTTCTTTCTTTGTGGTTGTGTGTGTGTGTGTGATATCTCTTTCGTGAACATTACCGAACCGCGCAAATTCAACTCGTGCATTCGCACTTTCACATTCTTCCCCTCGGGGAAATGCGAAGAATTTCTTTAAAGCTTACAAGGACTATCTTTTACAAAAATAGAGCTTCAACTCATGTGCTACACCTGTACAACTCAACCAACCCCCGTTCATGCATTATGCATTGATTACAAACATTGATTACCTTACAAAGCATATCGTTGAAGTAATAAAGGGTGCGGTTAATTGTATTTCACTTCTCTCTGGTTTCACTATTTGTAGAGCGACATGAGTGAATTTAAGTATCGTCGCATTGGTGCCGTAATCAATGTGGGTGCCGTACACAGCTTTGCTTTCCAACCACATTCGCAGGGTGGATTGGCGCAATCTTTTTTTGTTTTTCACCCACATCACAAAACCGGCCGCAGCGGCCTGGATTCGAACTCGCGTCCTTGCGCTCAGCCGCACAACGCCATTGCCACTGAGCCACCGCGGTGGGTCTAAGTGTTTCCTGCTTAACGCTTATTTTAAAAGTACTTTCTCTTTTTTGCAAGCACGGAATGAAATCAGCTTTATTAATTCAAAAGATTTAGATACGGTTAAAAGAAATTCCTGGTCATATGAACAAGACGAGTTCCGAGGTGAGTTCCCAGCATGTTCGACGTTATCTGCGGGCTTGTTTTTGAGAACTACAATATCACCAGACTCTACGGCCCTTCAGGTTATCTCATCCAGTTTGAGTGCTTTCCCGAGCGAGGGCCGTTACATAGTATTATCGGGCAGGCAAGGGGCATTGCTCGCTGTATACGATGTCTCTTTTCGCCGGTGCACTTTATCGCATATATATCCCGTTTTACGTCGCTGGATATTAAAAATGTGGTTCGGGGCAAACTAATAACATGAAAGTGTCATCTGCATTAGAAGACATAGCGAGAAAAAACAGTAGTGGGGATAATAAATCAATAATAATAGTATTTAACGGCCTAAGAACTGCTTACAGGTGAGGCCCAGCTCAAGCCACAAATAGCCTATGCATAAGCGCCATTTACGGCGCTTGGCTGCACATCGTAAGGGGTAGCTACACACGAATACAGAATAAAAAGAGGAACGAATATTGGCCAACGATGTCAATAACCATAAATATTTATAAATACAATGAGCAAAACAATAAGGAAAACAGTAAACGGAAATAAAGAGATAGATAGATGTAACTTTATTAGGGAAAGGGCTGGCACAGAGGCCTATAAGGATGGTAGCGTGGGAAAGGAGGGAGTAAAATTAAAGGGGTACTGACAAAAAAACTTTGAAGGCGAGATAACTTCGGAGATAGATTGGTGTGAACACGCATACTTCATCTGCAAAATATCAGCGGCGAATACAGCGTAGAACATACTTCAAATCAATTTTAAAGTGTGCGAAACGCAGCCGAGGAGCCAGCAGAGGATGACGCGCAATCGACATCCCTTAAATATTTTGTAAATAAACAGCATCAAAACACGTAACGAGTTTGTGTTTGCCGCTTCCGCAATGCCGGCGTTTTTCTCCGGCTCGCCGGGCTCGCCGCTCCAATCGGAGGGCGGAGCTTCTGCTCTCGAGAACGAACGACCCGATCGTTGGCGGCGGAGGCGCCGTGATTTCGTCGGCTCATCCTGCAGCTGGCCGCGAACAATGTTCTACAGCGATTCCAGGCACTCTGTTTTTATTACTTTTTATTTACATTGGACGCGAAAATGCGCCGGATACACGAAAAGCCCACTGAGCGAGCCGCACGGTCGCTGTTCAGGCGGCGGCCACGGCCGCGAAGTGGCGCAGGCCGGCGCAGGTAGCTCGAGTGATAGCTTGTTACCGCTGCACAAAATTTTACCCAAGTCCCAACAATGGCAGCCTATATGAGAAAGGGGTTAATGATGCGATGGCGGGTTGCATTAAAAATTGTCATCTGCGTTGCTTGCGAGAGCGGAAATCGAATATCCGCCGCAGTGCTAAGCCAAACAAATCTGTAGGCAGACCGGCCGGCTGCTCCCAGCGCGCGTCTTGCCACCCACTGCCTTGAGCGTCACGCGTCGTTCTTTAGCCGCGGTAGCATTTGCACTCGCAGCGCCTGCGTCACGTCCACGGTCGCTTTTTAATTAAGCGGCTCACGAGAACAGTACGCGGGGGCATTCGCAGAAACTGCCGGCGATGCGGATTCGACAGTGCTATCGCAGCTCTGCTCTGAGATATCCCTCTGACGGTCACGTGGTCAGCTTTGTTCACACAAAATCCATCGTTTCGCGGCACGCGCTGCAACCGAAACTGCGACTGGCCGCATTGAAAATGCCTCTAATAAAACAACCGTCACACGCTGAAGCAAATGAGGTTTCTACAGGTCATAAGTAAGTCACTAGCTACTTATCGCAACAAAAATAAAGAAGATGCAATATTTTTGCATCAGTGCCCCTTTAAAGGAGCCATGAACACAGAATACAAGTTGGTTTTATTAGAAAGACTGCTTAGTCCCAATAACAATGATTCCAATATCATCGCAATCTTCGAAAAATAACGGAGATATTAAAGAAAACGTGTGAAGCAGTTGCGATCCCCTAGCCAATTTCCCGCAACTTTTCTATGACGTCACGAAACCTTGTTTGTGTGATTGGCGGCCGCCTAACTGACCTGTCGCGATGACTAATGACTGGACGTCTGTAATGGGGCCTCTAGTTCCATTTGACCGCATCACTTGAATGCTAACGTGCAGTTAACGCACTGAAAATTATGTTTTATTGGTGGCCCGTATGACGTTTTTCTTGCTCATAACACGTCACTGTGGCGCAAAATTTGAAAGTTTTAAATACTTCTTGCTTTTTTTTTTTCGTTCAAAATCATGTTTTGGTGATGTAATGAAGCTGAGTGAAATACTGAATCCTAGTTCTTTCAAATTACACGAAGTTGTATTTTCTCTTCATGGCCCCTTTAAGTCAGGCTCAGAATGTCAGCCTCGCGTACGAAGCCCCAGAGGGAACACTGGACTCGGGCTGCGTGCGTGTGCTGTGGTGGCGAGATCCAGTACTCGTACGTCGGAACTTGGCGGCGATGGCGCACGCGAATAGTCTCAAGTCCGGGACACTCCTACACAAGATCACAAGATGCTGCATAGTTGGGCGGACCCCCACGTCGCATGTTCGACATGTGACGTCGGGATGGGAGGGGTCAACGTCTTCAGGTTCCTGGCGTCCACCACGAGGAATGTAGGCTCGCCATTTAGCAATAACGTCATCGGTGAGTGCCGCGCCAGCTCGAGCCTTATGGATAAAAAAATTGGCCGCGTATCTGCTTCTTTCGTTGCAAATGTCAAAAGACGATAGTCTTTATTGACTTTTGCCAAGTAAATGCCTCCCTTCGCATTCCCGCTCACCTCTTATGTGGTTCCTTTTGCGTCGCGCTAGTCCCAAGGTAAAGACGCCAAAGGTTTGCCTAAATCATTTTGAATTTCCCGCGTTCCACTGCTCCAGACCGGGTGTCTCGATGCCAACGCTGCCCTACGGCGAAGATGCGCGTGAATCGCGCCGCTCTACTTCAACGTTTGTAGAACCGCGTTTCCCTACTCCACGTGCGTTGCAAGCAGAACGTCGAACCCATCTAGTGGAACCTTTCGTAACTGTTGCCGGTTGATTCCTTAAAATGCCGCAAGAAGCTAGAGTGGCGCGGGCGACAGCAGGCTACGGCAAAGTGAATTTTTTTCCTCGAGTTGATCAAGTATTTAATTTCGCCAAAGTCAAGCATGTATGATTGTTTTATAAAGGAACACTGCAAACATCACTTCTGTATTAATTTGTTCTCTTATATTTGCGTAATGTCTTCTTCTTCTTCAACAATGTTGACAGGTTGACATTACACCGGACTTAGACGGGTAGATTCAGCTGTGACTATGTAAGACTATTATTGCACCGGCATTGTTTTAGTTTGGCCGGGTGGCTGAATCGAGCCACAGACAGACGGACGACATACAGACATACAGACAGACCAAAATTTCTGTGTTTAAGTAGCCCAAGAAAGACTATCGCCTTTAAAACATCTGCAGCATGCGGCAGTCTGCTCGGCAATGGATGGGGGTCAAGAGGTACCGATGCGAGGAGCAGTTGCCATCCACATTGCTTCAGGAAGTCACGCTGGTCGTGGGGGTCCTGGAGTGGACGGACGGTAGTGAACCCGTGTTCGAGCGACGGCGAGCGGGAGTTGAGAAGGGAGCTCGCCAGAGCGTGAGCGGCCTCATTCCGAAGCCGCCCGCGCGGCCGGGAACCCAGGTTCCATGTTCGTCCACATTGTTTTGTACGAAAAGTGCACGGCAGCTGCTCTTAGTTTGATGAGTTAGGCAGCCGTGCCGTGGAATCTGCTGTAATTTTTGGATGGCCTGAAGGCAATCTGTGGGTGGTTGGCATCGGCACGGGTAGCCTGAGCGGATCGCTGGAAAGCGTGGGGCGCTTTGGTAATCTTTCGTGTATTGGATTGAGCCGGGAGGCATTTCATCCTCCCATGGAGGAATCTTTGGAGGAATGTTTGGCAGGTCGGTATGGTGCACGGCGGAGTCCAGCAATAGTAAACGTTGACCAGAAAGAGTCCATGTGCGGCGTCTTGAGTGATTGCGCCTCCACTATTTGATAGTCGTAAATAAATAAAATACAAATGTATAAACAACATACACAGCACAAAGAACACAGGAAAGGGCTTGCGCATGTTTATTCGAACAGAATCTCGGGTTATTGTAGCAAATATTTCATTCGCTTATACTGAGGAGGGTGTGACAAACTCCCCTTTTTGTTTCCTCTTTGAAGTTTAGCTGCTTTGTCTATTCAAACAAAGCAAACTTGTCCGATGAAATATACACTAGACTCGCGATAATGCATACGCGGAAGATTCAAACATTGGTTTATTCAAACAAATTTCAAAATTTTGGTTGACCAGCCATGTTTTCAAAGTACGATAGCACCGCTTGATTTAAACTACGTCAGTACGTAAATTCGGTTAGCTCGTACCTTTTGCTTGACCGTGCTGTTCAGTATTTTGGGGGAATCTTGCATTACTGAATATATGCAGATGTCTTATCAAAACACTAGTTGGTATGTTGCCCCGAGTCGTATTTATGAGAACGTCTGATAATTCAAAACAAAATCTTGGGATCTCTTCGAATTTGAGTTATCGCGAGTATGTTGTCCCGAGTCATATTTATGAGAACGTCTGATAATTCAAACAAAATCTTGGGGTACCTTCGAATTTAAGTTATCGTGAGTCTACTGTATATGTATATTCAGTCGTAGTATCTCAATAATTGATGAGGCTAATCCCTCTTCTGTGGCGAGGTGCGCACAAACTTACGATACTTCTTTTTTACCTCACAACACGAAAATGAACCATTTTGCAATGGCGCTGAACCTAGGCAAAATAAAGATAAGAAAAACTGCCTACAGCTGAGGGACATCAAGCCACCTATTATAACGGACAATAATCCCAGGTATTCCATGCCTTATTCTCCATTAAAAGGCATGCCGATCTGATGCATACCCTACCTAGCACCTGTATCACAGTCAAAAAAGTTGAAGAGTGCTGGGCACTCCTGTGTAAAAGTAAAATCTTTTGTCCCATATTTCCCTCCCTTTTGAAGCGTTGGGCTACTCCTCATAGGAGTGGCGCGTGGCCCCGAAACGAGAGGCGAAATACTTCTCGTGAGAGTCAGTTAGTCACTTCGAGGCGGAGTGCCTTAACCCTGTATCAGAATTACAATACCATCTTCACGGCAGCGTTCCGCCACTCCTTTTAAAAGTGAAGGTCTATTGGCTGCGGCGTTCCCGGATTCTGCGGAAGGGCACTCTCACTCGGAAAGAAGCCCGTTACGTCCCAAGAACGTTCGGCTTTCCCCGCGAGGGAGCGTGTTTTCGCTCCGCCTGCTACCACCCCCACCCTCCAAACGACAGTGCTGTAGACATTCACAATCAAACAGCAAAGGACAAGTAGTTTCAAAGCATGGAAAAGCGGATGTGCACCCGAGCACTCCGAACACGATGCTGAAAAACCTCCGCTCACAGTAGGGGCCTTACACTGACTGAATAAACTTTATTGAAGGAAAGATGGAGGAAAGGGGAAGGGAAGAAAAAGATGAAAGAATCATAGGTAGAACCCTTTGTCCAGGGCTCCAGTGGCTTCTGCTCCCGTCTTTGCCCGGCTGATTAGGTCGCTTTGGATCTGTAAGTCGGGGCTGGCGAGGGCGGCCTCCCATGATTCACGGGAAGTCAGTGGCGGGTTCTTTTGGTGTTCGGCCCCTTCCGAGAGGTGTGGGCAGGCTCACGTGGCATGGAAGAGGGTAGCAGTCTCTCCGCATAGCCTGCAGTCTTCTGTGTAGTCAGGGTGCCGTTGTTGGAAAATCTTCGCCCAGCGAGATTTATGTATGAAGGTGTTTGTTTGAATCTTACGTAGCATCTGGGCTTCACTTGCTGTTAGTTCACGATGCGGGATTGGATATGTAGCCCGCTCTTTTCTGGTATTTTGTAGGTATTCCCCGTACGTAGTGGTGCTTGGGTATCGTAAGGCGTCAGTCACAGGGGGGTGGTGAGTGAAGTCGCACGCACGCCTGTTCGCCGCCTCGTTACCCGGCAGTCCCTCGTGTCCGGGGGTCCACGTAATGTTGTGAACTTTCTCGAGGGATTCCGGAAGTACCTTTCTAAGTGCAAGTGGTATTCTTCCTGCCGCTAGCATTCGCACAGCCGCTTGCGAATCGGTGATGATGTTGAGGCCGCGGCCATTTCGTTCTCCCCAGCGAATCGCGAGAAGGAGGGCTCCGGTCTCCGCGTGCTTTGTGGGGGTGTTTCGCATGGTGATGCAGTCTATGATGTCCCCTTCACGGGTGGTCACCACTAATGCCGCCGTTTCTTCGTCATACTTCGCTGCATCGACGTACACCGTATTATCGTGATGTTCGAATTTTTTTGTGCAGGAAATTGACCCTGGCCTTTCTTCTTTCTACGTGGATATTAGGATGCATGTTTTTTGGAAGGGGCAGCGCTTTGATGTGGGATCGTTGTGCAGGGTTTAGTTCTGTTTCCTGCTCTTGGCGTCTGCGATCGGGTGGATCGCCTACTTGCCATAGGATCGCCCTCCCCGTGCGGGACTTTTCTAGTCGTATTCGTTGTGCTTGAAAGGTGGCGTGTTTTATCTCTTCCATGGTGTTCGTGAGCCCAAGGTGAGTGAGCTTCTCATTGGAGGTGAACTGGGGTAGGTTGAGGGCAGCTTTAAACGCTGTGCGTATAATGGCGTTGATGTGCTCTTCGTCCGACTTTGTGAGATTTTGAAATGGTAGACTGTAGCCGATACAAGGGATAATCATTGCTTGTACTATTCGGACGGTGTCTTCTTCCCTCATTCCATTCCGGTTGTTTGTTAGCCGCTTGATGATGCGTGCCAGTTGGGAAGATTTAGCGCGCAGTTGCGTTATGGTGTCCGCTCGAGCATTTCCTCGAGCAATGGTGGTGCCCGCTCGAGCAATCCCGAGTATTCTTATTTGACTCCTCTCTGGTATGGGCGCTGTTCCTATATATAGTTGAATTGGGTGTTTTTGGACATTTCTGTGGTGCAGTGGATTCGTAGGAATTCCGACTTTTCTGGAGCGCATTTTAGGCCGTTCTCCAAAGCAAGCTTAGATATCCAATTCACTGCATTTTGAAGATTTTGCGCCTTTTCTTGTAGGGAGCCTCGGTTTGCCCAGAGTGTAATGTGGTCTGCGTAGATCACGTGTCCGACATTTTGGAGTCCCTGTAGTTGTTTGGCGATTTTAATCATGGTGACGTTGAATAAAAGGGGGGATATGATAGATCCCTGTGGGGTACCGATGTTTCCCTGCTGGAACGGATCTGTTCGTAGTTCCCCCAGGCCGATCGTCGCTGCCCTGTTTTCAAGGAAGGCCGCGACGTAATTGTAGATTCTTTCGCCACAGCCTATTTTGGTCAGAGAATCTAGTATGGCTCGGTGGGGGCCTTACACACAGTGGACTTACGCTGCCCTCGGTCGTGAGCCTCCGAAAATGCACTATCCTCGCTATCTTTCCAAGTCTCGCCGTTCCTCTCAGGGGTGGCGACACTGTCCTTACTTGAGCCATTCGCAACGAGCTCAGATGATTCTTTCCTCGGCAGTTTCTCAAAACTGTACCCCTTGTCGCGTAACAGCTATTCCGACCTGTTCGAGAATAGGTACCTGTATTCAGGCCAGGTCGTCGGAGGCATTGCCGAATCAACCGGCGACCCACGTTGCCAGACTGGATTTCCGTGGCTCCGCCAACTGCAGCGAAACTTTGTTTTGCGTGTTTTTACTTTTTGTTTTCTGCTTGCCGGAGGAAAGGCGGGTGCATCTGACGACTAAGTTCCGTACATTACGTGCTGGCACTCCGGCACTCCGAGTTCGGTCGTCGCTGTTTCGCGTTCGCTTCTACCGGCGTCTTCGGATTTGTGATCTTCGCCTTCCATACGTCGCAACCCTGGACTCTGAGACTCGCTGTTAATTATTGGTTGTGGCGCTGGCTAATCACTGAGCGGAAGCGGTTTGGCCGGTTGGGTAAAATCAAGAGACTGATCACTTGCGGTTACGTAACGACACCAGCGATAATTGCTGTACTGGATGAGCAGTGTGTCTTGACTTTTACCCAACCGGCCAAACCGCTTCCACTCACTGACTAGCCAGCGTCACTATCAATAATTAACAGTGACTCTGGCTAGTCAGTCAGCGGAAGCGGTTGGTCCGGTAGGCTGAAATCCGGTTTTTACCCAACCGGCCAAACCACTTCCTCTGACTTGACTAGCCAGCGTCACTATCAATAATTAACAGCGACTCTCATTCAAAGCCCAGGGTTGCGACGTGTCGCCGGCGAAGATCACAAATCCAAGGCGGCCGTAAAGGAGCGAACGGGAAACGGCGCCGACCTAACTCGGAGTGCCGGAGAGCCAGCGCGCACTGCACGGAACCAAAGCAACTTAGTCAGACGCACCACTCGGTCCCCCGGCAAGAAAAAAGAGAAAAAACCAAAAACAAGCAAAACAAAGTTCCCCTGCCGTTCGCGAAGCCACGGAAATCCAGTCTGGCAACATGGGTCGCCGGGTAGTGGGATGATTCGACGACGCCTCCGAGGACCCTGTCCTGTATTCCGGAAGAAGTTGTGGGGATACAGCCGCCTGCGTGACAAGTTCACCAAACGGACCTCCGATGCTGACCTCAACAATCGGCAGCCGCGCATTCCGTGACGCTACGGCCTGGTTCACCCAAAGACTGTCGCGTCAGCTCATCCGCTTCAACGTACGATGGATTCAAGGTGTATGTATGTATGTATGTATGTATGATTGTATGTATGTATGCATGTATGTATGTATGTATGTATGTATGTATGTATGTATGTATGTATGTATGTATGTATGTATGTATGTATGTATGTATGTAGACAGAACATAAGTGTTGGCAGTCAAGAAAACCTCGGAAAGCTAAGGGGACGTTGTGGTGGGCCATAGAAACAGATGAAGAATTTTTTCAGTCAGAACGAAAGTGGTGACAAAATAGCCGCCGGGTGGGATCCGAACCCACGACCTCCAGAATACCGGTCTGGGGCAGAATACCGCACCATACCGGTATTCTGGAGGTCGTGGGTTCGGATCCCACCCGGCGACCCTTTTTTCACCACTTTCTTTGAGTCAAAAAATTCTTCATCTGCTTCTACAACCCGCCACAACCCCCGCCCCCCCCCTCCTCCCTTTGCTTTCCGAGGTTTTTTGACTGCCAACCCTTATGTTCTGTATTATTTGTACCGAGCCCCTCATTTCCCATTTTCTGATTCGCTGTATGTATGTATGTATGTATGTATGTATGTATGTAT
Source organism: Haemaphysalis longicornis (assembly GCF_048455015.1). Classification (NCBI taxonomy): domain Eukaryota; kingdom Metazoa; phylum Arthropoda; class Arachnida; order Ixodida; family Ixodidae; genus Haemaphysalis; species Haemaphysalis longicornis. Next base: position 149,633,266 of record NW_027526361.1, read on the forward strand.
GTATGTATGTATGTATGTATGTATGTATGTATGTATGTATGTAAGTCCACCGTCGCCTCGGAGTCGGAAAGAACTCGGCACGGTTTACCGTTGACCAGGAGTTCACGTACGTACGGCTCCAGAAACTGCCTGCTGTCCTCACTCTGATCCAGTAGGTGAAAGACCAGTTTGCCCTTCTTGCAACTCGCAGCGAAATGCCCCGTCTCGCCTCAGTTGTAACACCCAGCCTGTTTGCGCGCTTCAAAAGCTTTTTGTCGGCGCTGCTCCTCAGCGTCTGCGCTCTTTTCGTTTTCCCTGTCGGTTTCACTACCCGTGAAAACGACTTTTCTAGCTCCACCGTCTTCCTGCGAAGCTCTGCCTTTCGGCCCTGACTTATCAGACCTCTGCCTGAACGCTTTTTGGCCGTCTTTTGGCCTCTGCGCACCTCGACGTGCGACGAACTTGTCGGCTAGCTGAGCTGCATGATCCACGTTATTTACCCGTCGCCTGTCTTGCACTCAAAGTCTCAGGTTTTCTGGTAGACGGCGGTAAACCTGCTCGAGACTAAAGCACTCAACTACTTTGTCGTACTCTCTGATAGCCTTCGACTCTTTGAGTCACTCTTCCATGTTAGCCCTCACCTTATGGGTGAACTCCGAGTACAACTCGCCTAGAGCTTTCTCGACTTCGCAGAATTTCTGGAGAAACGGCTCTGCCGACAGCCTGTACTTACACAGGAGGCTCGACATGGCTTTCTCGTACTCCTCCGCTTCCTCCATTGGCAAGCGGGCCATCACGTCAGATGCCTCACCCGGCAAAAAGCGTAAGCAGCTTTTGCGGCCATCGGTCCATCGGTCTCGGCTAAACTGGGCCCTCTCGCGCGTACGCTTGAAAGTGACCAAAAAAAACCGGTGTGTTCTCCTACCTTGTAGGGTCGCATTAGGTCACTCATTCCCAACGCAGGTCGCTCAGCTGCCGCAGACTGCGCTGCTGTCAGTCTGACGCCCAGGTCGAGGCGCTTCGATATCGAGAAGCTTTATCTCTAGCTCTCGTGCTGTCGCTTTTCTCGGTCGAGTAGGAGCTCATGCTTTCGTTCCTCTCGATGGCGCTCAGTCTCTGCAGCCTGACGTTTAGCGGTCTCCCTATCATTGATCGGCTCAATCCACTAGGACAGCTCGTCATCGTCAGCCCCAACACCGAGTATAGCCTGTATCAGCTCTGGCTTTCTCAGCGCGTCCAAAACATCCAAGCGGAACTCTTTTGCAAGGTCCAACAACTGCGGTTTTTTGAACGCTTTCAGATTATTGGCCTTTCTAGAGTACTGCATTCCCACTGCTCAAAAATTGTTTTGCGCGAACACCCCACGCTACAAAGCCACACGCCCTACCAGCTATTTTCAGAAGCCTGGTAAAACTCAGTGAAGAAAGATCCCGCACTTACCATTAACCACCGTGATTTCTGCGAAGTCCTAAGCCGCCTTGACGTCCGTGGTGTTAGATCTCGCACCGCTGGCTCCAGGTGTTACGCAGTTGCCATCCGACCACTGCCAACCAGTTCTTGCATACGGGCAGGCGTACCCGAGCCCAGGTCCGTCGCCTCCGACATGCGTGTGGTAGCGTGGTGAAGCGATCGGCCAGCCAATGTTTGTGTCGTGAAGAAGACCAGAAGCCAAGGCAAACTGAACTTCTTTACTGCATGGCGAGACATGAGCCAAAGTCAGACAAGAACCCGACGGGTGAGGTTACAATATATGACTCGAGCAGAGTGACAGCATTGATTCACTACTCGAACAGGAATGAACTTCGGTGCTTTGGGCTCGTATTTATACCCAAAGCGCTAACGGTCAAACAAGCGTTCCCTCTAGATTGTGCACACGACATGAAGGGCACATATGTACACAACCCTCTTTCCAGAGTTCGTGAGCGGTCGGTAGTAGCGGCGCACGCTGTGTCTCAGAGAGGGGAAAGAGGAGGTCTCCGCAACGGCTTCCGCGTCCTTCGGACAAGTCTCTGGATGTCTCGTCTGCCACCGCCGAAGTTTGAATCACGCAGAGAGAGGCGACAGCGATCCGGGCCTTCCCAGACATGTAGCGGCGTGTTTGGATCCGTCGGCCGCAAGCGTGAGTCACAGGCTGGGTCACTTACTCGAAAGGCGCTCGTAGTGGAGGCTTCGCCACACAGCCGAGGAGTGTGGCACAAAGCTTGAAGCAGGGCGGGGGGCTGATTCGTAACAGTCGGGAGGCCAGCTATGACGATGATCGGCCCCCACTGTGGTGTAATATAGGGCGACACTACGAACGGGAAGGGAGAGCAGCGCCAGAGAAGGGGAATCCCCGGGAGGCTTTCAATGTATACTTAGATCGATAAGCTCGAACAAAAGCACCGTTTACCCTTGATACTTGGTCAAACGTTTCGAGGATTCCATCATTATTATCATCATCATTAAGGCACAAGAATAAAGTTGGCGTTGCTGCAAGGCATTTCAGCGTACGATACCTCTGACGGCGCAAGTGAGCCGATACAAGCTTCGCTAGAAAACAGAACATGCGTGCTCCGATGGTATTTGAACCCGCGCCTTCACAGTAGCAGCCTGCAGGAGTGAAGCAAAAGTTGTTATTCTGGTCCCTTTCTTCGTGCCACATGCCTACTTTAGGGATTGGTCAGCATTCGGGACCTTCGGGGGGGTGAATGTGCCCGCTTCCGAAAGTTTACAAAACTGGGGATTGGAAGCGAAAAAAAAATATAAAATAGTGCAAGCTGCGGTACACCGGAACATGATGGCATGTTCGTAGAGCAGGTGTACACCAGCGACGCGGAATTTTTTTTCTTGCAGCTCTGGCTACCTGCTGACGTAATCATCATCGTAAGACGAAGAAATGAAAACAAAGAGATGCGAACATGATTTAGCAAGAAAGAAAAGGCCCACGTAGTTTGAGCCAAAAGACAAAAAATAATGAATGTCAATAGTGATAAACAAATACCACATAGAAGTAAACAAATTGTTAATACGTATCGCCAGCCTCTCACATTTAAAGCACGGAAGCAGACTTCAGTGCACGAGGATTTTTTTATTGGTGCCCGTTGTAATGTTTTTAGCTCCACAGACAACCATTATGCGGATAGCACATTTATTTGGTAATATTCAGGGTCACACAAACTATGCTCGGGTATTGCGTCAAAAGGAAACTAGCTGAAACACGGCTTCCTTTTCTATGCTAACGTAAATTAAGTAGAACACGCTGCTCCTTGACCCTAATATATGCTGTTGAAAACGTCCACGGAGGCAAGGAAGGAGGCCGTCGTCGATACAAAAAGGGAACCGACTTTCATGCAGCCATCTCGTCGCCTCGCCTAGTCGTCGTCATCTTCTTCGCCTATGCGTCTGTTGAGCTCGGTACTAGCTCTTCATCTTCATCCAGAGATTCAACACCTGCGTTTAGCTTTTTGCCTGTTTTTTTTTCGCTTTGCTGCATGTTGTAATTGGTTGCATTATTATCTCGGTGTGAGGTCGTCCAAGCAGTGAGCTACCGCAGTAACGCCGACTTTAACGGCCATGTCTTAGAACTCTGGAGTGTTCTATCTAATGCTGATAACTGGAGCGGCACACTTGAACTTCGGAGTAATGCCCCCGGTTAGTGTAGATAACCGTAAACCAGGGCAGGAGAAAACGAGAGTTGAGAAAAGCTGTTGTCTGGGCAAATTCGTCAAATGAGCTATCGTTCGTCACAAATTTATGGATTACTACCTTCACGTAAGGTGCTCGTAGGATCAGTAATGAAAGTCGGACAGCGAAGAATATTATAAAATTTTTAAACGAGAAGAAGGAAATCCTTAGAGAAAAAAATATGCTAGAAAAAATGACGCGCACAATAAAAATACAATTTTATTTTATGCAAGATCGACATGAAGGAATTGTATTATTAATCTGCGAATTCATATTTGAAATATTCAAATAAAGGGGTGCATGAACTCCGGAGTAGTCGTGTTTTAGGATCGACTAGACAAACATATTTCTTTAATGGTGGCTGGGAGGATAGGAGGCGCTGAGTAAATATGCCAAATGTGTAAATGTAAGTCTGGTTTGCCAAAGGTCGGGAACTTTGTGTTGATCCCCTTTTAATACTTCCAGTTGCCTTTTTAACGCTTCACGAGCCAGCGGCCAGTCGTTATGTAGTCTTACAAATCAGCAATGGGTGTTTCGTGCCCCCATTCCTCGAACAGATTATTTGCAGAAAACGTCTCCTGGAAGGCCTGGGTCCTGTGGTGTTGGGACACTGGCGGTATTCTTCGTAGTGTTCCGAGTTTGGCCTGTAAGAGTAATTCTTAGTGATGAGCTGCTACAACGGGCCGTTAACACGTCGAAGGTTTAAGGTGCCCATGCGTCTGCCATGCTGTCCTAGCAAACCAAATTGTTCGAATAAGTTGAACACAAAATAAATGGTGCTCCTTAGAGGCTCTTGGGCAGTGATTCTCCTTTTCGCGTGGCTATTTTAAATCGGCCCAGCGGGTGTTCATTCCAAACAACAGCCTCCAGCGAGCAATCACAATCACGACCGGATAAAACGAAAGATAGACACAAAAAGAAGGGACGCAAATTACTCTGTTATTGCCCACTTCCACATTGCAGAATATCATTGAGCGCCGTCTGATAGAATCGCCAGACGCGTAAGAAGAGGTCGAGGACGAATACTCTCTTACAAAGAAAGGGGCATCGTATAGCCCTGGTTGAGCAACACAGGAGACGAAAGGCAGAGAAAACGTCCTGGCAGACCCCTTTGGCCGCTCTCCAAGAACGAACGCCCCGCACACTACCGATAGCAGCTTGCCAAGAAAAACACCGCCATGAACCGCAGCAAGATAGACAAACAATACCTCTTGAGTAAACGTGCGGTTAACGCTTCGACCCCACGCAGCCAATTATTTGTTTAGCTTAGAAACCAATTGGCTGCAAGCTAAGAATTTGTGTTTCTCTAAGATTACTTTTCCACATACGCTTCGAATCGAATGAAGTTAAGGAGCGCTTAATTACCTCCTCATCATTAAGGGAGGGCCGAGTAATCACTCCTTGTTCGTTTGTGAAAGCGTGCGTGCGAGTTGGTATGTAAACATCGCGGCCAGTGGAAATTTCTGAATCGGCCTTGAGCCACTGGCGGTTCTTTCATTGTCACTGGCCAATCTCCTAAGTGGGTATGCGAGGATATGTGTAGCTATTCTGACGTCGGAGCGAAGTTGACCTCTGCAAATAAACCCTGAGAGGCACCCTGGACTAAGATACCTTTGGAAAAAGAACTTTATTTCTTGGCTTTGATTTTACTGCAGCTGACATCGTTGCTTCAGAGTACCATGCAGTTCGTACGCGTGAGTTGAGTTGTGGGTGGGTATGTTGACGCCCCGCCCAATAGAAATTATGAATAGAGTGCTGATAAGCTCGCAGTGGCTCGTGTGAGTAGTGGCCTATCCATACGGACGAGATTCAATTTTCAGCTCACTGTAGGCCACGCACTACTGGTGCGACGCAGAACTTGGTACAAATGTGGTGATATGCTACGCTCAGAACTTAAACCGCCTTCAAAGATACTAAAGTATTGTTATTTACAAAAAGAGCAAGTGCTACTGATCTAAGCTAGCATTTTTTTCAATAAACAACCCGGAACAGAAAAAGCCAGACGTAATGGGGCTTGAACCCAATCCGAAAACGGAAAAATGCCTCTATGCCAGCTGCTAATCTACAGAGGCCTAATAGCGAGGACCTAATAGGTTTTTTCTGTTTTCGCCATGGTATTTGTTGCACTACATATCCATGTAGGAAACGATATTTACAACACATATTTACAACTATGTACACATACAAATTAGTTGATTAACACAATGAACATTTGTGTACACTTAGTTTAAAACGGGGGCAACATTCAACAACTGATGAGGAGGGTGTGAGCACGTTTAAGCAGGTTATAAAAGAGGTTGCGGATGTGTTAAAAGCTCGCCACACGGCGACGAGGGGTGTAACTGCAATTCCGGCCGTCAGTGATTTGGGAGGGTAATGTCACGAAGATAAGACAGAAGGAGAAATACTGAACCTTTATTTCAAGCAACGCGGGAGATTGTCCTCATTGCGGAAGATTGTCCTCAACGCGATGTCCTCATGCCAGGTTATCCTGGACTAGTGCCGCCAACTGCGTCCAGGAGATCGGCTAAGGTGGGCCTTGCATGTTTTTGGTTGGCCCTCCACTTTTCTCGGCAAGAACTTGGGAGCGGACGCAAAGATTCAAGAATACTAAGCAGCTGGTTCAAGTTAATTCCAAGTATTCTCCCTGCGGTTTCCGCAAAACAAAATAGGAAGAGGGGAAGGAACAAGACGGAGGCTAAACGCTGTCGTGCTAACAACTGCGGGCTCCTCTGCTCCAACCACGACTCGTTCTACGAGGGCACATGAGTATTGGTGAATCAGCCGTAAGCTTCTAACGGCTGCTCTCCTTCCCCTTGGCCAATATACCTAACTGGCTAGGCTGTAAAGAAGTCGGTATTTTAGATAAGAGGTGCCAAGGTACATGCAGCGACTAGGAATTTTATTGACATTGTCTGGATACGGGCATCGTCACCAAGTTAGCCAACTAAGGCGTGAGTTACGTTCCAGCATTAGGAGTTGGTTCTTAGAGCCCCACTCTTGCAGGCGGCGGGTATAGATATTTGTATGAAACCTTAGAAACTCTCCGCTGTCTTTTGTAGACCGGGAAGTGTCATATTCTTCCGGGTAATCAGTGCGAAAATTACTGTTTTGCTTACAATTGCCCAATGAGCTATCTCACGCCATCACCGTAGCTCCAACATCGATATGAAATATAGACGGAAGGCTAAGCAAGAAAAGCAACTACCAATATAGAAACTTACTAACGAGTTAAACGACTGCGCAGAAAGAAAACAGAGTGGGAGTATATGAGCCGCAAAGTGTCCAACCTGCCGTCAAGACTGTTATTTCGGTTTTGCGAGATGGTTATCCCCCTATATAACAAGGTACGACTGATAAACGAATGAAAGAAGTTGAAATGACAGCTATCTGCCCCTTTTAGGAAACCCGGTGCTGTAGTTGTCTCGCTTTTACTGTCAAATCACTTTTACGTTGCTTTTTAGTTGAAACAAGCTTTCTATTTTCACTGGTTCTCCGTAGGTAGAGAAGAAAGGTGACCTGCTTTAGAATGCAGGGTGGAGGGAGGAGGCATGGTTAAAGGGCGCGGGGTGGTCACGAAAAGGTGAAAATGCAATTGTGAACATCAAATCGAGGAGGGTAGAGGTAGTGAAAGGATGGGAAGTGTGGGAAAGGAGACTAGAGTGAGGAGGTAGGGGGGCCAGTGGAGGATGACCGGGAGGAAATGCCGTTTGTTAACACAGATGTGTAAGGAAACTTGAAAAAAGGAAGCAACATTACAATAAAAGTCCTCAGAAATATTCCCTTCTCGACTTGCCTACATCTCGCACGGCTCTCCCGGTATTCTGGTCCATTGATGGCATCCTCGAGCCTGTTACGTCACCACTTCAACATACGGCCTGCATAAATACTGCTGCCGTTAAGGACTCATCTGCCAAGGCGTCGAACCGTTGGCGGCACCGCCGCGTTCAGTCCGCGTGGCCTAACGGATAAGGCGTCTGATTCCGGATCAGAAGATTGCAGGTTCGAGTCCTGCCGTGGACGCTGTTTTTTTTTTCTTTTTTGCCACGTTTTTTTCAACCCTCGTTAGGCCATGCGCTTCAGTGCACTCACTATTTTCAGTATATTTTACCAACTCTACTCCCCACGAACACAAAGAAATAAAAAAGGAGTTTTTAAAAGTACCGCAGGCTTTGTCAGGGCTTCAAACCCGTAAGCAGAGATAGGTTTCCCTAGAAATTTTACTTTTTCTTGAATGATTCCCTTTCTAGGATTTCGTTATACGTTATTTTTGTTATTTTTATCAGGTGATATCATACTTTAACAATTTTTTTTCTTCGTTTGTTTATACCTATAGCCAACAAGACAGGCCATTTTTGCTCGGAAGAGCAAGGCTTATCTTCTGTCGAGAGGCATTTCTATGTTGTCACGCTTAATCACACTCTGATAAAGCGACAGACGTGGTTCTATAGAAGGTGTGACACCTAGACCTCTCACAGTAAAATTGGAGGGGTGTCTGCTTGCTCTGAGGCAAGCATCGTCGTAAACGCACTCACATGGCTACACCAGTCACACCGAAACCCCAGTAACCGTGTAAAGAGGGCGAGAAAGAAACGACATTAAGTGAAGGTATTTCTGTAATCGTTGCTGAAGTATTCTATTTATTTTGAACGCTCGGGTTTTTTCTAACTCTCAACAAAACGGGTGCCTTCGTTTTATGCCGGCGACCGAAACCATTTGCCATTGTCGGTACCGAACCGGAGCCCTAGCGCTCAACACCGTAACGCTTTAGAAGCGGAGCCACAATGGCGGGTGGCCCAATTCCCTAACGTAAGCGGCCCAGAAACCGCGAGACTTGGTTTCAGATAGTCTGGCGACATCCGCGTTGCATATCGAGGTTGAAGGTCGGAACCATGGAGTTTCAAATTATACCTAGAGCGGAAACTGTCGCTGCAATCACACGGCGCCATAAAAATTGTGGGCAGCGTGAGGACCGGATTGGCACCAAGTGGCTAGTGCAAAGTGGTATGCATTGGGCTTGTTGGCTCTGAGCTGTTCGTTATTTATGTTTTCAATATGCTTTTCGTTTTCGGCATGCCACTTTCTGGCAATCAATCGCTTTCACAGATATATCTAAATAACAGCGTGATCAGCCCATAACGCCTGTTCTCGCGTTAGCAGAAAGTTCCTCAAAGGAGCCATGAAGACAAAATACAAGTTGGGCTTATTAGAAAGACTGCTTAGGCCCGATAACAATTATACCAATATCATCGCAACAGAAAACGTGCGAAGCAGTCTCGACCCCCTGGTCAAGTCTGTAATGGGGCCTCTAGTCTGTAATGGGACCAAGTCTGTAATGGGACCGCATCACTTGAATGCTAACGTGCAGTTAACGCACAGAAAACAATGTTTCATTGTTGGCCCGTATGACGTCATTCTTGCTCATAACACGTCACTGTGGTGCAATATTTGAAAGTTTTTAAACACTTCTTGCTTTTTTTTTGTTTAAAAACATCTTTTGTGGCTGTAATGGCGCTGAGTGAGATACTGAATCCTAGTTCTTTCAAACTAAACGAAGTTGTATTTCCTGGTAGGAGAAAACGTGGCGCAAACTAGACGTAGACGAAAGAAACGAGGTAAGACATATACAGGCGCCTGTATATGTCTTACCTCGTTTCTTTCGTCTACGTCTAGTTTGCTCCACGTTTTCTTCTTCCTAAAAGGAAGAAGAACCAACTATCTCAGCAACAAGTTTTGTTACGTTGTATTTCCTCTTCATGGCTCCTTTAAAGGAGCCCTAAACAGGGTTCCAGAGGTTACGATTCTACGTGCAAAATCACTGAAGTCCTATCCAAGGAACGTCCTGCCTCAAAAATGGTTTAACAGCGTTGAGCATTAGCCGCGTTATCGTTCATTAAAAACGGTCAGCAATAAGGCCTGGAGCTTTTACCCATACGGATAATATACTTACTCTAGAGGGAAAGCGCGCCGCTGAGCCAATGCATTGGAACCGTACGACACACCGTGGCAGACATGATACTACGACTTGAAGGTTGCCAGCTGAGCTTTTGCTTACTAAAGATGGCGAAAGCGATGGGTTGTAATCTGGCAACGTGCTACTGTGGCGTTTCCGCATCCGGCTAGCGAAGCATGCCGGGATTAATTGTAACATGGCGGACCGCTTGCCAGGCGGATTTTGTGTAGGCGGCGTCGACAGAGTAGTTTATCTCCTGTGGGTAGGTAACCGACGTGTTTTCGGTTTAGCGTACGTGTGACATATATGTACTGAGACTGCTTGAGCAAGATGTGGCAACGCTCACACAACAGTTGCCTAAGATCGAATGCGACTGATCGCATGCGCGGGGGCGCCAAGGAGTCAGCTGATCCGTACTCCGCGCGGCGCGCACAGAAAAATGAATATCCGTATGATCTACGTGCATTTTTGCGCTGAGCCGCTTTATTTGCCATTCTGGGACATTTTTCGAGTCGCTCAATGCTTTTCAAACAAAGTGACGTGAACTCTGGCTTTAGCTCAATGTAAAACCTTTATTGACACACACAAAAAAACATCGCATGGGCCAACGCTGATATTGCCGGTGAGTTGCTGCGCTTTGAAGCACAGGAACGAAAGAGCGCGGTCGATCACAGGCCAACGGAGTAGAAGAATGCATTGCAAGGGAGTATGCGAAATACAGTCCGCGGCGTGTCCCGTTTTCCTTTCTGTCTGTGTTCGTCAAGTTCTAGCTGCTTTACCACTTCAAAGGGAAAGCTTGCGAGACTGAATGCGCAGTATTGAATGGGCAGTAATTTACCGCACAGAGCGCGCGAGCAGAGAACACTTACTTATTGATTAATTGTGACTGATTAAAAAAGAAACCGCATTTCGTTACCTATTTTTTCGTTCTACCTTCACGAACGTTTGCGCGAAAGTTCGAAGCACGAAGAACTGTAAGAAGTTCCATGAATAAAACAAGTGGATCCGAATGATTATAAAAGCTTATTTTATTTCTCTTCCAACAGGAAGGATCTGTGGCTGCCACTCCGTAGCCTGTAGTGAACTTGCGGTAGTCAATGTTAGTTCGGAATCGCTGTTCCGGCGTCAGTTTCAGGGGCAATAGATAGGGTGAAGAAAGAATGACAGCCTCGCAAGCGCCCGGGGGGGCACTTGCTCAGCGCATGCATCCGAGTTGTGCCAGTTGTCACATTTTGTACGCACGCTGATCTGAGCTGGAGACTGCACACACTGTGCAAGTCAGGCGCAAGGGCCTCGCCACTTCCTAGCACACTTAAAGAAAATCGAAACCAAAACTGAACTATGTACTTGCTCTTTCTCCTCTAATTAGAGCTTAATTACACTAAATTTTTTATAAAGCTAGTTTTAAATACTAAGGCAATAATTTGTAACTGTTTTGCTTCAGTTCTTTGTCTTAGTTAAATAATTACGGAACAACTATTTAGAAGGCTGAACACATTAGCTCTGGCAACCATGGGAATTGTATTATGTCAGCGCCCACGATTCATACGGTCTCGGAGCTCGCTTTACCACCCTGCTTTTACCCTCTCATTGCGCCTCCAAAGCAATGTAGTAGCTGCGGCGCCACCTCCCGGGCACATACCATCTAGGGAAGCAGGGCAACGCCCTGGCTGGTTCGAGATGCCCGCATTCATTGGCTCCGAAAGGCTCCACGGCGCGATTGTTTTGGGGAGTCGATGGCCATGTTCTTCCTACTACTGCCGCTACTGCCGAGCGGGGCCGGTAGGCGGTCGCCCCGCATCAAACTGCCGGGTGGCCATGCTCCTCGCCTCAGGCGTGGTAGCGTCGGCACGTCAGTTTTACGATAGCAGAAACGATCGTTTCGAGGCCATACAGGGAGTCGCAAAGACAACGCGCTCGCTCACAGCAGAAATTGAAGACCGCCACCGACGAGTAGCGTACCGCTAGCGTTTTGACATGCGGTGCTGTCACGGCAAACAGGTACCTTCGAGGTGGGCAGAAAAAGCCTAGCATCGCCGCAGTGATTCAGTCACTTCTTTAAAGGGACATTGGAGTGATTTGTAAACATTGCGGGATGAGTAGCGCAAATTGTATTCCGGAGTCCATAAGCCCTGTTTCGACGCTCTTGGTGCGTTTACGCGAATTTATTTAGTAGAAAAATCAATTCGAAAATGCTGTCATCCGCTCTGCATCCTCGCCCATTTTCTGTGGCGTTTTCGTGGGATGTCAGAGGAGATGACTTGGCTTGGCTAGATGACTTGGCTGATGACTTGGCTGACCTTCGAGCGTTTAGTCCACCGGCTGACGACGAGTCGTCGCAATTCGTTCGCTCAGTTGAAACGAAGCCACTACACGTTTGTGAATGGAAGAAGGTGCCTTTCTTTACTTTGTTAGTTTGTAAATTGTATCAAGATCCAAGTCCAGGTCACTGCAAACAAGCCATGCACATGCAACGCTTCGCTGACTGGTACGCTAGTAGGAAAATCTAAGGCCACTTCAAGGCGGGAGAAGAGTCAGCGAAGTCAATATAGGTACTAAGGAAATAAAATCAACTGAAAGGTTTACCGTACTGCGTAAAACTAGGGAGCAGGAAGGTTTTGTTTTTGCTGTGGATGAGCAAGCACAGCGGTCAGCAGCACGACCACACATCTACGAACGCTTTCCCGGTTAAGAAATGCAATTACTAGACGTGAGTTATTGTGTACGTTAGGGGGACGCTTACTGCAGGAGCGCTATACAATAAATAGTCACCTAAGCTGCTTGAAATAGCAAAAAAAATAAAAATCTAAACTGGTTATACATTATATATATCTTATATTTCCGGCAGCGGTAGCGCGGCCCAAGTGCAATAGAAAGGTCGTCCGCGATGCGTCACAAAGAAAAGCAGGAGGAAAAACTTATTGCAAAGCCAGTTACACTTCTTGCTAGACACTGAGGCTCAACAGCCGGGAACTTTTACAAAAGAAATAAGAGAAGTTAAAAATAGGTTGGAGGTCATTGACATCAAAACGTACAGGGGTGCCATAGTGCGCGCACGCGCAGAGCGACTCTGGTTGGGCGAAACGCCAACCAAACGTTCCCTGAGCGAAGAAAAGGGTTATACGCAAAAGAATGAAATTAAAGCTATTCAATACAATATTGTGGTTTCTGGGGACTCCGAAGTCGTGGAGCACACGTTTTTTGAGCATTGTAATGAACTGCTGGGAAGTGAAAAGCAAGGCAGTAAAGATTACGAGGAAACTTTCTTGCCGCCAATACCAAAGTTAAGTGATGACGACAGAGCCAACATGGAGACGCCGTGCAGTTTGCAGGAAATAAATAAAGCCGTCGACGAATTAACCATAGGGAAATCGCCGGGGCCAGATGATTTGGGAGCCGAGTTATACAAGTTCTTCAAAGCAGACATAGCAGCAATTTTGTACAGCGCAATAATGGAAGCGTATGAATCCAAGAGAACACCGATTTCGTTCCAGAAAAGCTATATTGTGTTAATTCCTAAAACTGATGATGCTGAAAAACTGTTGGCGGTAGAGTCGTCTCGGCCAATGAGCTTAACGAATGTTGATTACAAAATTTTCATGAAGGTCTTGGCTAGCAGATTGCAAGGAGTCATAAATACAATTGTTGGAGCCCACCAAACACGTTGAATTCAGGGACGATCTATTTTTACCAATATTCATGTCGCAAGAGGTGTATTAGAGTGTTGCGACGCTCTAGGGGCCCACGTGGCGACGATTCAAATTGATTTGCAGAAAGCCCTTGAACCTGTAGCGGATAACATTCATTTTTCATTGTTAGAACACGTTAACGTAGGATCCGTAATCCTCGAAGGTGTAAAGATGCCGTACACTCAGTGCTCAGCTGGTGTTGTTGTACACAAAATAGTGGGAGAAAGTTCTGATATATTGTTGTTCGTGACGCAGGAGTGCCCCTTGAGCCCCTTGTTGTTTGGGATTTATCTTGAGCCCTTTTGTTTAAAGTGTCTTCAAAATGAAAATATACACGGATTCCGTTTGCACTACAGTGTAGTAAAACTTTTGTCGTATGCTTGTGACATCGCTGTTTTCTGTAGTGATACGAAAACTGTGAGTGAGGTGATAAATGATCTAAAGTGATTTGGCGGGTGGTCTGCCAGTGCAATTAACTGAAACAAGTGCATAGGATTTTGGAACTGTGACTGGAAAAGCAGGCCATTGTTTTTCCAGAACACGCCTTGGACGAGAATTCCGGCCAGGTATCTTGGCATCCCGCTTGAAAACTACCAGGGCACTAGCGAATACCAGGACGGAGAAACGGATAAAGTTAGAGAGAAAGTAACAAAGTGGGGGGTATGGGATCTGTCAATGTTTACCCGTCCGTCAGTATGCAATGTGCTTGCCGTTGCTAATGTATGGTACGTCCTTCAGGCGATTTGTATGTCAAGAAGGAACATACAAAAGCTGCAACGAGTGTTCGCGGTGTTTTCGTGGGCCTCAAGTTGGGAGCGCATGAGTCGAACTAATTTGTTTCGCTGGGTGAAAAGTGGTGGATTGTGACTGGCACATTTGTTTATCCGACAAATAGTTTCTAGGTTTATGTTTCTGAGAGAACAGAGAGATTGCTTTCTTCGTACTGTGGTACAAGTCCGACTACGTGATGTTATTCCAGACGATGTAATTCCAACTTCTGAAATCCGCTGTGTAAGCGTGCGTGGTTTCTTGCGCGAAGTCGTGGGTGGTTTTGGGATTGTGAGGGTTAGGTTTGCCTCGGAGTATTTGAGTAGTGTACCACGGAAGCGTTTGTTCAAAGATATGATTGATGTGTGTCTACCTGTTACGGTTTATCGTCAACTGTATGCAGTTGGATCAGGAAAAGATGTTTTAAAAAGAGCCAAACGAGTTCCAGTGCGTTTATCCGTTAAATCTCTCTTCTTCAAACTTCATAGCTGCATGCTACCGGTAAAATCCTGGCGGCAGGAAAAAGGATTATATGTGCACCCATGGACACTTAAATGTCGATTATGCAAAAGCTTGAAGCAATTGTGCACATCTTTCTGGACTGTTGGGATCGGGTATTCTACTTGGACATCCTACAACGAAACATTAAAAAAGGCCTACCATTAACGCCTTGTGGCAATCGCGTTTTGCCCGTAAACAATGACGGAGGCGTGCCCTATGATATGTTCATGGCGCTTAGTCTGCATTCTACGTGTAAAACTCGCATGACAGTTCAAAATGCCGAAAAGGATGCTCGCACAGTGCGGGAGTACTTCATTGAAAGCGTTATTTATATAAGAGAAGTGTATAGAGTAATGCCCGAAGAACCTGAGTGGTTACCCATTTTTAATGTTCAAGCTCGGTTTAAGATGTGTTAAGCCACCCCCTTCAGCAGACTTGTTGCTGGAGCTACTAATTTGTGTACTCTGCAGTGCGTTTTGTGTTGTCGCCAAGCAGGCAATAAAGAAAAAAAAGCGCCGGTGGCCGAGTGGTCTGGATCCCTCGGTATTTTATTTTTGAAGTCGCAAGTTCGAATCCCCGAGGGTCTTTTTTTCTGTGAGTTCATTTTTTCGTTTCCATCCGATGTTTTCTATTCTGAGTGCACCATTTTTGGCCCGTAATGTGCACTGCTCTGCAAGCGAGTTCACAGAACGCGCACAGACTGACACTGACGCGCTAGCGAGTTCTCGTTGGCGTGCCGTATCCATAAGCACCGACTGCTTGCGGGCAGTGGGCACAGACCAAAATTAGCAGACCCTTGGCCTGGTACAAACACGCTTTTTACGATACAGGCATGACTGAGGTAGGCTCCAAATATGGGAGAAAAACGCATGAAATCTGAGCGTCTTCGGTGACGCGCAGAGCGTTCATCCACTGCGTAGGCCTCGGCTAGTGATCGCTACAATTCCAAGCCGTCCTGGGAGGCTGATCGTAGGCACTTTACAGCCGACAACATGACAGAAGCGCGGTATGGCGATTCTTGAAATATCGAGACTGCCCATCCAACGATAACGTCGGATTCCAAGCATGTTGTTTTACAGAACCGAAACCAAAACTTGTTTGTATGCTAATTCTGGACACCGTCCAGTCACGGTGCACCTCCTCCCGTCCTCACAGCCTTTAGTTTGTGCGGCCGCCGCAGACCACGCATCGTAGTTTTTCTTCTTTCAGTCTTTACAAAATAATTATCGACTTATCATCCGGATAAACGATGAAACGTGTGTTAATTTGAGCCAGTCTATGCAGTGAAAGAAAAAATGGGAGCTTGACATATTCACTTCAGTGTCCCTTTAGGCCGGAACACATGGAGCGAATATGCGACGAAAAGACGACGAACAACGCCTGGCGGTGCGCGTCCCACGCTCGGCGGCGGAAAAAACGTCGTCCGCCGCCGATCTAGCGGGTGTAGGCCGAAATAACCCGTTCCCGTTTGAACCCGTCTCGTTTGAACGCATTCGCGAAACGCCAGTCCCGTTTGGCCCGTCCCGTGTGTGCCCATTCCTAATACGCCCTTCCCATTTGACCGCTTTCCGTTTGACCGCTTCCTGTTTCAATCCGTTCCCAAAACCCCCTTTCCAGTTTCAACCCGCTCCCTAAACGCACTTCCAATTTCAACCCGTATCGCTTCAGCCCATTGGAATTTCTCAAAATGTGCGTTAGTGTTCTTGAAAGTTTTCCGAAAAATGTTTATCCAAGGAACGGACCATGCATTGCTGTAAGAATTTCACCATCTTCTCGTAGGGGAACCTTGAGTAATATGCGAAGCAGCCATGGGGTGGACTCAAGTTCCCATTAGTTTTCAGTTCGATCGTGGTGTTGCGGGAGGAGAATGAGGCGAGCGGAGCGCGCGCCCGCGTCATTTATACCGCGGAGCTACAGTGGCGCCCCCAGCGGAGTATGCAGCGGCTACCGTCACGTCTCTAACCCTAAGCTGCTTCGTATTATGGTACGCGGAGCCGCAGGTGTTGCCATTCGTTGCGCAATCCCGGAGAAGAGAGGAGCTTCGAAGAGGAGAGGAGGAATGCCGGAGAGGAGAGGAGGAATGCCTAGCATACTACTCAGGGTTCCCCTACGGGAAGATTGCGACGGTTGTTGAACCCGAAGCTATCTCGTGATAGATTCTTTGGTTGGCCAATCCCTAGGGGCATCCTGCCACAATCACCATCAGCGGTGCCTGGCCAGGCCTGTGCAGTGGGGGTGTGGTACTCAGGGTTCCCCAACGGGAAGATGACGACGGTGGTTGAACGCAAAGCTATCTCGTGATGGATTCTTTGGTTGGCCAATCCCTAGGGGCATCCTGCCACAATTATCATTAGCGGTGCTGGCCAGGCATGCGCAGTGGGGGTGTGGACACCGCACAACGCCGCCCACACAACGGCGGAGGGAACAGGCTCGACCATAAGCTGCTTCGCATCTAAAACTTCTACGAAGCAATTTGTCTGGAATTGACCATACGGCCGATATTTCCGGCCGATGAAAGTGAGCGAATTTCTGAGGCCGATGCTTTTCTCTAGAAACTTCTTGAAGAAGGAAATGCTTCCGCGTTGTCTGTTTGTTTTCACGGAATCAAAAGAAGTTTGTTCTTTTGTTCATTACTCTCGTCAGAAAAGAAACAATGGTACTGAAGAAAATTTAATTAGGGTCAGTGAAGACTTTTTCTGGAAGCGCTGCTCTTAGCGGCCACCCCGGCGAACTAGTCTTATTCAGGGCCACAAAGATTTCACGGTGAAAAACTGTTTTTTCCTGCATGGAAATAAAACAGTAGCGCTGTACTACCCCTAATAAATTATTAATTACACATTTTAAACGACCCCACTTCGTTATCTGCAAGAGCTAAGGGCGCTACAAACTGGCACTGCGTCCGCGGAAAGGATCTATTTTGTTAATTCTCGTCTTCTGCTTTTTTGGGTGTATTGCATATAGAAAGAAGTGTATGTGCATTCGTATATAAAACAATTCAATAGTTTGAAACAGACATATGCAATCGGCGGGACTAGCACCTACACCGCTGCCGGAGTACGCAAGCGAGCAACCCGTTCCAGACCGTTGTACAAACGCGGAACCAGACGTAATGGTGCGGTCTCAGCTGTAATTCGCCAACGCTGTACCGGGTCGGACGTAACGCAGCAACCTATGTGTTGTGTTTTAGTTGGTGCCGCGGACTATTGCAATAAGGTTGCTGGTTAATAAGGCTTCTCCATACTTTGCTCCACCAGCCCTAATGCTTTTTTACGGTGGAATACGTTTGACGCAACTTCAATTTATTTTCAGGTTACGGCGGAAGCAACTAATTTTTGACTTTCGGTTACGTTGGACGTAACCCAAACATGAGGATAAATACATTCGGACGTAACTTCTAATTTCAAAAATCAGCCGCCTCGATACGAGTCACCTGGGTCGAAGTGGGTACGTTATTCCGTGAAGGGGCTAATTGAGAAAAGACAAAACGGGAAGGTCGTTTGGTACCGGATTGAAGAGCAGTGGACCGAACGAGAAGGTTGAAATGAATAGCTTCAAATGGGATCAGCGAAATGGGGAACGGCGAAACGGGAAGGTCGTTCTGCGCCGGGTTGAAGCAGCAGGGATCAAGCGGGAAGGCGGGAATAGGATCGGGTTCAAATGGGAAACTCCCGATCTAGCCGGGTTAGAAAAGTTCGTCGGTGGCGGAGCAGCGGTGAACGGCAAACCGCGAAGGAACGAATCAGGCCTTCCAATTTCCCCTCCATATGCGTATGGCGTGTACAGGCCGCTCCAGACGGCCGCTGTGAAGGAATTTGATAGACGTACGCTTGTCCAGCACCTTCTCAGGCTTAAAAAACAGATTGTAAATCTGAGATCGATTGAAGGAAATCGTGTTGCAAGAAGTGAAGTCCTGACTTTTCTGATTGCTCAAGCTACAAGCGCAACATGGTCCCGAGTACCGACCAGTTCGGGCAGGAGGCACTGTTCCGACCCAACTAGCGTGTTTTGTGTCGCCTAGATTGGCGTGTACGATAGCATTTATTAGGTTAAAGAAAGGCGATCTGGCTACATGACTTGTATTAACAGCAACACGGGGCCAGGTTCCAAGATCGACGTGTGAGGAACAGCGGATATCACTGCGAGGGCCTCTCAAACACAGCAGAATACTAGAAGCAGCCAGCCGTATGTATTCATAACCGCGCATAACAAGCTTTAACCGGACATCTGTAGGGGCTAGTTGGTGCTGCATAGCTTGAGTAGAGAGCGCTTAATCTTTGACTAGTAGATAAAGGACGAGAAAGACTACAAAACGTCTTTCTTGACCTTGTTCTAGCACTCAAACTTTGACTAGTAGAACAAGGACGATAAAGACTACAAAACGTATTTCTTGTCCTTATTGTACTAGTCAAAGTTTAAGGGCTCTCCCCTCAAGCTTGACAAGCTCTATTTTGCACCATAGCGCCATCTGTCGAGATGGAGGGGGGGAGGGGGGGAGGGGGGGGGGTTAGAAGGCCAGTTTCATGTTCTTGGAGTCCCTAGTTCGGATCTCCCCGTGGACGTGTTTTTTTTTTCTTGAATAATTGCCTTTAATGCTTTTGAGAACTCAAAACTCTCATTTGAGCAGAAGAAACGCCCCAGAGTCACGCAGAATCGTCAAACGATGTACCACCCAAGCGGGAGGCTCCTTCAGTATGTCTGTTTACTGAACGGCGCGACTGATTCTGGACATGAATCCACACTGAGAGCAACCCAGCCGCGCCGCACCGGCAGACGCCGTGTCTTCCTTCTATATAATTCAGGCTGACGAACATCAGCGTCCTGCCTCGACGGATTTTCCCCCGCGCGAACTTCGTCGTGAAAGCTCTCTCCATGTATTCTGAACTTTACGAAGCCGCGTGGACAACGATCACCAGCGCAACCATTCACTGCACTATCACCACCTTTCAGCATTTATAAACTGAATTTTACTAATAGTGCCGCTCTAAGCAATAGTCCCTGCATAGCAATAGTCCCGCACAAGTTATACGTGCTGCTGTGAATGTCGTATCATGCAGACACCGCAAAGTGGGCCCTTTGTAGACCCCGCAGGCAAGATGCCTGCAGCGGTCTCGCGTGTAGCGGCGTTTCCGCCTGCAGAGATTCAGCGTTATTCGCACCGTGTAAGCGACGCTACGTCTACAAACTCATCTAAGTTCGTGTGACGGATGGTGACTATAGACATTCGTCCCTTCTAATTGCATCCTCGATAAACCGCACCGGTGGGCACCATCTCTCTTAGATAAATCAGGACGCACCATCGCAGATGCCCATCGCGCGCCGTGAGAGTCAACAGAGCGGAAGGGAGCAATCCTTAGATGCACCGCGAATTGAGCTGGCTAAGCGGTTTCCTCCGCCATCTGCTGCAACGACGGCGCCTCGATGCTCTCGGGCAAAGGTTTTTAAAAGGGCTGTGCATCATTTTTTACGAATACAAGTTGCTTCCATATTCATCTGACAGTGATGCGACGGTCTTAGAACGGGCGCTAATTAAGACCAAAGAATGCATATGAGCGCACAAACATGTTGTGCCATGTGGGAATTTCGCGTGCTGAAAAGAAGACTGCATGCGCCAGCCAGTAAGAGCAACTATTGTAGCTTTGCATTCGTATTGTTCGAATGAGGTATCACGCACAGTCGATGTAGTGCCTATACCGTGAAGGGCCCTCATATTGTGCCGTAGCTCGAGGGATAGGCTGTGACTGCAGGCAGTCCCATTAATGTGGGTCTGAGATGACGAGAAGTAGATTTTAGGTGGCTGTTAGTATAAGGACGTTGTCTCGCATCTGTGAGGGATATGGGTTGGGCGGTGGCTTTCAATAAACATTAGTTTTTAATAGCGTTGTGTCTTATTGAGCTGCTTATTGGAACTCGACACCGCTTTCACGAGTTGCTCTCATACCCCACGAGATGGCGCAAGGGTATAACAGCTCCGTTTGTCCTTAATCAACGCTCCGTGCCGGTGCGCCCCGTCGTGGGACACTGTGCACCGTGCTGGTTTTTAGGGCACCACCAGTGCATGTTTATCGAGGACGGTGTACGGTACGACGTGCCGCCGGTGCCGGTGCGCCGCTCACCCCAACTGCACTGGGTTTCCCCCAGAGCCAGGAACGCTGATTGGCTCCACCAATAGCACGCCACCCTGTTTAGTGCTTCGTGCGTCATAGGGGATGCGTCAGGGCATACCGCCGCACGTCAGAGCACGGAAGGCAAACAAAGAAACGAAGGAAGATCTTTTTGAGCATTTGTGGGGCCCCGGCGTTACTCAGAGGTGTAATATTTGGTATACGTTGTCCTGAAGGGGTACTCTATGGATTGCACAATTGAAATGGCGAGCTCCGGACGCCTATTTTGGAAGCCTTAAGACGAAAGATGACTACATAGAGCGACGGTGACAAGCGACGAGAAGAACCCAACTTAATGTGTACAACAAACAGATAGTGCCTGTGGGAGCGACAAGCGAAAAAATTCCCCCGCATTTCCCCGAGGGGGAGAATGTGAAAGTGCGAATGCACGGTTGTCGGCCCGCTTGCGGCGCTTGCGCTCGGCCCCCGCAGCCCACCGCCTCGCCGCCTTCTCTTCCATCTCTTCCATCGGGTTTGTAGTATCACGTGTACACCACGCAGTTATCAAGCCGCTATAACGCCGCTGAGTCGCCAACGCACGCCGCTGACGACGTGGTTTGAATGCGTTAAAGATATAAGGCGCGTCACTAACGCTGATATCACGTCGCGTCCGTGGCTTGGTCGGTAGAGCGTCGCGCTGCGGCCGCAAAGTCCGCGGATCGAAACCTGGCGCCGGATGCTGTTTCTTTATAGAGGAGCACTGCGGACGCCGCCGCCGACGCCGGCGGTGGATGGTTTGGGGTCGCTTATAAAGTGCATTACTTAAAATTAATTCAGTCTACAGTGCCCTCCGTCGTCGTCGCTCGTCGATGCCGCTCTCTTGTGGGCTGCGTCTGGGCGGCAAAAGCGAGCGATGGCGGCAGCGCCGGCTGCCTGTGTATAAATTATTTCGCCTGTCACTCTCGCCCACACTATCCGTTGGCTGTACCTATTGACTAATGACGTTCGCGGAGCTCGTCGCCGTCGCTCCACGTGGTTAACTCTTGAAACATGCATTGCCACAGACAAGTGAAATGAGGGAACATAAATGGCAACTCGATCCAGCGGGATTTATTTCCCATTCGAAGCATTAATGCAAATTCATAATACTTTGCGCACGCGCTTGAAAACGTACTTGCGGTAATAGGTTTCGCCGCTTGGTGTATTCCTATAAACTGCTTGAACAAAACACACAAATACAACGCGAAGACGTCACTCTTGTATATCTAACTCATTCCATGTGCTTCGCCTGCCAAAGGGCATAGCAGACGATAATACAGTATTGGTCGAATGGAAGCAAGAGCACAGTTTAAGACAATCTAAATAACTTATTTTCAGCTAAGTATTACCAAAAACAAGCAATACAGCAACAAGTCTGGATTGTGTTATAATTTAGCAATATGTATCTGGAGGTGTCAGCTAAATCCGAGACACCTCATTTTTTTCTTCTTACCGCTCAATCTATTCCTCAGCCGAAGCGCTGCTACAATGTATTTTTATACAAAGTAAAGTTTTTTAATGGCGGCACTTTTCGCGGGAATTCTTTAATGCAAACGGAAATTGCAGAACCACAAAACCGTTGCCGACCACACCGCGCCGCACTTCCGGCCGAACTACACTCTACGGCGGCACCCATGGAGACATAGAGCGCTTTTGCGCAATCGAGTTGACGCTAGCGCCACATTCCACTCTACATAAGATAGTGGCCTGAACCACGGAGTAAGATATAAACAGGAGCGCCGACTTCGCTATCCCAGACGGGCGGATAATGTCCCTAACTCGCGGACCACAGTGTAAATGGCGCTGCTAATGCAGACTACTACCCAGCCTTCCCAGCGCGCCAGAGCATGCTTCCCCGACTGGCTGAATTTGTCGTTTGCTTTGGCAGCTGTTCGTTTTGGGCGTGTAGTAGCCCAGCTTCGCGTCCGTTGCGGGCCTACAACGCGCGGCTTGATGAGCTTGTTCTACTGCACCTGCTGGTTTACTGACACCTGATGAAATAGAGCTGTCGTACGACTAAGATACCCCAAACCTGATCGAATGGAGCTGTCTTAAGATACCCCAAGGATTGGATTGCGGGGCGGGAAGACGAACTGTAGAAAACACATACAGACATCTCGCCCCTATAGAAACGCTAACTTTTACGCACTGCGTGGCACGGATGGGACTATATACGTTCGGTAGCTGAGTCAATGCGAATTCAGCTGAGTTCTACGTGTATTGCAAAAGCCGATGGAAGACAACAAGTTCTGACAAATAGAGATTTTAAAAAGTGCCGTCTACTTTTTCGCAATTTGTAAACTCAACTCACTGGTTCAAAATCAGTGTGAATGCTAACCAGTCAGCTCGCATACCGAATTGTTTGACTATCTCTGTCCGTGTCGCACGGGGGTGTAGCCCCGATATTATTATTTTTTCTCTCTTGGGACTGCATACGACCGCACGCATTGCATTATGAGTACTGCCCTCCCCATATATGACTACTATGACTATGAGTAGTGTGACTACTCCCCATCACTATTTTCTCTGTTTTTTCACTGATTATGATGATGATGATGATGATTACTGGCTCTCCTTTTGTATAGGGGCGTCGGTTGTCAGGAACCGACTTGTCTGTTTTATTAAGCTTACTTGCCCTACTCTCAGCTAACCTAATAGATTCGCTTCCTCCCTCCAATCTCCTCCTCTTCTCTGTTTTAAACTTATCGCCCCCACCCCCCTTTTTCCTCCCCTCGCTGTTCTAAATTCTCGTCCGTATGATTACTCCGCCTGCGTACCCATCCCTTCCCTACTTTTCCTCCACCACCACTCTTCAGGCCGAGCCCCAGCGCCGTCTATGAGAAAGAGCGCACATGACGGCCCCAAGTGAGTCCCCTATCAGATAGCGAATATTATGTTCAACGCCAGCAATTGTTATTTCTAAGGGTTGCATATATGCCCAATCGGGTTCAGAAGGATCGGCATGTTAGAATGACTTTCCAGAGTAAATGCGCAAGTGAAAAGACTGTTAAAAACAGTTCTTGAGTTACTCAGTCCCATTTTGCTGACTGAGGTCGATATAAGTGCGGTAAACAACGTAGAGGGCTGTTTAATAAAAGTGATAACGTACCTGGACGACTTTGCAGTGTTTTCGAAGAAATGTGGCTTCAAAGGCAAAATTACTGCCATTCTTCAAATAGAGCTCCTGGTTCCAATTCAGACATGCAGTCTAGTTGTAACCAGATACAAATATTTAATATTTCACTCCTCAATTAGCTGATACGCACGTCTTCTGGGTATATTGCCAATGACAGGAGAACCGGTACTAAACCTTAAGTGAGGATGGTGTAACTACACTATAAAATAGCCAAACTAAAGACAGTAAAACAAGCATTGCTTGTTCATATCTGCTTTCCGCCCTTACTAAGTTGTGTCGTCATGAGCTTTCTATAGGTTTCAGAAACACGTTATAAACGCGACAGTGCAAAGTCTCATTAACCGGGTAAATCTTATAGGGCATTCAGGATGGTGCACTGTAAACATTCTGAAAAACATGCTTTTTGCCTGAGCTGCCCACTGTTATTGGTGTCGGGGCTCTTGTCAAAACAGATCTGACGATGTTAGCCGATATGAAAGACAAGTGCGGCATCCTTCTGCGGCCCTTTACCTTGCGTACTTTATTTTAATGGGTATTTTGTAGTTGTAACGTACTGGGTCTTGAAGTGAATAGTGGAATTCAGCCGCTAACGCATTAGCATTTATTGCGCGCATGCGACTGAATTTTGTTCAGGTGTCTTTTTATAGGTTTCCATTCCTAATACAACATTCCAACGCGGAAGGCGACGCTCCAACAACATTTTTCGTTTTGAACATATGCTTTACCTAGGAACATAAACGATGATGAGAGAGACATACTCGTGAAACACTGACGTTGATGGCTTTTAGCATCGCTGGGGAACTGCTGAGGAACCAAGAAAAAATGCAAAGGAACAAGTTAAGCAGAGCAATAACGCAATAGAAACCGTACAAACAAAAAATCTGGGGCACCTCCAGAAACGTGAAACCTAGGGAGAAACGAAGCATGTAGTGTTTATATGCATTCTTGGCGCCTGGGCGTTTTTGGCAACGGAGATTAAACCATTGTAGGGTAGAGGTATACAGCTTTGCTGTAAAATTCTCGTGTCTTTGTAGCACGAAGGGTTCTAGCAAAAGGTGTAAACAAGTGTCCTGGTGTTTTTTTTTGTACGCCTTACGTTCTGGCGTGAGGCGCAAACGAGTGTCCCGGTGTTTTAGTGCCATGACTACATGAGGCGACGTTTACAATGACGGCATGAGACGCCAACAGCCCCAGCCTTTAAGGGGCTCCTCCCCTAAAAGAAAAATATTTTGCTGTTATACCTTACGGGCACGATCTCTCACCCGGGAACAAAAGGTTTTCTGGTCGATTCGGTGTGAGCGTTCATGTTCCGCCCATAATAAGAGAGCAACATAGCTGGGAACATGGACAGAGATTCCGAGCTGGAAATCTTAGTTTAAAAAAGAAAGGGCACACAATTGATCATGCGTTTCATTGGCTGCCTTGTAAAGGATGAAGGTTGTCTACCAACTGCTAATTTCTTGAGGTCCCTTTTACGTCAATCAAACCGGACGGCGCGAAAATATTCGGTGGTTGGAACAGAAGTGTGGGCTAGAAAGTGATGTATATTAGCATGCCGAGCGTCCTTCTACACAACACGTTTGTACTTCAATATTTAATGGTACTACGATTGTCATTAGCCTATCTCCAAATGCACTGGTCTGCGCAAGGCTGGGGGATTCCGAAACATCCAGGAAAGAGGGAGCGATGTAGAATGAGGGGAAGGCGCAGCACAGACGCAGCAGCGGCGCACGGTATGAGAGATATGATGTGTCAGAGTCGTGGGCTGGTGGTGCGCAGGAGGATTGGTGTCGGCAAGGCGTCAGTGCTGCACCTCATGTGGGTCCCGCTACACAAATTCCGGTGACGGAGTTTTGCTTTCAAGAGGCCGCGTAAACCGAGCGTGGCACACACCATCCAGAGTCCCCGAAGAGGCTGCATCGGACCTGCAGCTGGAAGACGCTGGTGAATGTAATCAAGCTGTCAAGCGACCGCTCCAGCAGCGCTTGCTGAAGGAAATCAGGAGTGGCCCGAAGAGCACCACTCTGCTCAACGGACGTCGCTGTAGCCACGGGAGGGGTCCCCACGTTTCCTCTATGCAGGCGCAGCACATGTTAATACTCTTCAGGACAGTTTGACTGCTAGAACCATTTGAAGGAGTACAGGGTTTGTAGCAAGTTCTTCTAAGGAGAATATAGTTTGAAATTGTACTTGTTATTTTGTGTTGCACGCTTTATAGCTATTGAGCCTGCTCATTTGTGTGGCTCTATTTTCGAAGTTCAACTTTACGACTGAGTGATTTACGTGTGTTACTATGAAAGGCGAGCCCCGGTCCACTGTCGCTCTAAGTGAGAGGCCAGGCCTATAGATGCGTGAAAACGATCTATTCTGAGCGCATAGGCCAGCTGGTGGTTGAGCCTTGTCCCATAAAAATCTGTGTTGTGTGTGAGCGTGCCCTTAGGGAAATTTCATTTCGGAATCTCTCTGGAAATCGATCAGTTTTCAAGCCATGGGCAATTTATACGCTGTTTTTTTCATCACGTAACTATGATGTCGTCGGTGACAGACCATGTGGGTGTGGTCATAATATACTCATGTATGTGTTTGCTTACAGTAAATTACTTGCGAGTACAGAGCCGTCCTATCTGCTTCCTTGTGGATTTGTTTTCTGCGCTGTCCCTTAAGAAGTTTAACCACCATCCGGAGTAAGAAACTTAAAACATATTGTTGCTCGGATATCGGGGATGGGAATTAAGCCGAGTAACATCCTGTTTGAGGAGTGTACTGGTCGCCGTGCTTTATACAGTCTCCGAGCAAGGGATACATGCCGTCTTTCTTGGTCTGACGGTGGTTGAAGGTGATGGCGTAAATGCGCGTGCCAGCACTTGCGTGACTGAGTGCGTCAGCGATCTTCGTTTGATGATTTGAGGGAAATGAAAAGAAAGGAATCGCACTGGGGTAATTTCTGAGCTCTGGTGAGGGCTAACCTGCATGCAACCCAGTGCGGGGAAGCGAAGCAAAGAGCTGTGTAAGGCTAGAGCAGAGTTTAGAGATAGAGAAGGAGAGTAGAAAGAATAAAAATATGATTAAGTCAGTCTGGGCATATCGGTCGTTACTTAGGCAGTACTGCCTACCACCGCTGCGCAAGACCGGTTGCATCCAGGTAACGGAGCAGATGGGCGAGGACTGCCCGCTGGGTTGCCGCAGGCTCTTTCGGGAACAGAAGTGTCCTCCAGCACAGGGAAGGCCTGGACGCTAGACCACTCGGTGTAGCTACGCTTTCAGAGCCGCGTGGAGGGGGACAGAAGCAGAGTAAGTGTTCCAGCGAACAGCCCGCACATGACTTGCGCCCGTGACGGTGCAGGTGCACCGCCACGTTGCAGCTGTCTAGCCACATGCGGAGAAGCAGGCAGCGGGATTGCCTGCTGATTCACGCAGGCAGCGGCTGCGGCGCCAGGCCACACACAACCCGGGGGTCGAGGTTCATCGCGTGCACCATGCGTGCCTCCCCAAAGGCGGTGGCGTCCCGGGAAACAGGAGTGCCATCCTCGTATGTCTCCCGGGTCATGGAGTCGGCGTCCTTGTTCACCAGGATGCCACCGTGGCCCGGAAGCCCGTGGACCCGTAGACGCAGCCTCGTGAAAGAGGGTGTCGAAAAGGAGTTTTTTTTTCAGTTCGGTTCCGGTTCGGGTTCACGCCTTTCAGTTCGGTTGTGCGATGGAAGAAGCGAGGGAGGACGCTGGTCCACCTGTGCTCGGCAAGCCCTAGATTGCATAACCGGGTGTAGCCGAGCTAAGGCGGAGCCAATTTTAACAGCAGAGCTGTTTATCTTTCCAGTTCCGCCGCGGAGGGTTACCAGAACAAATTACCAGGAAAAATACCAACGCATTGAAGAGTGCGCCTAGTCAGGCGCACCCAGCGTCACCCAGGCTTCCGCGTGGGCTTTCGCCACAAGAGGAGCTTGCCAAAATACCAAAAATACAGAGCGCACGTGGACGTACGCCTCGTGAGGGGCGCCCGGCATCGGTCAGATTGGCCTTCGAGAACATTCTGCCCAGCGTTCGTGGCGTGAGGTTTCAGGTGCAGTTCTGCTCGCCTGTTCACCTGCGTTTGCGCTGGAAGTAGGGCGCCGAGTTCGCGCAGTCAGTTGACGCGGGTTCCAGCTTGTGCTAACTCACTCCACTTTTGGAGAGATGTGAAAGGCTACGTACAAACGATGCGGGCCTGCCAGTCATGGAGAAATTTAAGCGTCAAATAATTTAGAACTTGTGGCTGGTTTCGACTTGCCCGGGTCTCCGACGAGACCCGGCTGTTCCAGATTGCCCTGGTTTCCGAAAAAGGGAGAGGGACCGCCAGCTCTTCTGTTTCTCCAGCTTTGCAGCACTCGTGCAAGCTGCCCCATTTTTTTGTGTTGCTATTTTAGTGCTGCGTTTTAGTTTCTCTCTAGCGTCGGTACAAAAGCAAGTTCATAATTTAGGTCCTTTCTGTAAATTTTGTGACGTGTCCAACTTAACTCTACAATCCACGGCAAACTGCTTTTCATGAGAG
Source organism: Haemaphysalis longicornis (assembly GCF_048455015.1). Classification (NCBI taxonomy): domain Eukaryota; kingdom Metazoa; phylum Arthropoda; class Arachnida; order Ixodida; family Ixodidae; genus Haemaphysalis; species Haemaphysalis longicornis. Next base: position 149,661,622 of record NW_027526361.1, read on the forward strand.
GCAACGAATAAAACTTACAGCATTAACTAAAGCGAAATTAAAGGTTCTCTGTGACACTTAAGATTGCCCATGTGCGTGATTGTGATAGCATTGCACTTGATGGGCTCAGTTTTCTATGTATTAATAATATAGTTCACCATAATTAAGTTTATTTTAACATTGAATCATGCCCGCACTTGCTTTCTCGAGGATAACAACAATGGCTTCATGTAGCGGCCACGCTGAGGCCTTCTGCTCCTCAACGCTCGTCGACCAGTGACGGGCCGCAGCTCCTGTCCAATCAGTGTATCCCAACCGCGATCTCCTGGCGGGCAGCCATGTAGCCTCCTGGCCAGTGGGCAGCACCCAGGTTCGCCTATGCCCTTCCCGCCGCCCCCCATTTTCCCCGCTGGCGAGCCGATGACTAGCCGCCGCCAAAATTAGGCATCCTCACCTGAATTTTCTGGGACACGGGCAGCCACCCTTTTAGGCGAAAAGCTCCTCAGGCAAGCAGAGGAGGAGCAGGAGTGAAACATTATTTTATGATAAGAATAAAAGATAGCTAGGCTCTGTGGCCCGCCACACAGGTGCATTCCCTCTTGCGGGACCCCATTGGTTGAGGACGCCGCTCAACCCCCGTTGAGCTAGAGCCCTTTGAGACCCCAGCCCAGTGTAATAGAGATGTGCTGCCTGCGATGCCTCTCTGGTAGGGGAAGGCTTGGGGGGTAACCCAGGGTTGCTCTGACATGCCCGAGACATGCGGAAGGTATCGGACACCTCCCAGCAGTACAGACACCGCGCATCTGTTTTAGGGTCGAAATGCTTTGCTACTGCAGCGCACATACATGCGTTCGTCCGCAGGCGCCGCAGTATCTGCGCATTGACCTTGCTCAGACCCTTTGCAGGGGCTGGGTAAAGCCGGCATTTATCACAGTAATGTTTAACGATTTCTCTAAACCGCAGAAGTGGTTTGCTAATCTCCGAACCGGGAGAGCATTGGGAGGCGCCCGGTGGGTAAGCGCTCGGGCAGCCGCGTGCACGGCCTCGTTACCTCTCAGACCCTGATGCCCCGGAGACCACATAATTCCTTTTTTTGGAACCATCGTTTTTTGCAACCATTGACTGTGGCCGTGGTGCGGCCCTGCTCCCCCGTCCTCCACTAGGCGGCTCGTGATGGGCCACACTTCCTGCCGAAATCACGCATCCTCGTCGGAGTCTTCTAGCTGGCAGGCAGGAACGACACACAAACACGCCTACGCGCGCACGCATAATCGCACACACATTTCTGAATTTCTATCTATCATTTCTGGATAGAGAGTTCGCCTTTTTTGTATTTCCTCCAACAATCGTAATTATCGTGTACATTTTGTTTCTTCAGTCATAAAGAACATGTACTTTCTTTGGCCTTAATGGTTATGTGTCATGTTGGTGATGTATGTGTGGACCACAAATACTGTAATTTTCACTTATATTGCCGTATCGTGTTTGATACTTTGTATGTGTTTTTATTGTATGCACTTGATAATTGGCAATGTGTTTGAACATTTGATATTTTATGCGATATAATGTTTGATATAGTGTGTTTTCAGTGTTTGAGATTTTGAGATGTGTTTTGAAGTATGTTGTGCTCATGTTGTCTGCTGCCTGTACTGTCTTGTGTCAAAGGCCAAGTCACGTGGCTTTCAGTGCCGCCTTTCGCCTTGGCACCAAGACAGACCGCTATTGAACATTGTTTTGTCAATTAACAATAAATAAACTCACCACAAAATAAGCCCGCACACCCTTAAAGACGCGCGGACGCACGCCCATACACACCAAGGACACAAATACGCGCGCGTGCACGCACCGACACACACGCACAGAAGCGAACCTATTTTCTCTCGATGAGGCAAGTAATGCTTTCGTATTGGAAACATTGGTTGGTCTGCTACGCTTTTCGTGTGCATACCTATAGCTTCACCACCGTCTTAGCTTTACGTATGTCGTGCTCCCAGCGAGCCGTTGAAGTTGCGGAACGATGTCAGCCAATAGCAGAGTCCCCGCTTAAGTCATGCCCAGTTTGTACAGTTGCCCGCCCATTCGTCACGGCCGGGAAACGAGCACGCTCATAAGGCGGCCCGACGGTTTCGAAGCCGGGACCACTTTGACTCTTCCGAGCGTGGGCTCAACATAGGGCGCCGGGCAGGCTCGTGAAATGTAAGGAAATAACCAATCACTGCCGTGCAGGCCACCTCAAAAACACGGCGCGACATCCCTCACTGGCAAGGTGGAAATATGAGGCATGGAGGCTTTTACAGTCGAACACATTTAGCTCCAACCCCACCGCCTACAACCGCATGTATCCTGACCGCCATAAAGACTCGTTTCTGTCTCGCGCTGCGAAAGGTGGCCTCTTGATTTCCCTTTATTTCCAGCCTCCCACACACATGTACGCAATAAAAATAACCACACGCTGCGTATGGTACGACACACACTGACATAAACCTACCAGCCCTGACTCCGGCTAGGCTTTGTCATTTCATCACCTTAGAGTAGTTAGCGGCTCTACAAAATCCGACCAATCTGGTACTGGCTTCCGGACTTTCAGCCCCTCAACTAGCTGCATGACTCTGCCGCACAAACTGCCGGGCCGGCCGGGCATCCACGTTGCCATGGAGCCATGCCACGCGCGCCCGCCGTATGCTGTGAAGGCCCAGGAGCATTATTAAATCATAGGGTACCACTTCGTCATTGTCCGCGGGTAAACACCATACACCATGCGGATTAAGTGGGAAGTCTTTGTGTAAAGTTCGCTGCATAACATCCCAAAAGTGAACCGCCATCCAACAGTGTATAAAACGTGGTCTGTTATCCGGTGGCTTACAAATTGTGCAGTGAGTAACCCACGGTTTATGTAAGCCCACTTTTTTAACAAAGTTTTCACAGTACGGGTCCATGAATGAAGTTTGAAAAAAAAAAGGAATTCATCCCCGGTGTTAGGCATACACTTAACTCTTCTCAGTACATCCTGCTTTGGGCCTCCTATGTACAGTTCTCTGTTTCACGGTACCGGGAAAGGGCTCTCGCAAACATCCTTATATAATTTTCTACGCGAGACTGTACTGAAATATTCCTTCTGAAAGCGAGTTGACAGAAACATTAGTGGCATGACTTCTTTAAAATATCCGGAAATCCTTCATTGCATGTGCAAACTGGATACAACAAATGCCAGGAGCGCTTGAGAGAGCCGCACCTGGAAAACTGTTCACAAAACCTGTCAAGCGTGGCAGCTGGCGTCTCGAGTGATTAAATTCACGCCACAACTTCCACCTCCTAACAGACGAGAGAGAAGGAAAAACGTCTGTAATGACTCTGATCATAGGAGCACACCGGCGACAAGGACTTGCTCATGAAACTCCAGTGACAGGTGACAGCCATTGGGTTCTAGGGAAGATAGGAGCTTAGTTAAGTAAGAAGCAGGGGAGTGGTCGCTGTACTGCAAGGAGTACGTTACCACGAAAAAAGAGAACGCATTGAAGAACGCTTTTAGATTTCCTTCGCATCAAACCAGTTGATCGCCCCTCATTTCCTTCTTCCAGTTTAGTTGCTTCCTACACTCTTAGCCCACATAAATACTTGTTTCGAAAACCTTTGAACGAATACAAAATATGCATTAGGCAATAATTTATTAACTTCGGTGCGATATGTGAACCATGCGCTAGAAACAACACAACAGCGCAATACATGCACAAAGAAAGGCATAATATAATACCTATCTTGTCGTAACCTAAAAAATAGGAAATATGACGAGAATTGCCTACAAATGCGTATCATTCTATGCCGCTTGCCTAGAGTGTGAGTTCTTTACAGCCACATGTGACTATTAGTTACGAAAGGCAAAAGATTATTTAATTCCTTGGGAATTTTATTTTGTCCTTTTTGCCTAGGAATGTTTATTTGTACCACTAGAACGATGAAGTGCCTTTAATTTGCTAGTTATGTTTTTTTTTTCTTCAAAGATGCAAAGCGTACTGTAGAGTTGCTCCGTTTCTGCCATCTTTTATACCAATCTCCAACGTTTTTTCATCGACTTTTTTTGTTTAGCCTTCAGTTTTTGGGACGATGTAAAGGATGCACCTATTTTTTCGTTTTGTGATACCCTTTTGTGAAACTTTTATTTTTTCTCTTTACCTTATCTATTGCTTTTCTTAATTCTGTCCGGCCAATCATTTCCTCTTATGATATTATAACGATTAAATCTGTTAATTCCGTCAAATCTGCATTTATGTAGAAACGCCGGGCGTTCCACGGTTCGCCACTTTCACTATTCATTATTCGTATTTTGAAGGTTCATTTGCGGACATTTTTTGTTTATTTTCATGTCTTTGGAGAGATGTATAAGATCCATATTAGATGCAAAGCATCTCTTGCTCGGGGCTATGTCCGGCGTCCGTCCGTTGTTCGCGCCTCTCCCCCTAAACTATAAAAAAAAAGAAATAGTTAGAGGCGCCCGGTTTCGATCCCACGACTTTCTGGCCGCAACGGGAGGTACTCGGCGCTCTTCCCACTGCGCTACAAAACCGAGACAGGAGCAAGTGCTACGAACGCGCCATTTGTCCTTGACTCATTTAAACTACGTCAAGAAGCTACTGATACAACGAAGGCGCGCGAAGCTGAACGTCAGCGGAAACGACTAACTGAAAACTTTAGAGGAGGATGTTGAATTTCCCGTGGGAAAGCTGTTGCAACTCAACCAGACAAGAGGACGAGGAGGGCGGGCAGCGGGGTAGGAGCGTGAGCATGCAATAAAAGAAAGGTGAGAACTAGGAGGTGTTTGATCAGGTAACGCCGGTGTCGGTCTCTTCGCTGTCTCTACATTTCTCTACATTTCTCTGTCTCTACATTGGGGTTCACACTACGTTCCCATTCGTGCTCCGATAAATGAAACAACATAATGGCAACACAATGGAACCTACACGGAAGAAGCTACGGTTGGGCAAAAAGAGATTTTTTTAGATGCAAGGCATCTCTCAGTCGACCCTCCGTCGTCCGTCGGCATCCGGCGTCCGCACGTCTCCTGCTCGTCCCCCTCTCCACGCAAGCTGTGATAACGCCACTCTCCTCCTCGCCGCTCGGCTCGTCTCGTGCCGGCTCCGGGAGACACCGGCAACATTGTCGCTCTAGGAGCCCTAACCAGCTGTGATAACGCTGCTCTCCTCCTCGCCGCTCCTCCTCGCCGCTAGGCTCGTCTCGTGCCGGCTGAGGAAGACACAAGCAGCACTATCGCTCCAGGAACCCTAACCAGCTGTGACAACTCCGCTCTCCTCTTCGCCGCTCGGCTCGTCTCGTGCCGGCTCAGGAAGACACCGGCAACACTGTCGCTCCAGGATCCCCAACCAGCTGTGGTAACACCGCTCTCCTCCTCGCCGCTAGGCTCGTCTCGTGCCGGCTCAGGAAGACACCGGCAACATTGTCGCTCTAGGAGCCCTAACCAGCTGTGATAACGCTGCTCTCCTCCTCGCCGCTCCTCCTCGCCGCTAGGCTCGTCTCGTGCCGGCTGAGGAAGACACCAGCAACACTATCGCTCCAGGAGCCCTAACCAGCTGTGACAACTCCGCTCTCCTCTTCGCCGCTCGGCTCGTCTCGTGCCGGCTAAGGAAGACACCGGCAACACTGTCGCTCCAGGAGCCCTTAAAGGGGAAGCGTGCTCGTCTCGTGCCGGCCCACGAAGGCACCGGCGACACTGTCGCTCCAGGGGCGGTATTCTCGTAACTGTCCCTTTTGAAAACGTCCCTTTTGCGTCCCTTTCATCGTGACGTACTTCCGGTTAAGCAGTGGGCCTTTGAATCAAATACCGTTACTGTTCTTGAAAACGCATTTCAAAGAACTAAAACCGTATCAGAGTATCTATTATGCGTTTATGTGAGCGTATTTGGGAAAACAAAACGCGATAAAAGTTTTTTTTGTTACGACGCTGCAAGTTTTCACCGCAAGGGGAGGAACGTCCAAAGATGGCAGCTGCAGCCAGCTGATTCCTTGCGACAGTAAGGTGTAAACAATGCTGCGGCTTCTCAGTTTTTCGCGGTTGGACTCCGTTTTGAGGTTGGTGACAATGGCCGTGCATCAAGATAATCATCGAGTTACGTATTTTGGCAGCGACGCACTTTCGGCATGCCGACGCGGGCTTTTCCAAGGACCTAGAATGGTGCTGTATACGCCGTTGACATTTTTGTGGTGGCGTACCAGTGGCGAAACGTGTAAGTGTTGGGGATTTTCGTTTCTTAACGACGTACCTGATGCGCGAGAAGTCTACGAACGTAAGCTGGTACGTGTATGCGTAAAGTTGCAATAAAAGGTTATAAATGTCATCCGGAGTGGTTGTGTAATTTTGGTCGTCTGCTCGACAGCTATCAAGCTCGCAGACGATCGTTTATTCCGTTGCACCTGCTGACCGTTAGATAGATCGCAGGCGATAGTTTACCTCAGTGTTCCGGAAGGATGGCGCAAAGAAGGTACGGTCCACAGCTCTCTGCCCAGCAGAATGAAATACTCATAAACTTCATGGAAGCCCATCCCTACTTGGCGAAAGCTTCAGGGTCGCTGACAAACAGTGTAACAGCTGACAAAAAAAGAAAGTTGTGGGAAGAGCTTTCACGGCTCCTAAATGAAGCAGGGCCGGCACTTAAGTCTGTATATGGCTGGCGAAGCTATTGGAGACATTTCACCAGCAAAGTGCGGAACGACGCCGCAGACGCAGCTGTTCTGCTGAAGTAAGTTCAGACGCGTTGAAGTGTGCGCGCAATGCGCGATAATTCCGTATTTTATCTTCAGGGACACAGGCAATGGGGCCCTCCCTGACATTCGAGGAAGGGTGTGCGCCCTATTAGGGAAGGCGTCGGTCACCGGCTGCACTCGTCCATTCTTCACCGGCGAAGCTGTAAGTTGGCCAGTATTTGATGTGTAGTGCTGCATTGTATGCATGCGCCCTACAATGTGTATGTTACGAGTGCACAGTGTTGGGAAAAAATTAATATTTGCCTTTGGGAAGCGAAATGTAACAGCGCTTATAGTCGAAAAACGCCCTTCTTTTGCAGCGCGAGTGTCTGTTGTACAAGGAGCTTTGCAGCAGCGAATCCGTGTACTGTTACAGGACGAAACTGACAGCGACGACGGTGAAGGGGATGATGCCACAGCTGCGCTGGAGGCCCAGTTTTATGGGCAGCCACCACCACCACCTCTTCCTGGGCAAGGGCCTAGGCTGTCAACCTTTGACCAGGCAGGGACAAGCGGGGGCACAAGCACACCAGAACCAGTTAACACTGGTATCCCACGTAAGCTGGCTCTGTTGAACTAAACAGGCACCATTTACCATTTATTTGTGTTATATTTCACTGCATGTTTAACCTGAAGGGTAGCACAGTGCAACTCAGTCGGGTAAGGCAAAGTACTGATGTTACAGCAAGAAAAGCAGTTTGTCTAACAGGCCGGCCGCAGTGATGTGAATGCATACATACCGTGCGTGGCACTGGCAGATCTTTAATAATGCACAAAGCACCGCAAGCATGAAAAGGAGAGCTGAAGCCCCACACAGTTCTCATAACTCCAGTATCCGGAAGAGCCGGTTTAGGAGCCCTTATAAGAAGACACATGCGCCACCTTTGTAATGCACACGCAGTTATGTTTGCAAAATATCACTTAGTAAACACTCTTCCTTAGCTGGGTGTCTTGCTGTTTATGTTTTGGGCAACCACCTTTCCTTGGTGTACAAGACTAGTGGAGCAGTGTAGGTGAACGTGTCAATTAGAGTCTCGAACTGGGGTCAGTAGAAAGCGTATATGCATATATATACACGTACATACCTGCATGCGTACACACATGCATATATGTGACAGCCTGCGGCAAGTTATACCTTTTTAGTGCTGTCGCCTACACGACCAGCTGGCGAGCATAGCTTGAAATAGACAGCAGCGATATTTTCAGCAAGTCGTATTAAGTTGCAGCACCACACAGACCCTGTGGTTCATTGTCGGACCATTGGAAGCTGGCTCCGATATTTCTTGGGGACCTGTCGGCTGTATCTGCAGAAAATGGCACGTGTTCTGTTGTTTTCAGCATTGTAATAGAAAAAAGTTAAAAGCAATGGGGACTGGAACTGGAGGGTGAATTATGTATACACCCAGAAATACCCTTCTGCCAGTGACTGCGAGCAGAAAAGACATTTCAGTGAAATAGTAAAAATGGATTGGCTGCAGTGTTCGAGTAAAAGTTTCGCAATGTCAAACATGTTGCGCAGTCACTGTAATGCCACCACACCTTGGTACCGAGAGGATGAAATACATGGGCATGATGCAAACAAATGGAAAGGGAAACACACTAAAAGTTGCAATGAGGCTTTTTTACTGCTGCTATTATTGTAACGATCTTTCAGCGGGGGCAATAAAAAGCAGAGATACTGCAATACAGGGCACGAGACTACAAAAAAAATGTACAGAACTGTAGTATTAGAATTTACAAGCCCCGACCTTCAGTTTGACAGAAATCACTGAATTGTGGGGAAAAAATGGGAAAAAATGAAGCGGAGCTCCGCACTAAACATGTTTTTTTAGGTATGCTCAGCTCAACAGGGGTTGGGCGCAACATGACACCCGGATTAGTGAGTGCAATTGAAGGAAGAAGGCGCGGATGCAATATCAGTAAAAGTAAACATGCCATTGTGGCTCAGTGGCGAGGTTGGTGCACTGCGCAGCAGGAAGCTGAGCGTTTGGTTTAGGGACACGGCAGTTGTTTTCTTTTGCAGCGGAACGGCATACATGTTGGTTTGCTGCACTTTTTAATGCATGCCACAAATTCTCTGGAGGTGTAAAATAATTCGTACTCCTTCACTGCGCCGTGCCGCATAACTATGTCGCTGCACCACGCAAAGTATTATCTGAATACACTCAGGCCCACGTATAACACTAGTGATTGTAGCTCCTGTACAACAGCCACATCTCTGGTGGAAGTGAAAAGCAAAAGTGACGTGTGTTGGAGCATTCGGTGCCCTATGGAGATCCCCTGCAGGTGGATGAAATTAATCCAGAGCCCTACACTATAGTGCGACGCAATACTTGTGTAGCGTCGATGCATTTAAACAGCACACTCAATCAATCACTGTACTGCATAAACTGAAGCAGTGCCACAAATGTTGCTTTAGGTTGTATCCCCCGAAAACGCACTAAAATGAATGTAATTGATTCTCTTTCACAGTTAGGCCATAATGGGACAGCCTCAGACAACGGCAACTCCATATTTGACGTTATGCGTAAGAGCCGGTGTGGTGTGCACATTGTAGTTATGCCATTGTTTCATTATCTGTAAAATAATGTGCGCATGCTGGATATGCTGCATTTGTGACTGAACAGCCAGATGCACTGGATATTCAAGGCGTGTGCGAACCATCAAGACAAAAATAATGCCACTGCAGTCACATTCAACTATGGCATCCTTTTAAGGGAAAAAAACCGGTGTGGCAGGCGATGATGGGGCTTCCGCCTTAATGTGGAGGTGTTGGTCTTCCCTTGTGGTTTGTTTTCAGTTGGGGCAGACAATGCGTTACCGGACAACTGCGCAGGTGTAGTTTCGGTTGGTTAAATTGTGGTGTTTTTTTTTAATCAATTTTCCTGCCGCACCTAGGTGAAATGATTATTGCTCATAGTGGTGTCTTTCAGGTGGCACCTTTGTACTCTTGTGCGTTAGCCTGCTGCAATATTACCAAGTGGCCTCATCTGTGCCCTAAGTCAACCGACAGCATGGCAATAAAGTCCACTGAAAACTACGTACCATTGACGTGCGCTCTTCTGAAGCGTAGTGTTATAGCGGTCAAGCAGTTGCCTGGTAGTGAGAGGTACAATGGGATCACAGGTAACAAACACCAACTTTGTTGTAGACATGACTGGGTTGCCGAATAGCTTGCAATGTGCACAAACACTGCAGCAACATTGTCAACGGGGATGAGAGTAACGCGGTCACTCTTTTGCACGCGCAGGCCCACAAGCGCGACCTGCAACGAGGCCACCGTCCAGACGAGCACGGGAGGACGTGTTGCTGACGACACTCGTCGGTGACTACTCCCGCTATGCTGCAACTGTTGAAGCGCAGCATGCCGTCTCAACAGAAATGATGTCCAACAGCGCACAGGTAAAGGTTTTTTTTTTTTTGCCGGAGGTTGCCTTGTCCTGACGGATTGAAACAGGAATATAGTTCCAGTAGCTGCGCCATCCAGGATAACACTGAATGCCGAAGTAATTCAGAGGAGGCAGCCATGGCACCAGTAAAGACAGAAGTAAAGGCGGCTTCGAAAGAAATGCAGGGGGGCAAAGCACCCGGTGAGGATCAGTTACTAGCAGACCGTTTGAAGGGTGGCAGGCAAAGTGTACTAGAAAGGCTAGCAAACCTTTATATGAAACGCCTATTACCACGAGTGTACTGGAACCTTAAAGGAAGGCGAACATCACCCCATTCAATAAGAAAGGTGCCATGGAGGATCTGAAAAATTAGAGGCAGATCAGCTTAGAGGCATACCAAACTTGCATACCAAGGAAGGTGCTATGGAGGACCAAAATTAGAGGCAGACCAAACTTGCATATTGTCTTCGTGGTCCACTGGGGTTGTCATGCGGCAATGTTTGCAATTACTGCCAATGTCCAACTGAGCTGCTGTCGTGTCGTTTTGATGCGAACACCTGCTATTGCTGAAGCCAGCCGAACGGGATTGCTAGGCCACATTGCATTTCAGTTGTCTGCCTGCTGTTAGCATACAGTTTCCATTGAACTTTTCGGTGTTTGTTTTCCAACAGCAAATGGGGGAGCTCCGGGCTGCGCTGACTGCGTATATGGACCGGGCAGACCAGCGGGCTGAGGCAGCACAGCAGCAGGCGGCTGCAGCTGCACGGCAAGCAGACGCACTGGAACGCATTGCCAACAACATGAACACGATCGTTTTGCTATTGACTGTGTTGATTCAGCATGTGCAAAGAGGGCAGCCATCATAGAAGGGCATGACAGGACATGTTTATTTTTCAGTGCTGACTGTGAAATGACGAATGCGCATGCGCAAGTGCGACTTTTTTATTGCTTCTTCGTTTTAATGTGCCTTTTTTGTATTGACATGCGCATGTGCGCATGCGTTCACTTCATTATTTCGTCGTTTCTGCGTAGCTTTGTTTTAGTGTACCTTTTTGGATTGCCGCGTGCGTAGCTGTGCGCACTTGTTCATTTTATCCTTTCTTCTGTTAGTGTTTACCTGTTTCTTATGCAGCTTTCGTATTGACATGCGCATGTGCGTACACGTGTTTTAATATAGCCAAATTTCTGCTTAGCTGTGAATCATTGGTTTTTGTACTGCCACGCACGTGCATTCGCACACACATTTACTTTATTAATTTCGCGCTCACGTTTAGCTGTTTCTTACTGTGGCTTTTGTATTGCCTCGCACTCGTGCACATGCATTTGGTGCGTTGTCGCCACATTCATGGGTTTATGGTTACCTGCTTGCTGCCCGTTGCTCCCAGTATTACCGCGTCCGCGTGCAACCCACAGGCAACGACCTTTGTTGCCTTTTGCGCCAACACGAACACTGCAAAAAGACGGTGGCGTACACTGCACAGCGTTGTTTTGGCATACATGTGCAGTTGTCAAATATGTTGACTGATGTTCGGTGTGTGGGTGTGTCTTTGATAGTACAGCACGTGGTGACAACAGGTAAATGGGCAGTGTAGAGGTGCTACAGCGCCGCATTCGTGCAAGGAAGTAGTGGTAAGTGGACGTGAAGAATTTACACAGCAAAGCTTTTGTCGACTTTGCTGATGCCGACGGTGCTACGCAACAAACTGCAGCAACGACAACTTTCTCTGGCGAAGTGCTCACTGTGGTTTGAGTGAAAGATGGGTGAAAATGCGAAGTTGTTTAGTCGACAGGCAATGCTTCACCGTCGCAGATCCACATTATTACACCCGAAAAGCACTGCAGGAAAGGTGCCTCACACAATCTATTTACGCGAAGACGATATAAGTGCCTCAACAAGAAAAAAAAAAATCTCGATCCCCCGTGTTTTACCAGCTCTGTCTCGCCAATTGCGCCATCCTTGCACGACTGCGACATTTCAGCCCTTGCCGTTTGACTTTGGGTTGCATGGACGAGAAAAAGGGGCGCCGATGTTTGTTCCACTCATCATGGCGCTGTGCGTGCTTACTCATCAGTTCTTTCACTGTTGCCACTCGAGATTCGCAATTGTTCATGCTTCACATGGCCGCGTTTACCCGTTCAATGCCCATTCCTCCCAGCATAGAGAAGTGTATGTGCAGAGGTTGTCTACAAACATTAGTGTATTTCGTGCACAGTTTATGGCAGCAATCACTATTCTATTTCATTCTGTTGCTTCATTGCCCATGCTGGCCGTGACTGACGAGATAGATGAATTTGTGCACCTACAGCTGTTCTTGCATCAGTGTCTGCCTATTGGAGTAATTTTTGCAGGTTATTATTGCGCCTTAGCAGTTTGTCTGCCCATATTATCCAACTGCTCTTCTAATTTTCTGGTCCAGATGTTTTATGCGATCTCATGCGCATTATCTGCCTCCGCTTATCACCTGCGTGCTGCTTAGAAGGGTACATCAGTGTGTATGCATAGTATTGTGTGGTAGCAACGCATCGATGCCACGCACCATGAAAGATGATGCCGTGCAGAATGGGCCTCGGACCTCTTGCATGTGAACAGTTGTGTGCACCAGTTTGGTGTATTAAGTCATCGCCTAGCCCCCCCCCCCCCTTCCAATTCTTTCCATAAATGGTAACACATTCCATTCATGGAATAGGGGTTATCCCAGACATGTCAGACTTTATTTAGAGATGAAGAATCCTTCCGTGACAACACAGTGCTCTCCGTGTGGGGCCAAACGTGCCACCTCTGGGTAATTGAGGCACATTGGTTCATGCGGCCAATAAATGGCTCATATTAATTATTCTGAAAGCAGTCTTCGCTCCTTATTTTTTATTGCTACAGTTCCTTTAGGTAAATATGTATATATATTTGCTGTGTTGCTGCCATGTCCTTGCGAATCTGCCTCGCTTCTACGCCTGTACCACCGACCATCACCTGCTGTGGAATTACTGTACTTGCTCCCCCCTTATGTAATGCCCCGCAAGGGGCCCTGAAGGGTATAATATGTGATGATGGTGATGATGACAGTGCGAACAGAATACAATACATGTGTGGTTAGGGAGCAGGTGCCCTCGGCAAATGAGCATGCCAAGTTTAATAAATCTAGAGCACAAAGACACCACCTCAAGGCAGAAGACACCACATATCGTCACACAAAACAATGAACCACAAGAAGGCACACAGCTTGGCGGGGAGCTATTAGCAAAACGCGAAGTTACCCTCTCCACCCCCAGGCACAGGTCATACAAAACAAAGGGATGCATAGAGGACACACGCACATATCACCTCTGAAACAAGAACTACGCACTACCGGAACAGCATTTTGAAATAACACCAGTAAACATTATGAGTGTTGCTTATTTTTACTGCACAAATAAAACTCTGCGATTGCAATTCAGAGCTTCTGCTGACACCTTGGAATCAGGATGTCCTCGGCTGGGTTCAGATTACGCAAAAGAATACATGCATGTAAACCCCAGTACATAAAATCTGAAATAACGCGAACACACTAACAGGACAACACTGTAAATCACATTTTCAGTCAAAAAACAACACAAAATGATAAATATTACCCGCTCGGTTTTGCCTGGCAGTCCTCTTACACATTCAGGTACGTGTTGCTCTGTCCTGCCGCAAGTGACTGAGCTCTCAGTGGATACCACGGCACAAAAGGCCAAGCAATAATCACCATTGCAAGTGCCTATACAGACTTCCACAGTACACCCCTCCTCCGCCTCAGACACCGCTCTGTCTCAGTTGTGCCCTTTGCAATGCGCATACACTGTTCCCCTGCCATGGGGACTCCTGACTGCACCGCTGGTCCTTTGCCAAACTTGTACGCTCTTTTACCTTCCCTCCCACAGCCACTATGCACGGTAGTCGCTTTCTCCTTTTGCACCAAGAGTACGGGAGCCAGTGAAATAGCTTCTGCTGCACGTGGCATGTGCTTGCATTCCCACTTTGAACACAAGTGGCAGGATGAAAAAAAAGGAAGTGTACATCCACAAAAACAGCCTGCGAGCTACGTGTTGGGCGAAAAAAAACACTGCAAGGCATGACACATGGAACAGTGGCCCATAATGATGGCTGCCATCAAACAAAACGTGAGTGTCCTGGCCAGGCAATTACGGCACTGTTTGCGCAAGCTTGGCCCGTTGCGCTTTGTTGGTATCTGGGCGCTTGGTACACAGCAACGAGCAGTGCATGCATGTTCCTACCGAGCAGGTATCAGACCTTTTATTCGTTACCTCAGCAGCTGCGACCGCACGTTCCAAAGTAGTGCGCAACGGCTCACCTAACAATTACAGCACTTAAAATGTGTTTGTCAACGCGTGCTGGCACTTCGTCAAACAGACAATCGGTAGGTTGCACCCAAAGCACAGCCGTACAGTGCAGCGCTGATGGACAGACAGTGTGGCAAACTGAGTTGATGCCGCGCAGCAGCCCAGGTGAGTGTGCTCACTAACAAGACCTCATCACTGCAACAACAGAGCATTGAGCAAGTACAATGGTGAAATTTTTGCTACTCATGCTCGTTAGGGGGGTGTAACGGCAAGCCTGTGATGATTGGAAGATCACATGTGCACTTCCCTACCTTGGGAGGTGTGCCTCCAAGAAAAAAGATTTAGTTTGATGTGAATCAAAAGCTGTGCACGTGCATGCAGTGGAATACGCCCTGTGTTGCCCGTTGCCAGTTCGGCACGCTGCATTCTCTGGTGGTGTAAATAAATCTGAGGCCCTCCACTGCAGCATGTCTCACGACCCAGGTGCAGCTCCAGAGCATGAAAAGCCAACTTTTTGTCACATGGAGGCACACAACTAGGACATTGTATTGGCCAGAGGTGTTATAGTGACGCACTGGCGCAAAGATACATGTAACGTAATATGCGCTACTTCGCCCCTCAATTCAGTGCTTTGGAACCTGCAGCAGTGGCTCAGTGGCAAAGCATTGTGCTGCTAAGCCAACAGGCACGACCACAACTTTTCAGATGGAGACAAAAGGCAAAAAACGCCCCTGTGTTGCGATGTCGGTGCACGATGCAGACCCCCTAGCAATCGAAATTATTCCGGAGGCCTCAACAATGGCACACCTCATAGCTCCGGTGTAGTTTCGGAACGGTAAATCCCAAACTTAGGACAAACTTATAGCACTAATGCCCGCTTAGAACCCCAGTATATTAACCCTTACAGTCATGAACTATTATATCCACTGCAGCAAGGTTCCATACTCCCCGATTGTGCCGTTTTTGGTGTCTAGAGGTAAAGAAAAAAGTTACATTTTTCTAGAATAGTTGTACAAGTGGAATCGTGTCTCCGAAAGGCGCCACGTGACTGAATTCTGGTTTTGCCTGGCCAGTTAAAACAAGGAGGTGCCACAATGGGGAAGTGAAATGACACCAGCTATCTTTAGCTTTTAGACGTGACTTACGCCACAGTAACACAGAACTTAGGGTGGCGACTCGCACGACAACCATCCGCTGCCCATTTGGCAATGATGTTCATGATCGACATCTCACTGTTTCACATCCAGATGTTGCAACAGACCACTTTCACATGTTTTCAACATTAGCCGAGCCACTCTGCATCATGACCTTTTCCCGCTTGCATGGGAAAATCACTGAAGGAAGTCGCACCCCCATATAAAAACACGGTGACCGCAACGGTTAATAGATCTTCCACATGAGATCACGCATAGTACTGTGGCTACTGCCTATGCTACACGGTAACTTTCAATGGCCAATCGACCTCTCACTAACAACTGCGCCCTATGCATTTACACTAGGGCACTCGATAGACAATTGCTTCAATGTCCTTCGGAGGTCCTTCGATGCAGGCATGCAGCCCAAGCTTACGACACCTACTGCTGCCGTGCGTGTCTGTACACACGCCGGCGTACTGCTTGCAGATGGGCAAGGTGTTGCCGTCGTGGGGCAGCTGCAAGGGCGGCCACCAGTCTGTCCCGAACAGCCTTTCCTTGCATAAACAAACGGCGCCTCATAGTGGCTCGCGTTGCCTGCCCCACCTGCCCACCGTCGTTGCTGCCCTGGCTGTCATTGCGCCCTTCGTCGTCGCTGTCGTCACTGTAGGCACTCTCCGACTGCAGCGCTATGTTGTGGAGCGCTGCGCAGGCTGCCACGATGGTAGCTGCACGATCTGGCTGGTAATGAAGAGTGCGATACCGCTGCAAGCAACGGAATCGACTCTTCAGCAGCCCTATGCAGCGCTCCACAGCACTTCGTCCAGAGGCATGGGTCACGTTGAAGCGCCCCTCAGGTCTGCTCTCTGCTGGGTGCCCAGGAACAGGAGTCATGAGCCATGGCTCCAGGGGGTAGCCGCTGTCACCTGCATGCGCAAGTGTTGAAGTGCACAGGTCACTTTTTGGCAAAGTTTAGATGGGGCATAGTCACACGGCAAAGCACTGCATGTTGTAGTCTGCACGATGACCCCACTTGTTCATTTCTGACGGGGGGTGTACAAGTTTTCCTCAAGCACTGTGCATTTCTGTTCTGAGACCACCCTAACAGGTTTTCCTACACATAGGTATAACCATAAACGCTGTTTTTTTACGCAAATTCTTGTCTACATTACTCCACAGCTTAGTGCGCCAGCACCTTCTGCAATTTTGCACACACACACGTCATGGCGGAGCTGCATTTGCAGCATGCAAAGGTTTGCTCGTGGTGCTGTGCAATGTCTGCTTTTTATTGCGCGTTTCGTATACCCACTTTGTTTGGTGTATGCAGACGTAAAATGACCTCTGTAAATGTGGCTGCCCTAGGTAATATACATAAGACCAGTTTATGCAGGGTGGCACAGCATCAGCTGTTGTGACCACAAATTTTCATGTTGCTTTTGTGCAAACCTTAATCACCGCTCAGTCGAGCTGACACTTTTTATGTAGTTCAGTGTTTATTTTCTTCGTCAGCAAGGTCAGTCTGTACCCTCGGCTGTTCTGAATTGAACTATATTCGTCTACGGTGGTGGCTGACCTCCATGGATATTTTTTACGGTGGATATAAGACTTTTGCCACAATGGCGAAGGGAAATGCTGTTCCATTTTGTGTCGAACGCATCCAGCTGCGACTTTGTTTGGCTGCCCAACACGCTTACTCGTGCTGTCCTTTGATTTGAACGCGGGCAAGATATACCAAGGGTGCGGTACATTTCAAGCACGCGGGCAACATACACGTGCCTGCTTGCCTCTCTTTCGGCCTGCAAGGCACACGAAAGCCACCCTCCAAACGAACTTCCTTGCCTCGCTTATGCTCTCGCTCACCTAGAAGGAAGTCTCCACTGTTGGGTTGGCCGAGCAAGCGCTCCCGCAACACCGACTGGCGCCACACGAATGAGTCGTGGCAAGAGCCCGGGAAGCGAGGGTCCACGTGGAGGATCCGCATGTTGGCATCAGAGACCTGCAGAACGACGTGCAACATTCAGCAAAAATTCATCTACCATCCTACGCTGAAGAAAGTTCACAGAAACGTGAAAGCGCCACTTTTTCGTGCACTAAGTAAATGCATCTACGAATGATCACATTTATTCTGATGCGCCATTCATGAGATCCATGCGTGTATTACCTCATCCAGACCCGCTCCTCTTTCATGCTTTTCTACTAACCGTTTTGGCACAATAGAAGCCCGGTTTAACGTGTGTGCAGGCGTCTTAGCGTCCAATTCTTACGTAATTTGCGTCGGGCTACTTGTGATAACACGAGAGTTATAGCCGTTTACTGTAAACACACTTCGGCTCGGCTCCACCTCCAACCGCAAACGCATTGCCGTGTTATATCAACATGCAAACGATGTACGCCATTTTTTTACGGCATCTTTCGGTTGGCCAACCTGTCGATCGGGAAATGCATCCGATTTTTGCCAGGCCGCCCTCGGTTACGCTACACAAGCTGGCAGCGTATGATTCAAATCGCATGACGTGGGCATGTGTGTACTTACAATCATCACGTTCAGGGCGTAATATCCCTTGCGGGAGAAGAACGCCTGCCGCTCAGGTTCGGGCAGCTGCGGCGCCGAGATGGCCACGAGTGCGCCGTCAACACACCCGATGACACCGGGCAGCTTGCCGCGGCGCAGGAACCCGGCTTTGACGGCGGCGCACTCGGCACGGCTGCGCGGAAAGCGTACCCAGCCTTGCTGGTTGCCGACACGCGTGATGGCCTTGGCGACGGCGTGAATGCACCGGCTCACCGATGGCTGCGACAGCGATATCGTTTCTTCGCTACCGACCGCTGACTGGAAGCCACCGGTAGCGAAGAAACGAAGTGCGCATAACACTTCCTCCTCGACGCTGATCCCACGCTTCCGCCGACCAAGTTCGTCCCGGAGCTCGTCGCACAGCCACCGCACGGTCCTCTTTGAGAGGCGGAAATGATGGCGAAATGCTTCTTCGGGCATGTCGAACGCGTCGGCTTTGCTTCTTGGCCGGTTGTTCTGCCGGCGAGACAACAGCAAGGCGATAATCGGAACATTCATGGCTGCTTCCAAAAACCGTCTGTTGTTTGAAATTCAAATCGCCTGTTCGAAGCAGCCGCGGTCAAACAGGTCCGCCGCGCTCGCGTTACGTCACATCCGGTCGTTTGCTTTCAGCCAATCAGGGCTCGCTCAAAAGGGACACTTTCGAAAGGGACGCAAAAGGGACAAAAATCGAGAATACCGCCCCAGGAGCCATCTCATGGTCGGGGCTATGTCCCTCCCTTGTTCCGCCGTCCACACCTCAACCGCGCATGCGCGTCTCTCCTCCATTCTCCTCTCCTCCAGCTGTATAAAAGCAGGTGCGCGCTCTGCACGGCGTTCAGTCTGCTCCGAGACACCGCCTGCGCCGGTTCTGCTCCTGTGTGGAACCTACACGGAACCTCCATGCTTTGCATCACCACATAGTTCCCTTCGGGGAGATGGTGTAATTTTTTTATGATTTTGCGAGACCCTGTTTGTGAAACTTGCTTTTTTTCTCTTTTTACTTCATTTATTGGGTTTTTTAAATTCTGTTCGATCAATTATCCCCTTTCATGATATTATAGCCATTAAATGTGTCACTTCCGCCAAATCTGCATTAATGCAGAAATACAGGGTGTTACACGGTTTCCCATTTTCTGTATTCCTTATTCGTATTCGGAACGCCCGTTTGGGGACATTTTTTGTTTATTCTTATGCCTTTTCGGGAGATGCATAAGGTGCATATTTTTTATTTTGTCCGGCCCTTTTTCTAAAACTTGATTTCTTATATTTTTCTCATTTTTTTTAATTCTGCCTGATCAGTAATCTCAATTTGCGCTAATATAAAAATTAAAGGTATTACTTCCTCAAATCGGCATTTTTGGGGAAATGAACGCCATTAAACGGTACGCCACGTTCGAAATTTTTATTCGTGTTGTGAGCATCTTTTAGCGGATTTTTTGTTCCTTCTTAGGTGTTTATTTTTTTGTTTTGGCGGGGGGGGGGGGGGGTGTATAACATGCATATCTTCAATTTTATCAGATCAATTTTGCAAAAAAAATAATATTTTCTATTTTCCTTCATGTCTGGTGTTTCGAAATTCTGTCTGACCAATTATCTCCATTTATCCTACTGTAACGATGAATAGTGTTACTTCCGCAAAATCTGCATTTTTGTGGAAATGGAGGGCGTTACAATGTTCCGCGTTTTCGCCATTTCTTATTGGTATTTTGAGCCTTGTTCGAAAGACAGCGTTTTGCCAGCAACGTTTTGTTCACAAATCGCTATTCCGCATCCTTTCAGAGACGTGGGAAAGCAGAAGGCTCATGAAGGAGTACCAAGTCATCAACCATTCCCAGAAATAACAAAAAGAATTCTCCGGGATTTTTTTTTTTTTGGACAAGCCTTTATGCCGACGTTCGAAGATTTCTTAGAATTTGTCAGCCGTGCAATACTGCAACTCCGAAAAGCGAAGCGGCCATTGCTCCTTCGAGAAATGTGCCTACTGTTGGCCTGTGCGCCCCGAATGTCTGCCTCCGATAAAAACTACAAGCCCGTAGCGAACCTGCAGACCACTGTGAGCATAAGCATTTTGTAGCGTAAGCTACACTGGCCGAGGTTGAGCAGTTTGACGTGGACCTTGAGGGGCCGTGCTGCGCACGCGCGAGGAGCATTGGATTGGATTCGATTGAATTGAATTTGATTAGAATAGTTTTGGATTGGATTTGATTTGAATGGCATTTGGATTGGATTGGATTAAATTGGATTGCATTGAATTGGATTGAAAATCCAATCCAGTTGAAGTACGGGTGTGTGTAGAACTGGGTCTGCAGATTCGCCGCTCTGTGCAAGTGGCGTCATAGCCGCGGAAGACGCACTGGCCCCGGCGCGTGCCAAGCTGTGCGCCTCCGTTGCGCACTAGCGAAGTCTGACGCTGCGCCGGAGGCGCTTCATAGCCGTTTCGCCTGGCTTCTGGAGAGCCATGCTGCGCGTGCGCGAGGAGCAGTGACTGTACTGGACTGGACAAGACTGGACTGGATTGGATTGGATTGCTGAACCTTAGCTCACGCAATGTATATCCTACGTATATTATATTAAGAAATCCAAAGCAATGAACAACAACCTCGGGAGAGCAGAGAGGTTTGAGATAGGTGGCGATGCAGTGGAAGTGGTAAGAGAATATATTGTCACGTGGATATTTGTCTAGCCGCGAGAGAGAAAGAGAGAAATGACCTTTATTGATTCGTCCTGCGAGAAAGGTGCGGGTCAGGCCACGCAGGGCTTCGCCGCACCTCGTCTAACTACCTGCGCTAGGTAGCGGGCGGAGCCCGAGGCGTCGTGCCCGGCCGGCCGCGCGGGTTACTCGGATCGCCCGCGCCGTCGCCGTCCGCTCGACCCCCGCGGGGGCCGGGAGGCGAGGGGCGCTGGCTTTCCTTTCGCCGTTGCAGCGCCAGAGCTTCCTCGAGCCGCTGGACGGCCCTGAGCTGGTTGCCGTGCTCCGGGGAGCCGATCAACTCGCGAATGTCCGGCGGGAGGCGGTCGCCTCCGTCGCGCGCGCACTGTTCGTCGCAGCCCCACATGATGTGGGCCAGGTCCGCGGGCACTCGCGCACACACATGCCCTGCTCGCCATGTGTGTGATCCCCCCTGCTAACTGTGTGCGTAATTGCCGTGCAGAGTTCAATCCCCAGTTAGTGCTACGTGCCGTGCTTCTTGGCCAGCCAAATGTTTGATGACGACGACGTAAATGTGTGGGTCCACCGCTCACGGGCCAGACTGATTCAGCCATCTTCGCTGAGCCTCGCCGTGGTGCCTCTACTCTTCGGTATAGCGCTACGCCTAATAAATAGGCACATCGCCATCCTGCTGTCTACACCTCCGTCTACTAAGACGCAACAATATTTACTTAGGCAAAGTTGTGACCCCGGATCCCAACCATGAGGCAGAGATATTTAGAAGGATAAGAATGGGGTGGGGTGCATACGGCAGACATTCTCAGATAATGAATGGTAGCCTACCATTATCCCTGAAGAAAGTGTATGACCACTGTATCTTACCGGTACTCACATACGGGGCAGAAAGGAGGCTCACTAAGAAGGTGCAACCTAAATTGAGAACGACTTAGCGGGCAATGGAGCGGGAGATGATAGGTGTAACATTAAGGAACAAGAAGAGAGCGGAATGGGTAAGGGAACAAACGCGTGTTAAGGACATATTAGTAGAAATTAAGAAGAAGAAATGGACGTGGGCAGGGCATGTAATGCGAAGGCTAGATAACCGTGCGTCATTAAGGCAAACAGAGTGGATCCCTAGAGAAGGCAAGCGCTGCAGGGGGCGGCACAAAGTTAGATGGGCAGATGAGATGAAGTTCGGGGTAAATTGGTCGCAGTTAGCACAGGACCGCGGTAATTGGATATTAATGGGAGAGGCCTTTGCCCTGCAGTGGGCGTAGATAGGCTGGTGATGATGATGATAATGATGACGTATATCCTGGCATAGCCTAGCTAAGCCACTGCTAATTTTTGCTCTGGGGTCAGCCTTTTCAACCTCATTTCTGCAGGGAAGTGCCGTAGTGTCTCCCCAGACGATGCTTTCTGCAGGATCGCGTAATCTATTGACCATCTTGCTCCGTGCTATTGACTGTGCAAACAGAGTTTTCGTTTTGCACCACCTCTCGCCCAACGGGTGTCTTCTGAAAGTGTGTTTGGCTTCACCCCAGAAGATCTCAAGCGGGACTTCGTTTTCTATATTGGTGAATACCGATTCGGTTGTGTTTTCGATTCAGAGGCTGGTGAGGGGGAGGTCGCTCTTGGCGCGTATCTTAGGTAACGGCTGGCAGAATCTCTGATTTCACCCTTTGTAGAGCCACATGCGTCAATTCAAGTTTCGTCGCATGGCCGGTCGCCGGTCGTTGCACCGTCGTTTACAGCTTTGCTTTCCAAGCACCTTCACAGCGTGGATTGGAGACATTTTTTTTTATTTATTTACTCTTCATCACTTTAGTTTCATGTATCTATCTATTTACTCTTTACAGTGGCGGCCATTTCCCCACTGAACAACAACAACGACGACAATGACGACGACGTTTTTGCGCAGAATGGGACATTTTAAGCCATCGCCTCAAAAGTATGGGCGACCGCATAGTCCCTTCGCGGAGGGAAGCAACCACCCGTGTGAAACAGGCACCGAGTGAAAAAATAAACGATGCGCACAGATAATGTACCATTGTGGAAAAAGGGGCGCACGTAATGGGGTTTAATGCGCCGAAACTACGCAGGTTAGAAGGCGCGCCGTAGTGGAGGTCTTCAGATTAATTTTGACCCCATGCAGGTCTCTAACCTGCGCCCAAATCTCGAACACACCGGCGTTTTCGCTTTGGCCTCTGCTACAACAAAAAAACACGGCGTCACAGTCCCAACTGGAGCGTAGCGTTGACGATAGCGTCACGGAATATGTCGCCGTATTCCGTTGTGTTAACTTTTGGCATTGCGGAGATGTAACCTTGTTTAGCAAACCACCACCTTGTACTTGGTAATTGACTGCAAGTCGTATGTGGGCGTTTCTGTCTACACTCGTTTTTTCATTTATAGTTAAAACGTGAAGTGTAGCATTTTAATAAACCAAAAAGGGCAAATTGAATTACCCAATTTTCGCTTTATCTCCCGGAACAAAAATTCGTCTGCATCGATTCGAATGATTAGATCTTGTGCAGAGGCTACAATCAGAAAGAATAATTTGGGCATTTAATTTTATGCTTTTCGTTGCATGTTTTTCTTTTGTGCGGGGGCGGGGGGAGGGCGTGCGCGTGGCGTGCAATCTTTCCTGGCACAGTAGGTGGTGCTAGCAGCGTGCCTTTGTGTTATGTGCTTTTTGCCCTTAAAGTGTTCCCTTTTTGCCCTTAAAGTTATCAGCATTCCTACGCTGTTTCTCTTAATTGGGAGTTTTTGAGCAAGATTTGGATATGAGCAGTTCAATAGGCTACTTTCAATGTCTACTGCGGTATTTATAGCTGTATTGGGTTCTATTGGGCGGCTTGTTGCTTCGTTTCGTATTTATCCTGTTTTTTGTGTTTTTGTTAATGATACACATTTAAACTAGCATAGCTAAAAAATCTGTTCCTCATTTATCAATTTTTTGCAGGTACAAGGCGTTGCAGCGTCGGTGCGCTGGGAAATCCGGCAAGAAATTCTTCCACATTAACAAAGAAAACTTTGCTGCTGAGTGCTCGTCCGTCGTCAATATTTATCGCCCTTCGTCTCCCCCACGCGCTTCGCGGTGTCATTGTAATCTGTGAAACGAAAGCAACTAGCCGACCGGTTATGAATACTGGTGATGTCCTTTACTTATTTTTATTTAGTTAATTTATTTACTGTATACTGCTGTCCGGAAGGATCATGCGGGTGGGATACATATAAAAGCAATACATATAAAAATACGTATAATACGTTTCAATGCATATAAAGTAGGAAGATGCAAAAGAAGGAAACAAAAAGAACCGTCCCCCCGAAACACACCGGGTGTACAATTTCAATGTGATATTAACAATTATGATATTAACACGGAACCAGTAAAACATCTACAGTTCTGAGAATGACGAAATACAAACATAAAATAAATGTGACATGAGGCTTCAGTGGTTGTTTGCACTTCAAAATTCATAAGTAACGCATTGTGAAAAGGACGTGCCGACTTTGATGAAACAATTATTTCAGGCAGGCGAGTGAATTCGAATCGGTGTTAGTTCGCGTGAAATATGAATTCCTGAAAAGCTTAATGCGGTTCAATTGGGAAATAGGTTATGTTCATGCCGATTTCTCGGTACGCGTGACAAAAATGCCTGAATAAATGCGCGGGCATTCGCTTTTATTTGGTCGTAATAAAGCAATAACCAAAACTTAATCGTGGTTTTTTTCGTGCATTGCTCTAAGTTAGAATCTTTTTTTTTCACCATTATTGATGACGGTAATGTGTTCTCTTATAGTATTTTTAATATTAAGCGCACCGCCCGCCTCTCACCATATCAGTTATATGGTCATGTTCTTGACATTGCGGATCGCAAGCTACACTCACGTATTCAATTTTATGCAGAACAAAAGTTTTGTTGCAAGAAACTTTGCATCAAATGGCGTAATTTAAATTTCTGTCTCAGTAAGTTGAGTTTGCGAGTATCTGCTCTACTTTTTGCTTTCGATATGTGGGGACCACGAAAGCGTGTAATGGTTGGTAATCCAAAATTATTGTATGCTGTGGCATCTCTTAGAGTGTCATTATTAATTTTATACGTGAATAAAAATGGTCGTCTGTTATTGCTTACGCGAACCAGCACAGTTTTCTCGGATTTTTCAGTCCTTGAACATGTTGTGCGCCATTCCAGTATAGTCGCTAGGCTCCGTTGGTCCTACCGGCACGTCACCTTTTTAAAATTAAACAATCATCAGTAAGCGATCTAATTTGAACATCAGGACGGCTAGGAGTGAATATATCGTTCACATACATGAAAAAAAGAATGGGTCCCTAGACGCTTCCCTGAGGCACGCCAAACGTAACTGGCAAATGCTTGGCGAGAACCCACCGCCATCCACTACCGAGACTTCGGCAGGGAAAGTTCCGTTTTATCCAATATATAATAAAAGGTGGAGAGGGCCAATCCCAACCGAAAGCAGTGAATCTCGCCTCTGGGTAACTAGCACAAACATGGTGTAGTCCTGGCGTTCGCAAAGTGAACGCAAAGGCGAGGAGCGCGTTACCCGAATTCTCCGACAGGCGTCGCTGGAGCCGGTTGTCAAAAAAAGCAACAGCATCGGCCTCTGCCCTCGTCGCACGAGCGGTGTGGGAGCGCGCGCGTCCGTCGGCTTCAAGCACAGCAACTGCTGGCGCGGTTCTCAAGCCGTGTGTGCATTGTGAGCGTGGCTGCGTGCGGCGCGGGAAGTGCGGAGGCTGAAACGGAGCGATGGCTGATAGAGGCGGAGGGCCCGTGATTGTCGTCGGTGCTGGTGTCAGCGGTGAGTTTAGCGAAGACGCGCTCTCTTCTCGCCCCCGCCCGTTCTTAACGAGGGCGCGGCCTGCGTGAACGTTCTGTGTTTTCTGTTTTGTGTAACCGTCCGTGGAAACTTGCGGACTGCGAAAACGGCACTTTATACTAGTGAATTGTTTCTAATGACCGCGTACGTGTGATTGCTGAAATTTCACACGCCTGTGCTATTACAAAGCGGAGTGGCACTGAGGTGTTGTCAGAGCGCTTGAATTATTCCTTACCACGTATGCGTGAAGGTGCAAGGGTGTAGAGGCATAGTCGTATATACTTCTTTTATAGTGCTATATATTTGCGTGATATTATTGTAAAGTGACAGCTCATACCCGTTGTTGTATTGCCGCAGGCGTGTATTGGGTCGCCGCCGAGGTAAGCACGTGCGGCAGCGACCCAAAACATGCCTGCGGCAATACAACACTCGTAGACTCCTGCGGCATACAACGGTTAATATAGACGTGGGATTAGGGTTCAGGTTGGGACGTGATAACCCAGCGAGCGCACTGCTCTTTACGTTAGACTTTTAAGGCGGCAGTTTAAAAGTAAGGCGAACGTCGCGCGACCTTGCTGCCTTGCCTGCTTCAGGCACTGCCGCTGCTGCCGAGTTTGTCTTCAACTCGCTTTGCGTCACTTCGTCGCCCCTACCAAGCTGCTTCGATGCCCAACATGCTTTCCAGCAGTTTAATCTTCTTAACCTTGCTTTACTTAAAGGCGAACAGAATTTCGGATAAGTGTCGGGCTGTTGCGGAACGTGGGGACGCACTCCTAATAACATTTGGGGAGGACTTAGCTTCGGTGTTCTGAGCCACAAAGTAATGCGCTCAGGCGATTTCGGCGCGTGTGAAAGATCCCCATGTGGTCAAAATAATCTGGAGCTTTCCACTACTGCGCACCTCATCGCCTGTGTAGCGTCGGCGCGTTGAACCCTACAATCAAATCAATGGGCTCGGACACAGTTACAGAAAATCGTTATAAATTGTAAATTAGCAGGAATAAACTACAATATAAATTTGCACTAATGTTGGTCACAAGCCGCGTTACCACAGCAATTGATTATGAACAGAACATAATAACGCTGCTCGGAACTGAAGTAAATACTGTATCATTCATAAATGGAAAATAACTATTTCTTCATTTTAACCTATCTGCAAACTTTCACCGAGGGTTTAGAAGGGCCAATTGTCTCAAGAATCCTGAATACTCGATCTTTGTTGTGTTGTTAGTACGCATCATCGACGGCCAGAGTTACATGAACTGTGTACTGAATGAACGCGAGGGCCGTTGGGGAAGGGGGGGGGGGGGGGGGATACAGACCAGACGAGTTCCCGCCTGCAGAGTTCTACCGTTGCCAAAACATAAACATATCCTACGGAACCGCTTCTGCTTCTTCGTTATACTTGGTAACTGTTTACAGTGCCGAATGATCAGGCAAAAGAACGGAACACTAGTTGCCTTCTGCCTCTGGTCCTTTTTTTTTTGTTCGGTTTCCCCTTTGTAGCGCTGTAACCCTCAACCTCCCGTACGTTGAACCTGCATCCATTTAATCGGTCAACTCACCGCTCCGTCATAATGATGGGCCTCTCGCCCGTAATCCCCCTCTTCCTCCCGCGAGGAGAAAGAAGCTCGCCTGTAACGGGCCGTCTTCTGCGTTCACCCGTCTAATCCGCTTGAGGCCTCTTTGAGGTCCCGCAAATATGCCGTTTGCAGTATGCCCGCCCCCAGCAGCCTCGCCGTGTCACCAGGATGAACGGTCACGTGCCCTCGGCACTACCAGTGCTGATTGGTGGAATGAAGTGTGTGAGCGGTAACATCATCCGGTAGTATTGGGGCACCCCGACGAAATTGGCATGTTGTTGTACGACTGGGTATAGGTTCATTCGGCTCGGTCGCAACAAATGCTGCTCCAGTTATCCATGTAAAAACGCCCTCATAAAAAGAAAAGGGCAAGTTTGGCCTCTGGATTTTAGCTGCAAAAGCTACACCGCGAACGATGCTTCCGTCTCATAGGCTCACTAACATATACCACTTCCAGCGAGTGCAGACTGTGTAGAGAAGACATGCGAGAGAAATCATATTATAGCCGAATAGGAACGATCATTTTGTAATCACCGTCAAACAAATACTAAAATTATATTCTTGCAAATGTTGATAGTGAGGTGATACAATGTCACGGCGTCAATTGCGGCTGCGTTAACTTACTTTCGAGCAAAGGTTTACAGCAAATGACCTGACCAACGCTCTGAACAAAACATTAAAAACGTTTCACAACGTGAAAGCTGTTGGAAGTGCACAGCAGTGATTCGCCATCATGGGCTGTAGTGCCGTTATCCGCTCACTGCTACCACCCAACGCAATTGAAATTTCACGCCTACGCGGTGCTCGCGCGCCCCCTGCCTAAAACAGCGCCAGCGGGAGTTCTGTTCTTTTTGTTCTTGCTTTTCCTACCGCACTTGCCGGGGTTGCACTGCCACTTCTTTTCGCTAACTATCGTAAAACCCAATCAAACGGGCGTTCCTAACTAAATGAACGCGGGCGCTGCGGGTTAATTACATATATTTTGCCTCAAATGTACCTGCAGTTTTCTTTGCGCTAAACAACGGGGAGATCTATGACAACCGCCAGCGGTTCACGAGTTTCGTAAGGTTATGACTATATAAACAGCTTGTTTTTCGAAACCGCTGCGGGACGCCCTACGACGGGGATGCCAGGCTCCAGTTGGGTCCGTTATCTCGCTGCGCCGCCTGGTTCCGGCAGTCGCTTGACATCGAGCGTTACAGCGAAGCGAGCTACGACGACGAGTCGAGCCCCTTTTACTCTGCACTTAATAGCACTGTCATCAACACCATGTGTTGCAGAAGCAATTTCATCCGTCGTTAGTGATACGGTGCCGGCTTTCGGAATCGCAACATCAAGAGGTACGGACGGGAGACAGGATAACGTGCGGCCTACAAATTTCATAAAATGATATAGTGCACATCTGAATACAATTGTGAAGCTGTATACTGAGCATACTGTACACTGAAGAAAAACTTAAATATGTTGTTAATTTTTCAATGAAGAACTTGATTAACTAATGCGTTATCAAATTCATTCTTTCGCGAAACAATCACCACAATTCCGTATTTGGACAATCTACAAACAAAGATCCTTATGTGCTGGGTTGCGAAAGCAGTACTTTAATTTGACGCAATGCGATTGGGAATGTTTTGTCGATTTACACAACCATGATATATCGTCGATAGTCCATCCAAGTATAGACAGAACACCGATGTAAGTATTGCCACTTTATAGAATCATGACATGGCATAAACAGTACGTTGCAGTACACGGCATTCTGTTCTTTCGTTTAGAGCACTGCACGGGCCCGGGCCGGCCCGAAAGCCCGGGCCCGACCCGGCCCGCGGGCCGGGCCGGGCCGCCCGAAGTCGATTTTTGGTGGGCCCGGGCCGGGCCCGGGCTCAATGCCGCGGGCCCGGGTCGGGCTCGGGCTCGACGCCGTGGGCCTGGGCCGGGCTCGGGCTCGACACCGTGGGGCCGGGCCAGGCTCGGGCTTGAATTCATAGGCACGGCCGTTAATAGGTCCGACGTGAAGTGTAGAAAAGAGCATCAAAATGAATATTCTTGGTTTATTTTTGCGCGATTCTTGCTGTTAGTTGTACGCATTGTTTTAAAAACGTGTTTTGCTAGGTCTGTAGGCCACTATACTGCAATCTTAATGACATTTCTTGTACTGCATCAAGATTTTATATTTTTGTGTATAACATACCAAAGATACGATTACAAGTAATGCCCAAGAGGGGAAGGAATTAATTCAGATATCCCGGAGCTGTGCACCTATGTCTATGTATGTACACGTGTGTTTTAGATGTCGCACCAATCAAAATGCGGCTGCCGTGGCCGGGAATCAAACACGCGTGCCAGAGAAACACCACCGCTGAACAACCACTGCAGGTGAAGTATTTCAACGCGCGTACATACTCGTTGATTCAAATGCGTATCAAAAAATTTCAGCAATACCAACTTGTGGCCGAGACAACCACGTGAAGTTTCCAAGAGCCTGGTAATCAAAGGTGATGGTGTCTCTCGTCTAAGAATACGAGCTATTATTATGCCGATGTGGCGTGAACTGCACACGGTGAAATCTAAACTACGCGCACTTCTAAACCCTTACTTTTTGCGTTCAGGTCATGACGTGCTTGTACAGACTAGATGCTCCGTCTGATCGCCCGGAATATAATAAACAAACTTTCTTCAGCGTCAAAGACCGGGCCTGGTCACACACGCGCAGGCCCTCCCTAGGCCAAAAAATAAATTACTGGGCCGGGCCGGGCCTGGGCTTGAGATGGCGGGCCGGGGCCGGGCTCGGGCCAGACTCACTTATGAATGCTCGGGCCCGGGTCGGACTCGGGCTTCGCGAAGCGGGCTCGGGCCGGGCTCGGGCCTTAAAATCAGGCCCGTGCAGGGCTCTACTTTCCTTATCTCTGTCGTAATTCTTTCTCTTTGCGCCGTTTTGTTTTACTGGAAAGTTTTTGGAGAACGTGACTGATCGCCCTGCTTACTCCCACATACGTGCTTTCTTGTGTAATTAGCACGCACACACTATTCTCGTAGGCCTCACACATGCCTCCAACGCATGTTTCTAAATCTAAGCCCACGACGCAATAACTACGCCAACTCCACAAAATAAGCGGGAGTCTTTGGGTACTATCTTTTTCTCTCGGTGTGATTCGCACGGCTGGCGAGAGCGAGCTCTGCATCCTGCTTTGGTTTGGTCGAAGCAGTAAGGAGATCCTTAGTAGCCCGAGAGGTATTTTGCAGAAGAGGGCGATTGAACAAACGCCTGCATTTGCGATGAGAGCAGGAAGCTTGACGTGTTGTGGAAAACGCAAACGCAAGCGCGCTAGCGGCTGCCGAAGTTTAATTAATAACGCCATCTTGGTTTAGCACACCGTACAAAGACAAATGACTGATAAGTGTACAAAACCGGCGCTGACACGCAACTGGTGGCGTAATCAATGTAAGAAAATATATAAAATGCACGTTCTCTTTCGACTGTCGTAAAAACGAAAAAAACTGAACTTACAGAATCTAGATACAAAGGTACCGGAAACCACAGCTGTTGCCTTCTTTTTGGTTGAGTATTTCAGCGAATTGTGCAGCTTCGTACGGTTATCGGGTAATTTATGGTTGTACATATATTATATCTCGCTTGTAGAGTGCCGTTATGCGGCTTTTTCTAGGTCGCACATATTATTTCAACGAAGAATACACATTGCAAGGCACTTCAATTACCCACTGTTCTAGCTTAAGTTATATCCTATGGGAGGCAACTTTGCGCTTCGCCCTGTGGTTGCAGGAAAGATATCTAAATTAAATAAGTTTTTTGCTTGCAATGAACATTTGTACAGTGTTATACGCAGAAACAGTCCCCATATTCAGAAATATAGTGGCCCGCCAGGGGGACCTCATGTATGTCCGGTTTAATGAAAAACAAAAAAACAGCAAACGATTCATACGTAAAAAGCGGAATTCAGCGTCGACGCGACCAAATATTGTACCGAAGATGGCCGACAGTGCAAGAAGAATAAAACTAAACGAAAGAAAAGTGCATGGATTGAAACCCCAAGCCTTCGGAATGAGCCCGACACGCTTACTCCGCCAAACTGCCGACTCATGGTCAGGCCAACATATTTTGTAAGGCTCCCTTTAAGCTAGAACAGTGGGTAATTGAAGTGCCTTGCAATGTGTATTCTTTGTTAAAATAATATGTGCGACCTAGACAAAGCTGCATAACGACACTCTACAAGCGAGAGATAATATATGTACAACCATAAATCACCCGATAACCGTACGAAGCTACACAATTTGCTGAAATACTCAACCGAACAGATGGCAGCAGCTGTGGTTTCCGGTACCTATGTATCGAGGTTCTCTAAGTTCAGTTTTTTCGTTTTTACGACAGTCGAAACAGCGCGGGCATGTTATATATTTTCTTTCTTTCAATACGCCACCAGTTGCGTGTCAGCGCCCATTTTGTAGACTTATCTGTCCTTTGACTTTGTACGCTGTGCTAAACCAAAATGGCGTTATTAATTAAACTTCGACACCCGTTAGCGCGCTCGCGTTTTCGTTTTCCACAACGCGTCAAGTTTCCTGCTCCCATCGCAGATGTAGGCGGTTGTCCGGTCGCCCTCTTCTGCCAAACACCTCTCGGGCTAGTAAGGTTCTCATTACTTCTCCTACCAAACCAAGGCAGAAGGCAGAGTTGGCTCTCGCCAACCGTGCGAATCGCGCCGAGAGAAAAACATAGTACTCAAAGACTCCCGTTTATTGCGTGGAGCACCGCGACACAGAAACCATTGCGCTAAGACACACGTAGCCCCATAGGCGGTTCCGTGTCTGCCCACCCCCATCACAGGCTGCATTAAAGGGACTCTGTAACACTTTCGATAAACGCTTTCACTTTTTCCTTCACGTCTGGAAGCATTGTCAAAGCTACAGTTATCAACCGTACGGACGGCATTGCGTGGCAAAACTATCCGCCTTCCCTTCCTTCCATGTTTTGCGGCTGTTTTCTAAAGGTGCTATGGAGTGTATTTCTTACTGCAACAGAAAGGAATCGGGCAAAAGTAGTTTTGTTGCTGTAGTGACGTGATTCCAGCGCTGAAAGGCTGCCAAGACTGGGGAAAGAGAGAAAAATTTTTGAGCAGGCTTCCAAGTTATCTGATGGGTATTGAGCAGTAATTTTTGGCCGAAGTATTTTTTAAATAACTACTTGATGTGTGTGTTGACTACGTTATGAAAGCATGTAAGATATAAAAAAACCCGAAAAAGGGCTGGAGGGACCCTTTAAAGGGGTTATTCCGCGCCGTACGGGAGAGGTAACATGCACTGATGTTAAACACGGGCTCACGCCATCCGTTACTCGGAAAACCACTAGGCTCAACTGGGCGGCATAGGCAATCCGTCAGCTGTCTTTTAACAAGGCATGAGCCGCCAAGTCGTAGAGTGGTTGTCAGCTCCGGCGACGGATGAGGAAAACAAAGGCTTTTTTTTAGTGTCTTCATCACAGCTGTACGGGAAGCCAAGGTCTCTCGTGCACAGTAATGGTAGTGGTAGTTCTGTGAAGAATTGAGGATCATGTGTCTGCTATATTTGGCCTTGGAGTCCCGGCCTTTCTTATCAGATACGAAAGGCCGCACACGCTGTGGCATACATTCTGCCGCGGTCGCTATCCACGCCAGATGTACAGGCGGGGACTGAATATTCTGGACCACTCGAGCGCGTGGCAAAAGCCACCGCTGCGCACTCTGGAAGCCTGGCGCCTGTTGTCGAGACCGGCGCGGGGCGCATGCGCGTCCTTTTCAAAATTGATTAGGATAAGATTGATTAGGAAGAGCGGCGACAAGCTGTTGCTACCGTTGTCTGCGCCGGTTCGAGCCGCACCGATACTACAAAAATCTGGTGACAGGGACTCATCCGAGTTTGACGATTCAGACGGCATGTCGCCTGCGCGCGCGAGTGCGGACCATGTGAAATCGTAGCAGACAATGCCGCAAATGTTCCTGTCGTCACGGGGTTTGAATTGACGTTAGCACCAGCAGTTTGTGCGGCCACAAAACGGTGACGTAACGCTCTTCACACAGCATTTGAATGGCCATTTGCGCGCGACGAACAAATTTGAAAGCGATTGGAATACATGCGTTATACTTAATTCAGTGTTGGCGGCTGACCACTTTTCGTTCGATTTGCGTAATTACTGGGACAATAGGTATTCTTTACAGCATAAAAACCTAAAGCGAGAAATTTAGCGTCAGTACTCCTTGAAGGAAGCGTGAGCAGTGGCTGGATACAGTCGGTAGCAGATTTTACAGCGTGCAGGTCGCTGGTGGATTCCGGTGGTGACGCGGCTTTAGCGGAAGTCCGTCTTTAGGCTCGCCGCGGGACCACCAGCACCTCGTTCACGGGATCGAGCTCGCCTCGTCGCTACGAGTCACAAGGCCGATGAGGCCCCACACTCCAGGCCCCGAAAAGCGTAGATGACTGCCCGGCGAGGCCGATTTGTCTACGCCGGTACCTGTTGACGTTAAACATACAATATGGCTATCCAGGCCTAGGGTTCGGATGTAGGCCTTTTCCTTGAGCACGTTCTTTTTGTAGTCCTCCCTTTATGTACTTCCTATGTTTGTTGTTGCTTCTGTTTTTATCGTTGTTGTTTTTCTTTTTGCTTGCGTAGTTAACGTCGTGCGTTAGCCGCCTTGCGCGTATAAGTGCTCCCATCGTACAGCGTCGCACGCGTAGTGCCTGCACGAACGAGCGCACACGCCTTCGTCAAGGCTTTTCTTTTTATCTCTGATTTTGTTAAGAGTTGTCCCTCGGCAATTCCGTTGGTGTTCGTAGAGCAAAAATATTTTAACTCAAGTGGTGTACACGTGTTAACTCTCAGCAACTGCAGCGACTTCAACGCACGTGCACACGTACGCACGGGCCGACCATGCTGCGTAAATTAAATAACCGTTCTAAATGACGGCGGGGAAAAAACAAACACTCAGAAGAAACGGAGTTCCCAAAGTGTGGGAGGGGAGTAGGTAAACGGATACTAAAAATGGCCGTTCCCTGCCGTGGAAGCCGCCATGGCGGCGGCCCTAACAAATAAATCGAAGGCCTGGCTAGACGTTTGTGACATGCGGCATCTGATACAGCCGCGTCGTTATGTCGCTGACCGCCTAGATGCACAGAGGGCGTAAAAAAGTGTCACCTGTCATTTAATCTGCAGACATACTGTACATGGGTTACAACCTGACATCTGTAAAAACAATCACTGGAGATGTAACAGTTTCCGCCTACTAGACTCTGGAACGTATATGTCCCAGCTTTACTGTGGAGGATAGAGCTGGCAGCGCAGTATGCTAGCAGCATATCAAAATGCACTGTCACATAGAGCATAACGCGCAAGTTGGTTGAGAGCAAGAAATAATGGCGGCTACATAAAAATAACGTAGTTGAAATAAACAGCTGAAAAATACTTTTGTGCGTATTCAAACGTGGTGGCGTTGGTAAAAAATAAACTTGTGAATGTAAATGCAGCACACGAGCACGACACTGCTCGGCTCACCGACAATAAGCTTTACAGATAGAAGAAAAATGATGCCCGGCCGAGCTCACATGAGCATGGCATTACAAATAGCTAAAAAGCATTATATTGCAATTTTACAATACCTCTATACAAGCGCGATAAACGGGTCGCAGTCTAAAGAAGTCGCAAGAAAAAAAAACGATTGTTTCTAGTTTGCCATTGATATCCTCCTGAATTTTATAAAACTTTGTAGGGCTCAAGTTTTTCTAGAATACATGGGGCTATCCGTTCCACGGTTGCTTTCTGAATACCTTAAATGGCTTAAGAGCGGTGGATTTATGCTTCGTGTATGGAAACTTGGACGTATATACTGTTAGGCATAATACCTGCTGAGGCAAACCTTCCCGTGTTTATGTAGTCGTGTGACGACCAGTTTAACGTGATATAATTGGTTTGAATATAGGGCCAATAAAACACAGAAATGTTGGGAACCAGCCCCCCTGCACAACCCCGTGTAATGTCAGCACACCGGATTTCCTGACTTTGCATAACTCCGCGGTGAAATTAATAAGGCTGTGTCTAGAGTGCCATCGGGCGGTAATATAGGCACTCCACTATATGGACGTCCCCCGGCGCATTGCAACAAAATTTCCGCGTCTGACACTACATCGCTCTAGATAACGTAAACCTAGGCAACCTAACCTAAACGTAATATAACATGACCGAACGGACACAAAGAAATCATTTAAAACACCAGAACTAACCTCAGCCATAAAAATTATAGTTCAATTTAAAAACGAAAAAAAAACCGTAGCAAAAACCGGTTTCGAACCACCGTCCTCGGAATCAAGAAGCTAAGACGGATCCTATACACTACAATGACTTTTTTTTTCTTTATTGCTACACTACAATGACTTTTTTGTATTTATTGCCTGTCTTTGACAATTCACAACAGAATACATCTCAACATTGCAAATATGTACACATACAAGAAGTGGAGTTGCCAGCCACTACAGGGCTGACTTTGTCCATTTAAAATGCCCTCGTATTGATTAGTTGCTCCATTTGCGGCAGCCAATCAGGTAGTTCCTGGTGGAACTAATAACTTCAACAAATCGCCCAATGCTCTCTTTGAAATACTCCCTTGCACATCGCGCATCAACATCATTGTACAACCTTGCTGTACGAGAGCGCCATATACTATGGAGACCCAGTGCCATGACTAAATCGTAAGGCACTCCATCCTCATTGTCTATTGCAAGGAAACGTATACCGTGAGGATCTAGTGGAAAATCTTTGTGTAATGTCCTCTGTAGCGCATCCCAAAAATATACTCCCCCCCAACAATGCAAAAATACATGATCTATTGTCTCGGGGGATTTACAACTAAAACAATCGGTCCCCCATGGTACTAATAACCCCCTTTCTTCCATACACGTTCGTACTAATAATGTTCCTGTATGTAACCTAAACATAAAGGATTTGACCCAAGGTTGAATGTGCATTCTTTTAACCCTCTGAAGCACATCGCTACCGGGCCTTCCAAAGTACATAGCCCTGTACATGGGAACAGGGTACTCAACATCGACAATATCATGGTACAATTTCTTACGCGCAATCGTACTTAA
Organism: Haemaphysalis longicornis; assembly: GCF_048455015.1. Lineage (NCBI taxonomy): Eukaryota > Metazoa > Arthropoda > Arachnida > Ixodida > Ixodidae > Haemaphysalis > Haemaphysalis longicornis. The sequence goes on from NW_027526361.1 coordinate 149,697,954, forward strand.
ATACTCTTTTGAAAATCTTGCGTTTAAAAACTTTACGCTGGCCACGACCTCCTTAAAATATCCAAAGATACCTCCCGTCATGTATTCAGTCGTAATCACAAAATCGGGGAGAACCCTGCCTAGCCCTAATTGACACACTGTACGAAGAAAAGGGTCCCTTACTTCTCTCAAAAAGAGAAATCTATTTACTAGTTGTCGCACAAATAAATGCGCTAGCCCCAGTCCTCCATCTTTCACACGCCTAAAAAGGTTGTTACGAATGCACCTCTCCCAATTCGAGGCCCAAACAAAAACAGCGAACACTCTATGCAACTTTTGCACGTTCGTGCGTGAGCAGTGCAACACCTTCATCACATACCACAGTTTGCATACTAAGAACAAATTACACACGGTCGCCCTAGCAAACGTGTACAAATAAGCCCCTTTCCATTTGTCCGCTTTCGCGCGAGTTTGTTTTGTCTGTTCTCGCCAATATGGTTCGCTATCCCTATAGAACTGTAGGGGGGCCCCCAGATACATAACTGGGGTTGTTGTCCAGGCTACGTTGGCGAAAACGCTGGGAGTGGATTGCCATTCGCCATGCCAGAAACCAAGACATTTTCTACACTACAACGACAAGGGGAGTGACCGGTGCTAGCCTAGTATTAAATATTCGAATGTCGTCGGACGGCGCTCTAGCCATGCCTGCAGCAATCAGCTAGAGTGCCGTCCGACGGCACTGTAGACACTGCGAATTATTAATGATCGCTACATGTAGCAAAGGTAGTCATCTCATAAAGAAATTAAGTGCGTCGTGCATTCGAATTTGCAATCCGTGCTCGCTAGTCGTTCCTTCCCCAGAAACATTCTCTCGCTGTGCTTGACGCTTTTGTTGCAAGACCTATGGACAGCAACGGGGACCACGCTGCATCCGTCCTTCGTGCCGCTGCTACAGATCACAGCCAATTGACAGTAATGGTTGCAATGGAAACCAAGGTCTACGCAACGGTGCCTACGGGATGCGGTGACCGGACCTGCCGGCAGCTTTGAATCGTGCATTTCGCAGCTGTTCTATAATGTACCAGTGAATGAAACGGCTGCGTACATTTATACTCTCTGCGGTGTCCACAATAATTGCATTTCCGTTACCCGAGTAATTCCTGAAGCTATTTGCATTGTGGGACGTAATTGCTGACGTTGTTGTGCGGGCGCAGCCTTTGCCTGTCGTTGTGCCTCTGCACTGCTCATTTCTTTTTTTTTTTGCTTAAATTCTAAATCACCGCGATTTGGCAGTATGTAAACCCCCTCCCGCCCCCTCTCCCGAGACCCCCCGCCCCGCTTGTAGCCTTGCTTCACCTTAAAGGTTTTTACCGCAGCCTTTTCAAGGCAGTTACAAATTACGCGTTCTGCGAAAACGACGAATAGCCAGTAAAAGTTTATCCTATAACCTTCGAAACATTTATTTCCGTTGAAAATTCCTTGCAGTTTCTAAAACAAAATTTGTCGTTTTTTCTTCTCTGTGAGGAACAACCGGCGAAGTTGTTATGCGGTTTAAAATGATAACATTATCTCGAAGACTATATATACAGTCAAATGCCACCACAGTGAACGCTTCTACTACGAAATTGAAGCATGCCATATCGCCTGCCTAGAATGCTGTTTCCTATGTACTGTGAACGCCGCTACAGCGAAGACTACCACAGCTAATTTGCCTATTTAACGAAGAAATTCATGAGTTCATAATCGTTGAATTGTTGTTTGGTAACATATACGCCTAGGCGCACATGTGGTAACGCGAAGTTGATATGTGTGCCGATGACCGTGAGTCATGCAGTTCAGCCACAGAGCGGCAGTAACCGAGAACCACGTAGTGTGTCTCACGGCAGAGCATCGGTTGTGGCGGCCGACGATTACGCCTCGGTGGACGACCAGGTCTTGGTTTGCTCCTGTCTGCCAAGCGACCACATCGTGGAGGCCGTCATAAAGAGAATGAACGCCCACATGATCCGGCGAGCAGTGATGAAATGCTTGCAGAGGAGCCAAGCGTTATGATTACCCACGAAGCGCGTTTATCGCGCTGCAGATATTTATCTCGTCCCTCCTTGACCTCACGCCGCAGCACGCAGTGAACGTCGACAACATCAGGTGGGAGGTGGTTGCGCATTCAGTACATCTTACAACTGTGCAAAAGAAAATTGTCGACTCTTCCGCCCTATTGCAGCTTAAATAGGATGATTGCATCTGTCAATATGCCTATCTGCTTTATAGGGGGTCAGTGAAGAGCGCGACGCATGTAACAAAATGACGTGTATAACGAACTGTTTTCGCGGTCGCACATGCTTCGTTATACAGGCGTTTGACTGTATAGGCAATTAATCCACCAAGACACGACGCAGTTTGTTTTGACTTATATCTCACCTGTTTATTTGTTTAATTTTGCAACGGATGTTAGTGTGCCCATATGATCACTATGATGCATTGCAATAAGTTGTGTGACGACCCCGGTTACATTCTGGGGAAACGTGAGGTCAATAAAAAGCTTCTTAGGCTTAGTAGCTCGCTCGCTATCTGAACAAAAACTTGGAAGAAGGCGTAAAGGCCTCATTTGGGTACTCTCATGCAAAGGTGTTGTTGTCGCTGGTTGCGGCACAATGACCCTAAACAAAGGGATCTCCAGGGTGGAGAGACGATAACAGCTGTCAATAAACCTTGCAGATATATTTTTCTATGGAAGTAGGTAGGACGTGTCACGTGCACCATCCGTCGCTTATCCAAACGAGGCTAAATGGTGGTGGAGTGGCTGATACAGAAAACTGGGCCACCGATACGAGGAAGAAAAATGGAGCAGCAGCGTACTAGAGTTATCACGTCGCATTTTGCCGTATGCCTAAGGGGAGTAAGCGCTGTTGCGAGGGGCGCTGGTTTAGCTCCCACGAATTGCAGTTTTCCCGCATTTGCATAAGAAGCAATGCTGTGGCATAGCCACAAGTGTTATTTGTTGCCATTCAGTCGTACAGAAACGCGGTGATCCGGCACCTCCTTATTTGGGCGCAAATAAGTTTAGGCTGGAGTACACTGAGCAAGCACTCCCAAATAAAGAAAAATAAGGTACCGCAGTCACTCAAAAGAATATTCAATCAATGCGTACTGTCGATGATGACATGTGCAGCGGAAACTTGACACCTTATTAGCAACTGGAAAGCAACCTTAGGTAGGCAAAACGGGCCATGGAACGACGATTGGTAGGAGTAACACTTAGGGACAGGAAACGAGTTCCCTGGAACAGAGAACTAACTCTATTAGATGACATCATGCTTCAAATAAATGAAAACAAATGGAGTTGGGCTGGCCTTGTAGTGAGACGAAATGACAAACGGCGGACCACCAGGTTAACAGTGTGGATAACGAGAGACGGCTATGGAAGAAGGCGAAGGCCAATAACACGATGAAGGTATGAAATACGAAAATTTGGGGGCAAAGAATGAACTCGAACTGCGCTCGACAGGAGCGGTTAGAGATCATTGACAGATACCTTAATGCTGCAGTGGACATATGTACGCTGTTGATGGCGATGATGATTATTAATTAGTTCGGTGGCGGATCGTTAGCTCCTCACCTTTCTAAATGACCACTGGAATGGCATCCTTGTTTGCACCCGGATGGCTCCTCATCTCTAGAGTACATTCAGCAGCTCCAACTGTGTGGGTGCCCTTTATGGGAAAAGTGAACCCTCTATATGCCATGGTAAAACCTCAACCTGTGTCCTCAACCCCTGCTGCCCCTTCTCCCGGCAGGGCCTTCTGGCCCCCTATCTTGCGGAGTCATCCGTTTCATTCCGCAGTACAGTTTAAATGCACGGGACTGGCTTCAACGTGCAGCTTAAGAATTGGCCTGCAGATAAACTACTGCCCCGTTCTCAGCAGTCCCACAGTCTTTTATTATGGCCCCACCATTCGTTGTGAGGCCCGAAGAGAATTCATAAGTTTTATCAGGTGCGTCTGTATACCGCTGAGGACTGAATCATCATCATAACCACCAGCCTATCTACGCCCACTGCAAGGGCAAAGGCCTCTGCCATTATTCTCCAATTACCCCGGTCATGTGTAAACTGCGAACAATTTATTTCCGCAAACTTGTTGATATCATCTGCCCATCTTTCTGCCGCCCCCTGCAACGCTTGCCTTCTCTAGGGATTCACTCTGCTACCCTTAAAGGAGCCATGAAGAGAAAATACAACTTCGTTTAATTTGAAAGAACTAGGATTCAGTATCTCACTCAGCTCCATTAGAGCCACAAAAGCTGTTTTTTAACGAAAAAAACGCAAGAAGTATATAAAAACTTTCAAATTTCGCGCCACAGTGACGTGTTATGAGCAACAATGACGTCATACGGACCAACAATAAAACATAATTTTCAGTGCGTTAACTGCACGTTAGCATTCAAGTGATGCGGTCAAATGGAACTAGAGGCCCCATTACAGATGTCCAGTCATGTGTCGTCGCGACAGGTCAGTTAGGCGGCCGTCAATCGCACAAACAAGGTTCCGTGACGTCATAGAAAAGTTGCGGGAAATTGGCTAGGGGGTCGCCTCGTCTTTACACGTTTTCTTTAATATCTCCGTTATTTGTTCGAAGATTGCGATGATATTGGTATTATTGTTACCGGGACTAAGCAGTCTTTCTAATAAACCCAACTTGTATTTTGTCTTCATGGCTCCTTTAATGACCAATGGTTATTTCGCCTTCGTATTACATGCCCTGCCCATGTCCATTTCTTCTTCTTAATTTGTACTAATATGTCCTTAACACACGTTTGTTCCCTCACCTACTCCGCCCTCTTCTTGTCCCTTAATGTTACACCTATCATTTTCCACTCCATTGCCCGCTGAGTCGTTCTCAGGGTAAGTTGAACCCTTTTAGTGAGCCTCCAAATTTCTGCCCCTTAGGTGCGCTGTCGCACACTTTCTTCTTCAGGGACAATGGTAGGCTGTTATTCATTACCTGAGAATGCCTGCCGTATGCACCCCGTATGTAGGAGTGGATGACGGAATACATACTTCCTTTTCCAATTGTTTAAACTATTTCTGCAACCGCGGCATAAAATGAGCATGTAATGGTTCTTCACCACGTCGAGTGCGCTGCTTGCGAAACTTTTACGCCTTTCTCGCACTGGCGAGAAGTTCGTTTGGCGTGACGTTCCTGAATAGCGTGGCTTATCTTCCTCGCAACGTGACACCGCCTTTCTCGTTCCGCCTCATGGTTAATTACAGAAGCACCGTACGTCGCTGTAATTTCCTTTTTTTTAAAGGTACTCTATATCGGGCTACCCAAACGCCCAAATTTTGGTTTATCTGTCTGTCTGTCCATCGATTTAGCCGCCGGTCCAAATTGAAAAAGTTCTTGACGGCGAAGCATAAATAGGTAGAAGCAATCCAAACTCTTAACACGTCTGGTACCAATCATATATATCCACATTACGTACCGCTAAAGAATACCTACGGAACACCTGAAGCAAAATATAAGTAGTATCCGCGTACCTTTAATTGGTAATGTACGTTGGTTTTGGTTGTTACGATAGGAATTGAAAGAAAAAAGATTCGTAAATGCGCGATAATGGAAGCAGAACTGACGCCTGAGCGGTTCCCTACACGATAAGAAACAAACATAAAAATAAGAACCGCGCTGTCCTAACAGATGTAGCGCGAGAAAACAAAACTGGGAAGGGGAGACAAAGGTGTGAAAGAGAGGGATTAAACGTAGATGCGCTGGGTAGGGAGCGAGGGGTGAGGAAGAAGCAAGTCGATAACATTTGTTAGGGGTAGAAGAAATAATTCGAATAAAACAGGCACGTCGGCCGTGAACAAATGACGCCGCAGTACAAAGGCTGCACTCCTGACCATCATCATCGCTATCGCTTTGGAAATTTAGTCGCACTGAAACAAAATTAGCAGTGGCTTAGCTCAGCTAAGCCAGGATATACGTAGCGTGATCTCAGGTTCACCTGCTTAATATTACGTTTCCTGGTTGTCTAAGATTAGCTGATTATCATGCTTACTGCTGCTAAAACGATTTACCAGTCCAGTCACTGCTCCTCTCGCATGCGCAGCACGGCTCTCCAGGAGCCACGCGAAAAGGCTATCAAGCGGCTCCGGCGCACTGTCAGACTTGGATACTGCGCAACGGAGGCGCACAGCTGCGCATGAGCCGGCGCCAGTGCGCCTGCCGCGGTTATGACGTCACTCCTCTGGAATGCGGAGACCGGGGAATGTCCACAAGCAATGCTCTACATACCCGTACTCCAATTGAATTGGATTTTCAATCCAATTCAATACAAATCAATCCAAATCAATCCAATTTAATTCGATCCAATCCAAATCCAACTTAATACAATACAATCTAAATTCAAATGCAAATCCAATCCAATCCAATCCAATCCAATGCTCCTCACGCTTCCGCAGCACGGCCCTTCAAGGTCCACGCGAAACTGCTCAACCTCTGCCAGTGTAACTTATGCTTGAAAACCTCCATCGAATTTATCACGAAGGGAGCGGAAAGGTAGGGGAACAGCGTGAGGAACGGGAGAGGATAGCTTCGAAATTACTTGGCAGGGGTGGCAGAAGACTATCCTCTGTCGACATTTGCAGTGAAGCAAGCAGCTGATGCGCGAATAGTTTCTTTTCTCTTTACGCCAGCTCCCTTTCTGAATTATGAAAATGAAGACTGATAAATGCCAGCGAATTAAATGGGAGTCTTAGCAAATGACAGAGAAAGAGAGAGAAGGCTCTGTATTAAAAAAAGTGTTTTTCAGGCGTCTCAAATCACCTCCAATCTTCTCTCTGAGTTCGGGGATGCAGGAAAAAAAACACTCTGGTTGATTCCTCTCTCGCATGAATCGGTAATACACAAAAGTTAAATGTTTAGCGAAATCTGGAGCGAAAGAAGCGTGATTTGCGGGTCGGAGACTGTCTTGAGATGTGCTTCGCGAGCGACGTCCTGCTGGTGGGTCGCTTCGGCAAAGTGAGACCACTTCGGTCCTCCTTAGAGGCGTCTGCGGCAGGTGGTTGCGTTGCAACGACTTCAGCATGTGGAACGCGAGAGGGAGAGTTTGTAGCTTGGACCAACGTTACTACATCACGTTGGCTTGGACCGTGAGCGCCCGATCACGGTCCAAACATGATGAGGGCGCCAGCTGTCGGCTCTGATTAAACTACCTCGCTTCACCTCTACTAGACGGCAGCACCATCCGCGTCAATTAAACTTTTTCTGCTGTTACTCCTGCGCTCGTTCTTCTAGCGTGGTTTTCTTGGCTGATATGACGTCAGTGAAATCTTGGTGTATCCCGGCATAAAAAACTTTCGTGTTAAAATACCACAGAAATAGTTGGGAAGGCATAAAAAAGAACTGAGGTTGTCTTGGCGGACGATGGCGGATGGTTAAATACGATAGTCTTTCTTGGGCTACTTAAACCCAGATATTTTGGTCTGTCTGTGAGTCTGTCACTCGATTCAGCAACCAGGCCAAACTGAAATGAAGTTTGCGCAATAGTCTTATATACTCATAGCCAAACCTAAACGTCTAAGTCCGGTTTATATGTTCATACCTGTCGACACTCTTGAACAAGAACAAAACATTACGCAAATGTGAGGCAGAAAATCAATACATAAGATATATTTCTAATGTTCGTTTATGAAAAATTGATGGATGCTTGATCAAATGAAATACTACATCCAGTGCAGAAAAAAAAGTTTACCTTGTCACCTGCTGTAGCCCGCGCCACTATAGCTTCTGCCGGCATTTTGAGAAATCGAGCAGCCACAGTTACAAAAGGTTCCACTAGATGGGTTCTACGTTCTGCTTGGAACGTATGTACGTGGGCTAGGGCAACGCGGTTCTGTAAACGTTGATGTAGGGCGCCTCGATTCACGCGCGTCTCCGCCATACGGCAGCGCTGGCATCGAGGCACCCGGCCTGGAGCAGTGGAACGCGGTAAATTTAAGCTGACTTGAGCAAACCTTTAGCGCCTTCACCTTGGCCGGAGCGAGACGCAAAGGGAACAACATAAGAGGGGAGCGGGAAAGCGAAGGGAGTAATTTACTTGGCAAATGTCGACAGACTATCGTCTTTTGTCGACATTTGCAATAAAAAGAGGAGATACGCGGCAAATGATATAGCTTGCGTTTATATAATAAAAATTTTAACGCGAATTTATTATTGTGGCTAGCGCCACTGCCCAATCTTTTTTCAGCAGGCCTCTTAACATCACATCTTGTAATTTCTACTGAACGCCATTTAGCGCTGACTATTTCCCGTTTTAGCTACTTTAGCGTACCGTTACGATATGCCCATTGTCTGAATTTCGACAGTGCATCGCATCTCGGGCCACGAAACCAATAATTTCGAAAGTACATCTTAGACCTGATTCTACCTGCTTTTGCCTCAGGTTGCAACGAATTTTCTCCGGGTGGTTATACAACGTTTTTTTTGTGTGTGTTTTCTGGCTTGAGGCCTCCATATTCCTGCCGTTACGTTTTCACGTCATTCGTTCCGAGTCATCTTTACAGCTCTGGGGGCGTTACACGTGCGCGCTATTAAGATACAGATAAAGCTACAGGCCTCTACAATCCATCTTCCCGCTTCAACCCTGGAGTTTGTAACGCTCTTGTCAAGGACAGTGGCTAACGATCATCTAATAAAAGCTTATTAAATCAATCAATTACTATTTTATACCCTCCCTGCACAAGCGGCCCAGCCCATGCCTTTATGTTCTCACTGATTCGTGGGTTTAATATGGAACGAAATACTTTTTCGGATGAGAGAGCGTTCTTAACGCAAGCAGCACAAGCATGTACGGCTAAGCATGAGCTGTCCATCTCTGGCCGGGTAATTTCTTCTCGGCAGTTGCTCCATCAGCGTGTAAAGTCCGTACTCAAAAGTGGGCCTTGGCCGTGTGCTGAAAGTTCCCTGGTGCAAGATGAACAGATGCTCGCCTTTGACCAAAGCATCGCCAAGGGGCCTACAACCGCCCTTCGGCCGCCAGACTTTGCCGTCGTCTTGCCGTTCTTTTATTGTCCGGCGGCCGTGCAACCTTGAACAACCTACGGCTGTTCAACTTTTACAGACGACAGCTATTCATCCTTGCTTGGGGGCCAGCTGTTCAACCAGAGCCGCTCAGCCATGGTTGAAGTTTAAGCAATGCAACATACTCGTGCGGTCGTTCCACTGCAGGAGGCTTATTAATTGCGGTGCTGCAGCTTTCATCCAGCCCTAAAATGGGTATAGTCCAGCTGTTTCTACAGCCAAGTGCACAATTTATAATGTCGTAACAGCAATTATTCGTGCTTTTAAGTAAACAATAAATTCAGAAACTGACAAAGACTGTTGATCACAAAATGTGGTGCACATTTATTTTCTCAATTGCTGCTCCTACAGTGATGCTGCTTTCATTTGATGCAACCGCTACAGTGATCATGGACAGAGTTCCAACGGAAACCACAGCTGCTATGCTCAGGAGCACCTGCAGCACAAATCAAAAAGAAAAAAAGGTAAAGTTACAACTATGCACAGCTGACACTTTCGCCAAACCAGAAAGGCAGTTCGAGGCACCTACAGATAGTTACACTGCTAATGTGCAATGTATCTAGCTTTAAAGGGACCCTACAACACTCTTGGAGCATTGGAAGTAAACCTGCACGACGTTTAGATTACACTGCCCGGAATACCTGAGCCAAATATTACACGTGCACGTGAAGAGGTGGGCGCGCAAATCACTGTGAAAGACGCGGAAAAACCAACCGCACTCTCTAGTTTTGCTCATTATGCACCCCTGGCATGGCCTAAACAACGTCAGTACGGCCATGGCTGTCCTATGTCCTGTCGCTGGTCAACTTCGTGGCTTATTTCTTACATTTCCTGTTCGTCGGCGCTGTGTACCAACCTCTTCTAAGAGTGAACCTGTAGGTAGAGTTTTGGGAGTTCTGTTTTGGTTTGAGTGCTCAAGGAGTTTCAGCGACCGACTAAATAGTCCCTGTTCAACGAGATCACTCGTCAACAAACGTTCATTACTGTGAAAACTCCCTACCAGAATGAGCACGCGCTTGCGACCAGGCAGCGATGCCTGCTTTTTTGTGACACCTCCACGTTGCGGAAAAAAATTCCCCCGCATTTCCCCGAGGGGGAGAATGTGAAAGTGCGAATGCACGGTTGTCGGCCCGCTTGCGGCGCTTGCGCTCGGCCCCCGCAGCCCACCGCCTCGCCGCCTTCTCTTCCATCTCTTCCATCGGGTTTGTAGTATCACGTGTACACCACGCAGTTATCAAGCCGCTATAACGCCGCTGAGTCGCCAACGCACGCCGCTGACGACGTAGTTTGAATGCGTTAAAGATATAAGGCGCGTCACTAACACTGATATCACCGTCGCGTCCGTGGCTTGGTCGGTAGAGCGTCGCGCTGCGGCCGCAAAGTCCTCGGATCGAAACCTGGCGCCGGATGCTGTTTCTTTTTTAAATATAGAGGAGCACTGCGGACGCCGCCGCCGCCGCCGCCGGCGGTGGATGGTTTGGGGTCGCTTATAAAGTGCATTCGCACTTAAAAGAAAAAAAAAACTCCATGGCCTGTGATATAGCGAAGGCCCCCAAAGAGAACACCGTGAGCCGCACCCCACTCAAGGTGCGAGCGCACAACTTTCGTGCGTTCAGCCGAGTTGCTCCTGAACAACAAATTGGTTAAAGAAAATAAATAGTTTCCAAAGAAACAGAGCCCGAGAAAGCATTAGGAAAGGTTTACAGCCCGAAATCAGATCACAATGAAAATGGGAAAACGCTTTTTTTGCAAAGCTCAGATTTTCAAACTATTCCCGTGTTTCCTTTTTTTCCTCAAGGGAAGTGTTAGCTCCGAAAAGTTGAGCAGTCGCATATTGTATTTTGCCTTGTTCAAAGTGGCCCAGCTGTCGAAGTCACACGACAGTGCGGGGAAACCGCCCAGCTGATAGTTTTTTTAAAAATAGGCGCTTAGATTTACGCGAAGGCGGCCTCTACAGTGAGGTTATGCGCCCAGGGTGACCCATAAATAGTAGGTAATTATTGATTTCGGAGGCTTAATTAACTAAAATTGACTAATTACTTTTAAGTGGCTACAGTAACCAGACATATTGGGATGCTAGACGCAACCATGTTTCTAGGTACTTTCAATTTGCAGAATTCTTCTGGTGCATCCCTAGTCCGAGATATCAAACAGCGAAGTTTAATTGCGGTTCGCATGATTACGCATACAAGACAGTCTGCACCGGCTCAAAGCTCCTCCCTTCTGTGACGTGCCTGCTGTGTACAGTGTTTAGTTGGACAAAGGGGTGGAGGCGCAGGAAAAAGTGATAACTGGCACCCATTCATTCTTGGCTGGCGGTATTGCAATCTGCAGTACACGGAACCGCTATCGAAACACAGAACAAAAGGGAGGAGCCATGCGCCGGTACTGACTTCTAGAATGCGGAATGCTGCGAACGGCAATTAAACTTCGCCGTTTCATATCTCTGACTACAGATGCGCTAGAACAATTCTGCCAATTGAAACTGCGTAGAAACACGACTGCGTATGACTCTCCAATACAAACATGCCTGGTTACTGCAGCCACTAAAAAGGTAATTATTCAATTTTAGTTAATTATACCACCTACATCACTAATTACCTCCTAATTATGTGTCCCCCTGCGAGCATAATCCCCTGTACAGGTGGTCTTCGCGTAAATCTAAGCGCCTATTAAAAAAAAACATGTCCACTTAACTTTGATCACCCTGTATAAACAGGGCTCGTGCGATAAAAACCTGCATACGGTACAAAACACCTCCATTCCTCACAATGTCATCAAGAGCACCGGCAATTATTTCAGACTTCCTAGCCCCCTCCGCTGCGCCTACTACCTATCCATCAGCAACGCTAGACATATCGAGCGTCGTCAGCATCAGTAAATTGATTTTAGCTTCCGCGAACCACACCGTGAGACTGAAGCGGAAGCGGGAAATCGAGCCGTAACACGTTTCTGCACCGAACCTAAGTCGCGCATGAAAATGGCCAGCAAAAATGAACTTACCGAACTTTCTTTGTCCGGGCGCTGGAAAACGCCGCCGTTCGTCGATCGTTTGCAGCAGCATTACAGCTTATGCTTAGCCTCACGTGTTTCGAAAGTGGCAAGCAGAATATCCACAAAGCGCGAACACATGTCACAACACAAGACTGAAAATGTGCCTTTCCAAATATACCACTAGCCAGCCAATTTTTTGTCTTCACTATCCGTTATCTTTGATTTAGCGTATTCAGGTAATATTTTTGTGTCCTCGTTCATTTGCCCATGAGTGCACACGTATATACAGCACACTGTTCGGTGGTTGGGCACGTGTCCACGCATGACCTTCGGAATTCCGGTGATTGGGTACGGGCGGTGCTAGACCTGCGACAGACGTCAGCCGTTCACCTTTCGAAGAGCAGGAGCGTGCAGATTCATAAGCGGACCGGATAACAGACGTTTCCAAAAACTTTTGAACAACGGTTGCCTACGAAACACGAGTACTCTAGAACTGGGCAACAGCCATTCATCATGTGTTCGCCTGCAAGCGGAAACAAAGCAGTCGCCTGGTGGCCGTGCACAAGTTGATCGTCGTTTGTAAACCCGCTTTCAAGCAACAAGCGAGTACTCGGTGGCGGGAAACCTGCCGCCTGTCTTTTGATTGAACGTTGCTGGAGCAAGTGCCGTTTATCGCCGGTGGTTGATCCGCTAGATAACTTCTGAGTAACTTTCGCCGAGGGGAAACCGTGTTGACGGTTAAAGAGCGAAAGCTGACCAACTTAAGAACATTGGCTGCCGAAAAAGTGCGCAGAGGATGGTGGCCGTATTCAAACCGTTTATCTTATGTTCAGCGCTGGCCAGTGTGTTGCCGATGGCCGAGCATACCGGAGAACAGCCGTAGGTTGGCTGGTCAAGAATCGGACTTGCTGTGCTGCCTGGATATATATTTTTGTAATAGTCTTCCAGAATAACTTGACAGCCATGGCTTTTACTCAGGGCTTAGAAAGAAGAAAAATGAATGACGCTCACACTAACGCGTAAGATTTTACGGTAGCGAAGCTCTAGACAACCTTCACGATCAGCATGACCACCACGACAGTTTAAGTCCATGATTGCAGCTGATTTGCTTTTTCCTCACTGACGCAATGGCCTTTACGCCATCTTTGTTGCTATAACGGCGTATAAGAAGCAAACCGCAGCAGCAGAACGAACGAACGGAACACGCACAATTAAACTAGGTACCTTCAGGTGCAACGTGTACCCTATGAAGTGTTATGTTTCGAGTAGGTTACGTGATTCCTCTCCTCACACTCACGGCCGAGTGAGTAAGCCGTTTGACGCTCAGGTACTGACTTATGGTCGTAACCAAGTGGGCAAGACGACTGACTCTAACTCCGGTGATCTACACCATGCAGGCTCGTATCCTGCCAGTGCCATTCATTTCTTTTGTTTACACTGTTATGAGTATTATGAAACGCCGGAATCAACTAAAAATAACAGCCCTATTCTCTTTCGAGTTCGAGCGTTGTTGTTCGTTGAATGCGGGTCTTCTAGTTCATCCATCGGGCGTCTCTGAGTTCGAGTTCTGGCGGCCTCGTCGGTCTGCGAGGCTCCTCGGTGTGGGTCACCGCATGAAAAGGGCCGCTAGAGCAAGAAAATGCGCTGCAAGGCAACGAACCCGTGTGTGGCCATGTAGGCGGGAGCATTGCAAGCGTGTCATTTTTCACCGGGTATAACAAAGTGGCGCTCCCCCTCCCTCCAGTGCCACCACTCCCATTTACGTTATTGGAGCGACTTTCAGTGTTACCCGTCAGCGTACGTGTTAACCACGGACATTCGCGTCGCCAGCGTGTAATGCTAGGCCATAATGGTCAGAACAGCACCACAAAGTAGGTCAGTAGTAAGATTGTGTGCGGTGGAGGGAAAGCAGCTCACAATAAGTAGCAAAGGAATAACTGGACAGAAACACAGCAGACGTGGGGCTAATGTCAACCAAGCACTATTGCAAAATTGTCGCTGCTTGCAACTCAGCGTAAAACTGAAAGTGGCGTTGAAAGATATCCTCACTTGCAGTGGCAGTTATTTAGTCGTCACACGCTGTGTATCGGAGAATGCACCACGAGCGGTGCAGCAGCGTGGAAACGGCAGTTCAATCTCGTGTTCTCGAGATGCGCGAAAGCTGATAGGTGCAAGAAGTTCGTGGCCTTAAAGGGGCTCTGCAACAGTTCTGATAAACGCTTTTATTCTTTCCTTCGCGTTTGAAAGCATTGTGAAAGCCAACGTTATCGCCAGCACGGAGCGGCACTGCGTGATTTGCTCGCCGCAGCAGTTCCGCTTTCCGTTTCTGCTTTGCTTTTGTGGCTCTCCGTTTAAAGCCGCTATTGAATGAGTTGATTTCTCCGACTTCAGGAAAGCCCGCCTACACCCGCTGCACCACTGTAATGACGTAATTCGAGCGCTCGAAGAACGCCAGAACCGATGAAGAGAGAATCTTCTTGAGCAAGTTTGTGAGTTATCTGATGGGCGTGTAACAGTACGTTTTTGCTGAGGTACTCTGTGGCATCCTATTCTAAGTTCTGGGTATATTCGTTGACTACGTTCTGCAAGCATTTAGTATTTAAAAAACGTCAAAGAAAGTGTTGCAGGGTCACTTAGAGTTATACCGTGAAGAGGTTTTTTTTTTTTTTATAATAGCGAGGTCTTAGCGGGCTCTGCGATAACATAAAGCGATAAACAAGGGAAATGCGGGCAATAGGAAAGCGGACTCGACAGGTTGTAAAAGAAAACGGTGCATAAACATTCATATCAGTTCGGCCTGTACACGATGTGTACATTAACTGTTAGATTTACGTTCTTCGTTCCACACGGCTGAGGCGCATTCAAATGAAAAAATGAGGTGTTTGGTATTGCTGCATTGAAGCATAAATAGACCTAACCTGGACCAACCTGCGCACAAAAACGTGACAGGGAAGAGTCCGCGAAGCAAGTTGCCCGATATGAGGCAAGAAACTCTACGAGCTGTCAAAAGACATGTCGATTGATTGATTGTAGGGTTTAACGCGCCGACGCAACGCAGGCGATGAGGCGCGCCGTAGTGGAGGGCTCCGGATTAATTTTGACCACCTGGGGACCTTTATCGTGCGCCGAAATCTCGTATATACGGGCGTTTTTGCTTTTCGCCTCCATCAGAAAAGCGACTGCCGCGGCCGGTAATCGAACCCGCGACCTCGTGCTCAGCAGCGCAACGCCTTAGCCACTGAGCCACCGCGGCGGGTTAAAAAGACATGTCGAAGTCCCCGATCCAGTCCACTCGTGTCAGCGCGTAGCCACCAATAGTGTAGCGAAAAAAAAAGCGTTTTCTTTCTTGGCTGTAGAAACATATTCTTGTTATCACTGGATTCAGATTTAAGATGTTTGCTGGGAACCATTTAGAAAAACGAGGATTTCTCTTCCCGGAAGGTACTACAACCTTAAGTAAACTCATTCCCTTTGAATGTGTTGATTTTGGCAGCATATGGAAGAAAGGGTTCGCTGTTGCAGCTCGCACATCGTCGAGGAAAAAAATAGGCCTCAACACCGAGCGTTGGGGAATAGAATTAGCTGATTTGAATTAGCTGATTAGCGTTTCGGCTTGGGGCAAGCCTTCGTCAGAATTTTTATTCTGACGAAGGCTTGCCCCAAGCCGAAACGTTAATACATGTTCCCTCGTTACCCTTTAGTCTTCTCTTTTACTGTACATTTTTACCGGCCCCATTGTGCTTTATTCATACGCTATATATATATATATATATATATATATATATATATATATATATATATATATCTGTGTGTGTGTGTGTATGCGTATGTATATATATATATAATATATATATAAAGTGTATATGTATATATATATGTGTGTATATGTATATGTGTTTTTTTTCCCACTAAGCTATACATTATGGTGTATGCGCCAATATACTTAGTTAAAATCAATGGTGTGATGGAGCCCGGCTGGTCAGGATGCATGCTTGAGAACTTGGTAAGGTGCAAGTACGCCGGCAGCAAGGTTAGCTAATTTAAAAGAATAACGTTTCTGCTCCCACACGACAGCCTGTTTCGTAATGCGTAAATCTCTAATTTTTAGAAGTTCATGTTATTACTTTATCAACAGGTTACCGATAATCTTTTACAATTTTTAAATTTCTGCTTGACGCGCTAGCCTGTTATCTTGATAACTGTATGCCTAACATAGCGTAATGAAAACATAACTAAACTCTACTATATAGCATATGTACTATTGCTCCATGTTAGTGCTTTAATAATGGCAGACCATTTGTTCAATGTAGCTACAACACTGCGAACGCATGCGATGAAGGGCGAACAACAGTTTTCAGTGGCGTCGAGTGGAGAAAAGCGTTAAAGAAGCCATCGAGGAAAACGACTCAGCTTACAGCGACGCATTGTCGAGGTGGCCTCATGGAGAAGCCTCATCAGTCTCTGCTGTCCCGCTCCATGAAGGCACTTTTCTTCGCAAGCTGTAGACAGCCGTGTGATGGGAGTGAATCTTTGGAAGGGGGCCAGCGTGCGGAGTATACCGTAATGTTTCTTTTCTTGCTTGTTTTTTTTTTTTTATTGCTCAGCCAGTGTTACACGATGCGTGCTCCTTCTGAATGACGTCCTCGACCCCTCGTTGCGCGTCTGGCCATTCTCACAGTCGTCCCTTGAAGATAACGTCCTGTGGGAAGGTCGGCCGCGAGGGTGTAAATTTAGTTACTCGTTTAATTGTGCGAGTGTTTCCTTCCCTCAAGTTTTGACTGGCGCTGCACGCTATGGGCGGTTTTTCAGAGCAAACAACTGCGGCGAACACATAAAAACCAGGCTGCGCGGAAAATTGGCGTAAGATTTTTATTCAGAAGCAACTTGAAAACTCTCGTTTAACGCCCTTGAATCATAAGTTGGGCTATAAGGGCAACACGGACGTATACCTGTTAATACTGCAGACGTTACACATAGGAACTAGTCCGCAAAAGCCCAGACTACAAGGGCTGATTACTCTCCGCACGCAAGACACCACGCACCACAGCTTCTTGTTCCGAACACCACGTGACCCAGGCCAATCGCTAATATTTTTCGCCAGTGTTTGCCTTAAAAATGGGACGTAAGAGAGCAAGGTTCCAAAAACGTTCGTTTGTGACCACATATAATCACTGGCTACTGACTGAGCAAGAGCTAAATAAAGCAATTGGACGCTGTGAAAGGGGGGACCCGGTTCCAATGTTCCTGCGAACCGTACAGAATTCTTATATACGGAGAGCTTACGCCTTTTATCTGAACGTTTAGGCCACTCACCATTATTAGTTACAGTTCCTGATTCAGCCGATCTTTGGTGCATGCAAGTTAATTTGGGCCTCCATATCAATTTCGTTTATGTTCCCGAATATTCCTTTCATTTTGCTCTGGCCAATCTCATATAAATCCTTTATCGAACACTGTTGTTTTTATTGTGACCTTGATTTCGCGTAGCATATATATAAGCCTCTGAACGGTTTTTGTGTTTTTGTTTATCACTCTCACTAATCGTCTACCTTTACACCCCCCCCCCCCCTCTATTGCTTTGCCCGTGCGGATTATCGCTTTTCCGGACGTGTATGGTTATGAAGACAGCTGCGGCGTTAATCCGAAGTTCAAAATGATCGTTTGACTGCTCAACGCCCGCTAATCCTTTTGTTCAGATATCGCCCCTAAAGTGGTATTTATGGCAGTAGCGAAACATGCCTATGACTGCACAACAAATTATAAGCGCAACTCATTGCAGCAAGCCCTACAGAGAAACAAACCAGCTCAGAATGTAAAAGAGTGGTCTCACGGTTGAATTCAAACTGAAGAATCTGGACACGTACGGTCCATTCTGTTCGCGTTGATTTTAAGAGTTAGCTTTCTCGTGGCAATAAATGTGCGAGACTGGTGTATCACACAGCGGACTTCGTGAAGTACATTTGCTGTCCCCAAAAGGATCGCCATGTGCATTGCCAAAATCGCACGTAAGGCCAACAAAACGTGACGCATGAGTCAGTACTATAAAGCGATCATAAATGATGCAAAATGTCCGCAAGTTCGTGCTAGATTTGTTATTCCTATGAACTTAGTGATGACGCTTAAAAACATTCCTTATATATATTTTGGTTATTTCGTTTTTTTTTTTGTGAGGGAACAACAATATTTCTAGAACTGCGATGCTTCTCTTAACACCATTGAAAACAGCGCGAAAAACTCTGACTGAGAGAGGGCAGACACTCTTAGCGCTCGTGTCTTTTTGTTCTCTGTCTGTCCGATATTTTTGCGCTGTTTTCAAAGGTGTCATGTGTACCCAACTAGCCCACAGTTACTCTGATGGTCTCTCTCTCTCTCTCTCTCTCTCTCTCTCTCTCTCTCTCTCTCTCTCTCTCTCTCTCTCTCTCTCTCTCTCTCTCTCTCTCTCTCTCTCTCTCTCTCTCTCTCTCTCTCTCTCTCTCTTTGTGGGATGTTGCTCATAGAACTTAAAAAAAACTGTTGCAAACAGCTACTCCTGTGTGTAAATTCCGAAGGCAGCCGGTCTATGCATATCATGGGTAGAATCTGACAGTGCTAAAATTTCGTAATCTAACATGCAGAAATATTAAGCACGACTAAGAAAAGTTCCATGAAAAAGAGCTGAAGAAAGACGTCGACTTCTACGTTCACAATTTTTCGTGCGTTGCCCGCAAAATAAGTGTGTTCCTTTTCATGCGCACACAGAAGGTAACCCATGACGGCAACATTATAAAATACCGATGGGCAAATTGAAGGAAAGGCCCGCGATGTCTTTTGACTTCTCTGACTTCGCCTAGTAAGGCTGCGCTGGAAAGAGATTCGTTGAGCCTACTCCGTCACAACGAACGCTAAGGCTCTAATCGTCTTTGAGGAAATAAAAGTATCCGCTTTTCTTCCTCTTTAGCAACTTATAAGGTCGACGGCCGCATCTGAAAGAAAAGCGCGCTTTTTTTCTTTTTTTTTTTTTGGAGTAGCAGCGAAATAACATTTAAGAGCCGTGTAAAACCGTCACTGAACATTTCCTGTAGCATTAGCGCGTATTTAGCCATTCCGTTCTTTCGTGTCCTTTGAGAGGCACAGCGAACGATCTACCTATAATGAAGCTGGCGATGTCAGCCAAGCTAAGCTGCCTGGCTTGCTACGCCAGATTTGCGCCGCTGAGCACGAGGTCGCGGGTTCGATTCCCGGCCACGGCGGCCGCTTTTCTGATGGAGGCAAAAAACAAAAACGCCCGTGTGCACGAGATTTCGGCGCCCGTTAAAGATCCCCAGGTAGTCAAAATTAATCCGGAGCCCTCCACTACGGCGCGCCTCATCGCCCGCGTTGCGTCGGTGCGTTAAACCCTACAATCAATTGCTACGCCAGATAAATGAGGTAACGATGATTATAATGATGACGATGAATACACATGCTTCGAAATATTTACAAGGTATTATTAAGAACTGTGTCTTTTAGCTACACCAATAAGGCTTTTGCAGCAACGAGAGGCACGTTTGGGACTACTCCAACGACCTAATACTTGTTAGTTCTAGTCCTACGGACAGAGGCTAGCGAAGGGACACTGCGACAAGTTGCCGGTATTCAGCCACTTCACAGTGTGGGCAGAGTGGCGAAGTGCATTGGCTAATCTTGAAGCGGCAGTATCGCGCGTAAGCGATATTAAACCGTATACAGTGGAGTACTCCCTCATCGTATTTAGATAATCCAGGTGGTATACTAAAATTACAATGTGGGTCTACAGCTCTCTTCGCGTGTTTACATCAACGCGGGAATTGCGTTTAAACCGTGCGTAACCGTCCGCGTGGTCGTCTAATCCCTAAACAAACTAACCCCAGAGGGATTAGTTTCTTTGCACTGGCCGCACGCAGCTGGTCTGTGCAAGCTCAACGATGCGCATTCTCGGCGAGGCCTGTCTGGCTTGAAACTTTCCGCATACCGCTTGCGCGGTTGAAAACAAAAACGCCGAGATAACGTGATTGAGAGCTGGAAAATTCACCCTTTCTTAGGTAAGGAGCTGATGCGACACGGTGCATTTGACCCGAGCTGTAAACGTTTTAAGTGCGAATGCACTTTATAAGCGACCCCAAACCATCCACCGCCGGCGGCGGCGGCGGCGTCCGCAGTGCTCCTCTATATTTAAAAAAGAAACAGCACCCGGCGCCAGGTTTCGATCCGAGGACTTTGCGGCCGCAGCGCGACGCTCTACCGACCAAGCCATGGACGCGACGCTGATATCAGTGTTAGTGACGCGCCTTATATCTTTAACGCATTCAAACTACGTCGTCAGCGGCGTGCGTTGGCGACTCAGCGGCGTTATAGCGGCTTGATAACTGCGTGGTGTACACGTGATACTACAAACCCGATGGAAGAGATGGAAGAGAAGGCGGCGAGGCGGTGGGCTGCGGGGGCCGAGCGCAAGCGCCGCAAGCGGGCCGACAACCGTGCATTCGCACTTTCACATTCTCCCCCTCGGTGAAATGCGGGGGAATTTTTTCTACTGCGAACGTACCCGGACACCAACTTCCGTCCTCTTAAACACCCGCAGCGATTTTGCCTAGGCAGACAACATTGTAGTAAATACGAGTTCATTGCGCCTCGCCCAGCGTCTGTGTAGAATTTCATTTAGGGTGGAAGAAGAAAAACTCCCGCTGAAAGGAACCCATTTTTGCGGCCATTAGCGCTATCGCTTAAAGGGACACTAAAGACAACAAAGATAATTAGGAGGATATGAATGGCATGGAGTGCATTCGGCAGGCATTTTTAGAGAATTAATGGAGGCCCACCATTGTCGCTGAAAAAGAAAGTGTATGACAGCCGCATCTTACCAGTACTTACCTACGGGGCAGAAACATGAACCCTTTTAGTGAGCCTCTAACTCAAATTGAGGAGGACTCAGCGAGCAATTGAACGGAAGGTGATTGGTGTAACATTAAGGGACAAGAAGAGAGCGGAGTGGGTCAGGAAAAAAAACCGTCTTAGGGACATATTAGTCGAAATAAAGAGGAAATGGGCCTGGGCAGGGCATGTATAGCGAAGGCAAGATAACCGTTGGTCATTAAGGGTAACAGAGTGGATCTCTAGTGAAGGAAAGTGCGGCAGTGGGTGGCAGAGACGTAGATGGGCAGATGAGATCAAGATGTTTGCGGGAATAGATTGGTCGCAGCTAGCACAGGACCGGGATAATAAGAGATCTATAGGAGAGGCCTTTGCCCTGCAGTGGGCGTAGATAGGCTGCTGGCGAGGATGATGATGTCATGATGACGACGTCGACGATAATGATGATGATGAAAGACAACTAGGAAGTTGGGCTCAGAGGAAAGTTATGCCCCGAAGCCCTCTTAGCGTTTACTCGGCGGCGAAAGATGCTTTAATTGCTTAGAAATAACCCGTTAAAAAGCTTTTAATTCCTCGCCCCATTTTATGGCGTTTCGCGAGACGTCAACGGTCGCCGGAAGCGATTGAGACGCTGGTGATCTCTAGCAGGAAAACTAAAACCTACCGATTGAGCCATCGCGGCAGCAGGAGCCACTGGTCGCGGACCTTGCGCATACGACAAAACAGCTAGCCCGCCTTGCAGGTCTGTTACCTGACACTCTGGCGTCAATCTTGGTGCCGCATGACTTGCCGTGGTAGTTAAACAATGGAATGTCCCCCGCGGCCTGTTAATTTACCTACAAAAATTCTAGCGGTCAGCGCAACCCCAGCAAGAACGACGACAGGGGCGCTCTTTTGATTTGCATTCTCTTAGTCCACAGTCGTGTTTTATTCGCTTCAATGCATTCGGCTTGACAACGTGGCGCCATCTGTTAATTGTAATGTGTAACAGCATGCAACGCTAAGTGTTTGCGGCCCGCTACATCGACCCCCAACGTGAGTTTCAGAACTTTTATTCAGCTTTCCTTCGTTTTTTGTGAAGCGAGGTACCATTAGCCCAACTGCCAGAAGTGTGACTAGAGCTTTTAGAAGCACCAAAACCACTACAAACAGAGGCCTCGGCGCCAGTAATAAACAAAAAAAAATTCCATAACTTGATGCAAATATCATTTTACATAGGTGCGCACCATATAGTGGAAGCCGGGCCATACTTGTGCTAAACTGAGCGCCACTCACTCACACTCAGGCAGAAAAATGTAATTTTCATCACGCACTCACTCACATTCACGCTTACTAGTCGCCGTCACCACTCACACTCACTTGCGCTCACGCTCACCACTCGGCGTCACCAGTCGCACTCACTCGCGCTCACCATTGACCATTACCAGTCGCACTCACTCGCGCTCGCGCTCACTGCTCGTCGTATCCATTCGCACGCGAGTGTTTGAAGCAGACCCTCCATGAGCGATGAAACCCAGAAGTTTGGTGCATCACGGTGCCACAAGTCCATCGAAATCATGTTCTAAAATCAGCCAATGAATTAATTCTAAGGTGCCCCGTAGCAGGAGCTCAGTGACAATGTACTTCCAAAAATAAAAGCAAGCCCGCCATCACCAGTCATCACAGGGAGCGGCTCATGCGACGAATAGCCAACAGCGAGTACAAGCGCAATGGTGGCGCTCACTGCGGTGCGCCCCGCAAATGGCGCTGGTGGTTAGCGGGTCTACCTGCGAGTTCTCTCACACTCGCGAGTGGTGAGTGGGGCTTGGCGCGAGTGATGAGCGGGGCTCAGGGCGCGTGGTGCTCGCACTCAGTCGCACTCAAACTCGCCTGAAAGAAATGATGGCGAGGCTCACACACCACTCACTCATGAATGCTGAGGCGGCTGTGTGTGAGTGCACTCGTAAGTGAGCCTGCCGTCCTATGATAGCAGCACACAACGCTCTGAATTTTGACGCGCACAGTTTATGCACCTTTAAGACAATCAAGAAATGGTTTCGAACAAACACATCATCAAGGCATGCACGTTAAGACCGAAGCGTGAAATTAATAGGCGATCGATCGCCTCCTGCTCGTCGTAGGGGTAGCACTCGCTCCTGGAAATTTACAGGGGCCAAGAAGTTACTTTACTCCGGCGCAAGCCGAGAAGGATTTTTTTTAATTTAGCGCACTCCGCATACCTAGAGAGGAGTAATAATAATTACAACAAAGCACACACGGTCCGCCCGCAGGTCCACGCCGGCGCATTTCATCGCGAAGCGAACGGGACCACAACACAGGCACACAGCTTCGGCCACCGCCAGCCTGGGCGCAAAACTTCGTGCGGGCTGACAGCGCTACGTGAGGGAGCAAAACGCTTGTTCCTTCAGTCGCAAATTACTGTACACAGAAGAGCGGAACCGTGGAAGGCCGACGCCCTACTCGCCGCAATGATGTAAACAAGGAGAAAACAGACATGTGACTTCGCCCAACCTGCAATAACCATCGCAACAGCCACTGGCACCGTGGCTTGGCAGCTTTCGAATGTCGGCACGGCTTGAAATGTAACTGTCCAGTTATGATTGTTTACGCCCTATGAGAGCTAATGTGCGAAGGAACATTTTACGTGTTTCTTTGAGAGCTTGTGCGCGCGCTTCTCCTTCTGTTCGTCACGTGACTCTTGGTTCATCCGCTGAATCGCCGTTTACGCCATCTCTGCTCGCCGACTTATAGCTTTATTTTCTTTTATTATTTGCGAGATTATTTCGAAGGTACTGCCCCAGAGACTGGTAAATATTCGTTTTCTGGGGATTCCAACCTATTTATACCAACTTCGGTTTTGTCTCCAGTTTTCCTTTAACGAGTGTCCAATGTACTTTTCCGTTGAATAATTAGTTCAACCTTTCGTCTGCGGCCCAAAGGAGTGACAGAGAAGAACGGACGGCTGTCGGACGGTCGGCCGAATGGACAGACGGACAGACAGCAGGACACAGACGGGCCATAATTTTCGCTTTGATGTCTTCAAAAGCGAAATGCGGGCGAAATTGCTGCGGAGTTCTTATGCAGTTTTCAAAACATGCATAAGAAGAGCCCGTTGTCACTGTGCCGCTCTACATCAACGCTCTATAATTTCCGAAACCCACAGGGAAGGGTGTACGTACAATTTTGTTTTGGGGGGGACTAAGGCATATTGCTGCTTGACCCAAGGACGCGGGTTCGATTACCGGCCGCAGTGGCTGCTTTTCGAATGGAGTCGAAAAGCGGAAAAGCTCTTGTGTTCGAGATTTGGTCGCACGTAGGTGGTCAAAATTAATCCGGAGCCTGCCACTACAGCACGCCTCATCGCCTGTGTAGTGTCGCCGCGTTAAACCCCATAATCAATCAATGAATAAATATTTGTTTGGAGGGAAACCATTAAATGAGGAAAAAAGAACATTCACAACAAGAAACATATAAAACCCAAAACGTCTAAGTAAGACTTCGAGTCAAACAAAAAAAAAGATCTTTTTAAATGCCGTGGTGTCCTTGCATGACCTGTCTGTTTTTTTTTAAAGGAAAAAGCCTTAGGTTGCCCTCTTGGCAAGAAATCCGGCGTAGGGTGTTCGCAGCAGAGACTTCTCCTAGGATCTGTTATCACGTACAAGCGGGAACACAATATTCCGGGCCACGTGAACGCGTGGCGAAAACCGCCGCTCAGCACAATGAAGGCACCATAGAGTTTCTTATTACGTACACTAGAGAGGAATCTGACGCTAGCGTCTATCCAGCTCATATCAAGGCCGTCTGTGTTGACATGGGCCGCCATTATATCATTCGCTCGCCTTCGTTTACTCATTGGCTTGGATTGACACGTTTTAGTGGCCCTACATTCGGACAAAGTGCCACAAAAACGCAAAAGATGGTGTGTTATTGTAGAAGTGGAAAATACAACAGGCTGTTTTAAAGCTAATGGAAAAGGAAGTAAAGCGAATTTTGCCGGAAAGGTTGTGCCTAGCATTCTGCAGGCCAAGCTGGTAGTTAACAACAATGGTAATATTTTGAGGGAAACTCATTAGAGATTCTTATTTTATTATATTACCGGTCATTTCAAATATTCAGTGGTTTAAAGAGCTGGGAAATGCTTTTGAGCGTGCCCATGAAAACGTCGCCTTCGTGGT
Organism: Haemaphysalis longicornis; assembly: GCF_048455015.1. Taxonomy (NCBI): domain Eukaryota; kingdom Metazoa; phylum Arthropoda; class Arachnida; order Ixodida; family Ixodidae; genus Haemaphysalis; species Haemaphysalis longicornis. The sequence goes on from NW_027526361.1 coordinate 149,723,047, forward strand.
GAAGCGGCACACCGACCATGAGCTACAGTTTAACAAAACTTGTTGCTCAGCGAGTTGGTTCAGACATGAAGAAAAAAAGAAAACGTGGCGTTAAGCAGTCGTAACCGGAGGCAAGATAGAACGGGTGCAGGCGCCCATATGTGTCGTATCTTGTCAGGCGAAGTACGTTTCGGTTCTTTTTTTTCGTCAGCTATAACTTTCGCTGCGGCATGTTACCCGCTCAGTCATACGTTCCTTCGACTCCGGCATGACCAACGTCAGATACAATCACGCACTGCATGCTCTTTCGCCGAACACGCAACTGCCACGGCTCAACGGCTCACGGCTACCATCGTAGCTAGTAGACGTGTTAATGCAGAGTGAAGTAAGCAAATTTCAAAAAATTCACGCATCTCCGCGAAGTGAATTATGACGAGTGGGCGAAGCACTGGGGATCGTTCTTACCGTAAATCACCCGTGGCATTGTCCACTCGTACATGTAAATTAGTGACAACGCGTGTGTACAGTATATACAATTCCAATCCATTCCAATTCAATCCGATACAATTGAATTTAATCCGAAATCCAATCCAAAATCTAATCCAAAATCTAATACAATATCCAATCCAAAACCAAATACAATCCAAATCCAATGCTCCTAGCGCATGCGAAACACTGTGTACATGGACGCCAAGCCCCGGACAGAGCGAGGTATAAGGTGCTTCGCCCCTAAAACCGCTTGAGAATCCAATTGTCATGCCAAGCCGAAGCCGAAAGCTGGGATCTTCCCACAACCCCCCACGACGACATTGATTCCAAGGTGCAGTTCCCTCTCTAGTATATTTACTAATAAACTCTGTGGAAGGCATGGTGCCTGCTGTCGAGGCCGGCGCGACGCGCATGCACTCTCATTTCGGCAGGCGAGCCCAATTTGTCAGGGACACGCCACGGGGCAGTGCGTTTTTGCGGTACCGTGCCCTTCGACTACACATCTGCGGGCTTGCCTTGCATACGAGCTAATTGCGCCACCATTTGCGCATGTATGCCCTGAGTACTGATCTACCGTTAGCCGGAATTGTCCCTTTGACGCTTCCTGTTTTTACCAAAGTGCTGATGACGTTGCCTTGCTAAGTAACTCGGGGGAGGAATTGCAGAGCATGCTTACCGCACCGGAAAGACAGAGTAGAACCGTGGGCCTGAAAATTAATATACAGGAAACTAAAGTAATGATGAATAACCTCGGGACAGCACAGAGGTGTGAGATAGGTGGCGAGGCCAAGCTGTGACCCCGGATCCCAACCATGAGGCAGAGATATTTCGAAGGATAAGAATGGGGGGCAGTGCATCCGGCAGGCATTCTGAGATAATTAATGGCAGCCTACCATTGTCCCTAGAGAAGAAACTGTATGACAGCCGCATCTTACCGGTACTCACCTACGGGGAAGAAACTTGGAGGCTCCCTAAGAGGGTTCAACTTAAGTTGAGGATGACTCAGCGCGCAATGGAACGGAAGATGATAGGTGTACCATTAAGGGAGAAGAAGGCAGCGGAGTGGGTCAGAGACCAAACGCGTGTAAAGGACATCTTAGTAGAAACTGAGCAGAAGAAATGGACATGGGCAGGGCATGTAATTCAAAGGAAATATAACCATTGTTCATTAAGGGTAACAGAGTGGATCCCTAGAGAAGGCAAGCGTTGCAGGGGGTGGCAGAAAGTTAGGTGGGCAGATGAGATAAAGTTTGCGGGGATAAATTGGCCGCAGTTAGCACAGGACCGGGGTAATTGGAGAATAATGGGAGACGCCTTTGCCCTGCAGTGGGCGTAGATAGGCTAGTGATGATGATCGTAAAGAAACACAAAAAAACCTTGCCAAGGACGAGTACTTACATCCATTACCGGCTTTATAAATCGCGTCCTGCCATGCTCGCCGATTCTCCGTGCCCATTATGATATTACTTGTTCGACTCTTTTGTGTTTTCTGATGCCAGTGCACCTGCTGGCGGTGCATTTAATCCCAATTTCTCCGCTGTGAACGCGTTTCCTCGGTCTGCCAAAGCTGTCATTTCGTCTTTTTTATGTTATGTTGCGCTCAATCTCTGCGAATTCACCCTGAGGGAAATGCACACATCCTGATGTCTCGTGGGTTGTCCTAATAAAAGCTTTTTTACAGCGCAAGTTTTACTTGGCTAGTCTGATGTGTAAGCACGCACCCAGGCGGCCTCTACTAAACGCGAACCAACTCGGATATCGTCCGCAAAAAAGTTTTCACAGCTGCTAACCATTTGCTAACGCGTTTCATGACATTCTATTTGTTTGATTGCAGGAATACATCCGAAGGAATAAAACCTCCCAAAAATACTCAGCGCGTTTTGTTGTATAGAATCGATCAGAAAAGGCTTACGCATATTGAGAGCATAAAAAAAAAACCTAGGGTGCACCAGAAATTTCCCGCGCAGTCATACTTGGCCTTCTGCTTCTGTTGAGGCAGTGTAGGAGCAGGATGAATAGTGAGTCCTGCAAAGGTCGCTGCAGTGATTCTGACGCTGAGGTAGTAGGTTATAGCCGACTTAGTCGACAGGAGACCCGGGTACAAAACTAGCCAAAGGAAACACTTTCGGTAAAGAATATTTTGAAAGATCCTGCAAGATTTCTACATCGTACTTTACGTGAACAAATCGTCCGCAATGGTATTTGTTGCATACAGCTAAGCAAGCCCGGAAGGCCCGCAGTAAAGCCAATTTGTTTTCGATTGATTGTAGTGTTTAACGCGCCGACGCAACGCAGGTGATGAGGCGCGCTTTAGTGGAGGGCTCCGGATTAATTTTGATCACCTGGGAATCTTTAACGTGCGGCGAAATATCGCACACAGGGGTGTTTTTGCTTTTCGCCTCCCTCAGAAAAGCGGCCGCCGTGGACGGGAATCCAACCCAGTCAATTTGTTTTACCAGGTTCTGATCGCTTAGGTACAGGGGTCGTGGCTACAAAAGGATATCCCGATGGTAACTGCGGTTCTCACACAAGCTTTGGCCGGTGACGGCTACCATACACAACTGTGCATTTGTTAATTGGGCTTGTAAGCCACCCTGATGCAGCTCCTACAAGCGTGGAGGTCCAGTTAAGGCGAAAAAGCCGCAGCCGCTGAAGAGGCTGCCATCTATTAGTACCTCACTGGCTGGAAAAACATTACCTCGCTGGCTGGAAAAACATTGTTTTGTACAAGATGACGGCTCTTCCACGCACAGAATAACCACGTTTGGGTATTTATCAAGCCCTCAGCCTTCTGAGTGAAATTTTGCACGTGCATGGACGTGCTTCACGCGGAAAAAACTCGTTGACGTAACGCGACAGTTGACGAAGTTTCCGCATGTTTAGATGAACGGAAATGTTCGAAAATAAAGAATTCTTGTGAAGCATGCGGATATGGTATCACTGTTGCATACTTGTGTACGCTAGCGTTTTCATAGCTAAGGAACTGGTCTAGACCTAACCGCGAATTGTTATTGCAGGCCGGTGTTATAGACAGTGATCGGTACAATTGGTACGACCATTAGTTCTTATGCCAGCGGTAGCAGGCCCCAGGGCGACGAAAGCGCAGCTAGCGAGTTCGGGGATTAAACTTAGCCCCATCTGACGGAGAGCGCCGTCCCCACACGGCAGTTTTTTGTCATGCTGGCTCCTATTGTCGCTGGCTGCAATGACTAGGTCGCTATCTATAAAGCCGCTCGTTTTTCGAAGATTAAGGAAACACGCGCAAAAGCCGGTGAATTGGTTCATCTGGCCTTGCACTGGTCGTCGCGACAAAATAGATGCTACAAAGGCGTCGCACCGGGGTGCCTTACGGACAGTTGTAGTAAAACGTCGGACAATAGTAGCAAAACTTGCGAACCTGATAATACGCAAGGACGCGCGCGCGCTCCAGGTCGATGTCGACAGCAGGCGCCGTCGCCACCGTGCCTCCAGGCTACGCAGTGACGGCTGTTGCAACGCGCTCGCGTGGTCCGAAATATTGTGTCCCCGATTGTACCATGATATATTTACCCATTCCCGCTCACTCGCCGTCAATACCCTCCTGACGACCCTGAGCTAACCACCCATCGGAAACGCTTGTGTTTACTCCAACAGAGGAATTCCTAGTAGTACCGAGCCCTAGTTTACCATATTCTCTCTTTGCAAATACCTTCGGCAAATTGGCCACTGTCTGGGGACCTAGCCACGCTGATCCATGCCTGGTTCTGTCCTCAAGATCTGTGTCCCCCCCGTAAGTAATACAGAGAAGTGGGAGAGACAGCTGGAAAGCTTGGACGCAGAGGCCTAGACCCTTCTTTCACTGAGCAAGACAATGCATGGTAGGCGACCAGGTCCACTCCGGCGGGCGTGGGCGAGCGACCAGATAATGTCACAATAAAAACTGAGGCGAAATATAAAGCGTCGTAGCTGCGATGGCGAAGGAGAGGGTAGCGGCGCCTGTTGGAAACAATGATAGGGGGCCACAAGCGATTCCGGGCTGCGCTGCACCGTGAAATGCTGATCACGGCGCCCGTGCAGTTTCTTTTCCCGCGACAGATGCGGCTAGCTTGACCTTTCCCAAATGCTTGTGAGGTTATATGACCGCCCCAGGAAGCCTCCTGTTCCCTCCTGTGTTTTTCGTTCAATGTGACTTCTGGTCACCCGCTCTGCCAACGCCACCACCGACCTCACTACGACGGGCACACCGCTCCGCTACACCAGATTTAGGATCAAGAATGGGATATTTCTTTCTCTCTTTCCTTCGGAAGCGTTGTATACCTCGAAGCCTTCTGTAGCGCGAGCTTCAACGTGGTTGTCGTGAGAGGGGGGTCGTCCACGCCATTGCACCACAGATGGAAAGACCGGAACAACGTAGTCCAACTAGCAAAATACAATTACACGAATCACCACTCTCGTCGACTATCCTATTCTACGGCGGCAGAACGAGCGGCACCGTGGTGCGGAAAAGACTGATCGAGGTCATTGAAAAGCGTCATTGCCGACAGAAAAAATAAGCACCCCAAGTTGCGAGATTACAAAGCACATCGACTACGCGATGCACAAGCAAGGCGTTTCAGGCGTGAACTTGTCATTTTAGCTTTGAATGTCTCGGTCACTTAAGCTCGCACTTCATTGTAATGCAAAAATCCACCTGGTTAATTTTGTAGAAATGCCGCCGTCCAGTGTCGTTGGCGGTGACAGAGCTGATGGAATGGCAACGAAGGAAAGACAAAACAGTTGAAGCATTAATAGGAAAAATAAATTGGGAAACATTGGTACTGGTTGCATTCGAATTCTAGGCCATCGGAATGCGAGCCGAGAATGCATCGCTGACACAATTGCTGATGAGTGTGAACTTCGTTGTGACCGTCGAGACCTTCGAACTAGAATACGTCGAAAGCCAGCACACGCAGTGGACATGCAATTATATATACGTTGCTTGGCACGCAGTACACAAAGGCTGAAATGTAGGAATGACAACAAATACCCTCAGGCGCGCTCGCCAGTGACGATGACATCTTTCATCAGCAGCTCTCTGCAGTATCACGCATTCCCATGTGTCAATGACTTCTACACACACATCATTCGCACACACCCAATCAAAGAGCCTATACGACTCAAGTGACGATGACAGCTCTCGTCGGATGCTCACAGTGGGTTCACCAACTTCCTTTTGGCTGTGCCGTCAGTGTACCTAACCAAATTCTCACATACGCACTCAGTGGGACTGACCAGGGTTGATGACAGCTTCTGTCAGGCTCACTGCAAAGGCACCTCAAGTCCCATCGGCCGTCATGCCAACTTACCCACTCGAACGAGCACTATGCGGCATTTAGTTAATTTTTGACGCCTCAAAATTCAGGACTCATAAGAACTGCTAAGGTTCCCTCGGACGTGGACTGTTTTTAATTCAAGGCTACGGAGAATGGCTGATCACCGTGGAGAGGGCAGAGATTAAAGTCACGTAAACTGAGTGGATACCTTGAGGCTGGTAATTTAGTGGCATCGTCCATTCCCGCAACTTCTTCCCACCTGCCACCGAGCTCGAACATTTCGAAATTTTCTGAGGCCCCTCGGCCAAAATCTGGAGCGCAGGGTCATGATGCTCTAGGAAGAACATCAATAACAGGAGTAGAGAGGGCGTCAAGGTTGGAATACATCGGAAATTACAATCTACGATATCCAATCACACACCGATTTGAATACATCGTTTCCTGAGTAAGCAAGCAACCAAAACACAGGGAAGATACAAAGAGTAGAGTGCACCTAAAAATTTTTCGTCTAAGACTGGAATATTTATTCTGGTAGATAAAACGAGAGAAAAACACTCGCCATTCGCTCGAGCAAAACTTACGTGCGCCATTTCATTGAAGTGGCGGCAACAGACAATAGATGTACTGTTTTCTACCCCTGTGTCTTTTAAAACAATGTCATCTCCCTTGTTGTGGGGCTCCCTTGCAGCTCGTAGTTTTTGGACAATGCACGAAAATCGTATTAAGATTTGACGGTCGCAAAGACGAAAACTACATTGGGCAGTGCCCGCAATGTTTGTGGCGTTTCCGCTTAAACAACGTAACAGCCCTTTTTCGGGGAAGCAGCGGAAACTGAACGCAAAGGCCTCAAGTGCCTCAGCCTCTCGTGGTAGATAGCTCTCAGAAACGAGCGCGCTGATAATGTCAAGCAGGGCGGGCGCCAGCCTTAGGCAACGTAGATACCGGGCATGGCACTCAAGCCGCGTTCAAACAACGGCGAGTTCAGTCTGGAATGCCAGGGGGCGTTTTGTGAAGCTGGTTTTCTTTCTGTCGTAAATTTGACCAAACACTGTATTGCAGCCTCCATGGTTGAGCAGTTTCGAGAAGTGCATCAGTGATTCGTATACTGGCCATCCAAAAGAAAGGCTAGTCTAAAAAGAATGAAACTTGACGTCATGTGTTATTAGCGTATAAACGCAGTTTTGTTTCGAAAATGAAGTTCAGTTGATTGTTACCCCGTGTCTGTGGTACACATGTCTCCTTTCGTTCATGCCCCCCCTTCTTTTTGATGTGAATCGACACAGCTTGCCAACGCTAAGCTCATTCTTGTTCACAACATGGCCAAGGTTTGCTACGTTGTCATTTTGCAAAGCAATTAGAGTGAAATCATTAAAATAAAAAAGAACCTGACATTGCTTGAAGTGCTGGCTTAGCCAGAAAAGACACCTTTGGTCGAATACGCACCGCCGACCCATCACACCGCCAACTCATAAGCACGACCCATCCCGTACCACCATGTACTCAAATAACTCGGAAGCCGTAGGCACCATACACTTACCCAGCCCCGGGTACACCGCTAACCTTCAAACACGTCATCGCCGGCGTCACCACAACCCCTAATGTCCCAGGGAATATCGAGTGGACCCGTAGACGCAAATCTAACGCCGAAACTTGGTGGCTGCTCGCATCGCTCTCCCGCCCACTTCTTCACCCAGAGACGCCATGCTATTCCCGCTTCGTTACCGTTACCGACCCCTCCTCGAAAGCGAAAGGCCTCCGCCGACTCCATAAGTCGATGCCACAGGTGAACCCTGTCCCCGTAGCGCGCGACATTCCACGTGGTCACCATGTCTTGCTGCCAAAGAATGTACCGGCTTCGCAATCATTCCAGACGTCCGCACCCACTGAGGGAAAACAACTGGACGTAACACAACCCATCCTTCCCCCCTCCCTGTCACTATTATGGTTCCATTTCACCTATCTTTCATGAACTCGTACTCTATACTGTAGTTATCCGTGAACGCAAAACGTGTTTTTACCTATCGACGTCACCCGTTACAGTGAACTATCCCGTAAATTCAGGACGCGAACACCACCCTAGAGGCTTCTTGAAAATTTGCTCTTCCCTCTAACGTTGCGTCAGACGGGCGTCTACGTGCAGGCAGGAGGAGCGTCGTCAGAGCCATCCGCCTCCACGGACGCTTCCCCTACATGAGGCCCACAACCGCACTTGGTAGTCGTAAATTTGTTAATTTATTCCTTCATGCAGGCGCTTTTTAACTGCTCAATTTGTTACAAATGTCATCGTGGAGTGGCCGCGAGCGATAGAAAAAATTAATATCGTGGGCGAAGAGGCGCGCCCGTAGCAAACGGTTGAACAGCGGAAATGCGTAGCGAAGCAATGCCCGAATGACGCAAATATACTATTGCTGTTATATGGGGTAAGACAAGAAACCGAAATGGTGATATCTCTTCCTGTTATATTATAAGAAATGTGTAGAAATAAATATGCAGCCGTTTTACCTTTCATCTATTCATCCGGGTCAAAATATATTAGCGTATTTTGTTGCATTTTACGGTTTCCATTGCACCATAACACATGAAAACTCGGTAATATACCAAATGCAAATATTGAACTAAAAAGCAATCACTGCAGTCGCGCAATCGCTGCGCAAAAAGGCAGTAGACTCTCGCCGTATATTGAAGGCGCGGACCAGAACGTCAGCAAATTTTAAGCCGCCCAGCAGATGTATTTCTAAAGCTCCCCCGATAACGGTCGGCGGCCGCTTTGTTTAGGTTATGGTCTCCTCCTCCGTTCTCCCTATTTCAATCTCCTCCGGAGTCACCAACACAACGGTACTCAGCGCACGAGAGAGCGTGGCAACCCAGCCCAGCGTGTTTTGCATACCTATGCACCAGTCCCGACGGCACCTGCCGTTGTTCCAGACCTCGGCTAGCGTTTCTGAAAGGCAGCACATACTGACACGCCGTGCCAACCATCGGTCGATAAATCAATTGTGGCCGGAGGCAAAGTGGGCTGCTGGTGCACGGGCGTGCGGCACCGGCCTTTGAAAAAGAAGTAAGGCGGGCTAATCAGGTGTTATAAGCCAACCTCGCGAGCGGGGTGGTTGTAGTAGTGCGGTGGCTGTAAGTGTGGGGTGGTTGTTGTAGCAGTAACTGTAGTGGTGTTCGTGCTGATAGCAGTAGTATCTGTAGAATTTAGGCGGATTTCGCGAATACAAGCTTAAATTTTTTGTTGCGAAGTGGTTACAAATAAAAAAGAATATTGGATGATTTCGCACCAATAATTTGTTGCATTCGACCAAATTCTTGGCTCTAGCATAATGAGGCGGTATAACTCACAACACCAGTGAACCCAGAACGAATAGGAGTCACATTAGGAAAAAATCCTCACGATGGCATCGGAACTAGACGCTAACAAACAAATATATTATGCAACGCCAACTTGTTCTTGTTCTGAGAGTAAAGAAAAAATGACGCGAGAAATAACAGCAAATGATAAATGAACAATAACAAAATGAAAAACAAACTTAAATGTGAGCTGCAGCTGGAACTGATCAACGTTAAAAAAGTGCTCAAAAACTTCCATAATTCTCTTGGACAAATACACAATCTCACACCGCTTCTCTTTATTTTGAGCGTTTTCCAGTCACACCTGGCAATGGCTAGCCAATCTGCGCTACTTTTCCTCGTTCGTACTTCGCGTGCGGAAATATTGGGTGACCCTGTTTAGTTTGTTTCTCGTTTTCGTTTTGCGTTTTCTAATAATCTCCCACATTTACTCCACTACTGGAATAAATTTCAAAGCTACTCATATTATGCCTTTTTTTGCACTTACAAAGCGTTACATGGTTCGTGTTTCGATGCAGTCCTTTATTTCTGTATATCGTACTGAGTACTTTATTCCCGAGTGAAAGCAGCATTACTCAACGTAGAAAGCCATGAAACGCTCGTTTCACGTAGCCTTAAAGAGACCCGGCAACATTTTTTTCAACTTCTTCCTAAATCTTATATGCTTGCTGAACGTAGTCAACCAACAAATCCAGTATTTGTTGGTCGACAAAAATTACTGCTCCGTGTCCATCAGACAACTTTAAAACTTGCTCAAAAGATTCTCCCCTCTTTTTCGGCCTTGGCGTTCTTCGACCGCTAGAATTACGCCATTACAGCGGTATAGCAGCTATTGGTCGGCTTTCTATAACTTGCAGGGATGAACGCATTCGATGTCCACTTTAAAAAGAAAGCCACAGAAGCAACGCAGAAACCGAAGCCGGATTTGCAACGACGAGCAAAGCATAATGTGTCGCTCCGAGCGGGCAATATCTATAGCTTCGGCATTGCTTCCGGACGCGAAAAAAAGAGTGAGAGCGTTTATCAAAAGGGCTGCAGAGTCCTTTTAATCTGCCGCTTGCGCAAGAGCTCCACAATTAAAATCGGCGAATAAAAATCATTGTGAAGATGAATACAGTGTTTCAGCAAAGAGGCCGGTGTCAGTGTGAGGGAGGGGGTTATTGAGACAAAGTACAAGGAGATATTGAATAAAGTTCATTCTGGACAAGGATGTTCACAGGCGTCGTAATTCTTGTGTGTCGCCAGGAAAACTGCCAAACCTTCTCCCCACTGCTTTATATACACAATTTCCTTGTGTTTAAGGCGTAGTTGTCCGAGTATGGATGAGTTGCTGTGGCGTAGCTAGAAGTGCACGTGCATGTCATATGGAGCTGGCTATATATCCAGCTGGGTGGTTGTGCACTTCCCGATGGGGCCAGATTAGGTGAAAAAGTTAGGCGTTGTAGCCTACTTACAGAATCCGCACGTGGAGGCAAATGGAGGGGAGCGGCAGCGTTAAATCTTTAGAGAATGACGTCTCCACTCTATACCGTTTTGGAGTCAACCTTGTCGTGGATATTTTTCTCGTCTGAGGCGTGTCTTAACCGATAGGAAAACAGGGAGGGCTAACATCTTGTATTAGCTTTTGGCTTTCGTTCGTGAGCATTTGCGGCGCAAATTACAAGAGAGTGTGCTTTGCATAGGTAGGGGTTAAAAGTAAAGGTGAGGGTAAGAGGCACTTCCTGGAAGAGTCACGCAGTTACTAATTTTAACTTTTACCGACGGTGTGTCCCGGCGCCCACCCATGTTCATCAGTCAGGTGATCGTCCTGCAGTTGCTGGAGTAGTGAGATTAAGCACTTCACTGTGAGCGCAGTCCTTGCTCATGATGAGTTGGAATTAGTGACGCTAGTCGTAAGCCCCCCGAGTATTCCGAGGATTTCAGCTTGTGTTGTTGGGCTGTAGGCGTCTGCCAGTCGTTTGCTGCAATTCAGCACTGCCATTAATGGCACGACAATAGGCTTCGCGAGGCGTGGAGAGTCTTCTGATATGGGGCCTCCAAAAGCAGTAACGGTTGCCGATGTCAGCGGTTGATTCGGATTAATCCAGATTAAAGTGGACTATGGGCTCTTTAGAATCCAGCGTTGAAACCACCCTCCTGCAAAACCGATGACCGAACAACAAACCAGATAAACTCGAGAAGGCAGGTGATGTTCCTCAACACCCACCGCCTTCCGCTACTCCAAACTGGAAGTCTTCAAGTACTGCGTCTCGCCACAGACGTCGGCGTTAACATTATCTGTACCTCCCTGTGTACAGTTTTTGCCAAACGTTTGTGGGCCACGGCGCCCGTTGGAGCAGGAGGCGCGCGGCCGAACAGGGGCGCTGCGCTTGCCGCTGTCGGCTGGTTACGGGGCTAAAAAGAGTGAGGGCAACTTTCGCGCTTTCTTTCGTAGTATTGGCCGCGAGGCCCACCACTGGAGCGGCCGGCGCTGCGATCGTTTTGATGTCACTTCTTGGATCACCGTTCCTATCTCGCTGTGTAGTTGGTTTGCAGTGCGTGACACTTCGTTTAGGACGCGCGTTCTAAAAGTATTTTAATGCTAATTTCCGTGGTTTGAAGTTAATTCTCAGTACGTCAAGCGCGAGTATGATCCCATGGAACTTTATAACGGTATTAACTGTGGTACATTATCTGCAAAAAACGTGAGCGTGGTGGTGTATGACGTATGCAACCGAAGCGCAAGCTACGGCTTGTTTCTCCGATCAACAATATAGATTACGACGATCGCCGAGCTAAGTTTCTAGATTTCTCTTGTTTGCAGAACTGTATAAAGCAGGAAATACTGAAGAGTTTATTGCTCGCAGGAACGCTCCGCACACACACCGGCCGTGCCTGCCCGCACTGCCTATGGAGCGGCTCGAACCGACGCATGTCGCGGAGGAACAACTTGTCGTCGGTTTTTAAAATCACAAAAGTCCTAAAAAAGGTCCACATTGGTGGAATTGGATTCTTGTGTGGTGAAAAATTGCCAAATGCAGTGGTTTTCAAAGCGATGCTCAAATATCTGCCGCGATTTAAGCCGACTTGCCGCGTAGGTCGGTCTCGGCACCGCCAGCCCGTTCACGCGCGGTGTGGCGAGTGGCCGAAGGGTGGCGATGCCTCCACGCAAGAATCGGCCGAGGCTGTGGCAGGCATCTTGATCATCGATCGCTTAAACGGCAATCACCGCGGATACAGAGTTCCACATAGAAAAAGAGGGGTGAAACTGCGGTGAAAAGGCGTGCTAGGGACTGCAATTCGCAACTGCAACGATAGCGGCGGGGAAATATCTGCCGCGACGCTATTCCTAAAGTTCCGAACATTCAATTACGTGCATCCGAAGCCGGCTACGAGCTGTTGAAGAAGACCCTCTCGTGGCGCGCGCGCGTGTTTCGTTTGGGTTCCCGTAACTGCTTCGGATGCCCCCAACGCTCGGTTGTCCTAGTCTAAAACTTCCCATTACACCAAATCATTAACGACGTGTTTCGCCTCGTACAGAGGGCAACACCCTTGTCTATAACACAGGTTTCCTACTCATAGCCTTATCTTGCCTCGGCCGAAGTACATTTGAAGAAAACTATTGTGTCATTCTGAAGTCCTGACCATATATTTTGACCTCAGTGTCTTTTTGTGACCAGTTTGAGTTCGCAGTTTTGAGAGGCAACCAGTTGAAGTTGAACTCAGTGTTATAGACAAGGGTGTTGCGCACTGTACACAGCCTCGCCTTCTGTCAGCATTCGTGACTTTCGAAATTGATGCTAGAGAAAGGCAGGCTCACTGTGAACAGACAAAAGTCGACGTTGCAATTATTAATTCCCACGCGACTACCTAATGATAACTAAATATAGCCATGTCCAAACCCGCTCGAGGGCGCTGAAAACTCACGTTCACACCATTCATACGTTGCGGACAGGTTGTCGCGAAAAGTAAACAAATCAGCCCTGCAGAGTGCAGGCTACGGCAGTGATCGTGAATCAAATCCGGGCACAACCATAAAAACATTGTTGGGGAAGTATGCACTGCTTTTAGCCAAACTGCAGATCATAGCAGCACTTTTAATCATGCCCGGCGAAGCAATCCGATCGCCGTTCTCGCGTAATCATCCATTTACCAGGCAATGCGATATGCGAGCAGTACGCGCGGTGAGATCACAAGTGAGCGGCGCGTGTCTGTCGCTGTTACAAGGTGTTTCCGTGCACACACAGTATTGTACAGGCGGGGACTTAATATTCCGGACCACGCCAGCGCGTGGCAAAAGCCACCGATGCGCACTCTGGAGGCCTGGCGCCTGTTGTCGAGACCAACGCGGCGCGCATGCGCGTCCTTTTTTACTCGCAGGCACGCTGATTTTCTTGCTTCCTGCAGCGGTGTGGCGATGGTCACTGAAACACCTCAGAGCGACGCCTTTGAAGCATTCTTTTCATCCCGATGGCGCATCTGAGGCCTATTGTGATGATTGCCCTGGTTTGGCGCAAGTGCTTCTCGCGTCCTGATAAATACCTGTGCAAAATATTTTGTGCATTTTTCTGCTTTATCGTTTACACACGCCGAGGCTATCGGCTTGTGAGCGGCGTCGCCTTATGAAACTTGTCAGAAGCATACTCGCAGGGTGTCCCGTTATCGACAACGAAATGCCAGCGAGATGAGTCGCGAACCTTAATTCATCCTGTTTATTTTGCATACTACTTGACCACTGAACTTCTCTTTCAGCTCGCTTTGCGCTGCCGATAAATGAGGCGAGGAGCACTTGCGCCTAAGCCGGCGCAGTAGTCACATTAGGCCGCAAATGCACCATCGAGATGAAAGGAAGTCTACGAAGGCGTCGCTATGCGGTGCTTCATGGACCATCGTAACACCGCTGCAGGAAGCGAGAACATAAGCGCACCTGCGAGTAAAAAAGGACGCGCATGCGCGCCGGTCTCGATAACAGGCGCCAGGCCCAGAGTCCGCATCGGTGGCTGTTGCTAGGCGCTCGCGGGGTTCCGAATGTGAAGTCCCCGCGTGTACATGTCCCGCCACAAGTGTTTCATAATGAATTGACAACATACTTTTCTAGGCATCAGTTTCATCGTCCTTGGCGTTAGCTGGCTGCGTAAGAGCTGTGGATCGCGATGGTAGCAACTATAAACGCGGCGGCGTCGTCGGGAACAGGCGAGGCGCTCATTGCTTGGCCGGATTATTCGGTCTGCAAAACATTTTTTTGGTAATTTCCATCAAATTCATAAAGAGGGGGGAGGCGGTGGCCACAAAAAAAAAATCAGGCGGTCGCATACGCACAGGAAATGTGTTGTAGCAGACAACACAACCACGCGTCCTACTAGTGACGTCACTCGTAGGTGGCGCCAATGTGTGTCCTCGAGCATAGCCTCCTTTATAACGGTTTGTGCCTGCTCAGTGCCAGAAATTCCGCCGTTCTCTCTGGTGGCGCCCTAATCCCAGGTTGTCCTGTGTTGGCGAGGGCACAGTCAACATTTGTCTACACACCTGGCAACAATGAGTGGTTTAAAAAGAAGTTGCCACGGCCCTTTGCAAACAAAAACAAGGGTTGTATAAAGGTGACTCTGGCTCTAGCACGGACGGACAGGTCCAGTTTGAACAGAAAAGGTATTGAAATTCACGAGGCCAGAAATAAAACCATCTAGCTAGGGTGACGCTAGAACCTAAAAGTGTAATTATAAAAGAGATGGTCTTTCTCGGGCTACCTTGTTCGTTCGTAAATAATTTAACGCACAAGATTTATTTCAGCATTTCCCTCGATTCAGCCAGAAATGTTACGGGTGAGTTTACTAATGGGTTTGTGACCCACTGGAAATTGATCGGATATTCGGAATGTGATTGGTGAGGGAAGAATGAATGTACCGTGGAGAAGTAGCGAGAGAAACAAGATAAGTGCATGCTGAATGTTTATCCTATGCGTATATAGGGGCTCTCAAATACTGAGCATCGCCTTGAGCTAAAGCTTCAAGTCGTCATTCTTTGCGCAGCAGCCAGGCATTGCCGATTACCGCGAGGTCAATATATCTACTACATCCGCGATGGCAACATTTTCTGGAGCAGCAGTAGGTGGGCGCGTACCCTTCCGGGGACCCTAAAAAATATTAGCAGCAGAACAAGACTTAATGGACTCGTAAGTAGAAAAGGGGAGCGCAACTGTTTGGACTTCTTGAAACAAAATTTAATTAGCATGACTCAATTATCACAAAACATCGAATCTAGAATCATTATTTTTCACTTATCAACTTTTCACTTATCAGCGGGAGAAAAGTTAATTGGCTCTTATCGCAGTGATAACCATTATGACATGTATACATTTTGTTGGGAAACAGCCGTAGCGAATCCAAAACGGCGAGCGTGCAGGCGGAAACAGTACACTGAACGCAGTTTAGTAGTTCTGCGACGCCACGTATAAAGCTTTGGTCTTTAATACTGGCTCATGAAGTTCAAGCTCGCTGTTTTGCGGACTTTGTAGCTGGAAGACGCCTTCGTGTAGCAGACGACGCCGAGGTGCGTTTCAGTTCACCTCCGCCTGAAACAGTAGTTCGCATCGGCATGACCATCGAACAACCTGGGAACTTGGCGCCCCCACAGTGAACGGGATGCTGCAATGGGTTTCGGGGCGATAGAGCAGGCACAGTAGCTTATATAGGAGGCTATGCCTCGAGGCCAATAGCTCGCTCGCGCGATAAGTGCATGCAGCGGGGCCGTATTCTCAGAACAGGCGCACTTCGCTTCAGCGCAGGCACATTGCACAGCACTTGTCGCGCGGGATACACCACAAAAGCAAGAGAAAATGTTCCCCTCGCCCTTTTTAGCCGCGCCACCAGCCAAAAGCGGTGAGCGCAGCACCCCTGCTCGGCCGTGCGCCTGCTCCGGCCACGGTCGCAGTGGTACATAAAATTTTAACACAGACTGTACGTGCCCTAGGAGTGGCTTTGAACCTTTCATGTTTGATATGTTCACGTGGTCTTCGTTCGAGGAGGCGAAAGGGACGACGCGTTGCTGCTCTTTGTTAATTTGGACTTTTGAAGGAAATCCTCTTTGACCTTCCCAGTATTATCGTGGCTCGGTCGCCTTCATGTGTTTTTCGTTCCTTTGTGATAATCTTTCGCCTTCATGGATCGCAATACCTGCTGTTACGCTGCTAGCTGAGATTTCGGGATCTAACGTGGTTATGACACCCTCTAATCAGGTTGTCCGGTGCTCTGGGAAATCGCATATTCAGTTTCGAGCTCGCTGAGTAGAGCGTGCAGCTGGAAGTTCCTTAATTAATAATAACATTTTGACTGATGTCAAATGCTGCGAGCAGTTAGACGGGCCGAAGGTAATCAATCAGATGTGTTCGATATGCCCTGTCAATCATTCAGCGGAGCAGCCAGGTATAGTCCTTGGTAGCCGGGTTGGACAGGGAGCCTTTTGAGGCGGATGGAACCGCATGGTTTGATGCATATCCTGATGAATAAAGCAACCAGCGCAGGAAAGACGAGGACGAGGAAGGCTACAAACACAGCCCTTTTTTCTTCATCACGAATACGTACCAACTCGTCAGACTTGCCATCTTGGTGCAATACATTCGTTGATGGAAATCGTCGTACAGCTGGCTCGTAGTATGCTCTCGGTGAGCTTGCAAGTAGCTGGTGTGAGGGACATTTTATAATTACTTACGTGAGTGTTGTCCAGGCTTGGGATTTGAAATAAACGACGATTAGTTTGAAATTATAGTTTATTCCACCAAAATGTTTAGCAAAAAAGGTAAATTAGGTGCTCCTTTGTGGACTATAGGCACAATCAGGAGCTCTAGCAATGTGCTACTCTTGCGACCAGGGGCAGAGAGTGGTTTGCCTGGCCCTGTGGCGGTGACACATTCGTCCATTCTTCTACTTTTCTTGGGACTGAAAGATTGTCAGTTGACGCATATTAGGAAACTGGTGGAATGTTGGGGTAGCGTTGGGAACAAGGGGAAGCCGAATTTAATCTCAATAATATCGGGTTACGCCCGTAATACTAGTTCCACCCCAACGAGAAGCTTCGTATTTAACTTTTAAGCGAGGA